>NC_089539.1:15248037-15896845 GCF_963924715.1 Thunnus thynnus | reverse complement strand
GAAATAGTTAGCCTTTGTTAGTATTAGAAAAAGTAAAAATCTCTCCGCTAAGCCTTAAGTAAACTATGAAACCTTGGCAGGCAAGATTAGACTTGGGGTTTTTCTTTAATACTGAGGTGAAATTTTAATCGTTACCTTGATTTGAATAACTCCACAATGAATCAGTGATCATACCTAACCCCTGCTGAAAAAGCTCTAAATGAAAAGGTGTGAAATTAAATATAGTTCCTTGAAGAAAAATACAGCTGGATTTGATAGAAAGACTTTTTCTCACTCCTACTAATCCTCCATATTCCATATCTTTGCATTTCCTAATTCGCACTTCAGTGTGTGCATCTGGAGCCAAATGAAAGACGACAAATAGCATTTTACTTTGAAGCACATTGACAATGGAGGGATTTGATAGTGTCCTTACCTGTGTGCAATTAAATGTGTTACGGACTCCTCATCTGTCTCAATGAGCGCTGGAGACACGCAGATTAAGTTCAGTGTGACCAGCTGACGGCTTGATGGATATTGTGCCAATTATCGTGTAGCAGAAGCATTCGGCTGTGAAATGATGTGCTCTATTGCAAGTGCTGCTGCATATTCTTTAGATAGCTTACATGCATGAACATGTTGGAATGCCAAACATCTTCATTGTGTCTTGCATGTCTAGACATTTTCATATTCTCATCTTATATCTTTTCCAAGTCTGATTCAGCAGACAATCTTAATTACACAAACGTGTCGTAAATTGCTCGTTTCAACCTGATCAATACCACCTGTTCATGAGTTGTGTGCGTATGAGATTTGCATATAATTGATGCTCCTAAATTTCCCAGGCTACCTGTTCCGTTCTGTTTGTGGGCAAGTTTCCGTCACCAAAATGTCACCCGAGACAAAAAAGAACTTTGCAGTGCCGTGCTTTAAGTCTTGCTGTTGGAAATCATCATGACTTGTGGTTTTTTTTCATATCTAAGAAAAAAATCGTAGTACGAGAAAATTGGTGAATGCAACAAGTTCTTTTAGACCCCACTTACACTTTGTAACTTCATGTGTCTTGAGCAGATGTGATAGCTATCCAATCTGCAAAAAACTGTGTAAATAAAAAGATATAAGAAGCATTTTAGACAGATTGAAATCAAACTGCTTGCATTCTGGTCAGATGTTGAAAAGGTGTAAAAACATTAGTCTCTACAAGACGCATATGCAATCTTTACTCCTCCCAACTGTAATTACAGTATGTCAGTAAGCACAGTGGGGTAGAGCCTCCACAGGGTCTGTCACCTGTAACGAGCAAAAATGACACAGAAGGTGCACTGAACTGTTGTAATGTTTATCTGATCACTAATCTGTTTGACTATTGAATATGTATGGGTGAAACCATGAGGGACAGCCCATGAAAGTGATAAGACTTGATCCATGTGTTTTAGTTTATGGAGAATTGTTAGCTAGCTAGCTGTTATCGCTAAATGTTAATTGTTGTAACTAAATTGCTACAGTGCACAGATTATTCTTCTGGAGTTTATGTCTGTTACCAAGCAGCTAACACTGACACTGATTTGCATATAGCACAGGACAATCAAGGTGGATTGCAAATCTGATTCTTATCCATCCATAAATAGACTTATATTTTGACAAATTGAACCAAAGTGTATTAAATTGCAGCTTGATTGAATCTGGGTACAAGACATTTTAAGTGGAAAGTGTAAATGGGGCCTTAAATCACTTGCATGCGCCAATTAAGAACTAATCTGTTCGTACAAGCGGTTCTTGCATGAGGCCCATTGTATTTTCGTACTTGGAACGTGCATTTAAGCTGTTCCTAATGAGCCTCAATAGAACGAATGAATTGATGAAAGTCTTTCAAGTAACTTAGTAAGAAATTGGGTCAGCTAAGCTAAATCAGATGACATCAAGAGCATCTAGGACCTGTTTTGTAAACCCCCTCTGACACTGATGTCCACATTTTACTCAAACAGAAAACTCTTGAAATACCAAGTTAACAGCGCTTTTTATCCGCCGTCCTCGTGGACAGCGTGCAAGGCTTCAACCTGTGACCCATCTCACTACAGGTCTCTGTGCCAGCAGTAGCAGGGCTTTCACTTAGAGAACTATGGGGTAATTAGGTCACTTTATCAAAGTCAGCCCTCTCAATGCCAGCCATGGTGCTGTCTGATGACTTAGGTGAATTGTGCCAAGTCAGCAGAATCCAGACACACATTAGAGAGCTGGAAAAAGAAGTGGATGCATGCCTCATTGTGCCTTTCATCACAAGTTAGCATTGCCACTAGTAATGCATCAAATATGAGCGCTGCTGGATGTGCGTTGCACAAACATACTGTATCCAAAACTCTGAAGGCCTTTCCATGCACATGTTAGTGAGAAAGAACTGTCCACAGTAGAGCGATGTGCCTCCCACTTCAACTTTTACTCAAGATTTTTCAAAATGACTTGAAAATTGTACCTATAATATTAAATGGTGGTCTTTTACAGCAAGTTAAATTATAGTAATACATTCATTTACTTCATCTATGTTTTGGAGATACATATGAAATAGATTTTTAAGGGTTAACAAGAAAAAGTTTTAATTGAAACTTCACAAACAGAAATACAAAAAATACTACAGTATGTATGATCAGCCCAGTATGCTGGGTTGTGAGTTATGAGCAGTTTAAATTGGACATGACTTTAACAAGAACAGTTCGGAAGATTGTTTCCCTGCTGTCTTGCGTCAGTTCACAACAGCTTTAAACAGTGTATGTATGAAGTCAGCTGTATCCAGCTGTTTTCATCAAACATGTTGTAAACACTTTACACGGTACAGTGTCAACAGGCAGACCACACAGTTCTGAGATTAATAAAATTAGAGCTAATAATGAATGGCACTGTTAAAAGATGAAGGCTTGGGAGCTTAACATGTTTAAGTCCGGAAGGAGGGAGATGGAGAGAAGGGGTTAATTCAAGAAAATAAGAAAGAGCAGAATAGACTGAGGGAGTAAAAAGTAGTAGTAGTAGTAGTAGTAGTAGTAGTGGTAGTAAAAGAAATTGACACTGAATTTCCAAATGAGGATCCAAAGTGGAGGAGATATGTGGAAGAGCGTTAGGTTCAAAGGCTTGGAATGAGCGGGATGTTAGGTTTGACAGTTGGCTGGGGATCATGCCAGCCGTCCTCCATGGATACACACGCATCTCATGAAGTCCAATCAATCATAGCTAGAAACAGTTTCCAGGGATTTCAGTCAGGCAGTAGAAACTGAAAAGAGTGAAATTTGAAGAAAAAACAGACTCCTTGAGACTAAAAGATATTTGTGAAACATCTTGTATTGTGGGCCCATTTTGTTGTTTGTTGTTGTTTCATTCTTTATTTTTATCTGTATGTTTCGAGAGCGTTTTGGGGTTGATAGAAAATGTTTTCACACTTGGAAACTAACCTAGTCGACATCTAGCACTGCTGATTTAAGTGGGTCATGCTAACTTTGCACGTGCTCTAGAGATTCATGAAACGTGAATCCGGCAAAGTGTCTATCAAGGACAGCAGCGCAAGCCTCTTAAAGCTTTCCAAATAAAGTCTAATTTTACATGAATAATTTTAAATGCTTGTCTCTGAGTCCAACAGAAAGTAAACAGAAAGTAGCCTTTGAATCAGCTATTGTAGCTAACTGCATAGGGATCTACTATTGAGGCTAATTGCTAGCTGACCATATGTTTGTTTTTTTTACCAGACGTGTTTCTCGAAAAACTCTATAACGGAGGGGAATAGCCACAAATATGAGAAAAAGACTTAGGTTAATTGAGTTTATCGTAAAAAACTGAGCAGTGATGGCATTATCAGATTTCTCTTTGATTAACGAGGACATGCATATAGAAGCAGAATAGACCTTTCCCATGGCAGTTTGCCTTGTCAAACACAGGTGTAGCTTATACCATTAATTACGTGGGCTCTGGTGTTGCGCATGTCGGCTCACTGGCACACCGAAATGGAGCTGAGCCATCATTAATGTGATTAGTTACACCTGTGCTTTTCCTGCTAGGAGTCAAAACGTGCACAATGAGAGATGTCCATGAAATGTGTAGTTTGTGTAGTTGTCTGAAGTTAGTTTTCAAACCTAATTGTCAGAGCCTACTTGTAGATACTTAAAAACATAATTATTTTTCCTCGTTTTTATGCTACTTTCATGCGTATAGTCTTAGATTTTCAAGTCACCAAGAAAGCAAAAAGCAGCCACTAGTAAGGGTTGTCAAAGTCATGATAGTACCCAGCGACCTGCCAGTATCCTTCTGACGATAGATTGCAAATGTAGGCAAGAATTGATTGGAAAATCAATAAATCAACAGTTAAGTGGAGAGATTAAAATACTTTTTAGAGCAATTAGAGGAAGCAGTTGAGAAGGGAATGATTCAGTTGTTAGTGGGTGATATGAGGTTATTGAAGAGCTTTGTTCAACCGAGTGGAGCAAGAAGATCATTCCACAAGTATTGGTTACCACTCTTACAGGAGATAAAACCCAGCAACTCTTCCACTACCAACCTGCTTAAATAACCAACCTGCAGCCGGTTGCTCCTAAAAACAGACATATTTGAAAGCTTATGTTAAGTTGGCTTGAAAACTGCAGGTATTTGTTGCTAAATTTGTGGATTTATGGTCATACATAACTGAAAAGCGGAACCAGCCCTCCACTTGCCAGTTTGAGTTGTGTGTTTGTGTGTGATTGATTAGGAAGTCAATTAAGGAACAATTTAGAAATAGACAAGGCAGCGAGGGGTAAAATGAAGCTCATTCACCTAAATACCACAAATGACTCTCTTCATTGGCTTATCTTCTGATCCCAGGCAAAATTGGATTTCTCAGACAGTTTCCTCCCTTGACAGGCAATGTGGTCCCATCCATCAATAAGCACATCCCCCTTTTTGTGAAAAAGACACTCTCTCTTATCTGTTATGTACCACCTTTCAGCGTCCAAATCAATATCCCATTTTTTTTCTACTCTCAGTTCCTCACAGGCTTTTATACTGCTCGAAATTGTCGAACTGGCCCTTTTCCATTTTACTATTGACAGGCGACTTTCTGTAAATAGCTATGCCTACACTTCCTGAAGGGAGGGTTACCTACCTCAGCTAACCTCTTCAGGGAAAAGGCCTCTCCATTTGTCATTTGGTGAAATCAGCAACTAGGTCATCAGCCAGTAGGTCAGGCAAGTCAACACTAAACCTCTTATGCTAATCCTAACATGGGTTTGTTATGGAGAACTGTGTTTTCCATCATAGTACGTTTAAAGTGCGCACATGAGCTTACTCAAGTGTGATCATTGTAGTAGAGGAAATATTTATCTCAAAATTTTATTGATGACAAATGAAAGCTTGTTTTTTGTGCAATGTGTGGCTTTTAAAAAAGATTTTATCTTTTTATTGTGCAATATATTTAAAGTGGATTATACAGAGTCTAAATTATTGCTGTAGTTGCATAAACTAACTTAAGAGATAAAAGCAAAATCAGGGCTACAGTGGATCAACCCCTTTGAATTATGGAGGCTGCAATGGTGGTGATTATCAGTCATATCAAAGCCAATAGTGATAACACAACTACTAGACCAACAATATAACTTTTCTTGTCCTGCATAGAATAAAGAGCACTTACAGTATGTGAGCATGCAGTCGTGTGCACACACGCAGCTCTAATTCCCTTTGGAAAGGTTCAAATAGAGTTCATATTACACTGGTGCTTGAAAAGAATAAATGGCCTCAGAAAATAGGAAGTCAGCAGCATCTCTGTGATCATCCCTCATGATGTTATGTCGTATTTAATCCACTCAGTAAACTCTGGGAGGAGCGTGAGTAACAATAACCGTTTTGTTCAGTGCTGCACCAGGCTGTCTTTGTCAATAATATATATGACATTACATTTTAATCAGTGTTTAATGAAAGAAATTAAATCAGATTCAGTTAATCTTAGCGTAAACACACCACTAAATCAGATTTAAGCAGTAATTGATTTCAGACAGCATCATCTCAAAATAGGGTCATGAAGAAATCAGAAAACCAAACAATGTCACGCTGTCAACAGCCTTACGGCCACGCCTTCCCTTTTCTCTTCCTACTGTCACTGACTGTGTTGACTATGTTTGGACGAGTGTAATTTCACGAGCTGCTGATCAAAAGTGAAGAGGTCAAGGATGTGATCATGCGACCTTGTCATGTCATAGCAACTGGAATCTCAAATTGCAGACTTGCAGACATCCATACAAGCCCATTGTGAAGCAACTGAAATGAATTACAGTTTGGCCCTGGGAATCACATAGTTCCTGTCTCTGGTTTGGAATCTAATTTATGCATCAAAGACATTTTCCTCAAATTTTAAAGAGCCATCCACCAAATGTTCTCTCTATGTCCTTCCAAGTATGTAATGTTAATTTTGTTAACAGAAACTATGACTAAATATGGTCGTCAACAACCTTTTTTTTCCATGACTAAGATGAGATGATGACGAGACGGCGCCGACGTCATTAAGCACTGTGACTATATCAACATGCAATATTGTTGACGCAAAAAGATGAGACTAAAATGTAGTTTAAAAAAAAAAACTTAACCAAAATCTCTCTTTATTTTTGTTGACAAAAAAGAGGAGACAAAATATTATAGCATCACGAGAGGCATAGCGTGAGCAACACATTAGCAGAGTAGCAGCATCAGCGAGTGCGCCGTCTGTGTGTCTAGACTGAGGCGTTCAGGTGCAGTGTTGAGTGAAGGTCACCCACGTTTTGAAGGGCTCAGAGCCCAATACAAAATGCCTGTAGTTACATGCATAAAACGGAGGAAAATAGACTTCAGGTCATGTTTATGTGTATGCAGTGCAAGTGAAACGTGAGCCATTACACAGCCCATGTAGACAGCTCTATTGATTTAAAATAGCAGTATATAACATTGTTTGTTCATTCTTGTTAACACCGACCTCAGATCTATTTATTTTATTTTTTAATGCAAGCAGATTGCAATTTGTGTGTTTACACTATTCTTTTCAATTTTATTAGGCTAACTACTTTAGTTTGTCATGTACATTGGGCAACCAAAAAATTGGTTTCAAAACGTTTTATTGTCTGTACAGCTATAATAGTTTTAAAGAGAGTATTGGGCCCCAGTTGTTGAATCATACTGGTTCAAAACAAATATGCAAACCAGAACATGTTCCATGTCTGGATGTATTACTTAAATTGATCCCATCAGACCAGAAACTTTCTGCAAAGCTGCATTTTTAATCATTCAACCTGTGTTTTTCATCAGATAATAAGATACAATCTTAGGTGAAATAAGTTTGACTAAAATGACAAAAATGATTGGTTTTGGCTAGACTACATTGTCTGAAATATTCAATATGATCTGATGGCTAAAAAAGACTAAAATGTCAACAGTTTTCATCGACTAAAACTATTTCAAAATAGTTATGGTTTTCTTTCAAAGATAAGACTAAAATGACCAGACTTTCAGTCAGCTAAAAAAAAACAGAACAGGATGAGGTTGACTAAATATGATTAAAAAAAAAACAACAAACAAAAACATTTGACACAGGACTAAGACTAAATAAAGTACTAGCTGACGAAATGAACACTACAAGTGTGTATAAATACAGCCATTAGGAGATTAACGTTATTTTCAGCTTATGTTATTTCAATCTTGGAAGTTTATAAAGGTTGAGGTTGCAGTAGTAAATATCAAGTTGGATGTCATGAGACAGTTGGGTGAAAGGTGTTGCGTGACAGGGGACCTAATTGTGATCATGCTATAGAATTAATGCTCTTATGAGATGTAAACAGCATCTGCATACCAACACAATGAGTCCTAAGCTGATTACCAGTCACACTCACTGCAACCCTGACACAACAACAAGGAAAGACTTGTGAGGAAAAGCTTCTCATGCTTCAAATTTACTTCAAAGTTGACCTCAACGAGGTCAGAACTGAAGGGAATGTGGATTACTGATGTATGGAAATTGTAGAAATATATCCTCAATAAGCAACCATATCAAAGTATTGGAATTTTGCTCCATTCTTTGACATTGGTTTTTGAGTTTATTTTTTGTCATTCTTAATAAAAGCTCTTGACTTACTGGAATGTACTTGGAAACTAAATGTGAAATTAAGCATATTGCATTTTTTTTTACCAGTTGGAATATGACATATTCCATTAAAAAGGATTCTTTCCTGACAGTCATGTTGTTGCTGACTGAAAGTGACATCCGCTCCACCACACAGCTATTCCAATTCTAAGGTGTCTTTCACCAGTTTGAATCTGTCATATTTCTTCTTGTATATAAAGTGGTGTTGTTTCTGGCTGTGGTGCATTTTAAATTTAAGAACTATGCCAGTGTCACCGAGAGCTGTGTAATCGTACATGAGAGCGGTTTATGCCCAAGGCAGCCATTGAAAACATTCCAGAGATTTCTTTGGACAGTTTCTGTTTCTATACAGTGGTGGAATTATAAATCTGGGATTTCTTTGAAGTGTTTTTCCTTTTTTTTTTCAAATGTGGATTAATAAATCAGACCCTAACAGCTCATACTGAAAGTCTTGAACATCCTTCTTAATAACTTGTTGTCTGCAGAGACTAACAATAAATTTATAGGTCCATTTTTGGCTCTGTGGCTCAGCTCTGAAAAACTTGACAAGTATTAAAATATCCTCCTAAAATGAAAACAAATTCAGGTGCTTTGGAACACAGACAAAATGTTGTGGCTTTGAATAAGCTCTTCTGGACTGAAATGTTTATTTAGGTGTTTTCCTTTTTAGCATGATTTTATTTCTTCTCTCTTCACTTTCAGAAAAAGAACATCAGTGTTTTGCTGAGTCTCGGTGTGCTGGCTTCCTGGGGAGTGATCCTGCTGTCAGCTCGCCTCTACTGGATGGGCAATAAGCCTCCCAACTTCTCCAACTCTGACAACCCTGCAGCTGACTCGCCACATTTTCTCACTCGAACACTTACGTTCCTCCATCTGCCTGCCGCCAACGCCTGGCTGCTTCTCTGCCCCGACAAACTCAGTTTCGACTGGTCCATGGACGCCTTGCCCTTGGTCAGGTCCCTGGCAGACTGGAGGAACCTTCACACTGTTGCCTTTTATGGTGGATTTATCCTCCTGGTTATGTTTGACTTTCGTTGCCCCATCTCTAAAGCCAAGGAAACCAATGGGAAAGCCCAGGTCACTAATGGGAAATCAATCACAAATGGGAATGGTTACCATGCTGTCGACACAAACCATAACACAGATCAGGGGCCACCAAAGACCACCCTGAATGGGTCAACTGGACTTCACCACTGCCTTCCACGGACGTCCCTGCCCCCTACAGAAAACTTAGTACTATTTTCATTGGGCGTACTATCATTGCCTTTCATCCCAGCCTCCAACCTGTTCTTTTATGTAGGTTTTGTAATTGCGGAGAGGGTACTATACATCCCCAGTATAGGCTTCTGTTTACTGGTTGCTGCTGGTGCAAGAACCTTGTATGTCAGACTGAGGACTAGAGGCTGCAAGGCCTTACTGTTGTGTTTCTGTATGGGGCTAGTGCTGCTGAATGGGCTAAGAACTATTCAAAGAAACAGGGACTGGAGCAATGAGGAGAATCTCTACAAGTCTGGGATTAGTGTGAACCCTGCAAAAGGTAAGAAGGGCACCAGTTATCATCAGGGATGGGTATCAAACCTGAGTAATTTTGAGTTGATTGAAAATTGAAAACTGTCAAGAATCAAAAGATGGTATTATTATATCGTTATCATGACTTTGTCTTTGATCAGATATTTCCAGATTTAAAGCAAAAAAACAGCCTTACCTGGTCTGGTATGACCAGTAGCTTAGGTGGCTAATGTTAGCTAACTTTAGACATTGCTGTGTAACTGGTATTAATGAGTCATTTTTCTGATGTAATGCCTTGTATTCACTTGTGCTACTGTTAACTTATGTTTTAGCATTTAAAATTAGCCCCTAGCTGCCAGTTGTGGCCACAGTGGCTGCTATTCACAAGTTTACTGTCTTGCTGTTTAAATTTTGCAAGGCAAAGTTCTTGTACTACTGACAAAATTAACACAGGCATTTGAGAAGTTTGGCTTACCTTGTTTAACAGGAAAAAGAGGGTTTTGTAGAAAAACATTTAAAAAAATTTCAAATGATATCCAGCTCTACTTACCACATCCTTAAGTTGGGCCTGTCTCCTGAAGCTCACACTATTTATAGCCATGCTTTGCCTTTTATATGATCTGGAAAGATGTGGAAAAAGTGGGAAGGTATGTGAGAAAGTAACACAACTCTGCTTGGGGAACTACAACACAGTTAAGCCCACAAAGAAAACCACAATATCCCGTTCTGCTCCTACATAAAAGACTAGTTGAATTAAGTATAACCATGTTCACAACTAAACAAAAGATGCAGTAATTATTTGTTGTTTATTCTGGCAAGTAATGGCCATTGCTGTGATAATATTGCAAACACACTAACCACTGTTTAAATGAATACCCACATTGTGTTTTTCCACTCTGAAAGTGTTTCTCTTGACTTGCACCTGTCTCCTGTAGCCTGGGGCAACTTGGGGAACGTACTGAAGAACCAAGGCAAGATGGCGGAGGCAGAGAGGGCATACAGAAATGCCCTGCACTACCGAGGGAATATGGCTGACATGCTGTATAACCTGTAAGTGTTAAAGATGCCCATCCCCCCTCCCTCCGTTTGCAGCATCTTGACGCGAAGGAGTTCTGATTCATCCCATCCATCATTTGAAATCGCAGTGGCAGAACAGGAAAGGCAGAAAGGGACATGAGATGAGAGAAAGAGAGAAGGGAGACGGGATGAAGACGGATAGTGACAGACAGGAAGAGTTTAAAAAAGGCAAAACAAAAATAGATGTGATACAGGGGGAAAGACACAAGTGAGCCACAGAGCAAAATGTGATGCAAGAGTGTAGCAAAGAGAAAATAATTTTGTGTGTCCCTGCTGGCTCTTTGTACCTTCTGCTGCTGATTTGATTAGTCGTGGTTTTTCGGGGCCTGAGGGAGAACACAAAGCCACTTCCAATCCTTCGACACAAAGTGTCAAAGGCGCCAAAACCTCATAGTAGACCCATGTCTCTGGTGGCACTGTTTTTCTCCCCACTTCTCTGTTCCCTCTCAAGTTACGAGTGTCAGGAAGCTGGCAAAGCAACACAGAGAGAGGGGGGGAAACCTAACAATGATGTTTTTGCAGTCTTTAAAATGGAGGTGCTATTTGAACATGATGGATGGTTGGGTATATTGGGGTTATGCATTGGTATATTGGGTAAAGGATACAGAAGCTGCTGCAGTTTTGTGTTTTCATTACTTAACTTTCACTCAAAGTCTCCTCATCACTTTGACATGCTGTAATTTTGGTCAAAGCCTACTCAACTGACACAGATATAAAAGAAAAAGATAATTCTTGTGTTGTGTCTCACATTTTGTCTGTTTTTTTGTCTCTCAGGGGTTTACTGCTACAGGAGAATGAGAGGTTTTCTGAGGCACTTCATTATTACAAACTAGCCATTGGGAGTCGGCCAACACTGGCATGTAAGTAAACCTGACAGAGAGATGATGACTGGAGTGATCAACAGATAAGTTATCAGCAATTAGATGTACTCACACGTTACTCAATTTGACTGTTTGGATTCATTAGATGTGAGCTAAGGGTCTGTTATTGGATCACCATTATGCTGTGATTTTAATGCTGAATTAGATGTTCTGTGGTCACTTTGGGAAGGCCATATCAGGCTGTTTCAGCTTGACAGTGAAGTGATGAGATCCAATCTCACACTTGAGTGCTCGCATGTGAGATGAGGGGTCTGTCTTTTACTATACCAGACTCTGGCCAAGGACAGTTTTTATGAGAAAGGACAAAAGGTGCAATTATTTCCAGACCCCTTTTTCATTTGATAAGGTATCTTCAGGTCTTCTCTCCCACTTTAATCCCATTTTAGCCTCACTTCATTCTATTTCTTACTTTCTTTACTTATGCCAGTTTTATCTGCTTTTGACTTTTTTGTCCTGTCGCCTTTTGGCTGCATTATTGTACTGATATGTCCATCTTCCCCAACTAAATCTCTGTTGATCCTCCTTATCTTCTCTACTCTAACGTTAGTCTGTGGAGGATTAAAAGACAGCAGATTCTGTGTTTTGAATGTTGTTTACATGTAGATTGCGGATTGTACCCTTTTTAATATAATTGCATCCATCGTGCTTTAATGCCTCTGTCTTTCTCTCCCGTCCTCCTCACAGCGGCCTACTTGAACACAGGAATCATCCTGATGAACCAGGGCAGCCTGGAAGAGGCCAAACGCACCTTCCTGACTTGTGCCGACATTCCCGATGAGAACTTGAAGGATCCCCACGCCCACAAAAGCTCAGTCACCAGCTGCCTGTACAACCTGGGAAAACTGCTTCATGAACAGGGCCAGCAGGAGGTTTGTGCATCTAGTTTGTGCTGAAAGAACTGAGGGAAAATTTAAGGAGTTGAACTGATGAAGTGGTGTGGCTTTTTTTGCTAAAATTGTGACGATACATTCTTCTTACAACTTTACTTTTCCTTAATGTAGGACTAAATACTGAACCATTTAGAACTGAACACGCAACTGTGTAGAGAAAAGCCAGTTTTTCACAAAGAGTCCCTCATTATTTACAAGGCCTGTATTATGCTGATGCAAAACAAAAACTGAACTTACTGTTACTATTTTTTCCTCCACTATAGGAGGCCCTGTCTGTTTATAAGGAAGCGGTGCAGAAAATGCCCAGACAGTTTGCACCACACAGCCTTTTCAACATGATGGGTAAGTTACTGTTGGAGCCTGTTTTGACCCTGACTCTTTGTTTGCAAAGACAGCAACTGAAATTGCAGGGTTAAAAGTTCACTACTTTGGTGATACCTGCTTTGAAATGTAAAGTAACATAATCATTCAATGAATACAATTACTAGAACAGCCTCGTGATTGTTTTATGACGCGAGCGAAAACATTGTAGTCCAGCGCTGACTTTGGCTCGAGCTACGGTGACGAAACGTAATGTTTGTTTCCATTGTGGATGTTGGTCTTCCATTTTATCTGAGCTTTCAGATGAATTCAACAAATTGACATGAACGCATTGCCAAAATAAACTTTCAGAGGACTCAAACCACCTGTTTGATTCCAACACTGTAGCTCTTAAATGCGTGCACAGACTTTGTGTCCTCCTTGAAGATGATTGAAGCTAATCCGCGTAATAAATCACATCCCTTCTTTTGTTATTGTAAAACTAATTACATTATTGAAAGCTCATCCCGATGTCATGTTTGAGATTGCGGGGAGGTGTCCACATGAATTCCTTGGAAGCTCTGAATGAAAATGGGAAAATGTGTTTAGTCAGGTGGAGGGAGGGACTGGAGGAGGTCAGTGTTTGCATTAGTGGGATGTCCAGGGGATACTTTGTTCAAGCTGATGTCATCAGCTTGTCATTTTACCCCAGGAGCCAACAGCATGTCCTCAGATCAAACAAAATCTCAGAGTTTCAAACAAAAGTATTGTTTTTTCAGAGGATGATGTGTAATAGATTGCACTACAATGGGGGGAAATAAGTTTTTATTCAGCATGTGAGGAATGCTAACCCTGCGGATAAGGGGCAGCAGAGTTCAAATCAGTTTATCTGTCTTGCACCTGTTTAAATTGAGCTGTTTTCTGTTGAGCAGCCTCTCTGTAGTAGAGAGATTCAAATAATTAAAGTACAATATGACAACATGACTAAATAAAAATCTACAGCATGGACATTTCTGAATTCTGTCAGTAACTAGTGTGCCAATAAAAAAAGTCATAATGAATCAAACAGTCATATCTCTCTTTTTAAATACAATTTTGTTAAAATCATATGAAATCATATATGTTAGCTGCACATATTTCATATTTTCCTTTACTGTTATTGAGAGCAGCGGCCTATTATAGATCATTTTAGGACGATTGCTACCAAACCCTGAGATTCTGTAAAAGAAAATTGCTTTTTCGACAATAGTCATTTTTAGTTTGCTAGTCTAATCGAACGTTGACCTTTCCCCTTCTCTAGGAGAGGCCTACATGCGGCTGAACCGCCTGGAGGAAGCAGGTCACTGGTACAGAGAGTCCCTCAGGGCCAAGCCTGACCATATCCCTGCTCACCTCACTTATGGGAAACTCCTGTCTATCATTGTAAGTCACATTGCAGACGCAAATGCATGAAGAACCACGAGACAAGACAAAGCGTTACCTTAGTGACTTTTGCAGTGGTTAACTATCTGGCAGAGTGTAATTAAATGGGACCTGAAGTGGCAGAGTGGAGTGATGAATAATGCATATTTAGTGACTTTATGGAACGTTGGAGCGACCCATCCTATCGATTCCTCTGCAGAGCCTGAAGAGGTGTGATAATTGTTATGAGGTGCGAGCCTCAAAGGTGCATGCTGAACAAATGCTTCTCCCTGATCAGAAGTCATTTAGGCGAATAGCTATGCATTAATTATTGTAGTGTTTGATCTCTAGTAAAGCTGGATGAAATAGGAAGAGGATCACGCTGTGTAAAAGACTGAAATATTATGATACCTATTTTGCTTTTTGGGTGACCTTGGATTAACCCTGATCCCGGACTGAAGCCAAATAGCTTTGAAAACCAGCTCTATAGTAGCTGCATAAATTTGTGTCTGATGTTTGAAGGTCACAGACGTGGGGAGTTTGTCTGGTGTGGATGAAAGATATCCCTCTGTGATTGGATGAGATCCAGATTATGCGTGTGTTTTTCTGCCCCTCACAGTGTGAGACCATGTATATATACACATGTGTGAGTGTTAGAGGACATCAAGGGTACACAAGTTTGCCCACCTACCCCCCAAATGTTACTTTGCACTTCTAAAGTTTTTTCCTGCAGAATAAAAGTCATACTTCCTGTCCTCCCACCACCTCTCCTGCTCCTTAAAAATGTGACAACAGTTGTGTTCACAGCTGAGACAAGTTTGGATGTGGGAGCTGAACTGTGAGCCCTCCATAACCCCTCTAGAAAGGTTTGACCTCTCTCCTTCCACAGCCGCGGGTACTGAGTGAAGAAAGACGTAACCAACTGCACAGCCCGACACACTCATACACACTTGCAGCTGCAATCCTCAGGGGATTTAAACCTCAGTTTTGATCATTTCCCCTTTTTCAATGAAAGATTTGAAGATATACATAGCACACACACACACCTAAAGGACAGGTTTAGATTAGAGTCGCCCAGTGTGGCTGGACATCTGCTGTGCTCCCTCAGGCTCAGGGCTACAGATCCATGCAGGGCCCTGACTCACACAGAGGCCCCCTCCTCTTACAGGGCTTAAGGAACAGGAGATTGGATGGACCCTGGACAATGGGCCAGTGGACAGGCTTATAATGCAATTACTGTGCTTCCTTATTGAATCACTCCATCAGCTACAGTTTTTGCCGTCCTGCCGAAGTCGATCGACATACAGACGTGGGGAGGAAAGGTCAAACTGGAGTCTTGTACCGCGGTTCACCTCAGTACGTGCTGTAATGCTGTTTCTCACTGAAAGTTGATGAAAACTTTTGTGTTGCACTCTTCAATTTCAAAGTGACCCTCTCCTCCTCCTCTCAAAAGGGAAATCCACACAATAATAAATCTGAAACTTGGCATTTTCATGTCCATTCACAGATGCACTTAGCTGAGAGAAAACACACTCTCCCTCAGCACATAACGAGTGCAACTCCTAACGCCGCTAATTAGCCTTATTCTTACCAAGGTCACAATGGTATCTTGTGTAACATTAGAGCACGGCTGTCTGTCAGAGATCTCTTTCTGGAGTCAGAAGGGTGTGGTGCACATTAGGGAAAGATGTGGTCAGTCAACGCTCATGTGATTTATGAGTTTAAACTCAGCTGTGCATCTAGACACGTTCATTACGTTAACCACTGATTTTCACTGCGGAAGACCCCTCAATAATGCAAAAACAGAAGACTGCATACAGTATAAGGGTGCAAGGTATAGCTGCTTAACTGCTTTGTGTGTGTGTCTTTATGTGGAATTATATTATCTGCCTAAAAAGAAAATTTCACATTGTCTCATGATAGTTGTCTGTTGTCAAACTGAAACCTTTCATAAATCTGTTAAATGATCACTTGCTCCAACCAAACTGGACTGAACCTCTCGACTTTTTGTTCTGATGGATAGCTGGGGAAAAGGTTTAATTGAATGTAAAGAGAAAGAGGCCAAAGAAAATGTATAATAAGCCATCCAGGCCAGATATTTGCTCATTCGTTCTGAGCGATTGCGGGCATGAGAAAAAGCCAATGAAGCAAACCTAATATGCCCAGTCCTCTCATTTCATATTGCATGGCGAGTCCATGGGTAATATGGAAGCAATCAGCGCTGACGCATGAAACGAAAGAGGTGGAGAAATTGAGCCCCGTGTGCACAGAAGCAATATCCTTCTCAGTTTGGTTGCAGGTACATACGCACGCACAACTCTGAGGTTTTTCTTTAAAGGTTAAAGGCCTTAGTGGCGGCGTAGTGTGTTCTTTATGAGCATCAGTTTCCTGCTGGAACTTTACAGCAAGGGTTACCATGCCTCCACTGATGCATGGCAATGCACTCAAATAATTCAGGGCACATGCTGTAAAATACAAATGGTGTGTGCATTTCTAACACGAAGAACTTAATCTTCCACCACTTTTCTGATTCATTATAATTTGATCTATTTTTTCAGGTTTTATGATCTGGTTAGTGCTGATACTCAGTTTCTACTTCATGCAAAAATTCCTGCATATCCCATTTAATTTCCTTGATTTTATTTAATACATTACACCCAGGAGGGTCATATTATTTCATCATAAAATAATTCTGTACATAACATAGTGTAATTCTAGTTTGTAGATAATAAATATACTCATAAATCATGCTGTGGTTAAGTTAGGAGGTTTCTTTTTAAACTATATAACAAATAAAGTCAATGGGAAACATTTTTCTTTTTGGATTTTAGGTTTGAAGTGTGTTGCAGAGAACAGTACCTAAAGTAAGAGACACTTGAGTACTCAAGGCACAAAATAAAACGATTCCAAGGCTGGAGTAGATTTTGCCGGAGGGCCTCTGAGCCTCCCCAAGCATACAAACAAATGTTTTAAACACTTATTTGAACCTTATTCAGTGATGGCCTCATCCTTCTGGTTGTGTCAGGTGCTTGGACCCCAGTATACCTTTTTGCAGGTTTAGTATATTCATGAGGGGTCAACAAAACACTTTTAGGTCAAAATATAGCATGTGTCAATGCAAAAAACTCAAAATATTACAGAAACACAATTGTCTCACAAAACCAAAAATAAATGTCTTATATAAGCAATGATTTTTTTTCACTCTTTTTCCTTTAGGGGCAGAAGACAGAAGCAGAGAAGTACTACCTAAGAGCTATTCAACTGGACCCGACAAAAGGAAACTGCTACATGCACTATGGTAAGAAGAAAATATCACAGAGAGATATTGCAAACTCTTTTTTGCAAAACCTATTTTAAAATTAACATATAAATAATAAAACTTTGATGCCTCTATACTCAAAAAAATTGTTCTGTGGTTTACAGAGATATAAAAATATCATTTGAAGTCCTCTTCTTCCAACTCAAACATGCATGGGTTGCTTATAATCCAATCCTCTGCCGCGCAGTGCTTGTAGGCTTTGCTGTAATGATCGGGCTTTGCTGCAGTAAGCTGCACTGAGGATAATAATTACACAGAGGTCTTTACTCTTTTATCCAAGACTCAAACTTTGTAGTGTCACCCTCAGACCCGGAGTTATTAAATATACCAGGTCCACTTACAACTCAAGTTGTAAACCAGCCTGGAATCAATCATTTGAAGGTGTCAAATACTTCACTGCTTTTATAATGTTTCCAAAAAAAAAAAAAAAAAAAAATCTTCGGATGTGTTTAGGCAATCACTACACAATAGTAACTAATTTGTGGAAATATACTGTCATTTAATTGACTCTTGGTATGAGAGCTGGGAGTGTTGGAGCTGCATGTATGAGGGCTTGCAGATGGTGCAAACACATATACAAACAGGAGTGTATGCTACATTTATCTGAGTGAGGAGACAGGATCAGAGTACACCATTTACTATTCGTAACAGAGAGCAAAACATGATACCACGCTCTGCCTGTGCTGCTGTTATAATGCAGTATTTCAAATCAGTTTGGAGGAGTGGGCTCCTTGCTGCTCCGTGTTGCTATCTCCAGGATATTCATAGGAAATGAAATCTGTACTGTCTCACTGAAAGCGCCATTGTCCCCTTTCTCCTCTTCCTTATCTCTCTTTATTCCTTCTGGTACTTTCTCTGCACTGCATATCTTATGGGTTTGAGTTTGGTTTGGTCCCCGGCGAGGGGCGCGTTGCTGTCTTTGGACCGGGCTGTTTCCCCTTCTGAGGTTCTTATATTCTTTTCTCTATCTTTGCCTATCTGGCTGTTTTTCTTTTTTGAGTGTTATCCTGTAGGCTTTTGCTATAGGTGATGTTTATTTGGGCTTTTCTTTATCACAAATCTGGCTGCTTTAGCTATCCAGGGTTCACTGGATGAGCTCCAGGTGTGTGTGTGTGTGTGTGTGTGTGTGCGTGCAAGGATTGATGGATATCTGTCTGTAATATAACACAGCGGATGCACACACAATGACACATGTGAGAAACTGCAAGGAAGTAAGGACATAAGGGGTGAAAGCTCACAGGACAAGTCAGATAGGGAAGACAAGACCCCCCTTTCCTGCCATTGTTCACAGTAACACATTTTAATGCCAACTGTCCTTCATATGACCCGCTTCTAACGAGTCTGTGTTGGTGCGTAACAGCTTGTTTTGGGATGCAGAACAGTTTGGAAGTTGCACAAAAAAACTCAAGAGATACACACACACACACACTTCAATAGAGCCTCGCTACATTATCCTCTTTCTAACATCTGCGGCTGGGCTCCGCTGTTAATTCATAGCCACTGAGGCAGGCGCTTGTGGGTGCAGCACCAGGTGGCCAGACTCCCACAGGAAAACACATGAAATATCTCCCAACTCATCTGTGTTCTCAGACGCCGCCGAGCAAAACAACAATCCCTCACTCTCGCCGTCTCACTTTTTCTCTCAGCGTCGCTGCCTCCTTGTTGCATTTCCTGTGGCACTCATCTCTTTCACTGCCTCCATTCATCTTCATTTGTTTCTGCACCAATCTCCATTTTGGCTAATCTAACCAGCTTTCTCTGTCTTTTTCCACTCAATCCCACTTCTGTCGGTTTGCCACAATATGATACTAAAGACTAAACTTGTACATAATTTTCTCAGCAAAAAAAACCCCTCTTATTTGCAAGGAAAAAGTACTGAACAGATCTTGTGCTATCCTGTCTCTCCTCCCCTCTTTCCAGGTCAGTTTTTGCTGGAGCAGTCTCGTCTTGGCGAGGCGGCGGAGATGGCGGAGAGGGCTGCTGAGTTGGACAGCTCGGAGTTTGATGTGGTCTTCAGTGCTGCTCATATGCTCAGGTTGGCTAATGCATTGACACACAACACTGGCAACGACCCTGGAACAACAGAAAGTAGAGTTTCCCTATTTAGAACAGCATGCAGTACAGAAAATTAAATGAACACATATTTCAACAAATGCTTTTGAAATCCTGTATTTACAGAGTTTATTGTATGCCACTGCTATTTAATATCCATCTTTTTGAAATATAAATGACTGTATACAACTGTTATAGGATAGTAAATGTCCTCTCTATAGAAATAGTTGCCATAAAATCTATTATGTATTACATATATAAACACTGGTATGGTTTCAGTCCATCATAGTGATGTTTCAGTGCTCGGCTTGTAAAGAGACCATTGGAGAATTTTCCTCCAAAGTTTGGCAAGCACGTGCGCAGACAGCTTATAAGTCTTAAAACGTGTCAAAAGGGACTGCAAATGTCCTCTACTCCCAGCAACTGAAGGAAATATTGGAACGATGTGCCTTAATTCCTTTTTGCTCTACATATGTGGAAAAACCATTACTGCTCTCTAGCATTCATCTAAAGGCAACACCACAGAGGATTTGTAAAAAAAAAAAAATGTTGAAAGTCTCAGGGTTTGGCTGTGGTTTGCTTTCAGAAACGCAAGAGTAAATCTAAATGACAGATTATTCTGCTGTTTTCTGGCCTGACTGGTTATTTTCAGATGGGACTCAACTGTGACATAAATCCAAAGCGATTAGGGTTGGACCTGTCTTAATGAATGTGGCATACACCTGTCACTAGCTGGATTTAACATCAAAGCTGCTCCACTGATAGTAAAGATAAGCTAGAAATCTTGGCTTCCTTTACCTACAATGACCATAATCATTGTAAGTAAATGACCTGACAAACCAGTTTGATGAAAGGTTTTCCTTTAAATGCTCCGCTCGGCCCACGTTTCATTTTACTCATGCAAATAGAGCGTTGAGTGAACGAAGCAGTTCATTTCTACATGTTTTGGATGAAGTTATTTTTCTTCTAGGAAAGAGCAACAATGACTTGCGCTTTCCTCTACCCAATTTTACTTCCTTTAAAATGTGATTTCCCCCATTTTATCAGCCCTTTTTACAGACTCGCTAGCACCTGACCAAACAAAACAAAGACCAAGGAAGGACACTATAAGATGATGGATTTGATAGTCAGTTATGAGCTTCATTCCTGATAAAATGTTGCATACCTTTTTACTTGAGTAAGTCTTATAAATATTAATTACCATGTCAGGAAAGAATGATTTCCTTGACTTTATGAACTTTGGCATAACAAAGACTCTTTGGATAAAAATGTATGTACAGTATGGAGCAGATTAACTCCATTTTATGTAGCCAGCTGTAGCATGTAAGAGGTGACTGGTGGTGAAGTGCTTCTGGATTTAACACCATCCTAAAAACATCCATCTCTCTTCATCTGTGCCCCATCGTACTGTGATGAATAATATGTAAGGCTTAATGTACAGTGAGGTAGTCTCAACAGGACAAATCAATGCCCCAACACAAACTGTAATGCTGTATTTATCCCAGTTATCCCAGTATGACAAAGCTAGTCAAGAAAGGAAATTAATATCTTAATGCAAAACATTGTTTGTGTATTTTTCAAGTATTTTACAAGCTTGAATTTGAAAAAACCTGACATTGGCTACTATTACAAATCTGTTACATGCAAACAACATAAATTAGTAATAAGTTAAGACTTCTTTTCAGCCTTTAACTAGCAGACATCTGACATCTCTGAATAATTTAATACCTTAAGTCCATGTTTCTAGCTTGGCAAGGAAAGTCTTTGTCTGCAACAACTAGAGCAACATAATTTTTCCACAAACTAATGGTATTTAATTAGAAATTAATTATGCATAATGCCCAAAAAGATAAGATATCTTAATGCAAAGTAAAAAGCTTTAATGTGAACTGATTGTTTATTAAGCAGCAGCCAATCAACACAAAGTTAAACTGATTTTTTTTTTCAGACTTTCCTCTAATCTACTTTTTTATCTGGTAAACAACTGGATAATTTTATCTCTTGAGGACTCAAATTCTTTAAACAAATTCTTGAAACAAATTTGTCATATAAAACAAGACACGGAAAAAATTGCCCTTTGGTTGAACTGGCGGACATATTCGTCCAATGACGAGAGTTCACAAAGTAAACATTTTTTTCATTTTAAGGGGTCACAAACCCAAAAGCTTGGGAACCTCTGGTTTAAAGAAAAATGAATCTGTCCGTGCAGCGTGGTGTGCAAAATGTTTTAGTTTGAACTTCTCTGTTTCTTTTAGGATTAGTCTGACACACTTTGAGTAGTGCTGATTTATGTCTAATGTACCTGTTAAATAAACTAGTAAATAAACAAAAGTCTGTATTATCCCTGATAATTTTGATAAATGTAACATGACAAAAAACATGCGTAGAACCTGACAAATCCAGTTGACAATTATATGTAAAATCATCAGTGAGGCGTTCCTCTTAATAATTACAGTAATTTATATGGTTAGCAGTACAGCTATGAATGCAGTCATTATCAGTAATTTGCATTACTATAAATTGTGTTGTTCTGTGCATATTTTTTACTCTCCATCCTTTCTCTTTGTTCTTTCTCCTCTGCAGACAGGCCAGTCTAAATGAGGCAGCAGAGAGGCAGTATGAGCGTGCAGCCAGCCTCAGACCAGATGTAAGTACCTGGACCAGTGTTTTTTGTTCCTTTACAACATGCTATGTATTACCCATCACTCTGACATTATGTTATAGCACTGTTGCTACTGGCAAAAAGTGATGCAGCTGAAGAAAAAACTGGGAACTGTTCTGTTCATGGCTGCGGATGATGCCCTGATGTGCTTATTAAAATCTCCAAAGAGAAACGAGTTCGGTGGTTGCTGTTGTCTGATGCTGATGAACACACACGTTCAGTCTTAGAGTAAATACTTGATAATCACAGTATACTTTAACAGACTAGAGCCTTGTGGGATATCGTGTCTCTCGGTGTCAGCACATACAATTGAGGAAGTTGGGGGCTATTATATCCTGTTTCCTCTTCTGAGTATGAATCAGTCACTTCAAAGGAAAGGGGTGCGTGGACCAGTCTGGGAGAGGTAGTTTATTCAGAGGGAACCTGTGTGTCTTTACACGAGACCTAGAAGAGGCTTCCTGCAGTCATTTGTCTTGCTAGACTGTTTGGTGACGGCCTGCTCTGTGACTTATGTTGCAGGCTCAGTCAGGAGAGAGGGTTTGACTTTCATCTTCATGCCCGACAGTGGAGTAACGTGCGCTATACTGCCACACCCACAGGGTCCTGTATAGCATCTTACCCTTTTTAGATAAGGTCTGCCTGTCAGTTTATATCCTGTTTAAATCCTAAAAGCCGAGCAAGACTGCTGGTTGTCCATTTTAATTCGGAAAGCCGTGTGTTTGCGTGATGTAAAAATTATTCTACCTCAGAGTCATAAAAGGAAAATCTTCATGCGCACATTCAGACATGCTGAGGGCTCCTCTTGTCACTTGTCACGAATAAAGCACCTCTTGTCTTTGACATTTTTACTAGCACACGTCTGCTTAGTGAATGACAGTCTCTCACATATCAACTTAATCCAATAAGCTCTCAGGTGATGAAAGATACAGCGCCGGTTCTACATGCTAAGAAAGGCAATGATCGTGTGGCTTCAGAGAAAAAGATATCCATCTTACACGCCGACTGAAATGCTTTATTTACACCACTCGGATGAAGGTTCTTCTCAAAATATAACGCTGAATCCTGAGCGGAACAGGCGATGTTTACTAACTGCGGAAACTGTCACCGTGAGTAATGAATCTACAGCGTGTGCTCTTTGGTCCCTGCAAATCAAAAACAATGACATGATGAGCTCGCATTGAAATAATGAAATTTGCCTGAGTTTAATCTGACATAATGGCTCACTGTGCTGTAGTTCATAAGGCTATCTTAGAAATACTGCTTATCTAACTTCCTGAAGGTCAAGCGCTCACATCCGTTTCATCACTGTGAGTGTATAACAGCGAGACCGACCCAAGACAGGCAAAATCATGAGCTTTACTCTCAAAACACACACAACACATGTAAACGGGGCTCCATTTCTAATGTTCCCTGGTCTGTTTGTTGTGATTAAGCCCAGACTGTATATTGCATATCACCCAGTTGTCTAGAATGACACAGGACCCCCATTTATTTAGCTTAGTGTGTCTATGGCTGCTTACAAGGTACAGAAAGCAGAACAAAGTTTGGAGCATTTGAAATGTAACGTAACTGCTTGATACAAGTTGCGCCAGGTGACAAAAACAAGCACCAACTGAAAAATGGGTGTCAGTGCTGCACTGCAGCTCCTCTTGCTGTAAAACAGCATTGATTAATTAATTTTCCATTTTCCTTCAAGGCCACAGCTTGAAATTTTCCAGCTCCGTTCATTTGTTACATTAGGTGAGAAAAACAAACTCCCACTCCCGAGGCTTGTCTCCTGACGCTCCCCGAGAAGTGGAATGTAAACGAGTGAAATATCAGCGTTAAAGAAGAGACAAACAGTTGTGTTTGGGGAGAGAGAAGCTGTGAACTAGTTGCCAAGTTGCTAACCATATGTCATGCAGTGAGGACGCGGGGCCCGGGAACGATGCCAGATCTGGGGGATGAGGTGCAGAGGACTTTTAGGATGAGATTTGGGTGTGTTTGTTAGTTATGGCTTGCTGAGAGACCTGGATTTTGTAGATTTCCACAACTGGTACACTATTCAGGGCCAGATGGTTCCACTTTGCCACTTCAAAAGAGGCATTTAATTAAATAGAACTCCTGAAAACACACCCCTAAATGCATTTGTTCATACATTTCATAAAAAAAATACTTACAATACACACATAATCTGTAGCTACCTATTTGTTCACTGTGGCACAGTCAAAGGACACACTTTTGTCTTTGGCCATGCTACTGTGAGATTGCATTAGGGCTAATTTAATGCATATTTGTTTTTCTCAGCCTTAAATAAATCTCATCAGAGCCTTAATGCACCTGGGAAGCTTCCTAAAATGTGTATATGTCTCACATAACTGTCTGTGCCAAACGTGGAACCGAGAAGGGCAAGTTTAAAATAGTTTGTCCAAACAGATAAATTCAAGGTCGGCGCAGTTGCCATGAGTGCTGTAATCCTATAACTCAACACCCTGAACACCTCACATCTCTTTATTATTATGGCAGTGTGCACCACTCTGTCTCCTTTTCTACTTTTCTGACCCTGTTTCTCTTCCTTTTCCCAGTACCCTGCTGCTCTGATGAACCTCGGCGCCATTCTCCACCTGAACGGGAAGCTTCCCGAAGCGGAGGCCAACTACCTGCGTGCACTGCAGCTCAAACCTGATGATGTCATTACCCAGTCCAACCTGCGAAAGCTGTGGAACATCATGGAGAGGCAGGGACTCAGGACTAAGCACGGGCTTGGGATGCAGAGGAGCGACCTTTGAACTAAGAAAGCTGCTGCACTGCTCCCTCAACGACGACCTATTGTCCTCCAGAGAACGAAGCAGGACAGGATATGAAAGAGCTGTACGAGGCATGACAGACTAATTCTCTTGAATCGTGGCCTGTGGTGCTTGTGGAATACAGTTTGAGGCTTGGCATGGTTGGGATTGGAGGGCCTAAGAAGCAGATTCTGCTCTATAATACATGACCACCAGTGTGGTGTGGTGTGGTGGGTCAAACAGCTAAAACTAATGTCACCTTTATTATGATGTTTTATAATATGATGCCCAGTTGTTAAATGATACACTGAAATCAAAAGCAAATAATAGCAAAGTCCCAAAAAGAGAAAAAAAAATCTGGAAATCAGCTTATTATTTCACTGATATTAAAAACTTGGATCTGGGTTTTTTTAAGTGCTTAATTTGAATGAAGATGTAGCAAAGGTAGTGAAATAATGGGTTTTGAAGTAGTCTCTCATCATGCCAGCTGGTTTGTCTTAAAAAATCAAATCCCTGATGAATTTCCCTCAGGGTGATCTAGCCTTCAACTTTTACTCCTAACACAATAAATCCATAGTATTAAAGGCATGCCAGTGCTTAGACGTCTTCAGGTACCGCCCTTGAATACAGTGCTGTACAATACATTGCTCCAACTGATATGTTGTCCGAGTCACTGAAGATTGTTTGCACCTGGTGCATTTGAAATGCTTGTGACTGTAAAAAAAATAAAAATAAAATAAGAAAACAGATCATGAGAAAAAGCGGTGCCAAAGCTTGTACTGAGTCTTCTCGCCTCTTGTGCCAAGCAAGAACTGTCCTCACTTATGTGTCGTGTTCCTTGTGTCGAATGAAGATGTTTCATTTCATGTGATCAAAATGATCAAACTTAATTTATTAATACGTGTTATTTTGTGAAAATGACAACACTGTGCCGCATTAGTCCACCCTCTCGCTCTCATTTCTCCATATAGATACATAATTTCATTAGACAATTACATTAAAATGTGTTTTTTATACAGTGTATGTATTTTTTTTCTCTCTGCTCAGGGACATCAGGTTTTGATTCCTGTCACAGAGTTGGGGTTTGTGACACAGAGAGAGCTTCTTCAAAATGATGTTAGATGTTTTGATGATTGTGTCGTTTGGTTAAATTATAGAAAATGTGTAGCTGGAAATGTGTTGTGTTTTGTAAAGAAAACTGAACCTTTTTCCATAATAAAAATATGATTTTTGCTCTCAGCTGAGTGATGTCATGAATGGCAGCTGGACAACCTACAGTACATAGATGGATAGATATTTACTTACAGTGCTGCTTGAAAGTTTGTGAACCCTTTAGAAATTTTTTCTACTTCTGCATAAATATGACCTAAAACATTTTACACAAGTCCTAAAAAAAAAAGGGAACCCGATTAAACAAATAAGACAAAAACATAAAATTTCTTTATTGACGACATTTATCCAATCTTACATATTTGTCTGAGGCAAAAGTATGTGGACCCTTGCTTTCAGTAAGTGGTGTGACCCCTTTCACAGCAATAACTTCAACTAAACGTTTCCGGTACCTGTTTTATCAGCCCTGCACATCAGCTTGGAGGAATTTTAGCCCATTCCTCCTTGCAGAACAGTCTAAACTTGGGGATGCTGCTGGGTTTCCATGCATGAACCGCCTACTTCAAGTCTTTCCATAGCATTTCTTTAGGATTAAGTACAGGACTTTGACCAAAACATGAACTTTCTTCTGCTCTAACCAGTCTTTGGTAGAACGAATTGTGTGTTTAGGGTCGTTGTCTTGCTTCATGACCCATTTTCTGTTGAGCTTCAGCTCACAGACGATACCATGACATTTTCCTGTAGAATTTGCTGCCACAACTCAGCGCTCATAGCTCCTTCAATGATTGCAAGTCGCCCCGGTCCAGAAGCAGTAAATCAGGCCCAAACCATGATACTGACGCCACCATGTTTCACAGATGGGTTAAGGTTCTTATGCTGGAATGTGACGTTTGCTCATCGCCAAACATAACGCTTCTCATTCAAGCCAGAAAGTTTGATTTTGGTCTCATCCATCCACAGAACATTTTTCCAACAGCCTTCTGGCTTATCCACGTAGTCTTGAGTAAACCGTAGACGAGAGGCAATGTTCTTTTTGGAGAGCAGTGGCTTTCTTCTTGCAACTCTGCCATGACCACCATTGATGTTCAGTGTTCTCCTGATGGTGGACTCATGAACATTGACATCAGCCACTGCAAGAAAAGGCTTTTAGTTTCCCAGACGTTACCTTGGGGTCCCTTGTGACCTCCTGGACTATTACATGCCTGCTCTTGGTGTGATCTTTGTTGTTCCTCCACTCCAAGGGAGGATAACAGTGGTGTTGGATGTCCTCCATTTGTACACGGTCTGCCTGACAGTCGACTGGTGGAGTCCAAACTCTTTAGAAATGGTTTCGTAACCCTTTCCAGCCTGGTAAACATCAACAACTGTTCTTATAAGGTCCTCAGAAATCTCCTTTGACACACTTCCACAAACTTGTGTTGTGAAGCTCATACTTCGATAGCGAAGACCTAGATTTCTCTTCTTTAAATAAGGCAGGGCCTTGCAGACTCACATTTGATTGTCATCTCATTGATTGAAACATCCAACTCTAATTTCCCCTTCAAATGAATTGATAATCCTGAAGGTTCATGTACTTTTGCCACACACAAATATGTAACATTGGATCATTTTCCTCAATAAATAAGTGTAAGATTTTTGTCTCATTTGTTTAATTGATGTCTCTATACCTAGTTTTAGGACTTGCATGAAAATCTGATCATGTTTTAGGTCATATTTATGCAGAAAGAGAGCAAATTCTAAAGGGTTCACAAACTTTCAACCACTACTGTGCGTGAATAATGAGTAGAGTGAATAGAGTATTTACAGAATTGATATGAGGCTCTGATCCTGTCACTGCCTCGCTCAATTTAATTAAGATTACCAAATATATTTTTTTTGAGAGTTTGAAATATTGAAATGTTAAATAATTTAGAAAGATTTCTCTCTTGGTATCATTGTAGGCCAATTTTGCTAAGTCAGAACAGCCCCTCACTCAGTTCCTCCCTCTCTCTTTCTGTGTCTCTCTCAATAACACACACCCAGCATTCTGGGAAGGAACCACTAATTAGACTTTTCACAAACTCAACATGTTGATATCATCTGATCACGCAGACATCAAAGAGGTTCCAATCACACGCCAGGCTCTGAGCACACCAAGCTGTAAATATTTAAGCAGATATCAAACTCCACTCACTTATTGACTTGTGAGAACTCACAGCCCCAGTTTCAAACGCAAAGTACGCAGTGGAACTCATACATCTGTGAAGACATAGTTTGTTATGTAGCACTGAATCAAGAGTGTGTTTGTTATGCAAAGAAAGGACCTTACTTTAAATATACCATCTGCTATACGCATCACTGAGAAATGATGGCCTGGAAACCTACCAATACCATACTAATAAAGGCTGTACAATATTGAGTGTATATATGTGACTGAGTGTGCGCGCGCCATTTGGGATTGTGGGATTCCAATGTTTTGGATTTTCCTAACTTTAATGAAGTCAAATATTCTGTATGAAGTAAACCACATTCTCTTATTGTATGGAAATTTCACTCTACAGTAAATATGAATACACAAGAGTATACTGTGCAAACGCTAAGCAAAATAATAAATCACAAATGCATTTCATGATTAGAAGAAATAAAGTTCTTGGTTAATGACATGATAATATATCAAATATATTCGGGGTATGACCCTTTTTATAAAAAAAAAAAAAATCTGAAGTAGAACATTTCGGAAATGAATTCTACAGCTACAGCTTTTTGGCAAAACAAGTTGTCTTATTCTGCTCATAGTGATAAAGCTCATTATAATAGTACATGAAAGTAATGTCCCATGACCCCTAGGGAGAGAAAAGAGAGAGCAAAAGAGAGAGCAAATATCCTGCAGGATCCTTTATCCCAGCACTCAATGCAAATCAGACACCTTCAGCACAGGGAAAACTTGGGAAATATATATAGCCTTTACACCTCCCTCCACACTCACATGAGTAATCATTTTTTAAAAAGCTGACAAGTCTAATTAGAATATTTTCTCCTTTACTTGAGTGTAGACAGTCTGCACTTGTTACTGTACTTTACACCTAACAGCCAATGAACTCTAATTAGGTGCTTTTGACTTTCAGAAAATGATGGTTTTTCCACTCATGATGGGTACATCTGTGCTTGGGTGTTTCATATTCAGCAGCCTTCACTTTCGACAGCGAGAGCGACACCTGGGCCTCTGCTGTACCTGCTTAAGTAAACAACTAAAACTACACAACAGGAAAGGAAGTGAGGCAGATGAAAGATTTCCTTCCAACCCCTCTCTACCACGCCTGCTAGGTAAGCATGTGGGCGTAGGGGGGAACATATGGCCAATGCCTTATGTCTTGGTGTTTCAGTAAACTGAAGGTCAAGGACACTAGATATGGTTTGATTAGACTGTAGATGCAGGCTATGTAGATCTATGCAAATACAGTCAGGCACACATGCAAACATCTCTTGGCTAAATTTTACTGGCTTGCAAAGTGTGAGGTCTCAGATGTAAAAAAATTGTTATGACAATTCAGTGAATCACTCACCCTGTGAATCATACAGTTGGGTAAGACGGGAAAAACAAGCTATCAGCATACTGATGGATTAACATAGCGGTCAACATGCCATTAAAGGGAATGGCAAAAATGAGAATTCATCAATTTGCCTGATCAAAAACTTTAATTGTTAACTTTGAAGTGTTAATAGTTATATGGTCCAAAACTGGCATTTAGCCTTAGTGCTGCCTCAGTTATTCAAAAACTGTGAATGAATGTGACTAAAATGTAAGTTTTCATTTGAACTTTTAAAATAATCATAATAAATCAGTATATGAAATGTGCTGTTTCATTCAAAGGCCAAATAATGTAAGTGAGAAGATGGACAAGGAGGACAGTGGATGTCCAATTTAATGAGCAAAAAGAGTTTCTATAATGAGGACCACCAGCTTTCACTCCCGAGGAACTAATGATGATGCTAAAAGTTGGCTTTTTGAAAAGGCCTAAGTTTCCTATAGAAATATCCCAAATCTAATGTTGACCTGCCAGCGCTGCCCTGCGTGAAGAGTTCAATCTCCATTGCCCAAATGTTCACTGTGTCAACAGCGACCTCTGCTGACAGTTTTTATAAAGTACACTTACACTGCATTTCTGTCTCCTACATTTGAACAGGTTGTGTGACAGAAAAAATGAGGTGTATTCAAAGAGGAGGTGAATGAACCCCACTGAAAATATGTGTAAATGTAAATATGTAAAAATAATGAAATAATAATTTAAACATTGATTACATCACTCATGTTGCCAGGTAACAGGAATGGGATCAAAACACACCACAGCCAGTGATGTCAGTGCAGGTTGTTGTGCAGGTTATTCACCTTAGTTGTGAAAAGGACAGCAGCCTCTTTTTATTTCTTCATTGTTAATGCATTCAATTGTTTTCTTTTAATGGGCGTGCTTTGAATAGCAGAATTGGGTGTTCATCTGTCCTTGTATGTGGCTTGGCAGAGCGAGCAAACAGGAATATCTCAACATGTGAGAATACACACACACAGAGCCACACACACACAATAACCACCCAAATATTAAATTAGTTGACCGATGTGGTCAATGTGCACCTCCTTCCAAGAGACCACAATTTTAAGATTTTTATCCACAGTCCTAATACAGATAACACACAGAATAAACACAGAAATAAACAGTTGTGAACTTTGGTTGTGTCAGGAATTTTATTTAATAACCTCTGCTGTTTCAAGATAAAAAAGCTATCTGCGTTATGTGCTAATAAATTATGTCTTATTATAAACAAATGTGACAAAAGTCAACCTGTAATGATGTCTTTTAGACCCAAACTTCCCAATATGTAAAATAGTTATAAAATAAATAGACTTACTTCCTTTTCAGATATCTAAAGGTATACGTAGCTTTCAAGACTGTGTTCTTAAAAAGAGCATTTAAAAAAAAAATCGTCATAAACTGCATGTAAATTTAGATTTGGGCTTGTTTAAAAAAAGTAGTAAAAAATGTTGGAAATGTTGATGAAAATCCTTCACCCAGACAGTTGAGGTGGACATGTTGTGTTCTCTTGTGTTCATTTGTACTGAATCAAATACTCTGGATATATTTGATTTGGATCAAAAATTACAAAAATTGTGGGATGTGTGATATCATCCACGCAACTGTCATGCAAGTTTTCAGAACATCCATGATCAGGTTTTAGGAAATGACGTTGTCCAGCGTTTGATTTTCCAGTTATCACCCGAGCTAAAAATATGGTCTTGGTTGGTGTACTTTGTGTTGGGCTGCCATGCGGTGGCAAAGGATCCGTGCTGCTCTCACTGTATTTGTCCGCATATGTTGCATGTCTTGCGAAATATATTCCTAAATAAAAACAAAGAAAGTCACATTAACTGGGGAAAGTCTGTTGAACAGATACGTACATTACACAAACAGTTTCATGTATTATTGCATTGTTGTTACTGCATCATCTAACTTACCTTTTCCAAGCATATGACCGTTTTGTCCAGCTAATCGTAAATCGAAGTTGTACTTGCAAATGCTGTCAACATTTCTGAATTTAGTCCCATGAAAGAGTCTTTTCTCTTGAATTTCTTGGACACCTTGAATCCTCATTAACTGTTTCTTTTTCCTTTGACACAAACAAAGAGAAAGACAATATTGCTTCCAAAGAAGTGGAGTGCCGGATGGGATGGAGAGAGCAAGACTCATAGACCTACATACCTACAAAATATTTCCCAAAGATCCAAATTCTGTATCCTGCTGATTGATACAATGGATCTGTCCAACAGCCCATCTTCCTTCACGTAATGTGCCACAGTCTGATACTCAGCAGTGAGCTCACTCAGTGGGGTTAACTGCAAAATATTTCAAAATACAAATAGGCATCCACTGTAACATGAAAACATACATGAACATTAAAGCATATGTATAGTGTAGTCTTTGAATTCCAGTGGCTTTGTCTGATTTTTTATGAACATAAACATACTGAAAGCAAAAAACTCCATTAGAAGCAAATGAAGGCAACTGAAAAATACAAATTGGGTTTTGTGACCTTAGAATTATGGTTCTATCTGATTTGAGCACAAAAATGTTATTCAAATGGCAATATTCTTTGACAAGTTAACATTTTGTCTGGTTTTATGTTATGCATAAATGGCACAGATAAAAAAAACAAAAAACAAAAAGGTTATCTCCAAAGTCATTCTTTAACTTTGTTAAAGGAGCTGAAAAGATCATGACATGTTGCTCAATTTAAAAACTTAAAACCTCAAAATTGACGATTTTATCAAAAACAGTATGAATGGCGCACGGTTATAAATGCTTGTTATGTTAAGAGTCATTTTAGTATAATTTTTTAACTTGGGTAAAGCTGGTTTTTACCATGAGCTACCATGCTAGACAGCTAGCTAGCTAATCTTAATAAATACACAGCTCACAGCACAGCTCATGAAACTGTTATCATGAATTAAATGTTATTATTTTTAACTCCAGTTACTGTGACTACAGTAGAGATGACATCAACGAAGACCAACATTTTAATATGTAGGAATATAAGATAAATTCAGGTTTCTAGCTGATTGCTGAATGAGATTTAATGCTAACTCTATGGTTCTCACTGGGATTGTTATGTGTCTGCAGACACACAGTGATGATAGTGACTGCATTCAGAGCTTAGAAACTGACATTGACAGTTTGCCCAAGCAAAAAAAGCAGAAATCATTATGGCAGCAGAATAATGGCCAGAATATCTCTAAGAGGGGGAAACAACAGCAGGCCAATTCAGTAACAGACTGAAAAAATGTAGAACAAGGGGAGAAAACATCCACAAATTAATAGAGAAGCACGTTAGAATGTATAGAAAATCTTTATAAGTGTTATCAAAAATCATCTTTTCAAAATCTTTAATGTGACCAAATATTCTCAATTCAAAATTGATGTCTGTCCCCAAATATCTTATATCATAACTACCTTCAGTAAGCTATATGATTTTGTGTATTAAAACAAAGTAGGACTAAACTGTGTACTTTTTTCAATAAAAAGTAAAGAGGTTTGATATTCTATATTTAAAGTAATAAAAGGGAACTTTACTGTATATCAGTTTTGCTATCAAGATTGTAAAAACTTTGAACCATCTCAAAACCACTCGGTTAGCAGACAGAACCTTATTATTCTGAGGTCACAATTAGCTTGACTGAACAGTTTTCCATTCATTTCTGTCATTATCACCTGATATGGAGCAGTGGAATCAACCATTTCCCAGAAGACAGGAGCAGCACTGAAGCAGGAGCAACTGTGGGAGGAAATCATTAACTATTCATTGAGCTGAAAGTTTCACTTTCATTTTACAAGAAACCAAACTTTGGACTTACTTATCTAGGACTCACTGTTGTGTAATATAACTCATCTGTTAAATTTATTTATTTTAAGCTTCATATTCACCTTCTCTGAAGGTCATAGCCTCGGTGGATCCTTCTTTGCCTTCCTGTGATGAGGTCAGTCTGTAACATTGCTGTTTAAGAACACAAAAAGCATCAATTTCAACCCTCATTACAGATAAATGAGAACTCTATATAAAGAAAATGTACTCAGATACCTGAGAAATCGAACTTGCTGTTACAGTTGAATGAAGATGTGTTTAAAACTGCTTTCGAGTTTAATTTGTAATATTTTTCAATATCCACACTCCTAAGTGGGTTATTTGTGTCATCCTGCAGGATGAACAGAAAACAGAAGGACAGTGATACCTCAGACAATCAGCTCTACGTGATATTTTGTAATGTAGTAGATTTTAAGAAATGTTTAAAACAAATTACCTCAAATCTGTGCCACCTTCCACAGTCTCCCAGGTAATACCAGCACCATGGGGTGTCTGATGTGTCCATTGATTCCATTTCCACCTCCCTGCACCACATTGTCCTGACAGAGATTAAATATATTACAGTAAAAGCTAAATCAATCAGCTATAAAACCTGCTGTCCTCTTTCTGATTTACTCAGGTGGCTATTAAAGTTGACATCTGTGTTTCTGACTCAGCTGAGTGTAACGTCATAGCCACACCTCTAGGGTTGGCTTACACAACCGGAAGAGCAAGTGATATCAGCAAAACATACTGTGTGGTATATTTACTTGCATCACAGGCCTTCCTCTGAAAGATGTTCTTCAATCAATAACCGAATAGATCTGTTGAAAAGTTTATTAGTTGTAACATGTGCAAATTACAGACACACACATATAGCTGCACACACCCTTTGCACGCACACACACACACACACACACACACACACACACACACACACACACACAGTTGTAGTGTTACGACTGAAGACACCGGGTTGCATTTATGACGAAATGCAAGAGTCTCTCAAGAACCATTTTTGTACTGTTGCACCACCTTGTGGCAAACTTGGTACTCTGAATCCTCCTTTTGTTATTCCACCTTTGCTCAAGAACACACACAAACATCATACAGTGAATTCAACACATGTACATAGCAAAGCAATATTACATTGTGTGGTTAATTGTCATTACAGTGCTATACATGTGCTGGCTACATTCATTTTTTGATCAATTTACACCAGGTGCAAAGAAAACCTGCTTATTCCTTTTTAAGAGAGATGTTAGCAGGTGGTGACATCACACTCGGATGATTTTAACTGGAAATGTTCAAACTGATTCGATTTTGGTTTGGGATGAACAAAAAGTCTTTTAAAAGACTAGAGTTAATGGTCAGAGAAGATACACAGAAACATATTGCTCAAGGACCACAATTGAATACAAGACATCACAACTTTATGTCACTGTGACACAATTACCGAGCCTTTCACAGAAAGAATAAAGTGCACTGATGCATGGTTTAAAAAAATGCAGAGGTAGAAGCGTTTTTTGGGGAATAAAAACAAAAGAATCCATGCCTACATAATACATCGTACCAGGTACACACAGATGTTTATGTCACTAAGTAAAAGATCACGGGGCTTAATGGGTAAGCATGAACATGGTTTTTGGTTTCGTCATCAGGAACTATGACTTGTAAATAAGCTCATGCGTGGCACTGTGTGGACGTGAGAGAAGGGCTGTGGCCGGTGGCAGGACATCACCTATAATCTACAGGCTGCAAGTTCCACTCTTATGTTTAACAACTGTGCACAGATATTCAACAAGCAAGCACATATTCTGCATTAAATACAAAACTTCCACTAAGACTGATTAAAGTAAAAGCAGATTTTCATTCAGTTTTTTCAGACTTTTTATAAGTCACAGAAAAAAAATCCAACCACAAGGTCCCGTCTTAGAATATACTGTACAGTAAACAAACTGTACACAAAGTCTGTATTGTCTTCTTGATTTTCCAATTCCTTAAAGGCACTTTAGATGACCCATGCTCCAGTTAGGCACCAGATCTAACTGAAAGAAAAAGCAAAGGTCCCTTTCACTCTTCTCCCTCTGTTCCATCCCATCATCTGACTTTGTATCCTAAATATTTCCATATTTGAGATCCAGCCTCTATAGTTCATGTTTTGATAAGAAAAAAGTTTGTGTTAGGCGTCAGTAGAACTCAATCAGATACTCTGGGTAAATCTGGTTGCTGTCAAAAATGACATAAATCTTTGGATTGGCCATATCGTCCACGCAACTGTCATAAAAGTTGGTGAAGCTGGCGTCCTTGGAGGGTGGTCTGCAGTACATAGGATGACCAACCGTGTACTCTCCGACAAGCACTCTGGCCAGGAACATGGTCTTATAAGGCGGCTCACTGGCAAATATTGGCGGGGCGAGTCCGTGTCTCTGTAAAGTGGTGTTGTGCTTCCCCGTGGTGTGACAGAATTTACTGGAGTATTTGGCATCCCGGGCAAAGTAGCTCCCTGGAAGAGAGAGGCGTGAGTTAAAATCTGACCAAAAAAAAAAAATGTTGTGAATAGTTTCATGATGTTGTATCACAACACAGATGGATCTACCTTTGCCATAAACATCGCCATGGCTTCCAGTCAGCCGCCAGTCAAAGTTAAACGTACATATAGCTTGTATGTTGCTGTGTCCTGTGCCATGAAACAGCATTCGCTCCTCAATATCCAATGTTCGCTTGACTTTTCGCAACTGTGTTTTCTTCCTTAGGGGAGAACCAAGGAATGACAACACAACACAGAGTACTGATCATTACCTCGTTACAGGATGAGTGTATTTTAAAGCCATCACCAAGGGCTACAGGGATATGCTCAAAACTTTGACTGATTCATTGTTGTTCTTAGATGTTGCAATAAAATCAATTAAAATGTGTTGGTAAAAGTGAGAATGCTCTAACCTTGGTTTCATTCTGTTTAATCATTTTAACAGAAGAAAAGCTTTGTCTGTGGTGGAAGCTGGAGAACTCGAATTGTATCAAATGCTACACATTTGTTCACCATCCCCATCTGTACAACTTTGCTGAATTTGGTTACCATGGAATATTACATTAAAGAGAGATGGCAGTTAATAAGTAGTATGGTGGTGTTTTACTAATAACCACAAGGTGGCGCTATTAGTGCCATGCTCCAATATGATGTGTACATCCTTATGGAGAAACTTATGTACCAAATTCCATTTTATTAAGACAACAGAATTGCAGAAATATCATGTTATAATGTTACTTTAGCACTCTCTCTGGGTAGAAGTGTATGAAATGTTACACACTTGCAATGTGTAATGTGACTGTGTGTACAACATTCCCAAATTTGGTTGCAATTGAATTTAGTATTGAGGAGCTGTGGCCTGTTAAGAGCATCAGCCCACGCCTTCAAAAATTTGGTAACCAATTACTGACAAACAGTGATACCCAAAAACGAACTCATAAGTTTTATTCAGGGTAATCTAGATATGATATGTACCAAGTTTGGTGAAAATTAGATGAAATATGTGCCAAAAGAAACAAAAGATGTGTTTACCAAAAAATCCAAAATGGTGGAAGGATTTTCCTGGCGCAAATGGGCGTGGCTTATATCAGTCGAATCAGCTTCATCGAAGGAACACACTGTGCAAATATTGTTTTGATAGGCCTCACGGTTCATGAGTTATTAGTCAAAAACATTCCTCCCATACACTTTCCATTATAAAAACTAACTGAATGAAAGCATTGTCCTGAAAAAGCTGAATGTTTTGATATTTGTAGGGCTGTAGTCAACCAAAGAAAATCTTGGTCGACCAAAATCGTAATAATCTTCAACTAATCGATTAGTGCCGGGGGGGGTAGTACGCAAACATACTCCTTAACGGAGCCACGCGACCAATAGTTTCCCAGGCAACGACACAGAGGTTGACTCACGTACTGGAACAGCACTGCTCAGAGACTCCCAAACGCTATCAAATATTAAAAAATATTTTTTTGGCCTTGCGGGGGTTCTCGTTGTGTCACTATGGAGAAACACAGATTCAGTAAATGGTTAGTATGTTCAGTAAACGTTCAGTAAACGTTGAGTACAGTTAGACCCAGCAGTCTCCATGAGGTTGGGCGAGTTCAAAGTTGTGAAAACAACGGGGGTGTTTTGAATACACCCCCGTTTTCACAGGTAATTTCTTAGTCTGTCCCTCCCGCCGCAGGAAATAATGGGATAATCCTGGAAAGCTGTTGATGAAGCACTTTTCTCCTTATGAAAATATCACGGAGATAATTCGACCAATGAGAATTTAGTCGGATGAGAGCATATAGACCAACTAATCAACCAGTCAACCAGCAGACTACAGCCCTAGATATTTGAATGGTTTCTGCAGCTGAGAGTATGCAGAAGTAGTTAGTGGCTGAAAAACGTATGGAAGAAAGAAGAAAGAATAAAGAGCTAAGATATATACACCACATAGAAAAAATAAAATACCCAAATAGACTATACAACAACTGTTTACCTGCAGAAAAACTCCCACAAGTCCAGGTTCTGAATCCTCTGGATGGATTTGATTGGATGATCCATGGTCCTTTCGTACAGTCTGGCTACTTCTTTAAACTCATACGTGTCTCTTCCGAGCTGGATGAGCTGAAACAAACCAGTCACACACAGGAACAGTGAAAGAAATGGTGAGCAAGTTAGAAAAAAATGAAAAAAGTGAAATAAAATGAATGAATGTTTTAATCAACCTTTCAACAGCACGTTTGGAATGAGATGCAGTGGATTATGGACAGTGTGAATGTGCTATTGAAATATCTGCAGGAACTGTGTCAGCAAAGCACCTGTTCATAAAAGAGCTTAAGAACATGTGACTCTTCTGAGGCAAAAGCTAACCCAATTCAGTGCAAATTAAGTGGAAACACTGTGTATATAACAGTAATGTGTGCAAAATATACACACTACATTATTTTACTTACCTGATAGGGCTCATCTGTATTGATTCTCTCCCAATGACAGGGAACAGGCAAGGCGAGGTTATCACAAATAAACCTGACAGAGATAGTGATGGAGAGAGGAGAGGAGTCAGTAATCAAGATATTACAGCATTATAAGAGTGATCGTATTTGCGTGATGTCAATACATGCTATCTAAAATGTGAAAAATGGAGACTTCTGTGCCTGATGAAGAAATCCTCTTTTCTCTTGCTCCTGCTGTTCTTGGAGAGACCAAAAATCAGGGTCAGCTCCAGGGCAGCTCCCTGGTGAGCTGATAGAGATTTGGGGTTTACCTCAAGGATTCCGAACATGGCAGATGCTTGACCTCTGACCTTTCTTTTAAGGCCTGCTCTCCTTACTCACAACCCCATACTGCTCTTTACTTTCTCTCTTAACATCTTTTCTCTTCTATATAAAGGGAAGAGATGAGGACAAAAAAAAAAGTTCTCTGAATTTTCAGTCTTACCTGAAGCCAGTTGCCGAGTGGAGGGAGCGTTTAATTGGCCGCTGCTTTCCTGTCGTTACATTTATCTGTCGCATAACTGGCAAGGAATTTAATAAAGATTAGAAATACAGGCATAACTTCTGAAACAGGATTAATTCTGACTCAAAATCCTCCAAGTTTCCTTTCATAATTCTGAGGGCTGACTAATCTTTGTCTGACAGAGTAGCTGTAGTATCACTTGAACTATGCAGTCATGCAAAAAAGTCGCTTTTCATCATCATCATACCTGAGAAGTCAAGCCTGTACGTATACTTTGCTGTGTAGAATTCCATTACGCCACGTTGGTTCCTGTTATAGCACTGCTCAATCTGAGCGCTGGTCACAGAGCAGGCTGCACTGGGATCAATCTGAGATTGAGAAAGATCAATTAATCTTGTGTTTAATTTATAAGCAGTGGTAATGAGTGGATAGATATTAACGAGGTGGATAGATTAATTCATAGTTGTGAGTGATGGTTTCTAGTCATGTTCCACTTTGTTGATAGTCAGAAAGGTAGCCTAATCTGCAACTATTTTGCTAATCAATTAATCCGTCATCTTTCAAGTAAAAATAAAACTGAACACTGAAAAATTCCAGCTTCACATTTGTGAGGATTTTCTGCTTTTCTTTGTCTCATGTGATAGTAAATTGAAAATTTTGGGGTTTGGACTGTTGATCAGACAAAAAAAAAGTAATTTGAAGACATTATCTTAAGCTTAAGGGAAGTGTGAAAGGCACTTTTCTGACATTTTATAGACCAAGTAATTGGAGAATAATAATAATCATCAGATTAGTCTATAATGAAAATACTTGTTAGTTGCAGCCCCATTCAAGTCCCCATTGCACATGTTTATATGCAGAGATAATGGGCTAATTTCCTGCATTTACTGACTATATACCAATTTTCATGCCCACCACAGACTGCACCCCGTAATTTTATCGATTCATTGACCTCAATCACAGAGGACATGCAAGTCTGTGACATTGCACTGATTCAGTTGGCACTAAAACTCGCAGATCCTTGGATCCAAATTGCATGAAGTATCACCGAGGGAGGGGCAATGGGCGGGAACATGCGGTACAAGGATGCGGTGTGCTGTTGTGTGTGTGTGTGTGTAAAGTTGTACTACCTCAAACATATGCCACACTCCACACTCAGCCAAGTAGAACCAGCACCAGTTGGGTTCTGAGGTGTCCATCTCCTCCATCTCTGCGGACTCCTCCTCTGACGATCTGATGGCTAACATAGCGAGATCTGAAATGAACAAGTGAAAAAAAACATAAAAACAACACGTTTAGGAGGTGGCAAGGTGGTGTTTTATTCGTCAGACGAACCCAACGTCAAGGAGATGTTTTTAAGCCATGGACGTGAGGGTATTTCATCCTGTAAACAAATTCAAAATAACACAGGAAACTGCCATATCTAGCTAGCTATCATTAACGGCTGCCGCACCCGACACTTGCTCAACTCTACGGGTGTCTTACCGGTTTTCAGCTTGTCTCTAACCGGGTCCTTGCCCTTATCGGGTTATAAATCCGTCAGGCATTTTGAATGAAGCACCAAAAATCACAGACTCGGAGTGAGAACGGATAACTAACGCAACATAACATCGTTTCCTATCTATGCGTTGTTTACTTTTACTTCCTGCTTCGTGACGCACCATACGTCAATGCGCCAATATGATGTAACTCCTCCCATTGACTTTGGAGCAGTATTCCCAGTGTTTGTCTTGTCAGGTAGACAAACTGTCCGCCTCACACATTAAAATGTTGGTTTATTAATAAACATTAAGTTGCAGGTAGTTAAGACACAAAAGCTTTTGGAATATAGAAATAGATGCCTGGTATACAGTGCGTATGATAGAAGTAGAGTATCAGGTAGTTGGGTAATAGAAAAGGTCGAAGGGGGGCATGTTTCAGCTTGCAACTCAAACAAGTTTTTTAGGTTGATTAAAAAGACAAAAATACAAAAACACACGCGACCATTGGTGGGGTGGGAATTGTGTTTAGTCGTTTGCAATATTCTGAGATTGCATGTTCTTAAGCTTTTTTATACCTTATAAAATATGATGCATGTAGACCCTACATAATGCATATATGATAATAATAATAACAATAATAATCCAATAATAGTTAGATAATAACACATAGAGGACACTCATTTATAATTTGATTCTGAAGTCCATTTTGATCACAATAGTTTTGCAGTATTTTCTGTAGTATTGTAACGTTTGCTTAAATATCTGAATGTTTCCACTAACCTTTAAATGTGCATGCGAGGGCGTCCATGTGGAGCTCGTATGCTATTCAGGACACACCCCAGTTTAGAATAAAGGCATTTCTTCAAACTGCGCTTAGACAGTGAAGACATTTTATGGTCGGCGCCCTCTCCAAGCTCACGGGTGAGTTATACACATTCAAAACTCTTTTTAGTAGCTAGAAAATGTTACTGCCTCATGATGTTTTGCAGTTCTCTTTTACTCTTAGGCTTGTATTTGCAACAAGTTAGTCGACTCTTTAAAAAAAAAAAATTAAAAAAAAATTCCAGTTAAAGGCATTTATGAGTGGTGTGGGATATTCATTAGGATAAATGTAAGAACTATAAATGAAAGTTTTGTTGCACATCTGCAAAGGTTATACTATGGAAGAGAGATGCTGCGGAGAATATGGTAGGTATCATGGCATCATTTTTATTTCACTAGTGTTAATTAAGATTCAAGGATTCAAGATTCGAGGACCTTTTTTGTCATCTCACCACACTTACGTAAGGGCTGTGATTTGTAGAAAGGGGGGTGGGGTTGAGACGTTTTTATTCATAAAGAGAAATCAGAACCACAGTTGGCCTATATAGACCATGAAGTATATTCTATTTCTTGCAGTAACATTTATAAAATAATTATGAACTTTAATAAAACAATTATAATTATTATTAATTATTACGACTGCATTTGCGGGAATATTTTAATCCATTTAAAAAATAATAATAATAATTCAACAAGTAGCGCGATATTTTCACTCTCAGGGATGTGATGTCAAGTTCACGCACTGTCCTTTCCTCATGCAGACACACAGAGGATGTGATCATATACAGAATTAAATAGAAAATAATCACAACATGCAATATCACAACGTGCTGTCATAATAAAAATAAACAGGCTACGCCGCCTACTTGTCAGACTAAGAAAACAGTCTGCTCTGATGACGGACTTCTGTCTTTTTATGCTTTCCTGTGGAGGGGTCATCCGCTGTGTGGGGCCCCTTTTTTACCCACATCTGCAAATCTCCGAACAGGGAAGGAGGCAACCCCTAGTCCATTTACTGCGTCATCACGTAGCCCCTGGTCCATTTATCGCGTCATTACGTAGCACCACTTAAAACTTTAGATTATTTAAAAAAAAAAAAAAACTTTAACAGCGTTCATGGCCATGGATTGTGCAAAAGACATATAAATCTGGCTAAAGTTCTACAATGCAGAAATACAGAATAGACAGAGTGGAGTAGTGCATGAGGATCAAGTGATCCAGTAATTGACTAATTGACTAATTACGTGTGCATACAACAGATTGAGAGACCATGACTGAAGAAACAGCTGGAGGGGGCCCTGTTGGAGATTCGGGGCCAGATAAAGGGGCTCCAGCGAGGGGGAAATGGGCCAGTAAGACGGAGTTCTTACTCTCCATGGCTGGAGAAATCATTGGCCTTGGAAATGTTTGGCGTTTTCCTTATTTGTGCTTCAAGAATGGAGGAGGTGAGGGACTATTTGCTGGCTGAAACAGAGAATTTACAGCTGCTGAGGTTGAGTAAAAGCATTTGCATGTCTGTAAGTGTTAGTTTTCATCTGTCATTACGTGTGCATGTTGGCAAGTGGTCAGATCATGAGAGGCTGAGAGATGGAGAGGGGACCCTAACATCTTCCATTTTAATCTCAAAACATAGTTAAGAGGCATCTTTATTTATGATCATCTTCATGGCTGTCTGGATTTAATTAAAGAAGGTTTTCCAAAGAGTCCAGTTGTCATTACAGTCAGAAAACATGTCATAATATCCAATTTTAGCTTGATTTTCCTGGGAAAAATACCCCCAATCCCCAACCCCAAGAAAACAATTAACATGTGTCTATATTTTCAGGTATCTTCCTCGTCCCTTACTTTGTGTTCCTGTTCTTCTGTGGCATTCCCGTATTTTTCCTGGAGACGGCATTGGGCCAATACACCAGTGAGGGTGCAGTCACCGCCTGGAGGAAGATTTGCCCAATGTTGGAGGGTAAAAGCGCAGCTGAGAAAGATTTGTGTAGAATTACACAAGAATTAGTCAGCTGACATGCGGGAGATACTTGTTTGTCAATGTGGTTTTGTCATTATTACTGGAAAATATAAAATGATCACAATAACCTTTTCAGGTTCACAAAAGAAGTTTTCCTTGCTGTAATCATTCTTCCTGTTCATACTGGCTATTAAAAGATCCCCTTCAGATGTGCTTTCAATGTAAGTGACGGGTGTGGCTACACAGTGTGGCTACACAGTCATTTTGTGCAAAAATGCATTTAAACGTTTATCTGAAGCTTTTATGTGAGGTTTCATCAGTCTTGTGTGTTTCCTTGGAAATGGAATTCTACACAGTGTTTCCTTGTTGAACTGCAGTGGAAGTATACTAACAAAAAGAGGGATTTTGGCACTAAGAAAAGTGTGACATTGAAAGATGCTTTATACTTGATTTGACTCATTTGGATGACTGAAGCTTTTTTGCACAGAAGGAAGCTTGTGGACTTTGCCCCCCCCCATCACCTATTGTACAGTAAGTGCATTATGCAGAGATTCAAAAGGCCAGTATGAACAGGAGGAATGATTATGGCAATAAAAAAAACTATTCCAATGTTAATTTGGAAAGAAAGACTTGAATAATTGTGAACACATCCTTTAATATTCTAGATTGTAGGGGTTTTATGAGGAATGTTTAAGATCTGATGCAACATTTCACTTTTACGACCTACACTGGAGTTAAAGAGCATTCAGTCAGTCATGGGAAAGGCTTGTTTTCCTCATTATATAAATGTCTAACAGGCAAAGTTGCTCATACAATAGGGCATTAATGTAAAAAAAAAATAAGTAGAAGGGAGTATGTGTCCTGATTGTGGCCAGTGTTGCTGATTGATTATTGATATCAAACACTTCTGATGTTACACCAACATGCAATAAGAACAGAAATAAAACACATACTTACTTAAACTCAGTGTTGGAGACTGGGAACAGAAACTTTCATCAATCGAAAGCCACCGTGTGAACACTCACTGTTTCCTGCAGGGGTGGGGATTGCCTCTCTGGTGATTGTGATCTATCTGAACATCTACTACATTGTGGTGTTGGCCTGGGCTATCTTCTACCTGATCAACTCCTTCCAAAGCCCTCTGCCCTGGTCTACATGTGACAACTGGTGGAACACTGGTAAGGAACCCTTTGGAATGAATCAAAGTTGGCTCATTTAAACACATCTGTATTTCATAAGCAGTATGCACACACTAAATCTTGGTTTCCCGTTGACCTCAGAGGAAATATGAGATGGAGATAAGATGAATTCTCAACATTTTTTCACATTTTGAAGTGTATAACCTCAATCTCATCTTTATCTCTCATTTCTTTACCTTGTAGAGTTATGTCATGGTCGTTTGAGCATTTTTGCTAACCCCGATATTTTTCACCCTGAGTCCAACTGGTCTTTCCTAAGCAACATCACCTCAGCTGAATACTTCTACAATGGCACTTACATGTAAGTTGCATCATTATTATCAAGATGTAGCACTTTGATAAAAACCTTTTCCTTCTCTGGAGACCTGGAGACAGGCTTGCAATAGTCAAGTAATAGTAGCATGTAGCTCAATGTGAGAGTTAGTCTGTCTTCTTTTGCTCACCTGCAGCTTGTTCAAAATGCAGCAGCGAGACTTCTCAGTGGTACCAAGACCTCTCCTCACTTGTTACCAGTGAAATATAGAATTGATTTTAAAATTTTTTCATTTGTTTTTAAAGCTCTGCATTGATTGGCACCAGTCCACATCTCCAATCTCCTCATATCCTGGTATCACTCACTCCTCAACATTTAATGCTGCCATAGGTGATTGAGCCTTTTCCATTGCTGCACCCAGACTGTGGAACAGTTTACCCCAACTATCGCCCTTTTAAAATCCTGGCTAAAGCACCTTACTTTACAATTGCGTTTGAATCTCTCTAACAACTATGAAATTGTTTAAACTTACATACTATATGTATTTCTGTTTTAATTATGTATTCATGTTCTGAATTTTGTCAACTCCCGTAGTTTTTAAACATGTTCTTTTGTAATACATGTTGAATGCATAGCGGGACGATCACTACATGCTGATGCATGTCTTTCCGTGAGAAAACATTGTAAGAATGTTTGTAGTAAGAAATATGGGAATCATCTTGACTTCCATATGCAAAAGCTCAGGGACACACCCATGCTTTTATGTGTTCATAGCAGGAGTTGCTTACATCTGTTTTTGCAGTAAAAGATCACACATTTTAATTGCTGCCTTGGGACAGTTTAGGGGTGAAAAGTACACCCCTTAAATCTAATTGACATATCAAGCTTTTAGTTTAATAGTGGCTGAAAAGAGGGCCATATTTTGGTGGCATATTAAATAATAATAATTTAAAAAATGTTTATCACATCCCTTTAAATGTTATAGATTACATAATTTTTCTTGATAATATCAAGAGTCATCTGTGTGATACAGGAAATTAATGACCTGATAAATGTTTAGAGGCTACAAAAAACAAAGCTACAACAATAGCTGAGAATGGTGTAGAACTACTCTTTGATTGAGGTAGGATAACCAGAGTTGCTTTGCCTCTTTCAGCTTACTTTACCTGCCTGCATTGTTTTATATTTCCAGTAATGTGACGGACCCATTCTCGATCAGGTCACCAGAAGAGGAATTCTGGATGTGAGAAACACACACACACACACACACTTCTTAAAACATGAAAAAATGTCATGAAGAGTAACAGGAAATGGACAAAAGGACAGCAGGCAGAGCACATCTGAAGAAACTTCTTTATTCTTGGATTGTGCAGACAAAAACAAAAGCTGGCTGATCAAAACAGAATACAGGACCAGCAGAACAAACTGAACAAAGGATCCAACAAAGACTAAACCGAAACCCAGGGCTAAAATATAAACAGAATTAATGAGGCAATGGGGAACAGGTGACTGGACAGGGGAACAGACAGGGAGCCGATTGGCTGCGGGAAACACATGGAGCAGGGCAGGGCTAACGAGGCTGATACAGGCAGGTGTGTGGGGAAGAGCAGGCTGGGGAAAACAAGAAAGAACACAAAAGGCAATAGTGACTCTGGACTCAGGACAAATCTCATATAACCTGCCGTCTTCCAAAAATAATAACATCAATGATCTGTCAGAGATGTCAGCCAGGACTTAGATTTCATTAGACACACCAAAACCAGAAGACAGAAAACTCAAACAGACTTAACCCATAAGTTCATATATCCCATTATTAGATCTCAGTATATTTACTGAAAGTGAATAATAGAACAACATAAGAAATGACTCCGCACACTGACTAGCATAGCTTAACAAAATATACAAGAAAAGTAATACTCCTACCACCCAGTCCAGTCTTCACAAAACAGGGAGAAAAGGCCAAGGGCTCTGTTGGTACAGAGGAGAATAGCAACCAAAGGGACAAAGAGCCATATTGTAACTGAAAACTTAACAGGCTCAATAACCATAAAGAAGAACTGGAATTAAACAGACACACGGAGTGAACATAAGAACCCAAAAGAACAAAAACACAAAGAGTCCAAAAACCATGTCCATGACAAAAAAAAAACAAAAACAAAAAAAAAAAAACAGTAATGACATTAATATCTTACTCTCCAGTGTGTCTGTCTGTGGGTGGAACATTCCTCATAAATAGCTCTTAATGCTTCCAGGATACCAAGAGGCCATCTTTATTCTCAGGGTGTTGAGTGAGTTATGATGTTAAGGTGAACCAGGGACACCCAAACCTAGCAGAAAAAATGAGCCAGAAAGCCACATATGACCAATTACAGAACCTTATCTAAATTCGCAGCTTTACTCCCTAACTTTTAAACATTTCGTAACATGGCTGCTGCCCTTCACATGCCAGATCTATCATGTGAACACATATTGAGAAATCACTGATATCAGATATTGAGAAATACAACTTCACTGCACTGGCTTCCCTCAATGAGAGCAATATGTGCTCTGCAGCTTTTATAATATAAACTAAAGCCATGCAAAATCAACTAAAAGACACTTTAACATCTGAATGTATGGCACCAATGTTTGTTCCTTTTCAATGTATTTGAATTTATTTCCACATGGGCATGTTAACAGAAAAGATGGCTTTCAAGGCATTCTTCTTATGCTGTTTAGTCATGACATATTTCCACCAGGCTTGGTTCATTTTCAGGTCAGGAAAGTTTGCACTTTGTATGCACTCCACATCTACATATCTATCATTCTGTGTGTTATTTGCAGATGATGCATGTGTATATAAGTGTTTACATGACCCATTTCTTCCCCACAGTAACCGTGTGTTAAGAATGTCAGATGACATGTCACTGGGTAAGGTGCACTGGGACCTGGCTTTGTGTCTCCTGCTTGCCTGGATAATATGTTACTTCTGCATCTGGAAGGGAATTAAATCCACAGGCAAGGTAAGCACTCAGGGTGCATATAGACTATAGTTCCCTCCCTGATATTAGATTGCAGCCACTTAATGCACAGTCCATATGTCAGCTGTCTTTAGCTTATTTACCTTTCTCTCTATGTACATTCACTCTTTTAGGATTTGCATAGATTAAATAAAGGGACATCAATAAGTGATGATTGCTTTTCATCTGGATTCATCAGTGCACATTAAGTTATAATCCTAAATCCGAATTTTCATTATATCAAATGTCATTTCGATGCTATCTATAGCTGGCATTTTTTCAGCAATAGCCTTTCAAGGTATTTGTATCTGTAATTGCCTTTTTAGTAGTTTTCATAGTAACTGGCTGAGTCTGCCTTTCCTGCTTGGGATTTGGATCACGTACTAGAAATAATGTGGAAAACAAAAACTGGTGCACGCATGCATTTGACAAATTACGGAGGAAACACAAGACAAATTCATTTTGAATTGTGCACTATCCAACTCACCTTTATCTCACTTTCCTCAACCTCCCACATTTTCAGTTACTGTCGTTTTAGCCTTTTTGCCAACCCCAATTTGTAAATTAATCCTCCACAGTTTGTTTGGGTGCACTGTAAACAAATGCAGGAGTTGCTCCTTTTTCTTTCTGACAGAGTAGTTGCTTAAGGTGTGTTTGCTGCCCCCAGTGATCAATACATGGATCATTTCGAAAGGAACTCTGTATTATTTAAACATACTTGTAATTACCACCAGTAACCACAGGTGTCACTAAGTAAACCAGGACTGAAATCTGCAGCATTTTAACTTCAAAGCTGCTCTAATGAATATTTTTATATCAACAGTGGATGAAATTAATATGTACAATGCGTAAGGGGTTGCTAGTGGTGAAAAACCCACAGACAATTATCATCTGACTTTGTAGTTCCCTTCAGCTCTATGGAGCATTTTAGCATCTTTTAGCTCTTTGTTTGGTTTTAAGGTCCACAACTTTGTTTTGGTTCACTGTCATAGCTCTTATCAACATTTCTAACAGCAGGCAGCTGTTTTAGATTAAAAAAAACCCCAAACAAACACTGTATGCTACTTGCTCAGCATGGAAAGGCACAAAGACAAAGTTAGCAACTAGCTGGTAAGCATGGTGAAGCACTTAGCAGCTAAAGAGCCAGATATTTCCCTCAGGAGTCAGTAGAGACCAAAACAGAAATGTTGGAGAATGAATATTGCACTTACATTCTCCAGGTGCCAGGAGATACAACTCCAAATGAAAGCTAATGTTGCTCCATGTCTGCTGGATGTGAAAATAGGCAACTGTTTGCTAACTCTTTGCCAACCCTAACAACTGTGTAACGTATTAATACAGTATATTGTTTTGTTTACTGCTTGTTGTGCTGACCCCAAGTCACCAAATAAAAACAAAACAAAAAAACCCAAACATTTAACGCGGTGTGTATAGTGTATATTACAAAAGACACATTGCAAGTGGTGTAAGGTGTTTGCATATGTACAAAACCATAACCTGCTTGCATGCATTTATGTGTTTGCAGGTAGTGTACTTCACTGCTACATTCCCCTACGTGATGTTGATCATCCTCTTCTTCCGAGGGATGACACTGCCAGGGGCTGTCGAGGGCGTGAAATATTACCTGCAGCCTGACTTTAGTAAGATCATTGATCCAGGCGTAAGTACACACACATAATCAACTGTTTTTGTAACAATGTTTGGTTTTTGAAATACCATTGTACTGTCTAGAACTCCTGCTTTCCAGTACACTAATCAATATGTGGCTCTTAAGTAAAGACATGCACAATGAGTTAGTGCTCTGTCTTTTTCACTCACTTTATTTCCCAGCACTTCTCTCTCTGTTAGATTCCTTTGTTTTCTAGCAGGATGAAAACAGTGTCCTGTTACTCTCACCCACCCCCCCAACCCCCACCACTCCTTTTCTCTGCCTTAACTCCACACTTCCGGTCCCAAGACAGAGTCTTAACAAGATAAGCAAACCAAGATCCTTTTCAGCAAAAAAAAAGTTTGTCAAAGAAAGCTTCTCCCTTGAGTATACAGTAACATCATCACACAGAAGTAAAAACAGCACACTCTATGGGGAATTTCTAACACATTTTGAAGGTATATTTTCCTATAAAAAGTCAAAATAACTCTACTGTCACTGCAAATTGATTATCTAATCTAAACATTAGCACACTGTATTACAGTCTTACAGCAGACCTGTTATTCAATAGTATAATGATTTCATTTCTTAACTAAAAAACAGAAGGTGAAGTCTTGGCTCCGTTGCATGCTCTTGCACAATGACTGCATCTGTTGCAGCTGGCAAAAAGGGGTCTTTCTCTTCCCCCTTCTCCTGCTTCTGTCTCTTCTGTCTTCCTCTTGACAGTTCACAGCATGACTCAGCTTCAGGGGTCAAATGTTATCGCTGGAGGGTTAAGCTTCGGAACTCGTCTTGGGGTGCAGGGGTGTCTCTTCCTGTTCCTATGCGTGCATGTTTGTATGAACATTTCTGGGAGTGGTGTTTCTGCGTGGTAAAAAAAATCCAAATTTATCAGGGCTGATGTTGATAGATAAAATGCACATAGATAAAAAAGGAGACCCTTGGTATTTGCTTTGGCAGTTGTTTCTCCCACTATTTCTTGTACAGTCTCTGTCTGTTTGACTGGATTCCTGTGTGCCTGTCTCAATTGGATGCACTGGGGTTTTCACCTCTTTGCTAGCCTATATAGTATACTCACCGCCACACACTGAATGAGAGATAATATGCTTGTGTTCAGTCATGCCACTCAGAGTTAGAAGACCAAATATTTGTGCCACTCTAAGAAACTGATAAACACGTGTCATATCTTTTGCAAAACAGCTACACATGCCGTGCTGAACCATCGTGAGAATCTTGCTATGTAATCATGGAAAAAACAAAACCTGTGAGAATATTATGTGTAGTAATGTTAAAAGCAGGTGAAAGCAGTTATGAGAGTAGGGTTATGCAATGCCAGATGCTCTTAACAACAAATCTGAAAACAGATCTGTTTCTTATGAGCCTTGCCGACCATGCATGTGTCTGTTTTTACTTAATCCACAGAGGAAGTGGTAACTAAGCCCTGGCATGTATCTGGGGTCTGTTTAATGCATGACTGTGTCCCCTTTTGTCTAAGTGTCTGTGCGTGGGAGAATCTGCATGCAGAACGCTCAAGAGGAATTCCTATAAAATACATGCTTCTAAAAGGACACAACAGTTCCCTCTTTGTCCAGTGTCAAATGTGAAGATGCTTTGCTATAGACTAGGCTTACAATTCTGACCCGAGGCTGGGAATAAGTCAGACCCAGCATGGGGCCAGAGTAGGGGTCTGTATATTGCTTTGGAGCCTTGCCAACTCTATCTTTTAGTGGGCAAGACTCTAAGCACTGTCGTGTCTCTAATGCTAACCAGATGCTGTCAGGAAAAGGGCCCGCAGACAGACATTCATGTAAACAAAACCGCCCATGTCCACAAACTTGAATGCACGCAAATGCAAACGCACGTGTGGTGTGCACTCATTCATTCACATAGTTGTGAACACAGTGACACAAAATAAAATAATAGGAAGATGCACATACCTTATGCCTGTATTATGTACATGAGAACAGACATTTGTATCATTATTGATGCTGACATAAAGCAAAGCTGTTTGTAATTGTACAGTTCTGGTTTATAGTTTGGACCAGATTCTTTTTTATTGTTCTGTAAAGGGATGATGAGAAGCATATAATCTGGGTTATTTCAACAATATGAAACTTAAAAAGTCTCTTTTTTACCCGTTCTAGATATGGCTTGATGCAGGGACACAGGTGTTCTTCTCCTACGCCGTGTGTCAGGGAGTACTGACCGCTCTGGGAAGCTACAACAAATACAACAACAACTGCTACAGGTCAGTGTTGCTCTCAGCGCATCATCACGTTTACAGATTTGTGCTCTTTCATCGAGCCATCTTGTCTTCTTGTTATGTTTCAGGGACTGCTTGGCACTGTGCTGTCTGAACAGCGCCACCAGTATCTTTGCTGGCTTTGTTGTGTTCTCAGTACTGGGATTCATGGCTTATGACCAGGGTGTATCGATACATGAAGTCACTGCAAGTGGTGAGTTAATTCCCCACTTTTCACCCTCCTTTATTTGACTGTTTTCACTATCAGTGTCATGTGATAAATGTAGGCAACGAAACTGTAGGTGTTGAAAATGTTGACAACAACCAACAGTGTCCACAAGATGGCATCTTATGTCCAGATACAGTTCAAAGATTTTCCTTTGAAAGTAGTTCATCATCATTTGGGCCAGTGACATTCCTAAAGGTATACAAGAATGCAATGAATACTGTCTTTCACAATTTTTTATTTCATTTTTTTTACATTTTTTTACTGTTAATGTTTTTTAGGATTTAAAGTAATTTTCGATTGTTTGTTCTACTTTTCTTCTTGACCTTGTTTGTTCTTTTTAAGCTTTAAAAAACATGTTGGGCCAAATCTCTGCATGAAAAATGCTACACAAATACAGTTATTGAACTCAGTTGTGTTGTGGTCTTCAAAATTTCCAGATCATGGGTCGATAGATGTATTCATATGCTTTCAACAGGTCCTGGTTTGGCGTTCATAGCCTATCCTAAGGCCCTGTCATTACTGCCTGGCTCCACATTTTGGGCTGTGCTCTTCTTCCTCATGATCCTCCTCCTGGGCCTGGACAGTCAGGTATGTAATGGATAATATACAGTAGAGCTGAACAATTAGTCGATGAAATGATTAGTTGATCGACAAATTAATCGCCAACCATTTTGATCACGGATTAATTGTTTTAAGTCATTACATTTGAGAAAAAAATACTAAAATTCTCTGGTTCCACCTCCTTGAATGTGAATATTTTCTGGTTTCTTTAATCTTCTGTGATTGTAACTGAATATCTTCGGGTTGTGGACTTCTTGGTCGGGACAAAGCAAAACATTTTAGGTTGCATCTCAGGCTTTGGGAAACAGTGATTGACATTTTTCACCATTTTCATATTTTATAGATGTCAGAGAAACAAATTTAAATAGATAAAGAAAATAACAGTCAGTCATGTCAGTTAGTTGCAGACCTAATATCCAGTATATCAGCATCATATGCTCTTTACAAATAAGCTAATCCGTTTTGGTTCTTTCCTCACAGTTTGTGTGTGTGGAGAGCCTGGCCACAGCCATCACAGACCTGTTCCCACGTCAACTCAGGAAGCCTGGCAGAAGAGAGATACTGGTCCTGGTCATCGCTGCTGTCTGCTTCCTACTGGGGCTGCCACTGGTCTCCGAGGTAAGCAGCAGGGAAGGTACAAGGACGGCAGATGGGAAAGGGTGACAGTGAAAGAAAAGCCAATCACATAACTCTTGTTTACTCTTAATTTGGGTGGTGCAGGGATCTAATAGTCAAATAACAACAAATACATGTAGATATACAATACTATGAATAGACTGAATATCTATTAGATGCAGCAGATTGGTGCTCTAACCCTTCTGAAGCCTAATCATAAATCATAAACCCAAGCCTAGCCTGACTCTCTTGAAATTCTAGTCTAATTTTGCTGTAAGATCAGCATGATACTGATAAATAATACACTAAATATAAATATGCATGTAATAAAATGCATGTATAAAAACACAAATAGTCTTTCATCTTTCTGCCTGCCATGACTTTTTTCTGCTCATGTTTCAGGGAGGGATAGTCCTCTTTCAGCTAGTTGACAGCTACGGTGCCAGTGGAATCTCTCTCCTGTTCATTGCCTGCTTTGAGACCATCGGCATTGCCTGGGTGTATGGTTAGTCATGGACTGGCTGTTATCACTGCACTACATGATGCACACCAACTTGTCAACACTATAGTGATTTACTTACTTCAATTCACAGTAGCTACCAAACAGAACTTCACTTTATTTCCCTGGCTTATGCTATTCCGGCAGCAGCATTTGTTTCATCAGTGTAATCACTTATCTTTGTAATCTTATCTGTTTAGAAACCAGCTTTAGATTAAAAAAAAAAACTTTGACAGTTATATTATTTTTATCCTGCATAACTTTAAATTGGCTCTACAATACAAAAGAACACTTTGATGAAATTAAAGGGAAAAGAGGATTCTGTGTTTACTTATGTTTTAGGATATTTTATTGTTAGTTATCTTAACATTACATCTCTCTCACATTATTCTGGATATGCACCACATATACAGTAGGTACACTCCCCTAAGGGTATAGAGTATCTGTGATACTGCTTATTCAGTTATTGGTTGCTATGTTTCAAGTAGTATTTCTGGTTTCACCTACTGTACTGTACATTCTGTACTCCAAACACAGAGAAGTCAAGATTTGAGGCATTCTGCTCTGTGTTTCATCACCACAATTTAATCAGTCTCATCTGGGGATGGCATTCGGTCAAAGAAACAAACTGTCCTTCTCTCAGTTGTGGTTTGTGGCATTTATCAAGACCAGAGGGACAAGTGCCCCACCTACTGGTTCTATCTGTCCATTTCCTCTACCATAAATGTTAACCTTTTCATATCCCAGTATTCATCTGCTATCACTTTGGATAAACTGTTTCAGCTTTCACCACTTCCTACACCTTCATCATCAGAAGTATATGTGGCTAAATTACAGCATGTGGGTTGAATGTTCCTTTGTTCTCATATTTGTCTTTATAAGTAATCTCTTATCTCTCAGGGCATCTGTACTGTATTGATACTCTTCTCAAAACAAAACATTTTCTTTCATGAAGATGAAGCAATCTTTGCCTGCTACTGGAGATATAACAGCATATTCCTTGGAAGTGCACTCACAAACACCCTGACCGTTCACAGTATATATTCAATTACAGTGACGGGACTCTGAGAATTGCATTTCCAGATGCACTTGCTCTATAGAAGTAGGGTTCAGCCACACATTCCCCCACTGCAAAGTGATGCAGAGCAAGATATTGATCAGTCTCTGCAGCTGCTTCCTCTTCCCAGTTTGAGTTGTTTAGCCATTCGTTCGGCCTTCAGAGTGAGTCTGTGTTATGTGTGGCGATGCATCCTCACCCACATCGAAATGAGGCCACTCACTTTCCTTCTTCGCATAGTTAGTTTCAGGGTTGATTACTGTATCATTTATGAGGCTGCGTCTGCTTTTCTAAATAGGTTCGACAACTTATTCTGCTATGATGCATTTGCAAAAATCAATCTGTGGATGTTGCTCCCTCAAGCAGGTCATGTACTTATCTCCTGGCCTGCGTTTTAATGTCTCTCCTTCTTTCTATAGTTATTGTCTTCTCTTCCTTGCTTCAGCTGCTCAAGGTGAGCAGCCTCATCTCCTGTTTCACTCCTCCTCATCCCTCCTCATTTAAACTCACATTATCTCCCCCCTCCTGGCATTTATTCACCATCCCTCCTAATTTTAACTGAGAGATTAAAACGGAGTTTTATTTCCCCTGATACCTGCTTCTCGTTGGTTTGGAGGTTCCTCCTCAACAAACACCACCTCCACACTAACAATTTGGTTATTTTCCATAGTTCGAAACACAAACATCACATGTTTCCAACAAGAAATCAGATTAGTATGTCACAGGAGCAATTGCTGCTTGTCTGACATACAAGAATGTCATTAGTTATGTTTAGATAATATGGTACATAAATGAAACCAAAACAGTATCCTAGATTATGGTACCCATGTTGTGTTAATAAATTATTATTATTTTAGTATTTTTTAGACCATTTACACACACAAAACTAAACCAATTTTTCCTGTTTCACAGAGCTTTAAAATCTTTTTGGGTTGAAGCATTATTAGATCCACAAAGTTATGTCCATACGTAAGTCAAGAAAAGAATAATCACAAGTTAAAGGCAACCTGTGCAGTTTTTGACCAGTAGGAGCGCTATGGAGCAATATTTTTACGAGTGGGTTTTGTTTGTACTGCAGCAAATGGATGTAAACATTGCACAACTTAAAACTTTGGCTTTGCCAGTGCTTTATGAGAAAGGAAATACATTTAACACATTTGTTACACCTCAAGGATACATACAATGCATTTAGGTGAGAAACACTGAATGTAAACATAACATTTGTTTGTTTGAAAATTCCACAGGGCACATTATATTATATATATAATATAGTGAATATACAGTAGTGTTAAACAAAGTGTCATTCTAAAATGTTTATTTTGAGATTATGTTTTATATGTGACATTGATAAGAAGGTTGGGTTTTAACAGGGTAAACAAACATCTAATCACAGGTTAGTTTAGGGAGAAAAAAACCCACTGTCCTCTGTAAGGATTTATCATATCACTACTTAATCAAAATCTGTATTTCAACACCACTGGATATCAGAAAATGAAGGCTTCACCATTTCAGTGTGTTTTCATTTAAGGGCCCCATTTGTTTGAGAGTGTTCCCTGTAAAAACAAAACAATTCTGTTCCCTTTGATTGACTAACGTCTCCTGTCCATGACTTTGCAGGAGCGGACCGTTTCTATTACAACATTGAGGACATGATAGGGTACCTGCCATTCCCTGTGCTCAAGTACTGCTGGTTGTTTATCACGCCGACCATCTGTTGGGTGAGCTTCTCACACTTGGATCACATCTCTCTTACTACTCATCTACTTTGTGTGTCTCTCCTGTATTCTCCTTTCTTTCACACTATTCATTATTTTCTTTATATTCGTTTTGAACACAGATCCTATGCTGCCTTTCATCACCCCTCGTTTTTTCTTCCTCGTGTTTCCACCTCTCCTGGCCTTTCATCTTTGCTGAGTGTTTCAGATAGTTCATTTTGCCACATCAGTAATTATGCATGAGCTCACATATAAGAGGAGGGAAGCTGCCTGCTTACCTGAATTGAAATGTGGACTCATCTGTTTTTAAACACACTTCACTGCAGACATGATCAGTACAAGAGCAGAAACAGTAGACACACTTATTCCGACCTGGAGTCAATTAAACCAGTTAAAGGTGCATACTGATGTTTTTGCATGTTTAAGAATGAATGTTTTTACCTTCCAGACAACCACTGGATTATGTTGACATGGTCAGAGTTGTGTATTACTGTGTGGTAATAGTTGAAACTGTGGATAGTTTTGAAACTTTGTGTTAAAAATATTTAGGACATTACGCTCCACTAGTCATTTTTTTTTTTTTTTTACCAACAATGGAAAAATGTGTAATGTGAAATGGGTTGCTCAAAGTGACCAACCCACAGAGAATTATTATCCAACTCTTTAGTTCCTCTCAACTCTACAGAGCATTTTAGTGACTTCAGCTCAATGTTTTGGATATACTGCCAGAAACTTGACTGTTTTGGTCTCAATCATCTCTCATCAACCTTGTTTCTAGCTCTGATTAACTGTACACTACCTGCCCAGCACCAAACTGCTGACAACCAGTGTTAGCAACTAGCTAAACACACAGAGCTACAAGATAATATGATAACAGATAATATGTCGGTCTTGTGTTTACAGGTTGTTGTGCTGCCCCCAAGTGGTCAAAAAAAACAAAAGCAACAACAAAACAAAACAAAATCCTGTCAGTTTTACATGAGTCCATTCTTGCTGTCTTCTTCTTCTCACTGTTTGTTTACTGAGTTTATTTTTCTTACAAAGTATCCTGGGAACTCATTGCTTTTTAGCAATTAAAGACATGCAGAAACGCTGGTACTGTCCTTAAATTTTTTCGACCAGTGAAGTTTGAAAAAGTTGGGGATTCCCTCCAGTATTATGTGTGCCTAGTTATCTGGTTAAAAATATTTAGTTTGTCATTTTTTCCATTCAATCAATTAAAGTGTGACTTGTCACAGATGTTTTGATTTTATTCACCTAAAGATAGCTTTGATTCCTCTTCTTTCTATTTGTCGCACCACAGAGCGCGCCACTATCTAAAGCTACTACTACTAAAGCTCTCTAACTTGTCCATTTCCTGTCCCCTAGCTCACTATGCAGTATGACCTATCAGAGGGAGGCCATTTTGTGGTGTATGATTTTGTACCCGGTTTCTGGGCTACCATATTGGGCAGTCTACTCATCATTACTCCACTGATATTCATCCCAATTTTCATGTTGGTCCCACTGTGTAGGGTGAGTGAATTCACAAGTTGCATTTGGTCAATTTCAAATATAAATGAATAAGATAAAGCTCAATCATAATCTTTTTCCTCAACACTTACTACGATGCTGTGATGTTTGCATAACTGAGTTTTAATTGCATTTCCCTCCTAACAATCAGAATCCCAAAAACATGACTACACCATCCAGCGACCTGCGTCAGGCTCGGGCACACAAGCCAGTGCTCACACTGTGTAGCAAGGTTATCTTCAAGGCTCAGGGGCAGCCAAACAACAGCGTGGACAAAAGAAACGAGAAGATGATGATAGAGGAACCCATTGGTGTTTGATGGTAATTGATGACATTTATAGACCTGCAGCAAATTATGCTGTTTAAACCATTAGCATCATTGCGTTATACAACAAAAACACACATTTTTTTAATCATATGCAAAGATTTATAAATGTTTACACATTTCATGAGTATTCAGGGAGATCATTTTAGGGATGTTTTCTTTTGACCCCTTTACTTTATTACTTTTTAAAATAATGAATAATAATGAAAAAGTCCCATAAAATGTACAAACTCATACTTACCTATAATCCTGTATACTGTAGTTGGCCTCTGACATTAACAAGGCCATGCATCTGGCTCATTTGACTTATTACCATATTTTACCTGCAATTTTAAATTATATTAGCTGTTCTTCATCAAATGTATAATTGCAGACAAAACTGTCATCCAATTAAGTTAAATTTAATGAATGCAAAATTTGAATAAGGGTTGATTAATTCTGTTAATGTACTGTTATGATGCTGTGATAGTCAATAGTTTGTACTCTGCACAATTTACTTTGAGAATTTTGTGTTTATTAATGTTATATCTCCATTTTAGTCAACCAAAATTTGTTTCAGAATGTGCCCATGGTCTTTAGTGTCATTATATATTATGTATTGCACATATTACCTTGTGTAAACAATGGTGATGAATCTCATTAAAAGTATCAGTGTATTAAATGTCCTGGTGCAGTGTGTCTCTTTTCATCCTGTCCATTGATTTCTGACCAGATAAGATAAACATTCGATACAAGTTCAGTATGATCAACTTGTCAGTTTGAGCTGATCTCAGTGTTCCTATTGTGTAACAACATTAAAACAAAAACTTCATGTCTGTGTCTTCCTACCTTCTTTTTGTCATAAAAATACCAAAAAAGAACTTAATACACAGCCATGAAACCACAAACAGGCTGTGTGTATGTGTCATGTCACAGCGTACGTGTGATTGGTGAACATGAACTTGCTCCATTATAATGCCAAGCTCAGTCATCTGTGTAATTCAAACCGGCATTCAATTAACAGACAGTTCCACCCAGTTGCCTCCCACCTCCCCTCCCCTGCAACCACCTCCACTCTGCCCCTGACGACACAGAATGACCCTCATTCCAGAAAAAGTCTGGCCTTGAAAGCCAAAATGCCCACCATTGGGTTGTGTGGGTCAAAGGTGCATCCTAGAAATTGACACTGGTGTTCTTCTTTTTCATAATGAGAGGATAAAAAATCAACAACAGGAAGCTACCCGTGGGCCGCTGGCAATTCAATGTTCTCCAAGTGATGGAGAACAACAGTATGGACATGTCAGGTCATGCCCCTATTTTATATATTGATGGCTCTGCTTATATTAGGAGCTGCAGTTAGCCAGAGGGTGGCTATAGAACTATAGGTTAACAAGTGGTGCAACACTTCCCGTTTTTCCTGTTCCCGTTGCAGCTTTTACATAACCAACCACTAACCAGATGCAGTAGACGCATAAGAGCCAGTGTTACTGTAATGGAAAACCCCAATCATTGGCATGGGTACCAACAATTTCCTAGATCGACAAATATATGCAAATATAGAATGCAACAAGGGGAACTAAATAAGGCCAGTAGGATGTTAACAGCTGTCATAGAAACAGCAAGACTATAGGTCTGTTTGCAAGTTCATTTTCTCCTTCATTTTTTTTTTCATTTTGGAGCAGTTTCATACCCAACCAATACTTCAGAGTTGGTTCTCTAGCCACATTAAAAGGTTTACTCCAACAATTTAGTATTGAGCTTCCACTAAGTTGCCAGATTCACAAGAAACAGATTAAGTAAAGAATGGTCAAAACTGAGCAGCAGATGCTGCGATATTATGACTTCTAGTCCCTAATATGGGTAATGCTCCAAAACCTCTGGATCCTATATTTCCCATAATGCAACTTTATAACGTCTTTCATTAGGCCTTTTCTTACATTTAAAAGCTGACATCTTTCCAACTCCACATCTTCAGTTCGTAACGCAGGGTTTCTGTCATAAATGAGACATTTGAAGCCAAATCTCTCAACCAAACAATGTTTGGGCTAAGATTTGAAATCACCTGGTAAATCGAAGCATGCTATGATATCACATTTCATTAATTCTGCTGCATCATTAGTGCACTTCACTAATGAACTGGGATCTTCCCTAAATTTGTCTTTGTATTCCCGTCCCCCATTCTGTCTCTTAAAAGACCGAGAGAAAGAAACAGGAGTGATGCCAACTCTGCTTGAAATAAAGTGAAGATATGAAAAATGTATCTGTAAAAAACTGAGGTGATATTTCAAGACTAGACGGACATTTCTTCTATTAAGTTAGATGTTGGAGGATACAGAATACAGTGTGTGAATCCACAATAGGCTGTTGTAAATAGGGCACATCAAGTAAAAAAGGACACTTGTATAAATTCTGAAAAAAATTCTCAGTAAAATTGGAGAAACAACACATTATTTTTAAGTCACTTACTATTTTTTCTTGTACTATTTTAGTGTCAGGGTTCAATTCTATGTTTTTTAATGTCTTGTAAAATTATTTATGCTCCGTTTAATTTATGCTCCCTTTTGAGGAGCCTGGAGTAGGGTCGTTAGAGAGATTTGACTCACCTGGACTGACTGCTTGACTACTCCACATAACCTGGTGGGAGTCAGTGTTGTCTCTTTTCCCCCTGGCTCCCACCCATTTTAGTTTGTTGGCTTGGTTGTAGTTAGATGCCAATGTTCATCATCTCTTTTAATGAATTAAAATAAATGTATCTTCAGTTACAAACTATGTGTGGTCTAACTTAAAAAGCAGCCTATTCCTGTTTGCCATGGTTTTACTGTCAGTAAGAGCAGCCTCCATGTGGTTGGCCCAGGAAGCACTGAACTGGTAGAACTGTTTCGTTAACATGGACTTGTTTATATTCTTGACTGACTCTAGATGCCTAAATTTAAAGAGCACATTCAGAAGATCAATTGCTTGCATGATTCAGTATAGTGTAAGTATTGAGTGTAAGTATATTGAGCTTGAAGGTTCACTCGTACCCCTTATAGTGCACCACCGTTGGGAGACTGTAAATTCCATACTTGGACATGTGATAACAAACTAAACCAACAGAGCAACTCCATCTGCTGACGAAGGCCACAAGATGTGGTTAAAGGTTTGGAAATAACACATACACTGGATCCTGGATCCTTTTTTTTTTTGTCAAACTAACTCTTTATTTTTATTTTTTTATGAATATAAATTTTTTAACATTTAAAGTTTTCACTTAAAACACATTATTAGATCATTTAAGTGGAAACTTTATCAGTAACAAGTGGTTTGCAGGGGTTGACGCAGCTATGCCAGTTGTGGTTAACACTTTATATGTATTTCTTTGCTTGTGGACTTGTACAAAACCTCATGTTGTAATTCAGAAATGATTTCAATATCACATGAAAATCCCACTGGCTTTCTTCATGATTAATTTATGGATTTACAACAGACCGTGTTACTGGATCAAGGAGATTATTAATGTCTTAACCAGAACTTTAATTATATAGAGGCAATCTGATGAAAGAGAATTGAAAAAATCTATGAAATGCTATTTATGTACCTAGGCATGTTCACTGATATATGGAAGAGCCATTCTATTTGGTAAAGACACTTTCTGTTTTTTAAATATACTTTAAAGAGACATCAAAATCCTTCACTTAACCTCAAAATGAAGCCAGTGTCAGCTACTACCTGTTATGTTGTCTATACATTATTGTTTCATTTGTCAAATATAATTGTAACAGTCCTTGGCCTGTTTGAGCAAGACACAGAGAGTCTCAAACTGATGCTTCATGGTTTATTTATTTCTCGTCACCAGTCATCTCATGCACTGTAGAAAGCACTCTGAAAACTATAGAAAGATATACAAAAATGCAAAAAATGGCATCAATACTTATCTACAGCATAAATACAGTACATAGGATGACAAAGTGAGTTAAACAACCATGAAATGATAGTCACTAAATCAGGACATTCTTTGATAATAACTTGTCTCACCCATGTTAATGTCCAGTGAGAAAAAAACACATACAATGAGTGTACACACTGATCTAAGCTAAATTCAAAACGCTGCCTACAAAGCTGACTAAACTGCATCATCATTTAAATTCAAATGCATACCACAAGCAGTGAATATTCAGACAAATCCTAAACATTACAGCGCATAAATAAATTACATCAAATGACTTTTCCTTCAAACAAACACACATAGAACACGTTTAAATTCACACAAAGAACGAATCCACTGCTACTTTAATAAGATGGCGCTGCATGCTAATAGTGTAAACAAACAAAGCAGAAGAACGTTTCATATGACTTGAATGAACAACTCAAACCCTGGTGGTATCTGCAGTGACGGCAGTTAAGACTACTTCACATACCTCATTCCGCTCAACAAGCATTTTCAGATAGCTTTCTCTCCTTTTCGTCTCTGGATACTGTTAGCATCTCTCCAAAGTCTCCATGCATGTTTACTCTTCCATATTCACCAAGCTAATAACGCTATGCGGCAGGTGAGTAGGCCTAATATGCACAGGCTCACCTAGTCATCTTAGCATGAGCAGTTAACCAACTCAGCAAGGGGATGTCTGCCACCTTGTGGAAAATACATTTAACTTTACAGGGATGAGTTGTCCAATTCAAAACGTAAACATAAAAACTATCAAATAGAAACTGTTTTATAAAGGAATGTATAAATAACAAATGAAAATCTATCAACTAGAAATAGGAGGTAACTTTGGACTTCAAGCATGAGTTAGCGGTCAGTTACAATAATTAATAAAATTTGATAAAATAAAAATATTTGTCAATAAAGTTCTTTTTGAGTAATTATCTTGATTAGTAAACACAATGAAGAGTTTTATAATGGCTACAGAACTGATATTCATACTACAAAATTGCCTCTTGAGAAGTTTTTGTTCTTTGTCCCGAGCATTTCTTGCTGAACGCGTGCCAGTGGATGACATTGTCGGCTCGACATTGCATCACTCGGTGTTGCAGTAACTGTCAGTACCTGTCCATATATTTTCATCAGTGTTTAATGACGCCTCTGATTGTTCCCTGTGCTCAGCAACAATTCCCACCGGACAGGAGGTGAGAAAAGAGAAGATTAATACATCAAACGTGCTTGACCTTATCGTTCAGTCGACCATTTAATAAAAATCACTAAGCGGTGCCCTGACGAAGGCAACACTGAATGCATCACAGTTACAAATTGCAAAAAGTTTGATTGCCTTTCTTAGGGCTTTTATGGTGACAGTGCCTTGATCTAATTTATGTTGGGGCGTATTAAGGACAATGACTTTGCATATAACAAGGTCACAAGGATTTTAGACACTTGCGATGATAAGACATGACTCAGGGGTAATGGAATGAAATGGAGAATGAGGCTGTTGATGGATCTCCGGGGAGGAATAGCACATTCTGCAGCGACGCCAATGAAACTCTATCAAATTCATGTATCAGGCAAACTGTAAATGAAGACTTTCCAATGCCCTCTGTCACTTCTTTTATCTGATGTTCTCTCTCTTCCAGTTTTTCTTTCCATCTCCAGCAATGGAACAATCTTCCTCTGTGTCTTACAGTCATTTTCCCTTTTCTATATATCTTTTCATCTCATTCCCCTCTTATCTAACCAGGCACTACGGCAAAATATCAACTTTTCCGTTTTTATCTCACTATCTTTTTTATTCTGTCTCCCAATCCATCTATACCTTTTTTCCTCATTCTTTGCAGTGATTTCTCTGCCCCTGCCTCCCTCATCATCTTTCATCTTTTTACTCTTTCTCGCTCATTAACACAATCATGCTCTCTCTGATGTGCGCCTCGCCCCGCTTTCGTCCTTAACCTGTGGAAATTTATGCGGCATGCATCGTCCCACTGCATTGCTGGATGAAAATGTTGGTAATATTAGCCCCCTATCTACGCATGCCAATCGCCTCTGGGCGTTCCTTGCTTTATAATAACCCCCGCATTGATTCACAGATCACAACACGTGCTGTGAATTAAAGGCAGCTCGCAAGGAGGCCTCAAAGGCAGCGGTTTCTACAAACTGTTGTCCAGTTTTGCCATTAAAGGGGACATATTGTGCACGTTTCCAGGTCTATATTTATATTCTGCAGCTCTACTGGAATGTCTTTACATGATTAAACTCCTATATCTTAGACTGGCCCCCCCGCAGCCCCTTAGTTCAGCCTCTGTCTGACACAGGCTGTTTTAACTCCTGTCTCTTTAAGGCTCCCCTCCCGATGAGCCCACTTTGTTTTGATTGGTTAGCCTCCAGAAGCTGTGTCTCTGCAGAATTCTGGCAGCTCGGAAGGCTAAACAATCAGTAATAGGATTTCACTTCTTTTTCTCATCCTTTACTCAAAATGGAAACTTCTCAAATATGTCCGTACATGTTTGAGCTCGAATCTGATCCAAACCATGCGAGTGGACAATGCAAACAACCCGTTGAAAAACCTTAGCAATAAAAGCTACTGAATGGTTGGCCGTTTGTGGGCATGTGCGAACAATCTGATGTCGTCACGAGGAGGAAGTAGAGGTAATATCACAAGCCTGGCATTTGACTTTCAGGGAGCATTTTTACATATGTTCACCTCAAGTTTTGGAACTTTGACCATGTTTAACAGACATCAGACATCATGACAGTATAAAAATAAGAGAATACAAAAAAGCATACGTAAGCCTCATTTAAGGTTACTAAGGAATATTTACCAACTGAATTGAAAATGAGTCCAAGTCTACTACTTCTTATGACACTCACTCACTTTCCATTCACCAGAAATAGTTACTGAGTAATGTTGCATGAGTTTTAGTCTGTACTGACTGGCAGTTTAATTGTGGCTTTATTACTCTATAAAAATCATCATAAAATTTTAAAAATGCACACATGACTGATTCTGATTTCTTGGATATGCTGATTGCTGTTTTTTTTTTTTTTTTTTTTTCTCACCGTTTTACTACCACAAAACAACATCTGGATTTGCTGAGTCGTTTATTATATGTGTCATAGTGCAATGCAGCTCTCTCACTAATGTAATGAGGGAAATGCTTCAAATATGTACTGTATGTCTTCCTCTGTGGTAACAAGGTGGCTGCAGTAAGACATTTCCCATTTAACATTATCAGAATCAACTTGCAGCATTTATGTACTGTTGACATAAATGAGACTCACCTTATCTTAACTTAGGTTATTCTTGAAGACATCAGTGCAACAAAATTTACAGAATTTTAACATTTTCAAAAATTGCAAACATGATTTATTTCAATGTGGTACATGAACTATAACTCTACTTTTTCTTAGGCAGTAACCTCATTTAGGATCCTAGTGGTCTGAGGGTAGAAGCTCTTCCTGAGCCTCTTGGTGCTGGCCTGGTGTATCTGGCACCTTCTTCCTGACTGCAGCGGGGAGAAAAGGCTGTGATCCAGGTGGTTGGAATCCTTAATGATTCTGCTAGCCTTATTCTTGTAGCTCCTGGTGTAAATAATCTTACCATGTTTCCTCTCTCTCTCATATACTATTCTCTATCTTCGAAGAAGAAATAAGAATATAACCAATGAAATTCTGACATGATCTTCAGAACTCAGGCAATTTTAATTTTTGCATTCATGACATTCTATATCTATTGTCATTCTGCCTGTATCACCTACATAATCGCTCCCTATTATTCTTGGCAGTGGACGCTCTGGAACTATAATTAGGCTGCATTGATCGGGGGACGCTGTAAACAGATTGATGAAAACCAGCTTTGACAACTCCAATCCAGCCAGCCATCATCATTTGGTCCACATGGACAATAAACCTCACTAGACATTACACTGAGTCTGCTCTTGATAGGAACGACTCACTGGGGTGTAATTAAGTCTCTAATTTGATTTAATCTTTCATTTTTGAAACCCTGTATCTACCAACTGTCCCCACCCACCCAGCAAACCAATGGGCATTGGCTACAGTGCTGCTAGGGCATTGTGATAGAATGTTCATTAGTCTCTCTAATTGGCTGGTGATAGAGTATGTGAAACAGATATTAAAGTTAGGAGGTCACCTGCCAAGAGGAACAAGAAGGGCTCATGTCTCGTATCTAATTAATGTTAATGAATACATTGTTTTACTGTCAGTATAAGTTATTAAAAAGACAACATAGATAATGTCACTGCATTCATTAAGTTTTAATTAAGTTTTTTCATTGCTTTCATATTGAGAACATGGCTCTGTCGTGTCTGGATTCATGCAAAACTATGTAATGTTTGAAGGAAGAAATAACAGCAGAAAGCAGAAAGAGAAAAAGTGACACTTGAAGAAAAATTGATGGGCAAGATTAACCAAGAGATTTTTGATTCAATCACAGAAAACATCTCTGAATCCCTAACCTCATTCAAAAGAGACCTCCAAGCCCACAAAATAAGAAAATATGAGTGTGACTCAAAAGACTATGCAGAGGGCAAAGTCTGGCATGGGGCTTGGAAGAAATTCTCCAGCAGACAACCCCCCCCCAGCAAAAGACCTAAGGTTTTCCACCATCAACGAGAGAGAGTGATCAGAGGGGGGCACCATGGAGGAAAAGATCAAATCATCTCAGCTTTTTTTTTACAACCACCCAGAACAAACCAAAGGACTTCACAGGTCCCACCATCTTCTGCTGCTCACGGTGCAACACTATTGACTCATTTAAACTAAAAGTTGATGCATTCAAAGTTTTTCGACAGCTGCATCTCAAGCACTTTTTCTCTACCAGGTCAAGTGTCCTATCAAGCTATAATGCTAGTAGGGACTTAAACTTTTAATACTAACATCAGTAGAGAAGCAGCTCCTTTTAAAAAGAAATCTTCGTTCTTGCCTTCATCTAATCTGAATCCCACCATATTCACCTACAGCAAATTAGTGGAAAAAGATTTAGCTGAAATATACCAGATTTCACATGCTGTTACAAGGAACTTAAATGAATCTGAATTAAAAGCTCTGAGCAATCTGAAATCTAGGAAAGAGATCATCATTCGGACAGCTGATGAAGGCGGGTGAGTTGTGGTTATGGGTTTTGAGCAATTCTAGCATGAGAAGTCAATTATCTGTGATACCTCGAAAGTCAAACCCTACCGACAACTTTAAGAATCAAATTTATGAATATATTGACTCTGCTCTCAAAAGGGGTTGGATAACAGAAGAAGACTTCCTGCTTGTCGAGTGCCCTGTATGTCCTGTCTTTTATGGCCTGCCCAAAGTACATAAATCCATTATCAATCCCCCCCTCTGCCTGACTGTGGCAAGTATTGGTAGTCTTACTGAGCCTCTGTCACAATTTGTTGACTTCTTCACTAAGAAATTTGTCTCCAGCCTCCCTTCTTTTCTCGGGGACACTGTTGATATACTAAATACTATTAAATAGTTCAAATATGAACCAGCTGATATTCTGATAACTTTTGATGTGCAGCACGTATATACATGCATACCCCATGAAACAGGTCTTGATGTTTTCACCCATTACCTCAACAAACATCCAGATGAGATTTTGCCTCCTAATGAATTCCCACTTACACTGTCAGAAAGGATTTTTCACCATGAACTTCTTTAAGTATTTGGATTCCTATTACCTGCAATCCTGTGGCACATAAAGCTTTTGCCCCATCATATGCTTGTCTTGTTAAGGGTCAATGGGAAGAGAAATTTATTCATAACCCACTCCAAAGCACTTTTTTGTCCAAGATTGCTTTGTGGAAAAGATACATAGATGATATCGTGGTCATATGGAGAGGTGATAGAGGAGAGCTGTCTGATTTTCAGAAATATATAAATTACACTACTATCCTTCTTTCACTATAGAACAACATGAAACCTTTATCCACTTTCTAGACTTAATACTTTACAAGGGAAACAACAGTACTATTGAGACTAAAATTTATCGTAAACCCTTAAGCAGAGACACATTTCTAGAGACTGAGAGTAACCATCCAACAGCTACTTCGCAATATTTCTAGTGGTAAATTTTTTAAATTGCGCAGAAACTGCAGTACCATAACAGATTTACAGTCTAAAGCTGTCAAAATGAAAGAGCGTTTCCAACATAGGGGTTACCCTACATCATATATCTCTTCAGCCTATCAGAGGGCCCTATATACTGAGTGGGAATCCCTGTTAGTCAAGAAAACTAGAGCTACCACTATTTCCCCACGGATTACTTTCTCTACTGAGTACTCTCCTCTGACAGGCAGGGTTTGGAATGTCCTCAAGAGTGACCTATCTCTAAATAATATCATCTCTATGCCTCCCCTGATCACATTTAAACGTTGCCGCAATCTGAAAGACAGACTGGTTCACTCTGACACTAAAAAACCATCTAACACTGTCTCCTGGCTGCCTAATCAACCTACAGGCTTTTTTCCGCTGTGGCCACTGTGCACAATGTTCTAACTCGTCGGACACCAAGTACTTTACACATCCACGTACTGGTAAAAAATACTTCATTAAATCCTTAATTAACTGCAGCAGCACATTAACTGTCTATATGCTGAAAGGTGCTTGCGGTCTGGTTTATGTTGCACAAATAAAAAGAGCTTCAAAGTCTTGCATATCTGAACATAAGTTTTGCAATACAAAACATGGACTGTGCTATTGGTCGATATGCACAGGCTAACCACGGCTCTGCAGTATCATTAAAGTTCAGGGGAATAGAAAAAATGTCACTCTCTCCTAGAGGTGGTGATGTCATTAACTCACTGCACCGCTAAGAGGCATGTTGGTTTACACTCTGAACACAGCGGAGCCTTTTGGCGTAAATGAGGAAGTGAATTTGTCATGTTTCCTCTCAGTCGTCATACTGGACAGATGTTTGTATCTGTACTTTTTGTACTTATTTCTTTGCAACTTTTAGAGAGATTTGTGTTCTTTGGTCTCTGACATACTGTTAGCTCTTTGGCATACACGAAGAACTGAATATGTCATGTTTCCTCCAATTTGTCACATTTGACGCAGGGGCAGAGCCAGATGTTGTAAATATTTGGGGCTTAGCCCAAACCTATTTTTGTCCCATTTATGGCAGCTATATGCACTGTTTTTCCAAGCCATTTGACATAATAGAATGCCTACGAATCTGTACATCAATTGGGAAAAAAAACATGATAGTTGCTCAGGAAAAAAAATCATCCTGTAGAACCCACATCCTATTTGGTACCTTATTGTTCTCCAGCTGTCTTCATCATCCTGAAACCATGACACAGCAAATGTTGAGGATGACTAACTTTCACTCCTGCTACCTCAAAAGAGGCAAAAAATTGTCTGATACCACTAACACTTACTATTTTTAAGTTACATAATAAGCATTGCTAATCTTGAAACCTATTTTTGTTATACTATGCTGGAGTAGAGTTCACAGCATGAATGTTTAGCTGACAAATCTTCTACATTTGAATCCATGCCATAGTAATCTGGGCTGCTCTAATTGCAAATCAAGGATCCCCAACAATGCCAAGTAAATGTGGTTTTCAATACTCTGAATTGAATATTAAACCAACAGAAGAACATTTACTCAAATTATATTAGATTTCTTTGGGGGATAGTATAATAGGATAAACAACATGGCCTCAATCACTCTCTCAACTGCACTCATATATCCAAGGAAATGTCCTCCACTGAAAGAAGAAAATATAAGACAAAGAAAAGTATTAAAATGATCATAAACTTAAGATGCAAAAAATATTAACTGCATATCTGATTCTTTTACATCTTCTCCTGGCACCTCTGCTCTCCTTAACTCCTCTCTTCTTCATTCCTTTCTTCTCAACACATTTTCATCTCTTGTCCCTCTTCCTCTTCACCTGCTTTCTCCACAAGTTTTCTCATTTCATCTTCTCACCAATTCTCCACTCCTCTCCTCCTGGCTTCTCATTACACATTTTTCTCCTTTCTCCTTCTCTCAACTTCTGCTTTTCATTCCTTTCTCTCTCCCCTCATTATCTCTCCTCCTATTGTCCTGTTTCCTCTCCTGCTCCACCGGTTTGCGCCTGTCCTTTTCTCTTCACTCTCTCACTCATTTTCCCTCCTGGCTCATTTTCACACTTTTTTCCTTTTGCTTGTCTCTCCCTCACATATGTCCTCCTCCCTCCTCCTTTATTTTCCTTTACTTCCTTACTTCCTTTACTTTCTCTTTCACCCTTTTCTTCTCTGCATCCTCCCATCATTGGAAACTGACAATGTTCGAATTTCACAAATAACTATATACATGTAAAAGCTATGAGCCATACAGAAATACTGTATATCTAACCTCTCAAGTAACTAGCATTTTCAGCATCTCCATTCTGTCCACATCTTTTCTCCTTTCTTCAGCCTCCACTTTCCTGCCCCATGTTTACCCTTTCTTCCATTTCTTCTTTACAGAGGTTGACTCCTCATGAAAAACTATGTTATGTCCACAGTCCATAAGCTAGTTACAGCTGTGACATGACTGAATGAAACACAACACACACAATCCCCCATGACAATGTTAGAGCGGACCTAGTTGGCAATATTTCCCAAGTAATAAGTAGTAAAAATAACAACTTTTGCTCCACTGATTTGCCAGTCCAGTTAGAGAAACTGAAGGGTTGGTTAACAGCTTCACCAGAGAGTAATTTTTCCCTCTAGACTTCTCACATGGTTTCATTTCAATAAATGTTTGAACGATCCAATATTTCACCAAAAGTCAGAGATTAGAGAAAAAGTCCAAAAACTGAAAACAGATTTGTGTGTCAGAACTTTTTTTTCATCTTCTTTCCTCTCCAATTAAGCATCTCAGGACCCCTCAGATTTATCTGGTGACCCTTTGGAGGGGCCTAACCCATAGGTTGGGAACCACTGGGCTAAACTAGCTAACTGTATATAAAAACAGTTCAAACTAGCTCCACCTCCAGCAGCTACAACAGTAACATACTGCTCTAACACTGATGCCTCAGTATGAATAATCTAATGATGTCATATATATATAATATATCAGTCAGAGGGACCAAACCACTACTTTTACTGCAATACTTTAACTACATCAAGCTGATAATACTTCAGTACTTTTACTTAAGTTGGATTACTTAAAGGATCTGAATACTTCTTCTACCACTGCTTGTGTCACTGTTACACAGATCTTTCAGCATCTTTCAATAGTTTTATCACAAAACTAGATGAAGAAGTAAACCCATCATACCTCATTTATTTCCAGTCTTGTACCAGTTTCACTCAACTGATTCAAGATTGGGAAATTAAAGAAAATTCAGTGTTCCATGAACTGTCACTTGTGGCCACAGTGACCACTGTTCAGCAAAAGTTAGTCCTCTCAGAGGCACCAACTAGCATTGCATGGCACCTCATCACTTGAAGACAGAGTGTTTTTTAAACGAAGTGGCAATTTCATGGCAGACAGTTCAGTAAGAGTGGCACACAGCAGCAGGCTCTCTGAAACACAATCTTTGAGTTTCCTCTGTCTCTCTGGGTCTGTGTGTCTGCCTAAAGTGCTGGGCGCAATGGTCTATTTGGCAGCTGTTTGTAGAATCTATTAGAAGGCGTTGCTGTTTGCCTAAAGATGCAGGCCAAGATGGAGCAGCATTGCCTCAGATTGCTGGCATATGGCATGTCTGCACTCTCTTGCACATACAGTACATGCCCCTGATGCATATCACAAAAAGAGTTAACAAAAATAAATTTAACACCCACATTTTGATTGGTCCTATATTTAGTTTGGAAGAGAGAAGACACTGAAGATATATGAGGTCATTTTATGTACTGATTTTGTCAGTCTGATACTGGAATGACTGCATTTGTGGTCATACATTTCCAGGGTCTTTGCCAACAGTCATTGCTCATTTCATTTTCCAAAACTCCACGACCTCTTTCACTGATCAGGCCCTTCTCTGTTGGGAAATACCATGGTAACCATCCTGGCAAGAGCTGACCTCAGCTATCACAACAAACACATATGCACGATGCACAAACACACATTGCTGCTGCTGCTGAAGTTCCCCACCAGCATTGGGCGATTGGAATATCCCCCATGGCCTCGGGGCCTCACTAGTCAGAACTGAGCAGTAATCAAGGCAGACACACAGGTCGAACTTTATTATCAACCACTCGATAGCAGCTGCAGGAACAGCCACAGGTCCTCCAAAATACAGTATACGGGTTGGAGTGAGTTGAAAAATCAAAAAGATCTTTTAGAGCAGCAGATACATCGTAGCTTCCCCTGGAGAGTCGGCTTGAAGCTTCTCACAGTTGACACAAAAAAAGGATTCATTTTTCCTTTGGATGTTAAGTTGAAGTTTCAGGGCTTTTGCGGTGCCGTTGTTGTGAGCTGAAGCTGATGACCTGTCAAAGGACGTCGAAATCTCTCAGGTAGGATGCACCTTGTTCCCCCTCCTCCTTCTTTTACTTTATTGTCTGTCACCGAGTCACTTACTAAGTTGAATTTTGTCCCAGTGCTATGAGTAATACTTCCAAAACAGAATAGGCATACATCTGCCACTAGATTCAAGTAGCTGTACAAAAACAAGCACTGCTGCATTCTTTTTATTGGCCTATTTATTAGTTTGTCCTGTGACATGAGAACTGTTTTAGGACATTTAAAATGTTTTCCTCCAAGATAAATAAAGGACTTTCATTTTACGTATTAATTATTTCACATTTATTGGAATGTTTTAAATATGCAGCACGGAGCAAATTGCATTCAAATGCTTTGATTACAATATATTTTTATTGCATTATTTACAATACAATCAAAGATTTCAATAGTTACATGAAAATGACCTTTACTGTCTAGATAAACATTTATCTCATCTAAGTAATCAATTAAATAATCCCCTAATCCCCTAAAAATATGTTTTTCAGTTTTTCAGGGGTGTCCCAGCTGTTAACTGGGGGGTCTGAGACCCCCAAAGACCCCCTCTATTTCACACACTGGTTTTATGGACTACCACATACCATAAAAATGTATATTTTAATCAATATCAATTCGAAATTAATCTTTTTATTAACAGTTATTGCTGTAATTGTTAAGAAAGACAAAACCGGTCTGCTAATGAAAGGCATAATAAAAAAAGAAAAAATGGCATCCAAAAAGTCCCTCTCAGGATTTACTTTGAATCTGAATGGATGACATCATCAAAGGGAATCTCTGATGTGTTTCATATTATCGCTATGCTTTTGAAGCAGATACACATAGTCACCTAGACAACAATTTGAAAGTACATTTTTTGATCATTTCACGGTAATACGCCCAATTGGAGTTGATAACTTTTTACACAATGTGGAACATAACTCATTTTACAGCAGGAGGGAATTTGTTTGATCAATATTGATCACACTACACATCACTGTGACTGTTTTGAACTTATCAGTCTGACGTCTTGTAACTTTTTGCATTACACTGCATTTCCTTTTTGTATTTTGAACATGGATCATCTGTGTCCACTGCATATATACACTGCACTTGCCAATATTACTTTTTATGAACAGCATCAAAGACCAGCAGGCATAAATAATGCATATATTAAATGATGCAAAGGTTTTTCATCATGAAATATTAATATATATCGGAAAAAAAACATGGTGAACACAATGAATCAGACAGAAAAAGCTCAATAAATTAAGTGCAGCAGACATGGTGATGATTTAGTTCATCTTGTAAATGCTGGAGAATAATACAATGAGAAAGCTCAGCATGAGTGTGCTGTCAAAGCTCCTCTGTGTGAGAGTAAGCAGGGACATTTCCTTGAAAAATATCAGGGTTGAGCAGAGAAAATCTGAGTTCTTTCAGGAAATGTATAAGCAAACAGTCTGTAATTAACCTTGAGCAATGGCATGAAGTGATTGTGACAGTTTCTAGGTCAATCAATATTTGCAAACAGAACAACTTCCTCCCAGTGCTTGAACTCCCTGACCGTGTGAACAGGCAATGATTGCTTTAACAATTACCATTTTTAACATTAAAAAAGGCACTCTTGCTCCAAAGCTGGTTTTATTCCTCAGAAGGATCAATTAAGGTGTGAGCAGGACAGGTAGTTCTTAATGCACATGGCAAAAAGTTATTTGGTGTTTTCATGAGGGTTGTTCCTTGTCTTTTTTGTTCTTTCTGTACCTTGGGGACTTATCATGAACTTGACTGAGGTGTGCTGGAAAGAAAGGTGCAGCAGGGGGTGTGTCAGTACTGATTAAGATGCGTAGAGCAGTGTCCCTGCTCATATCAGGCCAATGACTGCAGGTGCAGCCATGTTCTGTGCTACTTTTGTAGTTTAAGTTAGCGTTCCCACTAGGGGTATGCAAATACAAATACGATATTCAGCAAAGCACAAATAGTGTTGTTTTTTTTTTTACAAATATGTGTTTCATACAAATATTTTTTAAATTATTTGTTTTCGGGAAGAAAAAAAAAACATGTCAAATACCAGTGCGCAAGTCGGTTACATCACTATCTCAGTCTCTGTCCTTTGCTCTACTGCAATGTCTATCAGCAGGTCTCAATGAGGGGAGTCACATTCACCTGCTACATGATGCACATTTCCTAATTTGGACATCACTCCCAGAGTTGGGGGTGTTCCCCACAGATAAAACTGAGCTACTGACACAAGTGAAGTGCTCCCAAGGGACTCTCCATAACCTGTTATTCCCCTTCTCCTTTCCACAAAGTTAGGTTGTAAAAAATAGGCAATAAATGAAAAGTGCAAAGCAATACTCACCTTTGAAGTTCTTCCCTACACATTACACGGTGTGCTGTCTCTGTGTTATGGGTGTATAAATAGGTAGAGGTCTGTCTGCAATGAGGCAATGAGTAAAGTTTTAGCTCAGTAGTCAGTCCTGTCGTCTATGATCTGGAAGACTCCAGTTCAAGACCTGGTGTGGGGACCTCCTTTGGAAGGTAGTTTATTCATGAACACTTATTGTAACACTTTAATTTTCTAAAATTAAAAGCATAATAAAAACAAAAACAGGATTTTTAAGCCTCCTTCCACTTTTATTCAAATACAAATACAAATACAAATAATTTTGCTGCCTCAACAAATAGAGAAACAAATACAAATACTGGACCCTCTGCACATCCCTAATACCCACATGGATCCTCTGAAATCAAATATAAATATTTAACTATTTACTCCGTCTCATTTTGCATGGCTGATTTGTTAGGATATAACTATGATTTTAAGGTAATTTCACCAATTGCAACATTATTGATGTTATGCCAGTATTAAATCATAACTGCATATAAAGGCACAAATATGTTTTTAAATGCACCCTGTTTTTGGAAATACCATTCTTCTTCAAAGCATTGTGAGATCTAACACTCCTCCTCGTCATGAGCCATGCAACTACATATGCCTAGCTAGCATGTAGTTCTTCTGTTTGCATTGGAGATGTTTGGAGCAAGTTTCATGACCAATACTGAAAGTTTCAAGGCTCCCATTTTCCCATTTTCACACACTTGTATGGGCACATGGATTGGTGACAGATTAGCCAGTCGCTGGCCAGTATGGTCTGCTGCCGGTCATGGGTTTAAGATAAAAGTTAACTGGCCTCACGTTACTGGTATTACATTTGATGCACCCTCATCAGTCTTCCTGATTTTTATATTTTCCATCACATATTTTTATGTGCAAGTTGTTATCCTCAGTTTTGGAAGCCAACGGCCCAAGATCATAAAAAGACTGTAACAGATCATAAAAATGCCTCATCAATAAATTGTAATTTGATTTTTGTAATTTGAGAACATCGTAAACAAACAAATTAATAAATAAATAAAAACCTCTCCCATAGAAAACTAGTCTAACACCTCTGCTACTCTCCTTCTGTCCACAGTGTTTCTGCACATTCAGTGTCAGCACATCCATCTGACTCTATCGGGTCAACTCAGTGACTCAGCAAGATTAGAGACTTTCATTTGCAATCATTACGGGCTGTGAAGACAAGGTGGCTTACTGAACCCACTGGTCTCTAGTGGTCCCACTAATGGGTAAGACTGGGCAGAGTACAGTGGATTTAAATTCCCCAACAGAGGTCAAACAAGCAGTTCCCTTTGAAGAATTGGATCACATGGCGCCCCCTGCAGAAGAAAAGAAGAAACAGGAGGAGCCACCTGACAGGGGCAGCTGGAAGGGCAAGTTTGATTTCCTGCTGTCGTGTGTGGGATATGCTATCGGCTTAGGAAATGTCTGGAGGTTCCCTTATCTGTGTGGCAAGAATGGTGGAGGTAAGTGTTTGAGTGCTATGGTGAGAATGATGGAGCCAAATTTCTTACATATACATGATTTAACTAGTTTAAAGTTAATTCTGAGAAAATACTAGAAAATTATAAGGCATTTCAGCTTAATAATGATGATCTTTTGAGTCAAAACCACAACAAATCTTTTTTTTCCTCTTACCCAACACATTGTGAGTGAGAGGAAAATACATTTTAGTGTCTTTAACAAGTTGCCCTTTTAAGAATGAGATTTATAAAAACAATAAGCCACTTTACAACACATTAACATTTACAGACACTTTTAAAAATGAATAATGAACCTTTCTTTCCGGGGAGTTCAGTAGGAAGTGTGTCTCCAGCATGTAAATTGTACAATATTTAGTTGAGAATAATAGCAGTACTGAAACAAGACTGTCCTCTAACGTTTTCATGCTAATAATAAAATGGATCTTCAGGCAGGAGCTGTGCTTTAACAAACTGGAGAAATGAATATGTCACTCTTACCACAATATTTCATTTCTTTTTCAGTCTAAAATGAGGAGACTGAATATGTTTAAATGAAATATTTAGGTTTCTAATACAGTAAAGCAAGAGCACTGTGAGATGATATTATGACCTGTCAGTATAAGCCACATCAATATGGTTACTACACTGACACATTATGACATGAAGAAATATTCTCAGCAACAGCTATTATTTGCTCATGAAACCTCCTGAAAATCCATCTCAATGTACTTCAATAAACTTTTAATGTATCAATTAGTTCCAAACATTATCTTACCAACATATTTTGTTTATCTACTTTGTGGTGATGTGTCAGGGGCCTTCTTGATCCCGTACTTTTTGACCCTGGTGTTTGCTGGGATACCTCTCTTCTTCCTGGAGACATCCCTGGGTCAGTTCACCTCAGTGGGAGGGCTTGGGGTGTGGAAGCTCATCCCAATGATGAAAGGTAAGATGTGTGGATACAAAGTGGGAGAGATTTGGAGATTAATCTGGTTTTCTTTTAAATTATTTATAGTTACATAAATAGTTTAAGTGATTTAGTGATGTGGATAAGCATTGTGAGCATTCTGACAGGACAGTATGTCACTAAGAATATGCACTAACCACTAAGATTTGATGCATCAGCATTAATTTTCTTTGGGGACCTCGTATCAGTCTGAGTTGAGACAATTCAAACTCTACCTTCAGTGATACTTGAACGGTCTCACAATGCACACATTTATTTATTTTTTTGCTCCACTTGACTTTTTGCTCAACATTTCAACTTGACATCAGGCTCTTTTCCCCCTGCAATTAAATTGCTTGTCATCTTAAAAACAACATTTAAACAAAAACCACAGGGACGCAAAGTTAACAAAGAAATGCAAAATCACAAAAGCGAGAAAAGAAAAATAGTTTTGTTGACAACTTTTTAATTGAATCTTTTACTGCTTTAGTGCTTGGTGGTAGCAATTATACTGTTGCCTCCAAGCTCAACAAGCTCAAGTCAAACACGTTTTATCTCCTGCCAGCACAGACAGCAATCGTGATAGTGAACATGCTGCTTTAACAAGTGACAGTGAAAGCCAGGGGCAAGTAAACATTAGAAATTGCAAAAATAACAATAATGAGAATGATGAAGATTATGATGAACATGCTGAGTGACAGTGTTTTATTCAAAGTTAGGCAAAATCTGCTCTTTTGTTATTGCATACATCCTCTGCTTGCATATATTGCTCCTTACATTGTATTACGTGTTGTTATCTGAAAACATTGTACTATACAATGCTTCCTTCCTCAGGTGTTGGTCTGGCTGCAGTGGTGCTGTCCTTCTGGCTCAACATCTACTATATTATCATTATCGCCTGGGCACTCTACTATTTATTCAACTCCTTTGGTTCGGTATGTTACATAATCAATATTCATTATTTCAGACATTTTTTCTTAAGGAGTGTGTGTTGCTTTCCCATTTTGACCACTGACTACTAAGTCTGGCCTTTTGAAAAAGACACAGAAGATCATCAGAAACTTCAGAGGTAAAATTAAAGCTGCACAAAGCAATATTTTCATATTAACAGTGGGTCAAATGTGTAATCTGAAATGGGTTGCTTGTAGTGACAAACACATAAAATGATCACTCTTCTATGATGTTCCCCTCAGCTCTATGGAGTGTTTTAGTGTCTTTCACCTCATTGTTTTGGTTTTCTGGCCTGCAACTTAAACTGTTTTAGTTCATTCTCATCATCAACCAGTCACAGCCAGCAGCTGTTTTCAGAGAAAAAAGGTCTGATAATACTGTATTTTACCTGCCCAGCATAAAACACAAAGTTAGCAACTATCTGGTAAACATATTTGAGTCTTTTGCAGCTAAAGAGCCAGATATTTCCCTCAGGAGTTGAGACTTTGGACTTAAATGAGCCTCGATAGTCCAATAGGACTATTCAAAGGCTCTTTTTGCTCACACATTCCTTATGTCATTTTTATTGGCCATAATTTGTCACTGTTTATAGTTTGTTGCTCTGCCTCTAAGCTCTACAGCTGCCTAAAAAGTGTGTAAAAAGTCTCTTGGGCCTTTTAAAGCTATAATATGTAACTATTCTGCATTAATATGTCTAAAAACAACTAGACGTATGTTATTATATATATTTTGTTACGTTGTGCACTTAAATTATCCCAAATGTTTCCAAAAATTTTCAAACCCAGAGAAATCTGTAATTTTAATCGAAGTAAGAGCCCGTTTCAGTTGGTGGCCAGTCAATGGCATCATACCCCCTCTACCAAAGAGTATAGGCGCACAAGATGATGTGTGTCGGCATTGCGGTTGTCCACCACAATGGCGTCTACCAAAGAGTACACGCATACAAGATAATATGTCAGCATTGTAGTTGTCTGCCAGAAACTATCATAAATTGACTTTTATTCAATTTTAAGCCACAGTTTTCTTGGTCATTTTTAACTATATCTTTTAAGCAGATGAAGGATTTTAGTCATCAGATGTCTGGATCTTAAGTTATCAGAGAAACAAGCTGAGCAGCTCAGCTCACAGCCCCTCCTGGATGTCCTGTTTCGACCGGAAACAGGACAAACACTGATTTTTTTTGCGTGAAACTTCTTTATTCAGTCTTCTTACCTGTTTTGATCACCGGATCTGTTTGTTTTGGAGAGGAGGAGACCTCTGCAGATAAATCAGCTCCTGGTAAAAACATCCTGAACAATGAACACTGAAGTAATTCTAAATGGAAGAAACTGGTTGTTTAACAATGACAACAACAACTCCCATGATCCCACGCTACTTCACAATGTCATGGGTGACACGACTCCGTATTTTGTTATTGTTTTGATTGACAGACTCCTAGTGGCAGAAATTACATATTGTGCATTTAATATTATTGTTTTACAAAATTAATTACAATGGTTGTAATTACTCATCAACCACAGAAAAAAAAAACTCTTTGACATTAAATCAGAAAGGTGTTGGGTAGATAGGCATGGTCTAAATTCAAATCTCAATTGTTTACCACCTTTCCCAACCACAATGTTTTTCTTTCCCTGTCTTGGCTTTTCTCACTGCCTTTGTATTCCTCTGCGTGACCACCTGGCTCAAAGAAGCCTGGTGGCAGAAATTTAAAGACTTTACATGCATCATGCATGAGGCTCTTGTGGCGAGGAAAATGGAGGACTGGGAAGCAGGCATCAAAACTTTGAAAAAAAAATTGTGTTCACTGCTGTTCAGTGTTTTTGTCTGAAGGCCAAAAATCATAGTTGGTTAAATGCACAAGCTTGTTTTATTTATGCATATGACTGTGTGTGCAGGAGCTGCCTTGGCAAAGCTGTGATAACCCCTGGAACACAGAGAAATGCTTTTCCAACTACAGTCTGACAGACACCACAAACCTGACCAGCGCTGTCACTGAGTTCTGGGAGTAAGTCAGTGAGATGTGTGCTTGTTCCTGTCATACGTGTGAGTGTGCAAGATGCTCTGTTTAAGAATGTCAGAAGCATTTCCTAGAAACTATTTGTGCATGTGTGTGTGTGTTCCTGTAGGCGTAACATGCACCAGATGTCCAGTGGTCTGGAGGAGCCAGGAGAGCTACGATGGCCCTTAGTGGGCACTCTGGCGCTGGCCTGGGTTCTCGTCTACTTCTCAATCTGGAAAGGAGTGGAGTGGACGGGGAAGGTCAGACTTCCTGCTCAAGTTTCTGCCTATTTTTTTCCCTCTTTATTCTTTAAACTTACTCTCTCTAGCCTCAGACTGTTTGCTACATTACACAGTCTCCTTTATCTGAGCCCTTTTCTCCTTGTCTTGAATATTGAACTTTTAATCAACATCTCAGCTCAGTAGGTAGAGCTAAGTTGTTATTGTTGGCTGACTGGAAGTTTGAGTTTGAAGGATCACTTCATGATTGCACATCAAAACAGGTCATATGAGGTCTTAATTGGCTCCACAGAGCTCAAAGAACAACCTAAAATATATTTTAAATTGTTTTTTTAATTGATAGAGACATGTCTTGCTATTTATTTACCCTCTCAGATGTTGACTCTGTTTCTATCTGCTGCCATTCGGCTGTCTATACCTCATCTTTCAACATTTCACTAAGGTGGAGAAACAGAAAATGTTCCTAAACTACAAGACGATCCCAAACTGCAAGACGAGTCAGAGATGATGGGAAAAGAGATAGATCTGCCAGGGATTTTTAAATTACAGCAAGTTGAAGCGATGTATGTGAGCAGAAACACATTTACACATTCCCTGCCAGGGATAATTGGATTTTAATGTGTGGCATCTCTGAGTGCAAGAGAGAAATGAATTCCCCCAAGGCCCTGGCCTTGACGGACATTACCAATTAAGCATCATCATTTTGCTACAAAACTGCGTGCTACATGTAAAAGGCTCTGGCGAGTTCTTCTGGCAAAGAGAAGTCATATAAATTTTTTAGCAGCTGAGAAAATTTTCACTGTGTATTGTGGCAATCAGGGTTTTGTAAGTTTGTTTTGTTTTAACTGAAAAGAAATGCTAATTTGAATACCTAAAACTAGGTTACTCTCTTTCTTTTTCAGGTGGTGTATTTCTCAGCCACCTATCCCTACTTCATGCTGTTCATCTTGTTCTTCCGAGGGGTCACTCTGCCAGGGGCCATAGATGGGATCCTCTTCTACATAACACCAGACTTCAATAAGCTCACCCGATCTGAGGTAGACAGTTTGCACACAGCAAATCAAACAAACACAGTCACAGACAAACAGACATAAACAAAGGCATGCATGTGTCTCTGTTGTCTCACAGGTGTGGCTGGACGCAGCAACTCAAATCTTCTTTTCCTATGGACTGGGCCTGGGCTCGCTCATCGCACTGGGAAGCTACAACTCTTACAACAATGATGTGTACAAGTAGGGACAGGCAATCACAAGCTTTGTACATCCTCTTTGATGGTTGATGTGATATGTTTTTTTTTTTCTCCTTTCATCCTTAAATGTGCATCTTGATCCTCTCTCTTCAGGGACTCCATCATAGTGTGCTGCATCAACTCCTGTACCAGCATGTTTGCTGGCTTTGTCATCTTTTCCATCGTAGGCTTCATGTCCTATATCACTAAGAAACCTGTTCAGGAATTAGCAGCATCAGGTATGGTACTATTTGCATGTCATGGCAGTCAAAAATATTTTGGTATATGAAATATTATTGTGATTGTCATTACTGAAATAAGTTGTTTTTCTTCTAATTGAATTAAAACACAAACGAAAATATGTTATTAAATTGTTATTGTAATTGGTTTTAATTGGAATTTTCTAAAAGTAAAGCCTAGTAAAACTTAAGTATTGACACAATTTTGACTGTCTTTATAGAACAAAAAAGTTTCGGTGTCATTTTCTAAAGGAGTTTGTTGATACTTATTGTAATATAAACTCTAAAGATACTCTATACTTTTATAAGTTGTATATTCGACCACGATTGGCTCCAAACTAGGTCTGATTATAGGTTCAAGCCTTAAACTCAGATTTTCAGTAAACACAGAGAAACTTTCCACTTTCAGCAAATGAATGTGAAAACAGCCTTCTAGTGTCAAACTCTCCACATACACCGGTCTGCACAGTGAAGCTCAAACATCCAACTGAAGGAACAAGAAGAAAAATATCTTTTTGACTGGAGGGGAACTTTAAGAATTTCAATAAGTTTTAATATGGAATTTAAAAAGTGTGTCTTGTGTGTGACCTTTAGGTCCAGGTCTGGCATTTTTAGCTTATCCCCAAGCTGTCACCCAGCTTCCCATGTCCTCTCTATGGGCCATCCTATTCTTCTCCATGCTTATGATGTTAGGCTTGGACAGTCAGGTAAATATGTCTATCTAAATATAGATGTTACTATTTATTATTTTTCCCACCCAGAGTTCTTAATTGACCGTATGCTGTGGATATTAATTTAAGCTATTGTGTGTGTGTGTGTGTGTGTGTGTTCATTCAGTTCTGCACCGTGGAAGGCTTCATCACTGCTTTGATGGATGAGTATCCACTGCTGCTGAGAAAGAGGAAGAAGATCTTCATCCTCATTGTGTGCTTCATCTCCTTCATCATTGGCTTCTCCAACATCACACAGGTGTTGTTGTTTGCACCTCTTTTTATATTAAATTCCCTTAGATCATGCTGGGATCTAAACTGATTACAGAAGAAGAGAGAAATATGAACAAGCGTGTTCTGCAGTATGTTTGAACAAGCTATTTAATTTATATTAGTTTAAAATCACGGCACTTAACTCTGCAGGATGTGCCTGTGTATGATAAAGAGGAATCTTAAAACCCAACAAGACTATATAAACATGAACACTTGCACCATTTTTCCAACACCCACCTCCTGCATTAAACATAATGACAAAACGATCTCACAACAACCTGCGGTGTACATTCATCATGCATATTTTATTCAATAAAGAACAGAGATATTAATATTCAGCCTCTAATGCAGATATATATGTGTGCTGAAATCTTGCAGGGTGGTCTATACGTGTTTAAGCTGTTTGATTACTACTCTGCCAGTGGGATGTGTCTCCTCTACCTCGTCTTCTTCGAAACTGTTTCCATATCCTGGCTTTATGGTAGGAAATCTATTTTGTACTGTCTATGCTTAAACCAAACACTGGATACTGCAACCAAGTGAATAGAACAGCTGAAATAAGTTGAGACGATCTGGATAAAAAGTTTTCATTGTGCCAATTCACCAAATGAATCAAGCATGTAGATTTCCTATATAATGTAGCTGTCCAACAGGAAGTTACTAAACATCTATCTGCCCCACTTTCTGTGGTAAGACTCTGTCCAATCGGCTTTCCCTCTCTTTCACCCCATAAGGCTTTGTTCTTGCCATTATTATCTCCACATTAACACACACTCTCTCTCTCTTTGTCCTCCTCTCTTTATGCCACAGGAGCTGAAAGGTTTTATCAGAACATTGAGGACATGATCGGCTATCGACCATGCGGCTGGTGGAAGCTTTGTTGGATGTTTTTCACTCCGCTGATCTGCCTGGTAGGCGGGGAATGGTTATTGATTTAAACTTCATGAATTAGACCCTTCAGCTACAGTGTGATATTGTCAGTCAAACTCTAACATGTGCTTTCTTCGCCATCATGGAGATCTATGAACCCATCAGGCTACAGCTTGTGCCAATATAGGATTGATGGCATTGCTGAACTGGTTTCCACTGCCATGTGGTGATTTGTACTTCATCCTGTGGACTGTCAGGCCCTCAGGGAAATCATGGCAATGTCTTTATCTCCAGTAGTGTAGTGATAAAGAAGTGTAAATGTTAAAGGCAACTATACAGATGGAAAATTAAGGGTATGCTGCCACAATGAATAAGCACAGTTTACTCCCAAAAAGCACTGATTTGATGATTTGCATGTCAAAAGAGAGCTAGACATATGGGTTAAAAATTGACTAAATTTGATTGAAACATTTTCAGTTAGTCAGTCAGTTAGTTATTTCACCAGTTGGTCCACCAGTTTAATTCAGACTGAAATATTGAGTATGAGATGGATTGCCTTGAAATTTTGTACTGAAATTCATTGTCCCCAGTGGAAGAATCCCACAGATTAATGGGATTAGTGATCCCCTGACTTTTCTTCTGGCACCGCCATGAGGTTGGCATTTGTAGTTTTGTCCCAACAACTATGGATAGTTTGCCATAAAATATTTATGTCCCACTCATGATGAATTATAATCACTTTTTTTATTCCCTGACTTTTCATCTAGCGCCATTAGCAGGTCAAAAGTTTTTGTTCAATACTTCTAAATTTAAATCAGCCTAAGCTGTAGGCCTACTGTGTTACTGTGCTAATTAGCAAATGTTAGCATGCTTGCATACTAAACTGAGATGGTGGACATGAGCATCAGCATGTTAGCATTGTCATTTTGAGGGTGTTAGCATGCTAATTGTAGCATTTAACTCAAACGTAGGTACGGCCTCACAGAGCAGCTAGCTTGCTCAAATATAGTCACTTAATGCTGTTGAAACAACAGCATTAAGTGACTATATTTGAGCAAGAAGTAGGTCCTAACATTTAAATATAACAATTTAAAATCATATACTAGCATTTACATAAGTTCCACTTTTCAACAGAATTTAGCCCAGTTTTAACATAGAAGTCTTCAAACATAACCAAATCAGTGCTTGCAGGACTCATTCAGCAGTCTTTTATTGGTTAATTGGCCAGAGTTGGAGGTAACGTATTGACATAATTTTATATTCTAGGGGGTGTTTACCTTCAGTGCCATTGAGATGACACCTCTGAGCTTGGGGAAGTACGTGTACCCATTGTGGGGCCAAGTGATTGGCTGGTTCATGGCTTTGTCTTCCATGATACTGATCCCTGGTTACGTCATCTACATGTTCTGCACCAGCAAGGGAAGCATCAAGCAGGTACAAACCTCTTACACAACTTGCTGTTCTCTCTGTTTTAATCTTTACTCATTCTAGCTGAAGATTTGTGAACCATGGATATGTCTAAATGGAAATGGTGCATAGAGCGAAAGACTGAAAGTAAACAAAATAAATAGTGCAGGAGATGCTTGAGAGATAAGGTGCAGGAAGGCAGGATGTTCTCTCTCTGTTATTTGGACTGCAGTCATTCAGGAGGGATCAGAAACGATGAGTTTGGCTTGAGGCCAATCTCATTATCTAGGTTTTAGGTAGGAAAGTACGTTTTGAATGTGAGCACAGCCTCTGACAGGTAATACTTTGTCACTCTTTGTGTCAAAACTACAAAACTGGAGAACTGAAAATTCAGTGCCTCATTGAGAGGTTTAACAGCCTAGTTCCAAACATTCTGTGTTCTCTGCTTTTCTGTCAATTAAAAACATTTAAATTAAAGCTAGAATGATATCTTGCTCACTATTCACTTTGTTCATCTATAGTAGTAGTAGTAGTAGTAGTAGTTAGTTAGTTAGTACTAGTAGTAGTTTTTGCTCTACCTAACTTTCAACATCTGGACTCATCTTCGAGAATATTAATCATTTAAGATTAATCTGACACTGATGTAACTCTCTTTACTTGACCAGCGTTGGCGGAGGATGACTACTTCCCAGCAGGATCAAAGGCCATCAGGGAATGAAGAATTTACACACAGAGGGAGTGTGGGCGAAGCTCCTGTCTAGCCAGGATTGCCCTGGGTCAAATAATATGACTGCCATTTCCCCCTGTCAGCCAGGACTTAGTCTACATTGGAATCTGAAACTTGGACAGATGGAATGTTGTACAGTATTTTAATATGATGTTTTCCTGCTGAAAAATCAGGAGCATAAAGGAAAAAAAATGAAGAATCTCTTTTGATATATTTAGAAGTAAAAAGAGTGAGCTCTGACCACAAATGTAATGCTTTAAATCAGCATTGAGCCTCTGTAAATTGCAGTATTCCATATGTATGACTGTTAATCTTCATCCTACTTTAAAAAAAATTTTTTAATGCAATCAATGATGTTGCATGGCGACATCAAATAATCTGGTGAAACTTGATTTTAAGCATAAAACTAAAATGCATTAGATATTAATTTCTTATGGTGCAACTTAAAAAACAAACAAACAAATGATCAAATCAGCCACTGTGATATTTTTGTCCAGATAGCAGTACAGTAAATATCTTTTACCATTAAAAAATGTCTGTATATGTAAATATGTGGGTCACACTCGTATACTTGTTGTCTTTGCTGATCCAGACTGACATAAATAAAACTAAAAGAAAATATTCGTAACTGTAATGAATAATTTGATGAAAGCTGTACAGTATATTTACCATAAATAATTTCTCGTTTAACTCAGTTTTGTGGTGATTATCAGAAAGATTAGTTTTTATGGCAACACATTTGATAAAAATATTATATTAGACTGTAAATAAACTGGTACTGTGTCACTATATTATGTTTTTTAAATTAAGTAAGTGTTTTTTAAATAGCGGATGATGAGAAAGTCAATTTGGATAATACAGTATGTGAAATGAGATGTATGAGGGATCTGCCTTACATTACTCCATGTCAATAAAAAATAAAGAAAAACTGCACCTGTTAACTCCGCTCTCCATCAGCATCTTGTGGCATCTATAGTAGTGGTATAGTGTTGAGGAGGTAAAATAATCAATTACTAATTATTTAATGACCTTCTGATATTGGAAAGAGATCATGTTTATCTCCACTGCCATTCTCTTCTTCAATTATATTTTTCTCTTTTTCTCTCTTGTATGTATGCGTGTTCCAGCAGTCTTTGGAGCAATGAGCTCAGACAAAATAACTCGCCTTCATAGACACTCACACAGGTTTTAATTCAATATGTTCAATATGAAGCCCTTAACTAATGTAATTACTAAAAATCAAATATATTTGATACCCGAGTTACTTAATAAAGTGATGTGATGTGTGTGATATAACTGAGCACAACTACCATGGCTTGAGGCTGAAGCTAATGCGGAAGCTACTTAAAGTGCAATGCCATCAACGGCCACTAGATGCTGGCTGTAAAAAAACACTCTGGCTCCAATTGACTCTCATTCAAAAAGCATCAACTTCTCTCTAGAAATATTAAGTCAATAATTTATTTCAACAAGCCATTATGGTTTCAATCGCTAAATTCAGGCCCACTAATACATGTGCTGGGAGTCATTTAGGAAATTATTGCTTGTTAATAAGATCACAAGACTTATAGTAGCTTTGATGTCTGGCGTGTGGGTGTTGATTGACAGCTGTGGTTGACAGTTGGCTCACCTGCTTCTCTCCTCGGCTCCTGGAATTGCACTGAGTCGGACTATTGTTGCAATATTTCAGTAAGTTTAGTCTTACTTGATTACAATACCTGCCCTGTTAATCTAAGTGTTCACTGCTCAGGGTTCCCAGTAAGCTAGCGTCTTTATATACAGTCTATGGATATAATGCTTGAGGCCTTGCACTGGAACAGACTGTACAGTTTTTCCACTCAGGCAAAAGCTGGTTCATAGACCTAAAACTAATACAATAATTTATCATTCTGGAAAAAATCAAAGCCCAGGTGGAAAAAAAAATGTATCTATTAAACACGTCAAAGGCCATAGACTATGTATGCCTGTACTTTTGTGGAACAAGTTATTTTGTTTGAACTCCTTCTTGTAGAAAAACTTTATGGTGTGAAATGAAAATGTTAACTGTTACGAAACATTTTAAAAATTAGAAATATTTTCACAATAAGTCCAACTCTTTTGACTCATGGTGGAAGAGTCAAGCTATTAGATCCAAGAACCAAAGCAAACTATTGTGGTGAATAGACTGAAATCATCTTTAATAGCATGTTGATATACTGCAAAGACAGGTAGAGAGGGATTCAAAGCCAACTGAGGGAGGTGATGGTTCACATTTGTTACACTCAGTTTCCACCTGTCTTCCCCTTAATATGTCCACTTTTTATTTTATTATTATATTTTTTTTTACTAGTATGAGCAAACACAGTGTTGAAGACTCAGACAAGATCCGCATGTCATTCATGAAGCAGTGCACTGGTACGGCAGAGCCCTTTTTTCCAGTTTCTTTGTGAAAAGTTTGCCACTACTGCGCTTCTATATCATATGCTGCACTCCCAAAATGCTACATTGGTTTCCTATCTAACATAAAACCAGTGTGCCTCATGTTCACGTTTATTGCACACACAGCATGTCTATCTCCCGAAATGCTCCAACAAAACTGTGCAACCATAAACAAAGGGTAGTGAAAGACAGGAAAACAAAAATAGACACATTTTGGCAAATTAGAGGCCTCAAGTTTGCCGCTGTGCATTATATTCGGAGAGGCATGGATTTGCCCAAAAATCCATTTTCTGTTATAATATATATATATATATATATATATATATATATATATATATATATATATATTTAGTTCCATCAAAGGCTGTCTTTTTACATACTGAACAAAAAAACTGTCATCTTCATCTCCCACTAGTGTGCTCACAGCAAATTCAGTCATGCACAAAAAATACTTTTGGGAATCAAAGTTCAAGAGGCCTCCAATACACAAACAGATGTCATGCATGAGAAAGAAAAAAATCACATCTGAATGTTGATTTAAACAAATACATGTGAAGAGACTCTCTATAGCAATCATATAATCATCATCCATTGATGTCAAATAGATAAGAGTAGAACTTTTGATGTTATATGCTTGAATTTCTTTCATAACCTTCAAAAGTGTGTTTATAGCCACTAAAAAACATGAAAATAATCCTAATGGCTCTTCATTCAATTTGAAAGCACTAATTCTTCTCATGGTGTTATGAAATAATAACAAAAGCAATTACCGGGATGAACAAGAGAGAGGTCTGATTTGTTTACGGGAAAGTTTAGGATGTTACTGTCAGCAGGTCACGCACACGCATACACACACACACACACACACACACACATGCGCACACACACACACATCATTTCTGCTGGCCAGCACGACACTGTTTTTTCTGCAAACCTCTTTCTTTCCACAGGGTGAAAATCGTAAGTGGAAAAGGACAGAAAGATGAGATAGAGACCTCCCTGCAGTGGCTCTGTGATTATAAATCAACAAATCAGACAGATGGGGGTCAGATAGGAGCAGAGTTAACCATACATCCATTCCACAGTACCTGGTGGGGCTTATGTTTAAAAGATGGACGCATTCAGACTGGGGCAGTCGGTGACCTATTTCAGAATGAAGGACGAATGACAGGGCAATAGCATTTGAAGGGGCTAAAGGTTGCTTGCTTGTCCTTTCCGACAACTGCTCAAATGTGGTATTTACAATCTATGCTAGGGTGAAAGAGAAAGAGATCAGATAATGCATTCTTTTGTCCCATTCTTATTTAAAGCAGGCTAGCCAACAGCACAAACAATACCATTAATGCCAGCATTTGCAATATAAGCCATGTGCGCCGCTGTGTGTTTTATGTAGTTTTTGCCTTTTTGAAAATGTCAGACTGAAACTAAATCTGGGGAGTTGTACAGACATAAAGAGACGGTGTCTGGATGTTTTGTCTGACTGGTGGTTGGACTCAGTCCTGCATTTATCCACAGACGGAAAACACATAAAAGGTTGAATGCTTCATGAAAGATAAAATAAAGAGATTTAACAGTTGAAGCATAAGCGTCTTCATGGAAATGTATGATTTCCTGGAAAAGCGAAGAAGCATTTCATGAACAACACATGACAGCACAGAGTGTTGTACATATACCACTGTACATGTGAACGCTGAATCTTTTGCAGGTTTAGAAAAGTCCAAGGGCAGTTTCATCATGTGACCATTTCAAATAAAAGCAGATGATCATCATCAGATACAGTACATGTTGCAAGAATTCCTGGGAAGCATTAACAATATTAAATATGAACAAGGACGAGACAAACAATCAACAGAACCATCCTGGGCTGGGGTTGACTTTTTGGTTCAGCGGGAATCCATATGATTGGTTGCCTTTGTTTCCCATCATCCTTCACTGTAGAATGATATATGGAGAGTGACAACTGAGTGAGAGCATTTTCTGATGATAGAGAGCCATGACACAACAGAGGAGCAGATGACAAACACAGCTTATCGGAGGATGTCATTTTTTTTTTTTTTTTTTCCAGGGAAGCAGAGAAGAAGAGAGAAAGCTCTCCATCACATAAATAAATCAGCAACGGCGCAAACGGGGAGATAGGTTTTTATGAAATATCAGTTTTGTTATTCATTTTTTTCTGCTCCTTTTGGGAGAAGCGTGAAAGGACTATTTTCTCAAAGCAAAGGAGTTTTTTTTTTGTTGTTTTTTTTTTTCTTTTCTTCTAGCCCTAGCGTTAAGTCAAGTGCAAAGAAGTCAGTGTTTAGTGGAGGCTTATGTATTTTGGCACACGTTTTCAGTAAGTGTCAACTATGCACGCACGCGCACATACAGCACAGTAGGCATGAGGTTTTGGGATGGTAAAAGCTGAACAGAAGCTGTCCTTGGAGAGTGTCCACCAATCACCGAGACGGACGATCCAAAAAGTTTAAGGGATTCACTTATTTCTGTTGTTGTTTGGTGAATACGGGAACTACAAGGAATCCACCCAGAAACTGAATATCTGTGAGTTTTCTCTAGCAAGAGTTAAAACTGACAAAAAGTTATAGAAATTTGTTAAAACTACATAATATTTCAAAATACATGTGGAGTCAAGTAAAACTTTATATATGCACTTTATTTCTCTGTATCTCTTTTAAAACCTTAATTTTTCTTTTAATTATTTTTTTTTCCTTAAATATATGCATATAAGTGAGATATTATAATTTTTTTCATTACAGCTCTTTCAGTTGTATGTATATATGTACATTATGTACTTTTAAGTAGGTAGAGAAGGGGTAGGGTTGTGTGTGTAAGTGTGTATGTGTCAGGGAAAGAATACTAATTAAGCATTATTTACACCATGCTCCGAGAGCCGCTTGGGGTCCGATGTAGACTGAGGCGGGGGTCGGGGGGTATATATTGGTGCGGGTGGTTGTAAGGCGGAGGTGGGGGAGGCAGCGGGGGCTGGTGGCCGTCGTTGCCATGGGAGCTGTCCGGTGAGCGGACTGGGGTGGACATGGCCGACTGGCTGAGCTGGTGGTGGCTGTGGTGGTGATGCTGGTAGTGGTGGTGTGTGGGCGTTTGGCTGAGGAAGGCCTCCATGCGTCCGTGGCCGCTGTTGTCGAGCATGATGACCTTGACGATCTGCTGACACTGGATGAGTGTCTCGGGCCGCAGATCAGCCATGCTGACAGCGGGCTGGTGGTGCTGCTGGAGGTGGAGGTGGTGGGCGGGGGTGCTCGCCGCTGACTGCAGCTGTGGGTGCTGAGGTGGAGGCGTCGGCCCCTGGGTTAGCCCCTGGGGCCCCTGCTGGAAAAGCAGCTCCCCCCGGTGGTTAAGAAGGGCCACGCTCTCGGGACTCCGAGCCGTGCTGCTGCTGAGCTGGTACGTCTGAAGCCTGTTGTGAATTGACACCTAGTTTAGAAAACAGCCAAGAGAACAGCATCAAATGTTATAAAACTGGTTCCTCCTCTACAATCCGTCAAGCCCTCTTTTTTGGGGGGGGGGGGGGGGTGAACGCACAGCACACACACACAGGGCATGCGTGGGGGCTTAGGTGTTGAGGGTCGGTGGAGGTGTAAAATCATTGTGACTACTATACACTCCCCTCCCTCCACCCCCACAGGTACTGGGAACAGTGTTGACTGGATGCTGGGAACACCAGTGTGTGACTGGGGTCAGGAAGAGAACAGTGGTGGGGAATGGGGATAAGAGTTTTGGTGCTACGCTACAGAAGGGGCCCGGTGGTTCCAAAGGGGACACTGAGGGCCCCTGTGTCTCCCTTCCAAACCACTGTGTGGCACTATGGTGACAGCGAACACGAGGAGACTTGGGGATCGGGGTAACCAGAACATAGACGGAGGTCATACGAATAAGAGGGAGAGGTGGAAGAAGAGGAGAGGAGGTGAGCGGACTGACAACCACAGACGTCCACAGGCAACACTCATCAGAATGCAAACCTCCATATGTCACATTTGTTTTAACTCTTTCATTGTTTCTATAGTGACAGTTTCCTTCCCTTTTCTCTCAGCTGTGTTCCTTCATTGAATCTTTTTTAAAAATTCTTTTTATATAGCTATTCTAGGAAACATGCCACGTTTCCAAAATGCCTTACACTGTGTTTCTCAAACTCAGAAAGCAATTGCCAAAAACAAAAGAAAATAAAAAAGCAAGTCCATTAAAAATTTATAGAATGATCACAATCTGCAATGCATATAGTGCGTTGTGGACAAAAGTAATGCGAAAATTGTAAGAAATATGCTACCACAGCACATGTCAGACATACTATTTTCATATTTGTTACAAGTTAATAGCTAGGGTTAGCGTAAGTATTTATCAAGGTTAAGATTATGGTGATTATTTAACTATAAAATATAAAAAAGGCAAACATCTCAGCTCAAGTAGGGGATTATGACCGACTGGAGGCAAAAATTGACATGTCTGTCTACCATTTTGAATACCTTGTTTTCGATGTACATGTCAAACCCTGTTAGCAAGACATATTTTTCTTACTTTTCATGCATGGAGAGCTCATATTTGCATTTTAAACACATTGTGCTCATTTCTCAGAGTTTCATCTTTGAGTCTGTATCACAGTTACATTCACACAGCAGCCATGTTTAACAGTTGGGTTGTAAAGCCATATACAAAAGCAATTTCAACAAATTCATGTTATTAATTGTGTTGTCATTTAATTGGAAAACACATTAGAGGTAGCTGTATGTCAAGAATATAATAGCTTTATTCCAGTTATCAGTATCTTTAACTCATAAGCTCTGTAACTTCCTCGTACGTTCAAGAAGTCAATAGTTCCTCAGATTGCTGCACATTCCTGACTAAAGATGTCAGTTATAAAGTAACTTTTGATTAAAATCTGCCAATTAGAATATAGCTCCCCACAAAAACTCCTCAAAATGACGACTGTGTGAATAAGTCAACGGTAAGAAAGGGTTTGCGGCAGTGTTATTTCATTCGGTTACAAGAGCTGATGTAACTCTTGTGTTAAAGACCTCCATTGACATCTGCTCCTATTCAGTTTCAGCCAACCACTATTTCTCCTTGACGACTTAGCACATATACTTATAGTATCAATGAGCTCTAAAGTACTTTAGATAAAAGGATGAGGGATTTCTTTGACTTTCTGGTGCCTTTTAGAAGTTTGATTTCTACGTAAAAAGGATAACTTTCTGCTCCACAGATGACCAAAACAATTTCACTGCTGGTTATAAAATGTCCTTCATTGTTGCGTTAGCTTGCCAGATTTGGTTGTTTGGTTGCTAGAACTCGGCATAATCCTATCTCATCCTATCTGATTAAGGTTATTTCTGAGATACCTTTAAGCCCACTTTCAGTGAATCCCACGCTAATGAAATGTACCAAGCTCCGCACCATGGGGGATCAAGATGTACCAGGCTTGTGGAACAGCCCTCCTAACCATCTAAGGGCAGCACAGACCCTAGACTCTTTTAAAACAGGCCTAAAAACCTTTTTTATCCAGGAAGGCTTTTTCATCTTAAACCTGCAGTGCGGAACTTTTACATATAAATGAACATCCATTACATTCAAGCCCTTTACAAACGAGTTCACACAATGCTGATTAACGAGTTCACACAGTGCTAATTAAGCCTATAAGTTTTTAAATCTCATGTCGGGCACGACATTCCCGAGCTGGCTGTTTGGACTGAATGGATCAATGATAGTGAAACAAGTCATTTTGCAGGGGTTTTGTGAAGCTCAAAACCATTTAGCCACCGTTTTACAGCCACAACAGTAGGTTGGGCATACTGGGACAAATCCTGGTGGGCCGGTGGACTGTCAAAACATACCCTTTTTTTACCGGCCCTCTCTGTGTGCCTGTCATTCGGGGTGCACATGAGAGCACTGGTGCCATGCAGCAGCTCAAATTTAGGATAAGAACTTGCTGCTTGTCTTTGTCATATATGATAGTTAAACAGATTTGGGAGGATTTTGGACAAAAAAAACAAATCAAAACGAGCAAAGGTGGCTAATGTCACATTTTTTCACTATTTTTCAACATTTAAAGACAAAACAACTAGTCGGTTATTGGAGAAAATAATAACCACATTAATTGATAATGACAATAATTGTTAATTGTGGTGCTATTTAGTTTCTTTTTCTACTGCAGCATTTAAGTATGATACTGTCATTCAAGTAGATTACTGTCATTTTTGTTACAAATCAAATACATGTGATTTGGACTTGGTAGCCAGCTGATATTGCTTTTCTGCGACGAGCGCTCTTTGATTACCTGTCCTGCCTTGAGAAGCTGGTGGACAGAGTGAGAGGATCGTTACCTGGATTGGTTGCACCTGGGGAGAAGCTGGCAGAGCATAAAAGAGCTGCTACATGAAACAGCCCCTGTTTGCCTGCCTTTCCTTTGTGCAGAGGTGGCTTTTAATCTTTAAACTTAAACATTTGCTTCTCCACTTCCCTTACTTATCAAAGTCCTCTGATCAGCAGCTTACTGTTGGATTCAGACATCCCTACATCCGTGCCTATAGTATAAGAATGATTCTCTGAGTGACCCTCCTGGTTTCCAAGATAAATGTGTTTCGACAGCTAACGGCTCCCCACCAGCCACTGACATTTACTGTAGGCTGCATGTCACGGCTGGTGGAGGTAGCTCAGACAACCATGAAGACTGACCTGAGGTGCAAACATTGCAGAAAAAAATACAGAAGGAAAACTCAAGTAATTTCCATAGCGGTGTATATAAAAAAAAATCCACTTTTGAATTGGAATTGATTAAAGCTATATATAGATTTTTATTCAATTCTTCCACTGGTGTAGTTATTTGTTTTTGTCTTTATTTGTGAGCACATCCCATTGCACAACAAAAACATAATTTTATTTTTATGTCTTTAAATGTCTCTTGTGCAGCAATGAATGCATATTTGCCCTGCTGTACTAATTGTAATTCTACAGGCATTTATGGCTGTGAAAATAAAATGACTGTGAGGCCTTTCAATGTGAAGTATAAGTAATTACTTCAGGTCTAACCGGCACCTGCTTATTGTAAATCCGCATTGAGCAAAGATTTACAGCCCGACATTAACAGTGAGTTGTGTTGAAGTAAACAGCCACTGAATGTCAAATTGACCCGGCGTATTTGGCTTTTCACTCCAGCCTTCAACTCCAGGGGCACACTGCCACAGAAAGGACTAGGAAAGGTCATCTGATGCCTCTAGGATGGTAATTGCAAAGCCCCTTGGGTACTGTAGTTCAGCTTGCTCGAAATGTTGGCATGAGAAGTTTACCCCTGGAGGTCTGGTGAGGGGTGGGGAGGTGACGACTCCAGGTCAAATGAGCGTTAAATTTATCTGCCTGCATGTTACTGTGTTAATTAAGGTCTCAATGCTGAATGTGGGTACACGTCCTCACACACACAGTATATGCATTCCACACATGTCTTCAGATTTGAACTACTTTTAGCAATGGCTGCTTTCTTTTTTTTTTCTTGAAAGGCCCTAAAGGAGTCACAATTTCTGCCTGAGCTTGTGAAACTAATTACAACCTATTCTTTTTTAGGCTTGCAGATAATATTTAAGCCTTTGAGTCTGATGCATTTTCAGTGAGCAGAACCTGTTCTGACTGCTGCAACGTTATTAATTTCTCTCCCCAAACCACCATCTTTAATTTTTGTACCACAAAGGAATCCTTTTATCTAATATTTTGTTTGGTTCCGGACGGTTACCTCACATGCCCGCAGCTCTTTACCCTGCAGCACTCGTTCTCTCATGCACTCTCACCCACTCTTGCTTGACGCCTCTAGCCTTAAAGATATGACTGGTCCTGGGGTTTTATCCTATCTCATCCTCATCTTGATAATGACTCACTGTGCTAACTTGCAAACTTACCTTTTGTTTGGGACATGGCCCTATCACTAAGCACTTACCTCTACTGCATTGTGTCCACTTCTTTCATCTACCTCCTGGTTTCCTGGATGAAGGGAGAATGGAGGAAAAAGGGACAAAAGTGGCAGCAAAATGTCTGTGTTAAATAGCAATTTCCTCTTTTACCGCATCTTAAAATGTTTTTAAGAACAAGAAATAAATTGGTACTTTATATCACCCCAATTATTTCAAGAAGAGAAGAATTTGGGATTTGTTTTAAAAGCTGCAAACTGAATTTTAAATAAGTGATAATTAGCGTTGAAGATCGAAGCTTTTTGAAGAAAATCATTTAGATATTTTAAAGAAAGTACATTCAAATTACTAAATTTAAAATGATAACACACATCTATTAATTCTTCATGTTGTAATGCTAGACGTACCATCTTTTCTAGTTGATCAATTCATAAAAACAGGCTAACTTTACTCCAACATCAGGTGGAGTAATACAATTGGTGACAAGGTCTCTGCAGTGGGTTTTAAAATTAAAAAGTGCACACACACACCTGATGGGGAGCCCTGTTTGCCACGCAGCTCTAGCTGTGTGCCGTTGCTCTTTACCGAGTGTGTCTTTGCTCCTTGCTGCTTTTCCAGCTCCCCTGCAGAGAACAGAAGACAGAAAAGATCATCATCATAATCACCATGACAGAGAGCAAAGGAGGGCAACAGGCAGGTAAGAGTGACAGCATTAACTGGCTTGATTCTACTCTCTTTTGAAGGCATGCGCATGTGTATATACACACTCACACACACACGCACGCTGTCTTGTTGCCTTCCCTCCCACTCACTCAAAACACGACTCCCCATCTCTCTAATTAAACTTCACACTTGATGGTAATTGCATGTCATTTCCAATCATGATGACTAAATGTTGTTTTGTCTTCAATACTGCGCTGCATTCTAATTCTGGTGCTGAACTGCAAAACTGCCAGGTGAGACCTTAAGGGCGCAGTACACCATGTCCTCCAACGCAAATACTGACATCAACTACAGAAAATGTTCTGATTTGTAGCTTATCTCCGTCTGAAGAAGAGCATGTAGCTTGAAACATCACTTATGGATGTCCCATTAAACTGCATCTGAAGAAAAAGGGAGCTACAGTGTTCAGACTTTCTTCATTCTTTTGTACATTGTTTCTTTGGTCCAGCACCTGTTAAAGTTTTTTGGATGTGTGCATCTACCACACACTTTGATAGCTTATCTCCTGAAAAAGTGGTCAGATGAAACTAATAAATAAATGTAATGGTTACACTTTATTTTACTGGTCTTATTTTCCCAGTAATTTCTTTAAAATCTTCCTGGGAAAAAAAATGGTACAGGGAAAATGGAGACAGTGTTCAGTTGGTACATTTCCAATGAATTGCTCACCTACAGTACAGTTACTTTTAGTCAGTGCATAGATATGAAATGTCTCTGAAGCCAAGCATACAGTTCAACATATATGAATAAAACAGTTTCCAATAATAAGGGAATAAATAATGAACATTTGGTATTTACTTATATTAGTTTTTTTTTCCCAGGAAATTTCCTAGCATATTATTGAAACTTTATTAGGACATTATGGACCCATAAAATAAAGCACTGCCAATCTGATAGATACATTTAAAAAAGGGAAGTTGACCAAAGATACACTTTAGCCTATAATACTTATAAGTCTGAATATAAGGCTGTCTAGAATCTTGTTTATTTGCATAATATCAAAACAGAAGAAAAAATATGAAAAGTGAGATTAAAAATTATAACAGGTTAAAACACAAGGAAATATTCAAATAGTCACAAGAGATGAGCAGGCAAAGTCAAAAAGCCAAAAGGCTTATCATGCAGCTCCCCTAGAAGAGTGTCAAATGTCACCATCACAACAACATCGTACATTAGTGTGCCCCTCTGTGCAAACCAAAATTTACTAATTTGCAATCCAGAATCCACAAAAAATGTTAAGTACAGGCATATTGACTGTAGAGAAGGAAACAGAAATATGGAACAGTATGTGAAATGCTTTATCTGGATGTTTAAAAGTGATTGTATGACTGACTTGAAATGTTCAATGCCATTATGAATTTTCCTAACTGTAAACAGCCAGATGCAAGAAAAAAAACTGTAATATCTCCCTTTCTATCTTCTAAGAAGGGAAGCCCAAACATAAGTGAGTCAGCCACAGGCATATTTACCAATGTGCAAAAAATAGGAAGCCCTTAAAGGAGAAAAGATGTGATGTTTGTGCACCTGCAAGCACTCATGCTTGTTACTCAGCTTCCCAAGTTTCTCAAATGTTCATATATTTTGTCCTGAGGAAAAGAGTGTGCTGTCTTTGTGTGTTTGCATGTTGATTTTTATCAAATATGTCCCAACATGTATTCTTATTTGTATGTGTGTGTGTATTGGTTTATGTGTGTCTTTGTGTGCAGTGGCTGTCTATCATTTTCCTGGCTCTGGAGCGAGGAAAAAGCTTCCTTCTGTCAACCCCTGCGTGTCTCCATATGTTGTTGCCTGCTCTCCCCGGGATGCTGGCCTTCCCTCTCTGTGAAGGGTAATGCAGACGCGTCAAATCCCAGTAGGGGTGCTCTCTTTTGATGCCCACTGGCAGGAGCCAGGCTCTTAAATACTCAAGTTTTCCATGTGTGTCTAAGTATGTGCATGTGTAAGTTACAATATCCTTCCTGTCTGGAGAATTTCATACACACGCAAACCCAAAACAACTCTGATGCCTGAGCACTCTCAGGAACATTGGCCTCTTTTCACCTCCAATTTATTGCCCTCCTGCAGTCTGTTTGAGCTGCAGTGCACCAAAGCAAACAAACCAAAAATGCAAAAGTCAGTCTGCACCTACATGAATGGGGTACCGACTACAAATAATAAAAAACACCTCTGACTCTCTTGTACTATCTGAGGACCTATTGATTCTCACAGTATGTAAGCATCCACTGTAGTCCCCCCATTTGCCAAGATGTGACATTATCGATTTGGTCAGAAATGTAACGAGATGTTGACAATACTTTTGTTGCATTGCCACAAGGAGAACACACAAACATTTGGTAGCCTCTATCCTTTGTATATTATAAAAATCTTTGCTTCATGAAAGAAAGGTACATTGTACAGCAGGACCAACAGGACATGGGCAAAGATGGACATAACAGCAATGTTGTGAAGAGTCTCTAACTACCTTGTAAGGACATGGTCTCTCTCAAAACACAAAGACACTTACACTCGATGCGTATCTGCTCCATCTCTGACACCTCAGCGATTGATTCCTTCAGATCTTCGACAAACTTGAGCAGCTCTTCAGCACTTTGGGCGCAGAAGTTAAGTACCTGCTTCTTGTCTGAGCCAAAAGGTGAGAGGATGGTGATGCCATGAGGGTAATCTGATAGACACAAGAGGACATTGATTGTTGAGATAAAAATGCTTGCAACTGACTGTATTACTAGATGTGTGAGGATGGTTTCAAAAAGGCCTGAACATTTAGATTTGCACAATGGGAACTCATTTTGTTGACATTTTTTTGGCAAAACAAGCAAGAATTTCTGCGATCATCTATATCAAAGGAAAAGTAATATACACAACAGCAATAAAAAACTCCATATTAACTTGTTTCAAACAAAACCATAACTTCTATACCCATCGTCAACTTAAACTTATGTCCTCTATCTTTTTTCCCTAACAGTCCAAGCATGGTGTGTTACATTACATTAATCTAATTAGATTTTTCAGCTCTCAGCAGTGAAGACACTGACTTACATTCATTTTCAAACAGGTGGAACTGCATGCCAAGAAGGCCCATGGCTTTGCAGAAAGTGTAGGCTGCTGAACTCTTCTTCTTTGGACATAATTTCAAGATCTGCAGACGAAGCATTTGTGAAAGTATAAGTAAACAATAAGAAACCAGAGTTTTTAAAATGACATAAAGGTCCTTGACATTTTGTTAAATGTTCTGAATACTCCTGAAATATTTCTCACTGAGTTGTCCTTATCACAAAACAACCTTAGAGAAAGCTGGGGAAGAACAAACTATTTCATCATTTAAAATACATTCAAAGAACAAATTGAATCAATATTGATGTAAACTACAACCTTCGAAATTGGGCGCTAGTGCTCTCCATATGAAAAATACCTTGGCAAGCTTATATCAGGATATATTAGAGATGTTATGTAGGTGTTTCATTGAATGACCTTCCAGATAGAGAAAAATGAGGTGAATCTGTTTCATAGCACTACTGTGGGGTATAATTTACCAGGCAAGGTGTATTAAACCAATACATCACATTGGCATTTTAAACACTTCTTGACATGTTCAAGCTGCTAGAACAGGGCAAAATTCAAAGAAAAGTCCCTATCACTTTCATTTCATAGTAAAAATTTGTCAAAGACAATTTCTGCCCTGCTTTCAAAGCTGTCAGGAGAAAACGTCTCACTGGAATATATCGCGCTGCTAACTTTTAGTGCCAAATGAACAGAATTCCACTGTGATGTTAGAAGATAACTTCTCTCCCCTCTTACTTCAAAATCAGACTTTTAACCTCCTTTCCTGCAGCTACAAATTACTTTTCTTGCTTTAGTAGAAAAAGGAGGGGGAAAATAGCCATGCTACTTTTTTCCCTTGCTGTATTTTGTTGGAGTGAGATCAACATTTGACACAATTATGAGTAGTTAAAAACTTTGGATAGATAACCCCTATGTGGATCCTAATGAGTACATTAATTATGCCCAACATAAAACCTTTGATAATTCCCCAATCTATGTAACTTTTGTTCAAGTGAACAACTTATCTGCGCTGCGGCCCAAATGAAACGCAACTTTATTACTGGCCCTTAAAGCCACTCTGCAGGGGACAGATCTTTTGCTTATGAGTGCAGTGCAACGCTGCCTTTGCTACCATCTATTATTAAAAGAAATGGCCAGAGAGGCCTGAGTTATGAAACAACATAAAAGAAGAGAGGGAGCCCTGAGAAATGGCTCACAGTTGAAGTAGGTGATGGTGCATTGCAGCTGTCACAACAAAATAAGCAGCTTTAAAGCTTGACTGTGTGCAGCAGAAACGACCGTTTATGGGGTGGTTTGAAAGAAACAGTAAAAGTGAAGACGGCATCCATTGTTAGATCGTCAATGTAATGAGGGAATAAGTGTTTTTTGGTATACTTACAACAATGAGATCATTGAAGAGGAAGACTTCTCTCTGGTGTGCTGCCTGTTTTTGGGCCTTGTTGACGTCTGTTACCTCAAAAAGACGACTACAGCACACCAGTCTTCTGTGAGGGACAGAGAGAACCTGCAGAGGAAGAGCAACATTTAGGCAAAGCAAAGCTTGATTTAACTCAGACTAGGAAGCTTTAAAATGAAAACCAGACAAAGACGTTGAGAATGTGTTCATTTTTGACCTACGTAAAGTAATGTGTACACAGTCTGAAAGAGGGGGAGAAAGTACTTACAGTAAGTGAAACGGGGAGACTTCAACAAAAAACACTTTTGGCTACAGTTCTACATATCATTCACTGTGTTTAAAATCCATTAAACACTTTATGCTGAGACAAATTAGTGACATTAACACTGACCCTAGAGATCTAAACATTAATGAGGGCAAGCAATAAGACTGTTGTTTCTAGGTTCATTACGAACTTAAATACATGGCTATACTGAAATTTAGGGTGTTTCTTTTACATGTCATAGTGAATAAAATGCACTTACACACCTCTTTGTCAACTACATTAGACATTTTTGAAGACAGACATCTACAGTATAGGCTCTTGTTCATTGCAGTGCAAGCAGTGTATCATGTGTTTGGGTGAAAGTAGCAGTATGTGTCATTTTAAGAATGTTTGACGAGACTCAAAGCAGAGTATTTCAGTCTTTAAAACATGTCTGCAGGGTCTCTTTAAGTCTCCCAGTGAACACTAATTCTGACTACATTCAATGGTACACAAAGCATGGATAAAATGTAATGATGAAGATGGTTAAATATGGGAGCTGTAGCCGGGCCAGATGGGGAAGCTGGAAAACTCATTTGAATAGATAGAAAATGGGGCATGTATTTCCGTTTCTCTATGTTGTTGGGTCTCATCTTCCACCATACCGCAGTGCTCTGCTTTGAGCTGTTCCTCTTCAGTATCAGTGTTTACTGTTGGTGTGTTATCCCTCTGTAGTGTCCTTGTAGATTTTATTTATATGGGTCCCTCATAAAAGTGTTCATATTAGAGTTGGGGGAAGGTGTTGGATGTTGAATGCTCTGTGTTTTTTAATCATTTGATTTTGATTCTGAGCTATAGTGGGACCTGTGTGGTTCCTAACATAATGCTACACTTAGAGGTCATGTAAAGGTTTTTTTTTTTTTTTAAAATGCTGCAGTTGTTTCCCCAGAGGCCTGGCTTCTCCTCTGGACTTAAGTGCTTTCCACCGTTTAAGCAGATTACACTGCAAAAATGGCTCATGCCTTCAGAGGGTGATCTAATCATGTTCTCGCCCCCTCACGCTCTTGTCTCCCCGACTTGTCTCGTCTGACTTTTTGTGCTCAATCACTGCAGAAATCCAAACAGCGGCTGACCGACTGTCAGTTGACGTGGAGCTGATCCTCCCCCCTTTCTCGTGATAAAACACAAATATATACATGGCCTGTGTTCAGTTCTCTCTCTGTGCATTTCCAATTTTCAATTCCCTCTGCTCTCTGTGCACGATTTGCAATGCAGTGAGTACACACATACCCTCTGCCTCTTTTCCTCTTGCTCTCTCATCTCTCATCACTGCAGGGTATACAGACTCCCACCCAGCTTGCCACAGCCAGCCTGCTTTCTCATTACACTAATGTCAGAAACATGTAAAGACATCATTAGCGTGAAATGCCTCTTGCTCATTCCAAAAACCCAGTCCTTTCCTGACAGGATTATTGAGAAATTGTGTGGCAGGATATTTAATAAATTACTTGTATGCCTGAAGAAAAACTGATTCTATAAATGCTATCCAGATAAAAAAATTTCAGGAAATTTCAACAATGTTTGAGGAGGGAAACATTTGGATGTAAAGCTACTTCATCACATTCAAGTAGGGTTGTTATATTGCTTTAATTAAGTTATCAAATATTTACACCAATCAAACTCCCATTATGGAAAAACCCATTATAGGAAAATCATTCTCATGTGGGCTATTCTCTCTCAGCATGATATAGTTTTAAATCCAAAATACAGGCACTCTGACACCTGCTATGGTATTATGTCTAAGGAAGAAACTTAAATCTTACTCTCTTTCTTTTTATGGCAGATAGCTCCCAGGGGCAGGAAGAGTCACTTCCTGTCACAACAATCCATCATTGTTTTGGCTATGACAACACTCCCTCTGTCATCCTATGGCTACTCATCCATCACTGAAAGACACTCAAAGGCACAGGCCAAAAAAAGGAGAAAAACAAAAACTATGACGGCAGCAATCTTCTCGGTGTCAGAGTTTCAATGTCATTCTGAAAGTTAACAGGATATAACTGAGACTATATTTAAAACTAAGTAAAAAGTAGATTTATTGTAAAATGTATCCAAAAGCTTGGCAGCAAAATCTCAAACCACTATGGATGTTAACTCTACTTTTCACTGTTTTATTAGAATCTGCATGGACCTGTGTGTGTGATTTTGAAGTGACTGACTCCTATATAGATGCAACATGCTTTACAGTTTTGAATATCTCGCTCTGTTGAGAGAAATTGCAGCTTTTTTATCTATATTTTATGAATAAGGCTTGCAAGGCCTTGGTGCAATGATAAGATTCAAGTAGAATTCCCTGAACTGTTGAAGCATTTTAAAAAGCCTTTCAGTGTGATGAGTGGGCGCACACAGTGTATTCCCACATGAATCAGTGTAATCAGTCAATTATAAAGCTAAATACTTCTGCCTATGTGTTCGTCTCAGAGTTGCAAAGTCTAAAACACATAAAACTTTGCACAGAAATATTCACACAAAGAATTTAAACAACAGACAAAAGTTGTGGCCAATTTTAAGCTGTTTGAACTGAAGAGATTCCACAGCTGAGTTCATCAACTTACATTATGTCACTCCTGAGCACTGACCAAGCCTTTTAACCTCAAACAGTTAAAAAAGGAGTAATGATAGCAGTGGTTAATGACGTAGCTAGCTGGAGTAATGACCTGAGGTAATGATCGTGCCGCTGATGAGACATTTAATGGCTAATAAATGTGCTCTGCTAACGCTACTAAGGCTAGGTGATAGTGATAAGGCCTTGAATAATGACTGAGTGACTTGGCATGGAGTTTGCAAAAGTGTGTGTGTGTGTGTGCAGGGTCGGCCCGGGGGAGGGCCATGCATCTCTCTCGCTCTTGTTTTTGTATAATGGGCTGCTCAAGCGGCCCACATAGCGTCTGGCCCGCCGAGATTTCTACCGGTGCTCCCGATGGCCAGTCTGACTCTGTGTGTGTGTAATCATATGTGTGTTTTTGTGTGATAAATCCTGTCCATCTATTCCTCTGGCCAATTTACCAAACTGTAAAATACAGCAAATAGTACAGGGACATTCTTTTCTCAATATTTCATATTCACAAACAACTGGGGAAGTGTCTACAGTGTCTGAGAAGGGAAACAGTTACTGTACCTCCATCAACTCAACACCATCTTCTATTTCTGAATATCCTTTTGCACAAAACGAGAACTGTGGATTTTGTCCCCATCCCTTAAATTGGAAGTGCATTGGGATGGGCTCTTCTAATGGTCAGTATGAACAGGGAGAAGAATTACAGCAAGCAAAACTTGTTTTAAGACAGACTTGAAAAATTGTAAACCTATTCTTTAAAGCTGCTCTAATCCGTACTGTGTTTAACGTGAAACTGGTTAGTCACAGCGACAAACCCACAGAATTATTACCTGATTCTGCATTTCCCCTCAGCTATACAGAGCATTTTAGCACCTTTTTAGCTAATTGTTTTGGTTTTACAGCCAACAACTTTAATGTTTGGGTTCACTCTCAATTACATCATCAGCATTGTTTCCTGACAAAGCAGGCAGCTGTTTTCAGCTAAAAAGCAATAAAACCCATTATGTTCTCATCCTAGGGCGTCAAATACTGACGCATTGTCATGCCCCTCTGACGTCTTATGCAGACGCACAAGGAACCCTTTGCCGAGGGGACTGACAAAGCGACGCCCCGGGAATAAGAACGGCCTGAAAAACCTACTATATGCTACCTGCCCGACACCAAATGAGAAATAGCCAAAGTTATATCATCTAGCCGATGAACATAGCGAAGCATTTAGTGGCTGAAGAGCCAGATAGAGACCAGGAGAATTAACACAGCTCCAAATGAATGCTAATGTTGCTCCGTATCTGCTGGACATGTGAAAAGACAACTGTTTGCTAACAAGTTTGCCATTACGACAAAAAAATCATAATGCAGGTTCAAGATTTATTTATGTTTTAGCTTAAAGTTACAAGGGTCATGGTGTGGTACGGCATATTGTTGAGATTGTTGTGGTTTAAGGGCTAAAGACTGCGTTTTGTCAGTGAAGGTCCCTCACAAGTATTTAACTATGACGACGTGTGTCCTCACCGTTTTCATGCCTACGATGGACTGCTCAACCTTTGAGACGTAAGTGACGTGGTCTTCGTTGGAGCGCAACTCCCTCTGTTGTATTCTTTCATAGATTCCCACCACCATGTCTCTTGGGATGTCCGCTCCATCATCCACACCTAAGACGAAAAGAGACTGATTAGATGCAAGAATCCAAGCAGATACACACACACACACAATACGGAGTGATTGCTTTTAGTTTTCACCCGGGTGTTTATCTTAATGAATATGGCATGACTACTGTTCAAACAGTGGGGCCATAGTGGCTTAATTATAGCAGAGAGTGTGTCACTGCTGCAGGAAAAGACACACACAAACATGCATATGCAAAGAAATGCATCATATATGTCCATATACATAACGCGCTGCACACACATTTGTTCTGCTTCCTTATTTGATATGCAAAGAGTGGAAGAAATTAAATATTTAGAGCCAGTCTTCCTTTCAGTCTCCTCGTCTGTCCTTCTCTGACTTAATGTCTTTCACTGTTTCCATTAAGTAACGACAGAAGGCGTTACGAAAGGAGGTTAATTGGCAAGTGAAAGGTTAACACCCCACCTCGCTCTTAGAAGATTTTCTGTCTGGAACACATTGCAGTTTAAGGCCGTGGCATTTCGACGCAGGTAGAGCTGCATGTCATTAGGCTGAAAGGTTGCCCTCAAGATGCACCCCATTATATCAGCACAGCTGTACTGCGCTGTGTGCTACATTGAGTTTCCAATGGGGCAGGATGTGTTTGGAGAAAATGAAGCCACCACAAGTGATGACAGTGAGGCACCCTGGGACACCGCCGAGACATCACTGCACATTATGAAGTCAGGGGGAGAGGAGACGATGACCGGGGGGAAATGTGTGTAAAGTGTCAGATTTATAAGTTGCTTTTTTTGCTGAATGCCTTTTTTTTTCTCTCTTCTTCTCTTCTTCTCTGCCAGTCCTGCCACTTTTCTTACTCTCCTTGTAACTACATTGCTTTCTCTTTTTTTTTTTTACCCATGTCTCCCCTGTAGCTTTGCCCATGCATCAGCTCTTTCTGTCTCCACTTGTTTTCATTATCTCCAAGCGTAAAGATGACTTGTAACAAGGCCTATTGATGAACAACAGCCCACCACAAGGACTTGAAAAGTGACCCTGAGACCATCCTCTTTAAAAAAAAATCCAACAAATAAAGGATCCAGTATTTAAGTCAGTACAATTTTCATTTTTTAGTGTGCTGGAAGCCTGAATTAATGTATGATGAAAACTGATTTATATTTCATTGGCCCATTGTGGCATAGCTTTAACAGTCTCTTTTAATTGAGATAATTTATGTTCTACTGTTCTTCATAACTACTGGTTTCTGGTGCATTCCACCTCAGCCAATTAGCTGAGTGAACTATTCTTCTGTCAGTGCATGAGAGAGATGTGAGTGAGGAGAAAAAAGGAAAGGGTATATAAATAAGGAAAGACAGTTGAATAAACAGGCAGCATAATATTCTGAGACAAAACAAGATAAGAGAATGCCAGAGAAAACATAGTAAACTGAGCACAAGACAAATAGAGAGGCCAAGAGAGAGTGGCGTATTTTAATTTGCATAAGATGCTGAAATTGATTTTCCAACGTAATTTAATTGTGGGGAACAGTCTGGACGAATCTATTAAAGTTGTTCTGCATCGACCTCAGTGTTCCCTGATTGATTGTGCAGGCGGAGAGCAAAACTACGATGTTCCTTTCTCCCTCAGCGCTTAACGAATGAGCATCTGTCTGCGTATGAGAGACAAGAATTACAGGTGCTTTCTGCTGTTGTCATGCTGAGTTGTGAATGTATAAAACATGCCAGGCGGGGATAGATTTGTAACCTTATTCTTATCACCTAAATGTATGCAGGGAAGGTTTGATTGAATACAGATCCAACACTGTATTCACAACACTGAATCGTCTGGGGAGTCTCCTATCTTGATCAAAACCCAAACAGGAGATATTTTGGAGGGAGAGGAATTTAGGCAGGATTTAAAGGACCAGTGTGTAAGATTTAGTGGCATCTAGTGGAACCGACTTGGCAGAAATGGAATATAATATTCATTAGTATGTTTTAATTAGTTTATAATCCCATGAAAATAAGATTAGTTGTGTTTTTTGTTACCTTAGAATGAGCCCTTTAAACCTACATAAGGAGTGGGTCCCCTTCCACGGAGGCCGCCATGTTGCACTGCCATGTTTCTACAGTAGCCCAGAATGGACAAACCAAACACTGTCTCTGGTCTAGAGAGGGCCTTTTGCGTCTTTCACAAGTTTGGTGGCCACTGTAGGTTCTCCTACACGCTTAGAAGGGGAGGATGAGGAGGAGGTTTATTCATTTGGTTGCAGTCTGCAACCTCACCGTTGAATACCCCTAAATCTTACATACTGCTGCTTTAAGAATATTTCTGGCCCCTTTTCTCAGATGTCCCCACCTATAAAAAAAACCCCCAAATAATTTCTCTAACTTCTGGACCAGCAAGTCTAGACAGTCAGTTGAAAATGATATAGTAAAAATATGGTAAGCTTTTGTGTCTTTCAATTTTCTTCCTGTCTGGGGTAATTTCTTTTTTGGGAGCAGATACATAACGTACATCCAACCGGCATAAATAAATCAGCACATCTGTGGTAAGAATGATAGATTCCATATCCCTTTGCCTTTTTTTGAAAGTTGTTTTGCTTTCTGTTCTCCCCTATCCTCTGACTGATAAGGAAATTTTCTTTCACCTTCCATCAGGGTTCAGAAATCAATGTTCAGCTACAGCACAGCACCCTTGGAGCTGGTAGGGATTTAGTTTTATGCTTAAAGACACTTTAGTGGTATGGATCCCTCCTAAGTCTCCCGACTGTGTGCATAATCTTTGGTATTCTTAACTCCACAACCCACCAACTGAGCAATCCAGTCAGCTCATACTCCCAAGAAACACCCTGACCTTTCTCAGGTGACACACATGCACATATGCACCCAAGAACCTACTTACTTGAGCTGATTACGTCAACTAATTGCCCTAATGTGCCCGTACCTGCACAAGCAAACATGATGCCGTGTCTCTCACCTCGTAAATTGCGTATGAAGTCCTCCAATAACATCTTGCGGTCGGGCTTGATGTTGGGACTGTACATGTCTGTGTTGAGCAGAATGATGGCGAAGGCCAGGATGAAGATGGTGTCTGGGTTGTGAAACTGCTGCACCACGTCGGGGTTACACATGCAGTAGCGCTGGCTGTGAATTATAAAGGAGGGAGGGAAAGAAAGGGGGGAAAATGAAGGGTGAAAATCAGAGAGGAAAAAGTGGTAGGAGGAAGAGAAATCACAAAAAATTTATGTGAAAAGGGAGCGGTGTATGAGGAAAAAGAATAAAGGCAAAGGAAAAGAGACGGATGAATGAGAGTAGTAATAGATGTGGGTCATGACAGAGGACACGATGACAGAGGGAGGGATGTTATAAGATCAAGAGAGAGATGAATTACAAAAATGTAAGGGACAAAGAGGGAAAGATAGGAGGGATAACAGATGGAAGAAAAGACACAGAAAATGTGTTATCATCAGACAGTAAAGGCATCCTTCAACCCACAGCATGCTTATAAAAGTCATGACACAAGCTGAGCATGAGTGTCGCACTGAAATAAGAATTATGGCTTTAATTTTGCTTGTGGCTCCATCTGAAGCCGTTAGCTGTCCTTCAGCAACAACAAACCTCACAGCAGGTGCTCTGCTGCTGAAACAGTAAACACAGTCCCACTGGATCGGATGTTAACATGGATCAGGCATTACACAGAAAACAAGGGGCATGTGGGTATTTTATGTGCCACTGCATGATTTACCATGATTTCTTTACAAAATAGCTTATAAAATTCCATCCTCTTTTTGTTTATTTAGAGACATATCCCTCATGATAAAAAAGTCCACTGAGTCCTTAGCTATAGTTAAACATTCTCCAACATTTATGTGCTTGGTTGCTGGATTTATGCAGGTTGTTATTCCGCCGGAGAGAAGAAATATGAAGTTTGAAATATGAAATCCCTTACCTAAGCAGTTTTTTGTGTGCTAAATTACACGCCAGAGGCAAGGCTCAGTTTGATGTAGTTCCCAAAAACACACCCCTAAATAAATATACTAAGAGGTGGAGTGGAAATACCGCTGCATAGTGTGGTTATGGAAACCATGAAACTAACAGATTTTTTTGACACTTACTATGGGTGTTTGCATACATGTGTGTGTTTAAGAAAGAAGTGCCCAGAGGAGAGAGATGAATTGTTTCTCTGTCTCTGTGAAGTGCGTGAACTGTGAATACTTCCTGGTAAAGGGATGAATAATACACAACAGTTACTGCGTATGAGTAATAAGAGACTGCAAGTAAAGGAGTGTGTGTGTGTGTGTGGGCCCTATATGAGTGTACACTGTAATTGTTACTTTAATCAGTCATCATTTCCACATTGAGGCTGTTGCACCGTTTTGCAGACCCACTGAGCTGCATGATTGGAACCTAATGCCTCTGCAGGACTGAGTAAAGACACACACATATAATATAGTAGGTTCAGACCTTTTCACACACACACACTTTTTATCTGATTAAGTGTTGCAAAATTATTAAAAGGAAAAAAACTTAGATTTTTTATGTGCGTGTGCTATCTTAAGCATGCCGTGCTTTAACGTGTGTTTGTGGCATTTCTCATACAGCACTTGTTTTAGCATGATGATCACAGGGCTGCATACAGATGCTTATTCACATCTCTGTGTTTGAAAACCGTGACTCGACAGCAACCAGTAATTATACTCTTGTCTGTGAATCCTAATGTAGCACCATGCAGCGAAAAACAGCAATTTATTCTGCTTTCTATCTGAGCGTGCTCTTACTCTGCACAGAAAGTAATGGAAAATGACTAACTCTCCCTCCCCCACTTTAAAAAAAAAAAAAAAAAAAAGTAGAGGAAGAGAGGTTAAAATGGTGATGATGCTGCTCATTGAATGCATTTGGCAGTCTTCACATTTGGCATTTGCTGCTGTCATTCAAACCAATTTCTCTTTTGTTGCTAACGATGCTCTAATCCATCAGTCATTATGTGCTTTTTGAGGATGAATTTTGAGACAACATGTAATTTAGGAACTATAACACACAGGATCTTTATCTGTAATAACTGTAATACATGGAGCAGAAAAAACAATAATGGTATGTGACAGCACAATGAGTAAATAAGGACCTCTGGATGCCCCACTATAATGCAGACTTATAAACTGAATATATCTGCAGCTATGGAGGACTGGCTCATATTTGCTCATTCATTAGTACACTGACGCAGCAGATACTGAGGCTGCTGGCTGCTTTTCACTTTTCCCATCGCTCTTTTTTCACTGCTGCTTCAAATCCCCTTCACTAACTTATGAGATTTCTCTCTTTCTCTCCTTGTGTGTGTGTGTGTGTGTGTGTGTTTGGAGGCATATCAAAGCCCAGGAGCAGGGGATAGCAGTGGCGGTTATGCAACACTGGTTATTTATAAACCTTCCTCCCTCTTTCCTTTTCTACCCTTCCTTCCTTCCTTCCTTTCCCAGTTCATGTCTCCTTCCCCTCTTCCCTCTTGCTCCTGATAACACGTAGAGCGAGCCTGATGTCCAAACATTACCAGTGCCAACTTCTCCGACCACTGACTATGACAATGCTGCCGTTTTCTCCTTATTGGGCACCTTGACAACTGTGACAGGTGGTTGTTACTCCAGAGGGGCTACGGCAAACAGTTAGCATTAACACACAGTGCCACAGCTGCTCTGCAAATTGCCTCCCGTCACAAATTGTGGCCAGAAATTACATGCTGCCTGGCTATTCAGATGGGGGCTGCATTGTCAACATTTTATTGTAGCTGAGCAGAAAGGGAAGAAGAAAGCACAAGTGTGTGTGTGTGTGTGCACATTTAGTGAAGCAGAGTGACTCACCTGCTGAGATAATATATGTGATGAAAAGATTCATTTGTATTTATGTTCATATACAGTATGTTCTCCAGGGCTCCACAGAAATAGTGGAGTGTGTGTGCGTGTGTCTCTATTTACGTGCATGGCTGTCGATGTTGTCTGATTACATTTTGTCAGACTGGCATGTTTTCACGTTCCTTCTTTTGTCTGTCTGTCTGGCACAACAGTGCTCTTGAACACCGCAGAAGCTATGCTCATATCTCATGAATCAGCTCAGGAATAAAAATTCACATTCATACACCCTCAAAACCTATAGACATATTTTATGATCAAAAAACTTGTGAATTGCATTTTACTGTGAGGCAGGTTTGGCCCAGAGATAAGTCTTGACTGACAGTATTTCATTTCACTCTTTTCACCCACTGAAATATCAGCACACTCAGAGTTACGTGAAGGTAGAAATTAAATGACATCAGCTGGACAAATAAGGCTTATTTTGCATGACCGAGGAGATGATAAATATTCATATTCAACTATCTCTGTGCAACAATGTTTCTGAATATTAATAAATGTGTCACACTGTACATGGTCAAACCTCCCTAGTTATTGCATGTCTATTTGCTAGAAACTGAATATGACAGGCAAACATAGCCAAACTACTGAGTTTTCAGAAATCTGCAAAAAATAAAAACGATACCAGTGAGAATACTGCGAGCTAAATCCAGACTGCTGCTTTCATAATTACCTGAAGGCCTCGATAAGGCGTTCCACCTTCTGGGCTTCTCCCTGGACACGAATGTGGGCCTGAAATTTCCTCAGTGCTTCGTCCAGCTCCATGCCCGAGAAGTCCATCTCATCCACCACACAACTGTTGAGCACAGGGAGGAAGGGGAGTAGACAGGAAGACACAGGGAAAAAAGAAAATCCATTAAAATTTATCGCAACATCAACATGACGGTGGTGGCTGCCCCTTCGGCGGTGGGATCGGTGAACCTGTGGATGGAGATTTGAGATAAAAGCTGTGGAAGTCTCACTCATCTGCTTCCCGGTCACAGCAGCACTCTGCTTACTGCAGGTATTAGCCGCGCACGGACACCAGGGATAAGACTGGGCCTGGCTATCTTCTCTGTGCCACAGCTGCCAAGACTCACACACACACACACACACATTCAAACCCTCCGAGCAGAAAATCCTCCTATTACCTGACAAGTCCAGCTTAATGACTTTAATTAAAAAAGCAAAATATCCTGTCCAATGAGTTCAGAGGGGGAGAAATACAACGTGGGCAATTTGGAGATGAAATGAGGTTTTGAAGTGAAAGATGACTTTGGAAAACGAGTCAGGGGGTTTTAAAGTTTTCCTCACTTTGATGTGAAATGTTCTTTTGAGGTACAAAGTAGAATGATAATCGAACTATGAAATTAAATTCATGTTTTTACACTTGGATTGGCTTTCATGTGGTTTACTGCAAACATATCCACACTAGTTCAAGATAAACACAATCTTTGCCTCTGTGATGAAAGAATGCAACTTTCAGACTATTGATGGTCATGGACAGCATATTCAAAAGAAAGATCAAAATCCTTATTACTTACAGTACGTAGCTGTGTCAAGACATCACCTTCTGCTTCTAATCTTTTTTGTTTGTTGTACCATACAGTAGAAAGCTCTGGGGTGCATGCACACACGCACACACATACTACATTAAGATGGATTATTGTGAACAAAGCAAGTTAATGAGGTGAGTACTTCACTGTGACACATGCTGCTCCAGCAGAAAAGAGGCACATAGCTGAGTCTACAGTACTGCTTGACACAGTGCGTCCCACAACATGAGATCACAGCAAAACCTATTCACAGTAAGAATACCATAAAGCACTGTGTACTTTTCCATTTACTGTTTAATATTGATATAATTTTTATTACAAGTGCCACAACTAGCAACCACTACTTTATAATGTCTACTTCTACAACTACTACTATGCTTGTTCTGTGTGTATTACTGTTACTGCTACTCCAGTCACCATTGTAACTACTACTCGTACTACTGCTACTACTTGTCGCATGTCAATTATTACTACTACTGTCATGCCTTCAACTAATACTAATACTGCTTCCATGACTACTACTGCTACTACCCTCTGACCATAGCAACTATACACTAATTTCTAAGCTTCCCTTTCTATCAAAACCCTAAGGAATATTTTCTCAAATCAATTGTTGGAAGTCTTGATCAGTAATAATATTTTTGAAAATTTTAATCAGGTTTTTGACATCAACACAGCACAGAGACTGCCCTTGTAAGAGTTATCAATGATACCTTGATGAAGGCTGATGCAGGTGAATGCTCGGTGCTGGTTCTGCTTGATCTTAGCGCCATTTTTGACATGGTGGGTCATAGCATTATTATTGAAAGGTTGAGAACATGGTTTTGTATATCCAGGACTGCTCTCCACTGGTTCTCTTCCTACTTTTCTAACGGAAAATTTGTTTTGTCTGTTGATGGCTTTACCTCCTTGCATTACCTCCAAGCGCTGTCTATGTATGGGGTGCCCCAGGGCTCTGTTCCAGGACCAATATGATTTTCTCTTTATTTATTCCCTTTACACCACATTATCGAACAGCATAATTCTTTGCATTGCTATGCAGATGATACTCAGCTGTATTTGTCCTGCAAACCACCTGAATTAGCCAAATAGTTATCCTCCCTGCATAATTGCCTAACTGCGGTTAGGGATTAAATGAAATTTATTTAGATAGAAATTTTTCTTCAGTTTAACTCCTTGAAAATGGAAATCCTTTTTATAGGCCCTGAGCACACTTATGGCCAAGTTCTGCCTGCTCTTGGCACTCTTGCTCAGCATGTTGTACCTACTGCCAAGAACCATGCAGTTATTTTAGATCAGAACCTCACTCTTGAGTCCCATGTTAAAAGGATAGCTCAGTCGTGTTATTTACACTTGAGAAATATCTCTAGAATTATATTTTATTACTTTTAATGATCTTCAAAAAGTTATTCATGCTTTTATCACTACTTGTCTAGATTATTGTAATGCCGTGTTTACATGCCTCGGCCAAAACATGATTGCACAGCTTCAGGGTGTCCAAAACACAACCGCCAGACTGTTAACCAAATGATGAAAGCAAGATCATATCTCCTCTATTTTAGCTTCCCTTCACTGGCTGCCTGCCTGTTTTTAGAATTGATTTTAAAATTTTAGTCTTGACTTTTAAAGCCCTGCATGTTATGGCACTGAGCTACCTGGCTGAGCTTCTAAATCATTACTCACTAGCCCGTGGCTTGAGATCCTCTGATAAAGCCTCGCCTGTAGCTTTGAGATCCTTTGATAAGACCCTGTTCCTCGCCCTTGGTTGAGGGCCAAGGGCGACAGGGCTTTTGCTGTCAGGGCTCCGACCCTTTGGAAAAGCTTACCTGAGGAACTTGGAGTAGAAAATTCACTGCCTGCTTTTGAATCGTCTCTCAAGATTTACTTTTACCGTATGGCTTTTTCTTTATTTTATTTTACTTATCTTATCTGTTACTTTTATGTGTTACTCTTACCCATTATTTTATATTTACTTTAAACTATTATATTTGTTTTATCTGTTGACTGTGATTTTGTATTTGATTGTTTTCCTGCTTTCTTTTATTTGTCCTTGTTTGTGAAGCACTTTGTAACAGTAGTTTTGAAAGGTGCTATATAAAATTATTATTATTATTATTATTATTATTATTATTATTATTATTATTATTATTATTATTATTATTATTATCATTATTATTATTATTACTACTACTACTTGTGCAGTAGTAATGTGTCTACTATTACAACTATAGCTATACTGATACTGTTTCTACTTCTACACATACTATCATTTGTTCTATGTCTATTATTAATACTGCTTTCACTACTTCAAATATCACTACTACTAGTCCTCTGTCTGTTATTAATTCTCTGGTCATAACTACAACTATCACTACTATTTGTCCTATGTGTACTATTACTACTGCCCCAGGTGCTATTACAACTACTACAACAACAACAACTGCTACTACGTGTCTATTACTTCTACTACTGCTACTACTACATACACTACTAGTATTTGTCCTATGTTTATTAGTAGTACTACTATCACTACAAATGCTGCTGCTACGGCTTCTACTGCTAAGAAAAACCAACTCACATTTAGAAAACCATAAACTAATACATGCTAATTAATTTTCTTTCACTACATTATTATTATTATTATTATTACAGTATGTAATCCATCCACTATCTCCACCTGCGTATCCTGTGCAGGATTGAAGGAGTCTACATGTATCCTCACTTACACTGGGTGAGAAGTTGCCAGTCTATCACAGGACAGACAACCATTCACGCTTGCTTTAATACCTTCAGGGAAATTTACAGTTGCCAGTTTACTTTACCTGCATGTCTTTGTAGGGAGGAAACTGGAACACCCATAGGAAGACAGACACAGACACAGACACACACAGGCGACTGGTGAATTTGAACCCATAGTCTTTTGTTGTGAGATGACAGTGCTAACAACTGCATTAATACAACTAATGCCATTAGTAATCATAACATCACTAGACTTATGAGCTTAGAGAGTCAAAGTGTGCATCATTTTCTACAAATGATTGGATTTAAAGACTTTTTCTGCACATTGCTTATAAAGGTAAAGCTTATAGGCTAGTCCACGCCGACCCTGACTTGATCCCCCACCTGATCAACTCTCTGAGAGCCTCTCTGATCGCCCTCTTCATGACTCACTTCCTCGCTCCACCACCTCTCTCTCCCTCCTTCGCTGGCTGTCACTCCTTATTTATGTAACGTCAGACGAGGTGCTCTCTAGCCTAAGTATATCAGTCCTCTCCTTCCCCTCCCTTCTGTTTCCCACACACACACTCGAACATAATAACACATACAGTGTGCACGGATGAACAAACAGACACACACACACACACACACATATACACATACTGTTATACTGCGTACACTTTGCTGATCAGTATACAGTACCTGGCAGGGAAAGACACACCTGTCAGCATAGCAGGGCTTAAATTGTATGTTTACAAAGCTGTGATGGCAGGTACACACACACATGCACACACACACAAAAAAAGAAGCAGCAGGCCAGATGGAACCATATTTTGAGAAGCCAATGGACCTATTCACACCTGGCATTAACATGCGTCTTGGGTGATCCAATCACAAGTGAACAGCTCTAAGTATGTCAGGTCACTCCTGGCATTAGAATACGTCTCCACATGTGTCTGGAGTGACCACTTGTGATCTGATCTAACTTCTCTGCTCTATATGTAAATAAACACATACATCATTTCCATTTGCAATGCAGTAGAGACTCTCATACTGAGCTGAAATGAAACGAATGCACATAAATAAGTTAAATAATATAAATAAACAGTCTCTACTGCGTTTTGCTGTCATTTATGGTTGCGCTAGGTTTCTCTCCTCTCTAATCTGTGTTTTGCTAAGGGCGGGGCTGAGTCCCTCTGCCTCCATGCACCCAAGGAGCGGAGCAGAGGAGTGACAGACAGCGACAACTACATTTGTTACATTATTGTAAGTGCAATAATAGCTTTGCAAGTAAAAAGCCAAAAAGAGTAATTTATTAATATAATCCACGCAACAGATTCAAATCACAATGTTATGATGGTAGAGGGCTCAGTGATCGATGTTTGTTAGACTTTGGCAATGCACAACCCTATTTCACATGCTACGCAAAAAAAGTACATACATCCACTTATGCAGAGCAGGTCAATTGAGTTGGCGGCCTTTCAATGTGGCCCAGAACACATTGCGTACACACTGTTAAAAGAATATGGCCATATGCAGCACTGACCACCTCTGAGTGATTGGATCTCAATGCATCTTGGGTGCTTTCACATCTGTACTTAGAGCAATCCACTTGTGATCAGATCACCCAAGATGCATTTTGATGCCAGGTGTGAACAGGGCCACTAAACAGATGATAGGCTACAAACAGATCTCATTTTTCCTGCTAAACAAGTAGACTACATTATCATTAAATAAGTCCTTGGGGTGCCACATTTCTTGGAACCCAAATAGTCACAATTTAGCTGAAATGACTAGACACATTTTAAGTATTGCTGTTTATGCTTGGAGAAATGTGAAGAGAATGAGGCCCCATTAGCTTTATAAGGAGAAAAGGAAGATTCAGGAATGCAGGAGGCTGACAGCTACTGTGCAGACCAGTTACAAATATAGACACACGTGCATAGATAGCCTCCATATACACACACACACATTCTCAGGCTCAGGAAATCATCATGAGTGATTTTTACATTAGACTGCAATCCCTCACCCTTTCTCCTATGACTACACTCTATAGAAAGTGCTCTCACACGCACTTTGCACTCTCCTATCATGTTGTGCTTCAACATCGCTTCCACTCTGAGGGCTAGCGTACGACTGCTCTTTAGGAAAAAGGGGGGAAAATATACATCTATATATCCCAATGTCACCAGCGCTTAGTATGTCTGCATTGAGAATTGGAGTTTGAAGCCTTAAAAGCATAATCCTGTTAATAGAATGTATTTGGAGCCATGGTGGTGTCCATTTAAGAGAACTGATATTAGATGAGGGTGACCTGAGTGCTGTATCTTGTATGTCTAACCTTGCAAAGACGAAAAGTGTGTTCTTGGTTTGGTAACTTTTACAGAAAGGAGCATTAAAGAAAGATTTGCAGTACCTCCTTGGATTGATATGCAAATTTAGAGGTAATTGGTGAATGGGAGAATGTAATAGAATAAAAAAGACAAATAATGAGATAAAGTCAGGAAGGTGTTGAAAGATAAATAACTGTGGAAAAGAGAGAAGGGGGAGGGGGCATCTGCAGTTTCAAATCAAATAACAGAAATCACGTTAATGAACTGGAATGAAATTTACAGGGTGAAGCGAGTCACCTCTGTGTGTGTGTGTGTGTGTGTGTGTGTGTGTGTGTGTGTGTGTGTGTGTGTGTGTGTGTGTGTGTGCATGAATAACGTGCACATGGGTACACGTGTGTTGCGGCGTCTTCGCATTTACTTGATGAGTAATAGTAGAAAAAGGCATCTGTCCCTGTTCTCTACACCCCTTGGGTTCATCGTTTTTTTCTGTCCCTTTATTGTTATTGTCTTAGAAGAGAACAAACAAAAGAAGCATTGATCAATGTTGATTGTGAAAATAGCTCATAAAATGAGCTTTTGGAAGTTTTGTTGTTGTTATTTAATGCAATGTCATGACATGAATGCTATTAATATGATGGTAAAATCATTGGGCTAAAATTATATTTAATGTTGTTGTTGTTGTGGATAGTTTTTGAGTTATTGTTTTGACAACAATATGTACATGATGGCAAGACATGAAATAAAACAGGCTTTTAAGAGTATAAACCTGGAATATGTGCAGAAGAAAAAAAAACAACTTTATTAATCCTGGGGGAAATTTAAGTGTCACAACAGCACCATCCAGCACACATCACACACAATAGAATAAAATTTTTAAAAAAAGTTAAATTAGTAAAATAGAAAAGGTTGTTATTATACATTGTGCAGTAATTATATATCTAGTATATAGTAAAATGAGAGCAGTGAGATAGATAAAAATAGTAATTGCCACTCAGTACTATACCCCAATTGAGGACTGGAAGTTTAAATAGAAATATTATGTACTAATACAATACTAATACTGCCCTCACTCATTATTTTGGCATCCTCTTTTTTGTGCAACATACAAACTCTTCCCATGACAGTCACAAGCTCATAGCCAACACACACACACACACACACACACACACACACACACACACACACACACACACACAGTAACACTGGTGTAGAACTAATTTACTGTAAAGACGGCAGTAGCCAAAACCGCAGGAAAAATACCAAGACTAGGATTTAAGACTATATTTTTCCCCTTTTCTACTGGGTCAGACTATGAATGCTCTAGAATAATATTTAGCCTACATTATCAGATGACAGCTAAATTGCTCTTTGCTTCTTACTTCTTGTCTGAATAATGCCAATACAACAGCAACTCTGATTTTGATGTTAATGTGATAAAAAGCACAAAGAAATAAAAAGGGTAATGAAAGATTTTTTTTATTTTTTTTTTTTATCAACATTTTTCCCATCTTCTATAAATCTGTCCTGCAAGTCAACCTAGATCTACAACTTCAAGAATCCGATGAGGGCTTATTTGTTGGATCACAGAGCTTCAATCTCAGCTTGTTTTCGGCTTGTTTACAAAGATGAAAAATATAATGAAATGTAAATGTCTACAAAAATAGCATGCTTTGACATGAGTGGAAGTTATAATTCATGTTTCACATTTAGATTTCAGGGAATCATCTGCCCCCAAGCTAAACTTGAAAAATATAAAACCTGTGTACAGCTGGAACAGGTAACAACACTCACAACCACTGTACAGTATTGTGGTGGATAAACCGGAGCACTTTTCTTGTGCTAAATCCCCTATCGAATCCAGTCCTGTTGTTAACCTGACCCCTGATCTCCTAGAAAATGGAAGGATTACCTCGGACAATCACCCTCTGAGGAGTGGTATGGTATCCTAAAACGGTTTCAGGAAATAATGTACAAAATCCTCAGTGCTACTCACTCTAGGACATCTCTGTTGAAGGGCTTCTTGCTGTTGCCGAGGAATTCTCCAATCATCTGTCGACTCAGGCCCTTCCTCTGTAGCAAGAAGTGGGCCACGCCAATTGGGGTGTCTGGGATGAAGCCTCGTGATATCAGGAACTGAAGGCCCTTGTCGGGGTTTCTGAAACAAACAAGAGAGATAAAAGAGATATAGAATGAGTCAGTCAGTCATGCATGAACACCCTGACATTGTTCTTAAACTGCACAGCTGCAATATTATGTCATTGGTCATAGCATAGCGTGATTTTGGAAGTAACTCACTGTGAGATATTACAAATGACTTGCTCTTGAACATACTTAATCACAATTAGCAGCAGTAAAAAGGCCATTTGTTCAGTTTAACAGTATCTTGGTGCAAGTGTGACACACATGCAAACCACACCAACACGAAGTAGAGCTACATCCTTTACTTGCTTATTATTAATTGATGTATTGTAATGAATTGCAATTATTGTAAAAATAAATAATAAAAAATGATAATGAGGTTCTTGGTCTGAAAATCGGTGAGTTGGGCGTTTAACGTGCACACCCACATGGTGTGGGAGGAAACTGCTAAAAGTGATAAAACACACAGGGTGTAATCTCATCTGTATTCATTCCTGTGCTGAATTACAACATTCATTAAGAAGTGCTAAACAGCTCAACACACTGCTAAACTCAGAGGATACTGCCAGAATCATAATGGCCGATATGGGATGCAACTTTAAACCCCTGCTTCTATGCATAGTTGCTGAGGTGTGCAACAAGTAGACTTTGCTGCACTGGGAAAAGTCTTGTATTAGCAAGAGTCATTATGACTTTGTTTGTATTTTTCTTTACTTCACTGACAAAATGCTCACTGTGATGGATTACCTGTCATTCAAGTCTCTCCAAGTTGGTTTTAATAGCGGACCGAAGTTAATAGAAATAAATGGCAGCCTAGAAGATTGTAAATCAACCTAAAAAAATGTGATACGATTTTGAAAATGGCCAGCACTGATTTAGACGATTTGACATTAAAGTGAGACTTTTGAAAGAAGAAATAACACATTCTCTCTCTTACAAACAAATAGCTGAATTCAGAAACAGTAAAACGCCATTGCTCAACTAAACAAGCATTTTTCTATTAAAGTGGTGATGACCAGATGCTATGGTGGCTGATATTATCTAATGTTAGCAAACTTCTTTAAAATCTATTTCAGCAGTTACATTTTCACTGACATTAAACCTTTAAGTTCAGACTTGTGTACTTGAGAGTTAAAACTTGGTTCAACTCGGGAGTCCGAACCCCCGAGGACAGGCGGACGCAGTACAACCATTTGTAATTAGCAAAGCAACATTCTTGCTGACATAACCAGCTCAGATCGGCTCTTGATTATGCCTCAACACAACTGTACCTGAGTGCACTGATAATACTGAATTATACTGATAATTGTAACTCAAAGGTCCACTAACAGACTAACAGACTAACCTAATTGACAGTGAAATGCAGTCAATTATGTCATCCAATTTGATAATTGGAAAGAATAAAACAAAATTAACATAGCCTGCTCTGCCTGTATTTATTTTCATTTATTTATTTATTGAAATGTGGTGATATCTGTACATACAGAGGTCCACAGAGGTAGCGCTGTTGTACTGTCCAATAAAAACATGAAGCTTAACTTTACCTTCAAACTAATGTGGCAGCAACAAATATTAGATTTCATCTCCGAGACCAAAATGTATCTTCCAAAAGGAATTATATCATATATGAAAATGTTACAGAGATATCACAGCCGAGTCATGAGATATCAGAGTCTGACCTTGCCTCATGTCTCCAAAAAATAGGTTAGGTTGGTTATAACAGTCCGTATATGTCTGATATAACAGTGAGTAGTCTACAGTATGTGAACATATTGGTTTTGGCAATGGGGTGTACTTTCATGAACATACCTTCAATTGTTTAAATATTTCATTGGCTCCTATGAATCATTGTTTGAAAAGAAACATCTCCTTGCCTATGATGCTATCACAACTCTTGTTGATAGTTTTCAGCTGACTACATGGCTGAAGGTACTTATGTATGAACAAGAGAGGAATATCTTAACTATTTATAACCCTATTAGACACAGAGGATAGTTGCTGTAGGGAGACTACCGCATTATTGCCACAGCTCTCACTCTCAGGTCTCTATACAGTGTTTAAACCACAGCCTTTACATAACAGAGTGATGTGTGTGCGCGCACCACAGCTAATGGGTTTAGTAAGGCGAGGGTGGGACAGAAGGGAGGGGAGAGGGCAGGATAAAGGAGGAGGCTGGAAGAAGACCAGACAGAGCAGATGTGCGGGAATGGGAGTGTGAGGACAGAGAAAGAGGACGATGAGCGCAGGCTGGACTGCCTGAAAGCATCTGCTGTGACAGCCTCGACACACTCGCAGATTCTAGCTCGCCCTCTCAGCTGAAGGTAATGTCTCGCCAAACGAATTTGGCAGATATCACTCATTTGATGTTTGCCCAACAACAGATGGAACACACATGGTGATTATTATTCATAATCACAAATGGATGGAGGGGTGAAAATAGGGAAGGAAAGGGAGGAAATGATGCAGGAAATACAAGATGGATCGTTGCAGATAAGTGGTGCTGATTGAGACACTAGGAAAATGATGGCATGGGTTCTTTGTTTGAATGCATATTTTTCCTCTTTACATTACATGGACCTCTTGTGGCTATGCAAATTGTAACTGTCCTCTCTTTGAAACAAAGGCAGAAGCAGGGTGACATTGCTGTTGCACCACAAAACTTTCAAAATGTCGGACTTTAACAAAGGAGACCACAGTTAGTATCCAGTCTCCTACCATCAGCTTTAACCAAATAGTTTTAGTTGCCTAATCTTAACTAAAGCTTAACCATACAGAAAAGTTATATATCAAAAAAATGTCTTTTAGGTACAGTATTAGGACTTGTTCAGAATGGGTAAAGCAGGTAATTCGGAGCTGAAGACAGAAAACTGGGGTCTTACAAGGTAGTAGTGTGAAAAGAGAACAACACACAAACCTAAACCAGGGCAAGTGTGTGTTAGAGACAGTGCCAGACAGGATCCAGATGTCATGTTAAAATGACAACTCACAAATAAACAGCTACATGCCCAGACATCTGTCTCCTTCACACACACGTGTCTCGCTCGCCACGTTGCACGCCCCCTCCTTTTTTTTGCATCATCTTGGACTCATCATAAATACATACCTCTCCTCTACATACTCACAGATGTGCACAGTGATGCACACATTTCTGTATCATTACAAACCAGTGATGGATTGATGGCCATTTAGCGCCCCAATGCTTTTTTCTGAGTGGAAACACAATTGTGTGGTTTAACTGTAAACGCTTCAAAACCCTGAATCATTACAATGATGTGGACTTACTGTTGCAAAACGCTACTCTTGTCTGTCAAGCTTTTGCTGAGAGGGCAACTGAGGGGAGAGCTGGGCATCGTGGCTGTTTTTTTTTTTTTTCTCTTTCCTTATGTTTGCATTTTAAAGCTGGAATTTGTACTATCCTACTAAATCTTAACAGGTTGCAAATATATAGCTTCCTTTGTTTTGAGGGGCAGAATAATTTTCTAAAACAGATGGGTGATGCAGTCTTTCGCAAATGTTACATGAACAGGACGAAATGCTGCATTTGTTTGGGACTCTTTTCATGGGTGAAATAATACCACATATGGCGCATTATTGAGTATCTTCAGCACCAGGACAGTATGAGTAGAATTTACTCAAAAGAAACATTTCCCCATGTTCATATTAATGAAGGAACATGTCACCCACTGCAACTGAGTTGTGGAGCTCTGTGGCGCATAGGAACAACCTTTTGCCAACCTTATCCTTTAAATAAAGAGAGCAGATGATGCTATGGGTTTTAGGTTTCGTGAGGAATTTGCCTCCTCTGTTCGCCATCTGGATTTCAGAGTTTGTAATTATGTGCTGGGTCATTTAGCACTGAGGGCAGAATGTTAATGCAGGCAAGGTTTGTGTATGCACAAACTAGCACACACGTACATACCCATACACAAATACACACAGAGTTTTCTGTAAAGCTCTCTCCTCCTGACAGCAGGTTATCCCTCTTGAGGAGTTTGGCAGGGTTGCTCTGTTAATTAGCCTTCCTTGACATATGTATTTAGATCTCTCTCTCCTCATACTTACTCACTCTGTCACACCATCCCCTATACGTCTCTTATGCCGCATTTTCTTTAATTCATAAGCTCTGATGGTGCTCCATTTTTATGCATGATGGGGGAGTCGATCTGGCTTTAGCATGATCTGCTCTGATGTCTCATCAATGCTTTCACTAGACTAGAAGGTGTGAGTGGGAAATGTGAATTAAGGACATGTCTACCCGAACAGTATGAAATGGGAAAAGTCATGCATACAAAAAGAGAAATCTACTCAGGAATCTGTCATTAATGTCACATTTCCTCACGTCCTCCTCTCTCTCTTTGCACATTTCCTGTAGAAGGTTTGATATCAGCTCCCTTGTGTGAAGGCAGCGTCCTTGACTCACTCTCTCCTCACACACAATGGAGTCATTGTCATTCCATCCACACTCAAGGTGGAAACTTTATCAAGTGGTCTCTCTCTCAACCTTTTCCCCCCCTCCGTACCTTTTTGTGCCTCTTTCAGTTCCTCTCTCTTGCTTTTGCACTCCATTTCCATCACTCGCTGTTCTGTCTTTTTACTCTTGTGCAGACTGGTGCAGGACACCCATGGTCACACATGCACGCACATGCACACGCACACGCACACACACACACACACACCCCAAACTTCTGACTTTTCCTGTCTTTAAATTACTTTCTCCCCTCCCTGTCTTACTCCTCCTATGAAGGTGGTGCATAGACCACCTGCTGCAAGACAAACACTCACACATTAGATCACCCAACTGTGTGCATATTTGAGTTTTTTGTCCGCATGATCAAGCAATACCCAAGTTTTAGCCTAAGGCAAACAGCCCTGTTTAAGATGCAAAGGATACAACATCACAGGTATTAAAGGGAGGATATAAACTGGTGGAACTAATAAGCCTCAAGCTTGATTGCCCTCTCTCACTACTTTTTTTTTCTTTTGGTCTCCCTTCCTCATTCTATCTGTCTCTTCCCTTGTAGCCAATTTATTAAAAGTCAGCTTATCTTTCAAGGTGATTGATCAGGGGAATGAGAAGAGGGGGTTGCAAATAGACAGAAAAGGCTATGAAACCTGTCATCTTACAAACACTTCCCTAAAAAGTCACAGAACCTTGTAATCAAACCGAGAGCTTTCATTAAACAGTCGTTACAAATGTGTGCAGTGCTCGCTTACCCTCTAAAGATATGCTTTTTTAGAAAAAAACTGCTGACTGTTTCAAATAAAATCTGAACAAACAGATAAATGTTACATCCAATCTTTCTCTGCCACTCCGGCTGCCATTCAGACTAACACTATCAAAGTGAGGGCATGTCTGAAAAACTAATTAAATGTAAAAGTATAGTAAATTATGGCTGGGCAATATGTTGAATTAATGAGATTAAAGGGTACCTATTATGCTCATTTCCAGCTCTATATTTTTATTCTGGGACTCCACTAGAGTAGTTTGCATGATTCACAGTTCAAAAAACTCCTTATTTATCTTATACTGGCCCTTTGTGCAGCCCCTCAGTTAGGCTTGGGTGGTATCTACTTTTTCATACCTTCATATGTTCCTGACATTTCACCACAGTATACAGTATATGACAATGTTTGTGTTGAAAAAAAAAATGTAAGAGCTGAGTTGCTGATGATAGAAGTCATTGTAGCATGTATGACATTGTCTAGTGGTGATGTGTGAGTAAGAGTTTTTTAATACCTGAAATCTAACAGAATATAACAAAAGAGCTCAATATTCACATGTTGTACATCTTGAGAGGGGACATATGCTTTTTGTGATTTTTGGTTATTTATATACTATTATGATATTGAATATCTATGCTAAATATGGTCAAAGTTCCAAAACTTGAGGTTAATGTATGTAGAAATGCTCCCTGCAAGTCAAAAGCCAGGGCTTCAACCTGTTTCTCCTTGCCGACTAGCTTGCCGACCTTGCTGATGTCAGCTTGTCATGCATGCCCGTAAATGGCTGTCTGTTGCTAAGGTTTTTCCAGGTATTGTTTGTGTTGTACAGATGTATTTGAGAAGTTGACATTTCGAGTAAAGACAGAGAAAAAGAAGTGAAATCCTACTACTTCTGCCCGAAGTCGGCGGAGACACAGCTTCCGGAAGCTGGCCAATCATAACAGAGTGGGCTTATTGGGAGCGGGGCCTTAAAGAGACAGGAGCTAAAACATCCCTTTTCAGACAGAGGCTGAACTGAGGGGCTGCATAAAGGATTAGTATTAGATAAATAAGGAGTTTTTTAAAACTGTAAATCATGCAAATATATTCCAGTAGAGCCAAGGATTAAAAATATAGTAAATTAGCATATGTCCTCTTTAAAAAAAGATAACATGGGATAGGAACAGGTAGTGTGATATAGAAGTAATGTCCTGAAAGTGAGATTGTTGATGCAATGCTAGTGGGTACATTCTCTCTGCATCCCCCTCCTCACTAACTGCACAGTCTGTTTCTCCTCTTGTGTTCAGTGTCACGCTCCAGCATTGAGTCAAAGTTAATCGGCTTTATTGTGCACTTTTATTGCACTGCAGAGCTTGGCAGTGAACAAAAAGATAATATGTGTTTATGAGCTCCAATCTTCTAAATTTGCGTGAAATGGCTTAATTGGGGCAATATCTTAACCAAATCTTGTAGTGGTTTTGCTCCCAAGGGAACACAGTGTATTTTCCTTCACTACAAGATATTTTGGAAAGCAAGGAGAGCTTTCACAGAAATGGTTGGGGTGGCAGGGACAAAAAAGGAAAAAAAAAAAAACCCTGCTTGGATTGAAATGTTAACAAATTTTTCATCCCAGTTCCCAAGGTGCCGATTCACACAGTGCTGAAGGAACTTTTAATTACATTCACGACTTGCAGCAGAATGACTAATGAGAATTTTGGGCTTTATGGATCGTTGCCATTAGTTTTTGGATTCACTACCCAGCTATTCCATCAGTGGCTGAGCGCAACTTGTAATATATGTGGGTAAGTCCAGTTCACTTGAATATGTGGGGGGTTTAGATCCTTTAGGGTATACTCTGGGTGAGAAGCTAATAGAGCATATGGTAAATCTCCCCATTTCAATTGTGCTGCTTAGCACATTTTCGGGAGTCATGTGGTTGCAACCATAACATGAAGGGGGAATGCAAAATGTTTAACAAATGAAATCAGGGTTGTCGTGAAGGGTAAACAACTTTAAATTTGCTTGCACATTGGAATTTGCTCTGCCTTTGTTGCCTTGCATAAATGTTAACAAAAATTCAATATGCTTCATGTAAAACAGTTCGTTAAGTGTTTTTATGCATATATAATTGGTCTTTTAGATGATAACTGGCTGGAGATTATGGGCCAACAAACTTTCTACTTCCTACAACTAAACTGATTTAGTTCGACACATATCTCAAGGATTCAGTGTTTCTCTCAACAGATCAACAGAACAGATTCAGTCAGTGCTGGCCCTTATGCACAGTTGTCACCATGGCAACACTTTTTCTTCCTATCTCTTGCTGCCATGTAACCACCTTGCGCCTGTCTGGAGTGCGTCTTGGGAAGTTCTTATCTGGTTTTGACTTTGTCACTCTTCACTAGGCAGCGAGGGGAACTGAATTCGGAATACCTGAAAAGCCGCAACCAGCAGACATAAACAAAGTTTCAAGACAGAAAGGATCTTTTTCTTCTGACTATTTGTGAAGCCGTGGAGGAGAATGCAATGGTGACAAAAATGTCTTTGGTTTTACACTAAGAGCCTGGGTTCTTGACATTCAAGAGGCATTTTGAGAAGAGGTACCTAGCACAAGATAAACTGCATCATCAAGTTCTCATAAAACAGAAAACTGCAGTAGTTGGAGATGCTCTTCACACCCTAACCGACCATTTGCTTAACTTCTCCACCTAATAACAATAATCCAATCATAGCTTTGAATCCTTAAGTAGGACTCCTCCACATGTTGAAGTGGCATGCATGTGGCTGTGATGAGTGATAGCTTGGCATTTGAAAGAGTTTGGAAGGAAGTGTCCTTTTTTCTAGCCTTTTCAAAAGTGAAAACACAAGAACAAATGAGTGAAGAATGGATAAAACAGTATATTTGTCTACTCTAACATAAACTGCAGTCATTAGTATGTCCAGCTAACTAGCTTATAAGTAACCAAGTGCCTCCATGGTAAGGCCAAGGAGCATATTGGCTAACTACATTAGCTGCTTGCAAGGTCACAGGTTACATTAAAAATGCACTGTGTAAAAAACATGCACTGTGCGGTACTGTACATCCCCACTATCCAAATTTTGGGTAATATTAGCAGCTCTGTCCTGCACTTCACTGGATTTGGGGAAGCTGACATTCCTGCAAATATAGCCAAAGTTATGCAACATAACATCAGCTACCTCTCATCCTGTAGATAAAGATCATTGTTTTAAGATGATTCAAACAGAAGAGCTGTGCAAGCTAGCTATGGCTGATTAAATTGCTAACAACAGTTGTCATTTCAGCTGGCAAAATTGATAGTCAACTAGAAATGAAAAGCCTGATGTTGTCAAACTCTGTCTGAAATCAAGGAGGCTGTTTAACTAAATTACAGTTAATTGTGAGTAGTAAATCTGCCATTGTTACCATTGTAAACTGTATATTAAATGCAAGAATGGAAAGCTTGACAAACATAGCAACAAGGCTTGGCAAATGGTCAATTGTCTGGGTACAGCTGTATCTACCCATATTAGGTTATCCCTAACTGTATTATCTCATCTCAACCAGGTACTCTCATTTCATTCCTTCCCTCTTACAAATCAATCTTCACACTTTTAGATCTCAATAATTCATCCCCTCTCTTTTTATCACCTTTCTAATTTGTCTCTCTGAGAAGAAAGAAGACACCTCAGATCTAGCTTGGGACTTGGGTTTCATTCTGTTTGTTCTTTCAGCAGAATGGGGACCTGTGAGCATAAAGTGCTTTTCTTTGCTCTTTGAGTCCAGAGGGCCCCATCAAACTTCGGGTACTCTTAAAAAGGACTTGATGTACAAACTGTTTTATAAATCTCACCGTATATACCGTATTGTCTTCTAAAAATGATTTCTACATGACTTAATTTAGCATCTGATCATATGTGTGTATAAATTAGGGTTTGAAATCCTACTCTAGCTTATTGTACTGCCTTTAAAAATTTGGAAGGAAGGAAGAAAGGAAGGTTCATTTCAGTGTTCTAAAATTCATTAAGAAAGAGAATACGAGACACTGTTCTGTCATGTCCAAATCTCTTTGTGATCATTCATTTTGTGTGTCAGTGCAACTAATCATGGCTGGGCAATGGAAATTCTAGGGCAATTAGCACTGATTCAGAACCGATCACTTCTGAAATGATCACAGTCCTAAATCAGTTACTGTCAAATTCAAATGGAATCATCTGAAAATTAAAAAAAAAACATAAAAAACTGTTACTCACACATTGAAGAGGTTCAGGCCAATGCGGTAGAGGCGCTTTCGCATGACGTCAGTAGACAGCGTTGGTGACTTACAGCTGGTGGGGTTCTCACAGTGGTAGCGTGGCAGACTGAGGATCATGGCCTGCAGGGCCTCCTTGGATGAGGCTTCAGAAGTGGAGCGTGCCTCTGTGGATGTGCTGCTGCTGCTCATCTGCTCTGAGCTGTTGTCTGCCATCTCAGAACCACACCTCTTGACCTCCAGCGGCTCTACCACAGGAGAGCTCCCCAATGGTACAGCCTCATGTGGTGGAGGGGCCTGAGGGAGTTCTGTTGTTGGTGGTGGTGGCGGCGGCAGCACCACCATCACCTCCTCTGGACTCTGAGGGGCAGCCATCTTGTCCAGAGGGGTCAAGGGAGGTTGCTCCTCCTCCTCAAGCTCTTCTTCACTCGGAGGGGGAGCGGGGAATTCAACATCCTGATCGCCTCCTTCTATCTCTAATTCTGGGGGTGGTGGGGGCTCTTGTGGGGGCGGAGGGGGATCTATGGGTTCAGCTGGAACTTCTGCTGGGGGAGGAGGAGGTTCTTGTGAAGGGTAAGGTGGAATGGAGGCTGGAGTAGAGTTTGTTGTTGTGGAAGTAGCTGTGACAGTTGTGGAGGCTCCTTCTTGTTGGATGCAGCTGCCGAGGGTGACAGAAGTGGACGATTCCATGACTGAAGATGAAACACGGAAGTTCTGGCTGTCAATCTGCACTGTCACATCCCGGAAGGCCATCAGCAGCTTGCTTGCGCTTCTTGACAGGTCACTTGGGTCCACCGGGCCTTGATGAATTGTTGACTCTCCCACACCACTTCCCTCTCCTCCACCTCCTACTCCTGCAGCAGTAGCTGCTGCAGCACTGAAGGAGTCGGCACTGAACTGATAAGTGCCGCCTTCTTGCAGTGAACACATGGTCTTCAGGCTCCAGTTGCTGAGTGCATCGTCTATGGACTTTGCCAGTGACTGGACCTGTTCAGTGAATGAGTCTTCCAGGTCGGTCAGAGTGCCACCAACTGTGGCAGGCAGAGATGGTGAGCGCACCAATGGGATACCTGCCAAGCTACAGCCTTCTGCCAGGGCCCGTTCAGCAGAGAAACCCTCCGTGTTTTGCACACGGACCTTGCGCAGGGAGATGCGCCGAGGCAGACGACTCTCCAGCAGCGAATTGCGGATCTTCTCAAAGTTCTTGCTGAGCTGGTACTGGCGGAAGGCAGTCTGGATCTTGCAGGCAGCACGGCGAGAGATGAGGTGGCCACCGTATTTGTGCTCTAACATTTCGATCTAGAAAGCACAGGACAGAGGGATACAAAAGGAAAATATTGAATTGGTGAAAATTCTGTTGTATTTTTGAATTTTCAAAGCGGAGATAATGGCCAATAACATATGAGTGACAGAAAAGTAATGTTGTATTGTCAAGTTCTGAGCTGAAGAAAAATTGGATACAGGCAAGCTTTTTTATGAAATTGATTTTTATGAAACTTAAACATGTCACCAGATACTTATCAGAACAATCTGCAATTACTGGTAGAAATATAAATGTGGACTCAGTCATGAACTGTATTATAACTATTGCAGTGATAGCTGCATATTGAAGAGAAATTGCATAACACAAAGTATACACAGGTAGTTAAGAAAATTTAATTTGCCGAAGGTCAAAAAGTGTTCTGTGCCACTGACTCCCACAAATGTATCATTTATATTTGCAAGAGGGTAGCCTGAATGCCATGTCACTACCAGGGTTTTTTAATATTCTCTTGTCTGTCTCTGTGGTGCATGGAAGATGAATAGCGTATATGAGTTGAAAGCAGGCTGAAAAGAGGTGTGGAAAAACAGGTGGAGTGTGGGTGGAAAATGAATGAGTTGAACAGCAGAAGAGGAATGAGAAAACTGTGGTGGGAAAAAAATAAATGAAAATCCCAAGAGATGAAAGAAGTCCAGTTTTTGGATAGAATAGGCAAAAATTAAATACTAAAGTATTACAAATTCAGATATACTCAGATGCATTCAGTAATTCTATTTTGCTGAGTGGCCTTGTGATGTGTATACAGTTTGGTCAAAGCCACAGTTTGAAACAGAGAACAGTAATAGCTGACTCATGGCATTTGGACAAACTGTTCTTTTCCTCAGAAAATAGAACTCATAATCTCTGCGAATTCCATAGAGAGGTCCTCCACACAACTTTAAATTGTCTGAAACTGAACAAGCCATTAATCTTGCCTGTGAAAAAAAAAATGCTCAAATGCTGTGGGAAATAGATAGAGATGTAATATAGCCATCCTCATCTGGCAGCAGCTCAAACACTAGATGAAACCTCTTTGAGTTTCCCAGAACAATCAGGGTGTCAGTATCTTTTGAGGTGCCCAGAAAGCGCTCTTATCTTCTCAAGTCACTCTGTGTAGTGCATATCTTTTGAAATCCTTTCCTTTAGTCTAAATCAATGAATATAATTCTGTTTCTGCTCTAACTTTAACGAGGGCACGTGTGCGGAGGAGGTTTTGGATTTGATAGAATAACAGTGTCATATTCTGCTTCTTACAAATATGAAAAAATGTACATGTTCTAAATATGCTGCATAAAAATATATTTAAAGTGCACATTAAAAATAGCATTTAATTCTAGGAAATAGAGATGCTTGTTGTTCCCTCCCTCCGTTTTCTCTGAAGGATTTGGAGCTGGCTTCTTGTATCAGGGTGATGTACTGCATACATGAGGATTAATTTCGTCCAAGTAAAATATCCCTCCTGTAAATTTAAATGCAACTGAACCTATGGTTACTGTGGCCACAGCGGATCAAAAAATGACTTTCTGCTGCTAATCTCCTTTCGCTTTAGTCCTGGACAAAGTCACCCAACCACCTCATATTGGACTTGTGCAAAGAGGCACCGATAGGCTGTGATGCCTTGAGGGTTTGCAATTTGTGATAAGTGGTTAGTTTAACAAGATGCAGCCTCTCCCGTTGTCATTGGAGGAACAGAATCACATACAAAGCTCTTTAGAAAAGTGGAATGACACTGAAAATCCATCTTATCTACTCCATTTATATTTCACTGCAGAGCCTCTGTGAGCAAAGTGAGACGGACTGAGAATATTAAGGTGGTTTCTGAATAGGACACCAGTTTTGAGCGTTACTGTATCTGCTGATGGCGACTTCTCAGTAGAGTACATTACTGTCAACTCTTGTGGACCGGTCGAACTCACCCTGAATATTCATCACTTTTTAATCGGGATTGTTCTGTGACTGCGCTGTATGCATTCTTAAAACGACAAGGTTAGCCTTATCAACATTACCCCGCTCCAAAATAGACCTTTAGTAGGTTTTGTCTTTAAAAAACAGGAGCAGAGGTAATATGATTGACCTCATTACTCAGAAAGGTGTCCCTCATTAAAACAGATTGTGCAAAGAGTTCCACTGCAGAGGTGCCCTTGAAAGTGAGAAATGGCGATCAGTGTGGCTGCTTTTGATTAAATGTGGCAGTCGAGCTTGTTTGTTTTGCCTTCTGCGTAAGCTGGGTCAGGGAAGAAGAATTGTGGGGCAGTGGTGGCCTAAAGGTTAGAGAAGCGAGTTTGTTCAATCCCCTGGACCGGCAAGATAAATCTGGGTGGGAAAAGTGAAGAAGCAACTCTTGCCTCTGCCCCCCCCCCCCCCCCCCCCCCCCCCCCCCCCCCTCATTACCACCACTGAGGTGCCCTTGAGAAAGGCCCTTAACCCCAACCGCTCCAGTGGAGCTGCTCAGTGGCCGGCAGACCAGACTGTAGTTGTACTAGGCAGCTTCCAGGTATGAATGTGTAACTGTGTGAATGTGATCGGGGCGTTCCTGAAAAAGAGAGCATTGCTCTCAGAGAAATAAAGGTTAAATAAATAAATAATAAATAAATAAACCATTTGTTTCATGTTGCTTTCTTTACCAGAATTTGTATATTATACACTTTTCCATTCATATGGCATTACAGCCACCACAGCAAGCTGTAACATGATGGATGGAGGAATGGATTTGATGCCAGCGTCTGTATGATATAAGGAAATGTAGAAAAGGGTCGAACAAATAAATAGCAAAAACACAGATGAGCAGAGCACTTGAAGACACAACAAGCCAAGTGGCTCAGGGTGTTGAGGAGAAGGTAAGATACAGAAAGAGATGCTGACACGGGTGATTGCACTAAGAGTGGCACAGCTGAAAATCCCCCCCATTAGCCGACTGTCAGTTCTACCTCTGATCACTTCACTAAGCGCTGATGGAGAGAGATTATTCCGGAGACGCGGTGGTGGCACTGCTCTGTTCCACCAGGGTCTCTAAATCGATTCTGACGGGCAGATCAGCACCATGCTGACCTCATGTTCCCATTTCAATGAGGGGAATAAAAGGTGGAAAACAATCCAGTACAAAATGGTGCTAAGACTGCAGTGTGTGTAGAAAAAAAGTGGAGTATGTACTGAAAGATTTAACACAAAGTTTGAGGGTTGAGGGTGAACAAGAAAAAGGTGAAATGGTTTTATAAAGGATACATAAGTGAGGATAAAGGAGACATGTAAATATTTAACTCAATAGTTAAGTCAAATATAATTCCAAATGATATGGGGTTGAAATAAGCTTATAATGGACATTTTACGTAATGATCCCACTGAAATAGAAATTTTAGCTCAAATGCAGAGACATTTCAAATATTTTTGAGCTAAAGGAACACTGGCTGATTTTGGGCTTCAGACAGTGAAGGTAGATATCTTGGCTTGAAATATGGGACTTTCTCTGACTCTATATGAAATATTAAAGGCAAAAATTCATAGATGATTTCTTAAAACTAACACCTATATAGCAGAAATATGCAATTATTTGGGAAATTTGTGCCCTATGACTATAGAAAACTGAGAAAAAGGCTGTAGATTCCCCATACTGCTATTAAGGGGGAATCCTACAACAACCAGAATGCATTGTGGGTGTTTTGTCCAATCAGACTGACTCTATTGATGGTGTGTTCACAGCCAGATTAGCATCAAAGACAAAGTTAGTGCAGTGCTATATCTCTTATAACTATATCTTACTAAGGCTAATTTTCATTTGCAAAACATTTTCATTATCGAAATGTTGTGCAAGCAAACACTGTTTCTTTTACCTATTTTGCGAGTTACAGATAAGACACAGTTGCTGTTGTTCTGTTCTGTATTCAGAGTTGGCAAAGTCTGATATAATATTCTATCAGAAAACAAAGTCAGGTTCACCAAAGCACCACAAAGATTGACAATCATCAGCAGGCAGGCACCAGTCAAGCATCAAAGCTACCCCAGCTGCAGTGCCTCTATTTCAGCTGTGCTGCAGCTCTGGTGGTAGTTTTCTCCTCAAAACTCAGCAGCTGAAGTATGTCTACATTTGGCTGAGGCTGAAGCTTAGCTCTGCGCCACACCTCTGCTCTTATTTTGTAAAGCTAGTGGTTTTTTTTGTGTTAGTGTTGTCATGGAGAAACTCAGCAGCTGGCAGTGTCTGATTTTCCCTATCACTAGTGTAACATGGTAGGCAGGAGTGGTTTGGGAGACCCACATTTTACTGTCTTTGAAGGCACCACTACAGAAAATGTGGAAACATAGCTCTAAAGCAGATCTGCCAGCAAATGAGTGGGGAGCTCTGGGTGCGGGCAACATGGAGGGAAGTTAAACATTGTTCATTTGCATATACTACCCACTTCGTAATGATACAATGCTGGTTGAAAATCAGCAAAGTTTCACTTTAATACCCAGAAGCTTTAAAAAAGGAGTGTGTTTTAGTCTGGAAATGTTTGTGCTTCAAATGGAAACATGTCTCCAAATTATATGTCAACCTCAAGACAACAATACACAGTAGCTTTTTTCTTTTTGTGATTTTGAGGAACATATTTTGCCATGATTATTATTTCATACATATTTTATTATTATGATATAACCTGGTATTAAATGTCTGTCTTATAACTCTACTTAACAATGTTAAAGCTGCATTATACACACTGTTTTACTCGTGACATTTGCACTTAATTTATTACACTAAATTAATAAAGGGCAAGCTTGTGACTTTGAGAACTCTGTTCATCCATTTTATTTCCTGAATTTATACATACTTTTAACAGTAAAGTAACACTCACAAAAGAATTTATTTAAAGGAATAGATTGACATTTTAGGAAATACACTTATTCACTTTCTTCTGGAGTTACTGCTGGTTGCCTGGCAACCTCTCAGTGATGTCAAGACTCAGGAAGTCACTGCTCCCAGCCAAGGCGTACCCTTTGGTTTTTGTACAAATTAAACAAATGATGTAAACATGTTAATTAGAGAGCTTTAAGGGTGCTAGTAGGTGGATTTTGTTACTGTTAGAGCCAGGTTAGCTGTTCCCCCCAGTTCACAGTCTTTATGCTAATCTAAGCTAACTGGCTACTGGCTATAACTTAATATTTGAGGGACAGGTGTGTGAGTGTGGTATCAATCTTTTCATCTAACTCTTGGCAACAAAGAAATTAAGCGTATTCCCAAAATGTTGGTCTTTTCCATTAAAATACTATTTGTTCTTTCTGCCATGAATCAATCATTTCTAAAATACTGATTAAGGGTCTAACCCTTAAATGTAACGACTCATGCCTAAGCAAAACCATAGATTATTAGATCTTACATGCTGCAGAAATTCAGGGCAAAATGCAAAGCCGTGATTATTAGCTTTCATGCTAATGCACACTGTCTTACAGCACAGAAACATCTGCATGATTAATGAGATGATTATATAACAGCAAAAACTGGAACACAACTAATGCTGACTGTATTACAAAATGAAGACGATAATAAAAGACTCAATGCCATCAGCTTATGGTGATCCGTTTAGCTGATACATCCTTGAAAAAAATCAGTTAAAAAATGACAGACTGATTCTGACATATAAAAAACTTAGAATGAATGAAAAAATAGGATTAGATTATATCGCCTCAAACAGCAAAACTAGTCTCATCAGAGTGGCCAAAACTGAGATGATATATTTTCTCTGCTCTCAGCAGCAACATACTGAACAATGTCATCACATTTGCTAATTCATGCTTTTTTGCATCAGCAGTTTTAAGACAAGCTACTAAACATTTAAACTTATCCCTTAGAAGATCTTAACCCTAACATGATCCCTGTTCGACATTTCTTCCATGTAACTTGCGTATTTAATTGCAATTATGAGTGAATACAAGCTGCCAGTTTGAAGTTTTCACTGCCAAATGTTACACTTTATGGAGATAAATGCCTTTTGATTCATGGGAACCTCAATTAGTCAAGCAGAGATTAGCAGCAATTACGGAGCAGGAGCAGTCATTTAAAGTCAGGTCTCATCACCTATCACTTCATCATCCTGTAAAACTAAAGGTTTTGCGGTAGCATGGATTACTTACATTTCCAAGACCTCTCCATTTGATGAACAACTTTTTCACAAACTTGTTGTTGCTATATAAACAAGGAAAAACACACAGTGGTGTGTTCTTACGGCTTTGTCGGAGACAATTTAAACAGACTCAGTAAATCAAAGTGTGGACAGCAAATTAGTCTGAGAAACACTGGTTCACTTAACACAACTGAACACACACAACTAAACAAAATTTATCTTCAACTTCAACTTTTTAAATATGGTTTTAGTCAGTAACATAATTGTTTATATAAAAAATTCTCCTGAAGGGTTTGAGGATTTAGGAATTTACAGTAAAATAATCTGTGTTGCAGTGAGTGGGTGGGTTTAAACTTTAACTTTATAATAAAATTGTGTTCTCAGTTTATTAAACAGTCCTGTTCCCTCCAATCACAGATGAAACAAACTCTTTCCCATTTGAGATAATAGTGAATGATCCCTTATAGAGATGAGGAAGGACGTTAATATAAATTGTACTGGTGTTGTTCCCCTGAGACTGTTGTTCATCATATTTGGTACTGCACTTTTGTAATTTTTAAAAAAAAATAACTTGTGTGTTTTTATCAGCAATAGTCATAATATTGTATTACTTTGGAAACATGTACTATTTGGCATCCTGGAAAAACACATTAATTTGAATTCTCAATTCTAATATTATAATTTCATCGGCTAAAGGTTACATCCATATATAAAAATTTATAGGTAAAAGGCCTAACATTTTGGTTTTCACAAAACAGATCAAACAGTACACTGACTCCACAAATTTTCCCAGTAATACTAAGGCTGTAAAAAAAAAAAAAAATTGTTTTGAATAAATGAATTGTTACTCCACCACTGACTTAGAGTTGTTGTTTTTTTCTTCTGTAAACCATATGATGCGGAATTAGTACTTGTTCATTTATCTCAATAAAAAATTGCCCCATGGCATGAAAATAACATGTTAATTAACCAATATTCCTCTATATTGATTTATAAATTATAATATTGTACTTCTAAAATGACATTTAGGCCATTTTTTTTAAAGTAAAGGGGGTTTCTGCATATTGAACGCTCAACCTAAAGTGAGTGAACGCTCAAATACTTCAGTCACCAGGTTCTTCCATTGCAATCAAGGTATCGCCCCACAGATCCAATTACTCTGACATTGATCTGTGGATGCATCAAGCCCCTGCACCCCCAGCTGTACAGACAGAAGATCAATCTCACTGATTGCGTATCTCCAGCATCGTTGACAGGGAGATAGTGGAAGGAAGGTGTTTCAGATGTGAGATTAAAAGAGTGGGAACGGAGGTGAGAGGGAGACACGGGTTGAGCTGAGGTTAAAAGAGCACAGAGTCTCGAATAGGGAAGTGTTAAGGACATGAAGTGAAAAATTGGTGATAATGGAGCCAACAGAGAGTGAAATAAAGCAACCATGTCACTGAAATACATTAGTTTCATTGGCCAGTTACTAGAAAGGGGATTCTAGTATTCTTTTGCAGCTCATTTTATATTTTTGTATTGCTCATTCACATACCTTAGAATTAAACAAATATCCAAATGACACCAACTGTATCACCTCTGATTTATTTTCACAGTCTGTAGCTGGTGACCTGAGACTAAGAAACACTTAATACCAGGGCTGCTTTTATGGATTGTTCTGGGTTATTGATTTAGAGTGGCCAAGTGTGCCACACCACACTTAGAGTGACAGAATTGCAAGTCAAGACTTGAGGGAGGGAGGTCAGCAACCTTTGTGTCTTATAAAGAAACAAATTAATCCATGAACATTGTAAATTTGGACCTTTAAAAATACCCTGCATGATGTGCAACTGCTATCTTTAGGGCTACGACTAACTAATATTTCCATTGTCTATTAGTCTGCAGATAATTGTTGTGGTCTATTAACATAGAAAATATTGGAAAATGCCCATTGCAGTTTCCGAGAGTTCAAGGTGACATCTTCAAATGTCTTGTTCTGTTTGAACTTACAGTGTTATAAATCTAAGAGAAGCCGCAGATCCACACATTTGAGAAGGTGGAATCAGCACATGTTTGGTATTTCTGCTTAAAAAATGACTTAAGGGGCACTACAGCCATTTGATATTGCACTTGCATAGAGTTGGGGATCTTACAATAAACACATCTTTTAATGGTCAAAATCGAAGGAGCAGAGAAGGAGCTCTACTTTTAGTCCCAAAAACACTACATTTCCCATAATGCAACTTAATAGCATCTTTCATTAGACCCTTGATTCCTCCTAAATGCCCCCTTATTCTGTTAAAAATGTTAAGTCTCAAGCCCAAGCCCTGATGACATCACTATTACATCAACATCAAACATTGGGAAGCTCCTTCTAAAGCCAAAGAAGACATTATTCAAGTATTGAGTGTGTAAAATCGGTGGAGTGTCCCTTTAAATGATCAATCAGTTATCAAAATAGTTGCAGATTGATCTTTTGTCGAGCAACTAATTGATAAATCGACTAATCACTCAGCTCTAAATGTATTCACCTTGACAAAAATCTATGTTGGAGTGTAGAATATTGACCAGAAGGACATTAGGAGCCCCACAAGTTTCTGCTGCCTTACCTGGTTGAAGATCCATGGACTGAAGAATGTTGGTTAGATGGGTGACAATGAAAATGGAAAGCAAATGACTGATGGTCCTTGAAATGGAGATGAATATGTGATGATTTCCGAGCCCCTGATGATCGGCATGATAAGAACACAGACATGAGAGCATGGAAATGCATGTCCAAATACAGTCACAGTTCATTGACATATCAGTATCAAACGCTCAGAGGACAAAATCAGTTTAACTGGCTGTAATAAGATGAGAACAGATAACAGTCACATGCTTCTCCGTGGAAAAGACAAATTGGGGCTTTTCATCATCCACTGAATATCATAAAGCAGCAGAAAAAACAGAAATTAAAAGGCTTTTTATTCATGCAGATACATTTTTTTTTTTTACATTGTTTCTATATTACTGTACCCTGATGTGTGTATTTGTATGTGTGCATATGTACATGAGTCACTCTGTAAATTGCACCACAGCAGTAAAATGCCTGGGGATTAAGTAATATCATACGCTCCTTCACAATCCAAATTTGTTGAAAGACAAAACCATGTTAGGATGAAATGATGACATGACAATGACAATGATGGTTTATGATAATGAAGAAAAGGAAGTAGATACAGTTTGGAAAGTCTAAAAGTGCCAATAGGGATCAATACGACAAACGGACAGAAATAAACCCCAGCTTTGCCCCCAAACCAAAATTCCTCGACTTCAGACAGAAAACTAAACATCACAAACATGTTAGACCACAAGACGTACAGTACACACAAGCCAGGTTACCTGCCGCCCTCCCCCTCCCGCTCCCCTCACCCAAACAACACACCAACCCTCACAACCCACCCATCCCCAACACAACCCTACCTGCTTATTTTTGAGGTCAAGCGAGAGCTCATAGTCGGAGGTGGCGGAGTGCGAGCCGGCCCCGTTGCGCTGCACCCTCAAGGGCGAGGCCGTATGGTGGAGACTGGCTCTCCTCCCTGCACCACCTCCTTTTGCTCCTCCCCCTTCCTCCTCCTCCTCTTCCTCCTGTGCTGCCTCGCCCTCACGTCGTTCGGCCTGTGTCTCCTCTCCATCTTGCTTTCTGTTTGCCTCCCCATCTTCTTCCGTCTTCTGCTTCTCTTGCTCCCCCCCTGTGTGCTCCTCTCTGCTAGGTGACGGGGCTTTAGAGGCGTCCTGTGCTGCTTCCTCACTCGGAGCCTCGACTTGGGGCTTAGGCTCAGGCTCAGGCTCAGGCTTAGGCTCAGGCTCCGGCTCAGATGTAGGCTGGGGTTCCGGTTCAGGTTCTGGCTGAGGTTTGACTTCGGGCAAAGGCTGTGGTTGAGTCTGTGGTCGCGACTGGGGCTCAGATTGCGGCTGTGGCTGTGGTGGTTCAGTCTGTGGCTGAGTCTCTTGCTGCTGTTGCTGTTGGGGCTGTGGTTGTGGCTGTGGTTGTGACTGGGCCTCACTCTGCAGCTCCCCCTCTCCTCCCTTCCCTTCCTCCCCCATAGACGAGTCTGGAGAAAGGTCATCGCTGCAGAAAGGAGGAGAAAACGCAGAGTGAGGTTGCTGCTGCATCCGTGGTGAGCTCTGACCTCTTCTCCAGGCTGCCTGGGTCAGTGGTAAGAAGTTGACCCTTTTTTTTGTGTGTGTGTATGATCTCACTCACTCTGCTACCTGCTCTGTTCTGTCTGCCTCTCTTGTCTGTCTAGACACTTGACAGACAATGAAAACGAGGAAAATGTACAGCACAGAACAGCTGACAAACCCACAGTGTACAAGATTAAATAAAAAAAATATATAAATTGCAGCAAAACCTTCAGAGGAAATGTGAAGAAACAAGAAAGTTGACAGCCGATAGTGACACACACGCAACACACACGGACATGGGGGACAGTCATGCAGCTAATACAATTGACTCTATTCCTTTTAGACTTGTATGTGTGTTTGCATATGCGTGAATGGTTGCACGTATTAGTGTTAGTGTGGGAGGTGGCAGCTTTTTATGGTGTAGCCTAATAACACAGAAGAGAAGTGGGAATATGTGTTGTGTTTTGATTTGATCTGTTTCTGAACAGAACAACTTGACCATTTTCCTTCTTTACACTTTTTTTTTTATAGCTTATAGTATTTTCTTTTGTCTCATTATAAAGTGATGTCCTTCAGTTAAATCATTTCCTATTGGTCTGACATTCTGTAATGTTGTTTCCATGTAGATGAAGTCATACATGCATTAAATATGAGTCTGGCCCTGCAGTATAGGCCTTCTTCTGTCATGTTAGCATCATTAGCATTGACAGATAAGAGCAAAATTGTCTACATCTTTCAACCAAAAGGCACACCCATAACAGAAAGGACACCAACATGTGAAAATGTATCATTCTACATGTATTTGTTAAATTACTACTAAGATATGATGGCACAAGTATAATTTCGAGTGAGCCCTTTATTAAAGCTTGTTCTCTGTGGAGTCACACAGTGTATCTACATAACAAGAGGATGTCTGATGTTTGAAAATCTTTTTAAACCCAAGGCCTCTGAAACAACAAATGTCAGCTGTTTGAGGATCTGTTTGGGACCATCTTGATGTATTGACTTGTTTGACTTTCATTTTCTATTCTGAATTGGCAGCGTCTTGTAATTCATTTGCAATGTTGTCCTGTCTAATGTTTCAGCTGTTCACTATAAGAACAAGAGTCTACAGCCATGCTAGCAGCTCTGTGAGGCTGCACTCTGCACAGCTAAATGCTAACATGCTCACATGTTCCTAATGACAATGCTAACATGCTGATGTTTAGCAGGTATAATGTTTACCATGTTCACCATCTTAGTGTTAGCATGCTAACATTTGCTAATTAGCCAGTCAAGATACTGCCAAAACTGGAGTATTGGACACAGTGAAATTTTGACCTGATGATGGTGCTAAAGGGCAGGCTAAGGGATTACCAAAGTGATTACAATTTATCCTGAAGGGGACATGAAAGTCTGGAGACAAATTTCATGGTAATCCATGTGTAATCCCGGTAATCCTATGTGTTCAGACAGAACACAAAGCAAATTTTAAATGCGCAGTTACATACAAAGTCAATGTGAAGACACAAATAGACTTCGTCTGGGGCCGCGCAAATTGATGCTAGGACATGTCTGCGCGAGTTGAAAAAGTTGGCTGTTTGGGGCAAATAAACACAAATGGCCAAGCAGTCGAATACATGTGAATGAGGCGAGGGGAAAATTTGCTTCGCGTTCTGTTTGAACACACCATAATAGTTGTTGAGAAATATCAGTCTGGAACAAAATGATGATTTGAAATCAACCAACAGACCATCACTGCTATTCAAAGAGCCATGCTGCTAGCATGGCTAAACACCTACTAGATTAAAAAGTAGAATGGAAAAGTTGTGATGGTTAAATTCACAAATAAACCAATGTCTAAATATTGTATCAATCTCCATTTTCAGATATAACGCAGAGACCTGCTTATGTTTCTGTTTCAACAGTTGTCCGGTTTTGCTAATGTACACGTATTGTAAGGGCAACATGTTAAGTATCAGCAGATTTTCTTGAAAGACCCTTTGAATTCAAGCCAGGTTTTCACACTAGTTGACAGTGGTTGTGATAACAGCTGGGCTTGTTATTATGAAGATTAAGATAAGACTTTTTTTCCCCTCTTATTGGATACGGCGATAAGACTAGAGTCAGTGAGCATAAAATCAGGACATTCAGGCTGGCATATGCAGAGTGCTACAGAAGAAAATTGGCATGATTCTCCCCAGAGGGGGAGGGAGCTTCACAGCGATGACAAACTTTCAGTGTAAATCTGTGTATTTGCCAAAAAGTTGCAGTGACAAGTAAAAAGAGTTAACAAAAATGTAGCTCTACATGCTAAGTAGAGAAGTAGAAGTGCATGAACGCCCAGTGTTTGTGCGGATTTGTAGCTAAAATTTGCTATCTTATATAAATGTGTATTTATAAGTGTCTATCATATATCTGCTTATTTCCTGTTCAAGTCCAGAGTGTGTTTTAGTGTGTACACAGCCTTAAATCTGAAAAAAGATCCAAAGAGATTTGTGCACTGCAAAATCCTGTCTGCTTTCCCTTCCTGCACAGGAGGCTCCTTTCTCATTTTCATCACACGTTGCAGCAAAGAAGCTTGAGGAGAAAGTATCTTTAGCAGGTTATAGCTGGGTCTGCTACTTCTAAAATAGAGCTCATATGAGTAATGAATAATGAATAGAGAAATAAAGTCTGCTGCTTCAACACTCAGCTGCAGGTGAGCTTTTCTTGTGCAAAAAATAGATCTGCCTGGAAAAAAAAAAAAAAAAACGTCTTTCAGGAGGAGAGTTGTAACCTTCCATCTCTGCTTGCAATATTTCCACTCATTGTTGTGAATCTAAATGTGAGTCTTTCCTATTAGCATTTTTCTGGTTGTTCTTGTTATGGTGAGAGATAATCTGACAACCAATAGGCTACATGCAACTGGGTTTAAGCCACATTTTGATAAGGGAACCAAAAAAAAAAGTTACCTGGATAAGGGATTATTTGCGAGGGGACACATTAAATTAATCCCCATGTAAAATGAATAACACTGCATATTTTGTGTGTGTGTGTGTGTGTGTGTGTGTGTATTCATGTACAGCATGTGTGTGCATGAGCTCAAGAGTTATTGTACTTCAACGACGGCTTCTCTTTCCTCCATCTTCTAAGTCTGTCACACACACTCTGCATATCAACCAACTTCTCATCCTCATTCCTTTCATCCATTTTGTCAAGCTTCCTGTCATCCTCTCTGTCCAACCATCTCTCTCCCCCTCTTACTCACACACTCATACTCTCTCTCTCTTCCGCTCTGTCCTCCACCAGGTAGGAGATTGAGCAGTTCCAGGTGTCAACGTGAGACAAGCTCTGGATGCTGCCTCCCTCTCTCGCCTCTCATTTTTCCATACGTCAGTATTGAAGACGGATGAGCGCAGTCGTCTCTGTGCTTTCCATCCAGAATATAATTACAGTGTCTGCTGACGTCTTCTGCCCTCTCTGCTATGATTGCTAACAAGCTGATACTGTAGTTTGGTGTGAGTCCAGGTTTGTCTGTTGGTGGTGTGCGCTGTTTATGTTGTGTAGCGTTTATATAGAGTATTGTGTCTCTCTAAATAGCCCTCTGAGTGGCTCACGATGCAGCTGTTATCCACTTTTGATTTCTAGCAAAACAGGATGCCTGAGTTTTGCGTTAAATATTGATGTGGAATTAATTATAATTTGCATTTATATACAGGCACGTAAAACCATGCATTTAAAGAGGAGAGGGAGTTTTTCTGGAGCCAGCATCCAGCACTCAGAGGAACTACATCTTCTGCATCTGGCTTCAACTTTCAGCCATGATGTTTGCTGGTTGGTCTCATTTTTTAAGAGATTTATTCAACCAGAAAAGTGGACTAAGAGCACATTTTGCATTGAGACAACAACCAGGATGAGTGGCAGCAGGATAGGGGGATAAAATAGTCTGTCACTGTTGGACTGTGAGGATGATGACATCCAACAGGAAGGCCACCATCTTATGTTTTCAGCGTGAACTCAGTTATCTGCGGGCTGCTTCGACTTTCATTAACCTTGATCGCACAGCTTTTGCTGCATCATCACCATGGAGGTGTGCGGCAGCAAAGATGAGATATCGAGCCATGTGACCGGTGGGTTCAAAGGGTCTACCATCCTCTAGTGGACTGTAGCCAAAGAGTTGCTGAAGAGGGCATTATGTGAGGAAAACCACATCAGCAGAAGTCATAGCAAATGAGATCCCTGAAGAGGCTGCTCACTGTTATCATTTCTTGCTTAAGAAAGTAGTTTTGTTTCAATCTTAGGCATGGATTTCATGATTTTCCAATATAGAAATACAGTTTTATATTGAAATCATTCTAGCACTTTCTGTTGTGTTTTCTGCCTCTAAGAATTATTTCTCTTTTAAACCAAGCAGGAATCTGTTACCTTGTCACTTACGCTAAATCCCTCTTCCCTCTTCACTCCCTTATATCTGTTTCTCATAGCCCTCATAGAGAATTAATCAGTTCATCAGGCAGAAAACAAGGGCAGACTGGAGAGCAGAAGCTTCTGCATAAATAAGCATATTTCTTTCTTCCGAATCATGGAGAGGGTAATGTATGGGGTAAATTTGCTGAATACATCATCCGAGTGTATTTGAAATTCATCATAGTCTCTGCAAGCTGGAAAAACATGACTTTGTGCCACATGAACAGCAGATTTCATACTGTGGGGGGAGAATACAGAGGAAAAGATGATGTCCAATTGTAAATGGAGGTCTTTAATAGTGTGTATCTGTGTATTTGTGTGTAATTATGTTGTTATTATTCTGTATACTTTCTCTTCACAAATCCCTGAACCTGCAGGAGAAAAAAAAGCCAAAAGAAGCATTCTGCATAATAGCCAATTCACCTCACTCTAACACTGATGAATTCACAAACAAATTTAAAAAAAAACCCAGATAACAAAGATAACTCTGCCCTGACAGTGAGCTTTCTATTTCCAAAAAAATCAGTTCAGTTTTGCACTGTCGCCATTTCTCTGCAGACTGCAAATCATTTTCATTCCAGTTCATTTAAGAAGCTCTCACCCCTGATAAAAAATGCACGATGTCAGCTTTAAGCAAATTAGCATCAAAAAGACTATGGTTCTCTCTAATCACCAGGTCAAGTTGAGTCATTTTTCTTCACTGTTAGTGATGATGAAGAGTACATAACTTAATTCCCTCCTTTTTTTCGGTTATCTTTGACCCGACTCCTTGTTAACCTCTCTGTGAACAACTCAGCAAGCGTGTATTTACAGCTTCACTGACTTTCATTTATTTTGTGTCTTTAAAAATACAATATGCTGGTGTGAGTGGTCAGGGTTACTGTGTGAGATCCTGAGTGTGTGTGTGTGTGTGTGTGTGTGGGCAATGAGGAGAGTGAACTGTCTGCTGGGAGAGGTGGTATGACTGTGTGGATATGAGATGTGTTGCATTTGCAATGAGGAGATGGGGAAGAGTGCGAGGGTGATGGAAGCACAGAGGCCAAGCTCTGACTTAGGAAATGCATGACGCAAAGCCTAAAAAGACCAACTCACACCAAAAAATATTGATATTTATGTACCAATATCCATGATGTTTAAGGGAAACTATGCTGATTTTATAAATGAAGATCAGTTTACTGGTCATGGTGAGTATGATGCAGCCTGTGAAAAAAAGTTGGACATTGGACTTTAAGTTTAAGGAGTTTAAGGGGGGCATGGGCACTTACCAGGCAGGGAGAGTCAAGCTGCAGTATGGGAATTGTAGGAACGAGGATGTTTGGAGCCTCACTAATGCAAGGAACTAAAGGTCTGGATATCTACACTTCTGCTGTTTGATTGATATTTACCATTATTTATTAAGTGCAGTATTAAATCACTGGAGTACCCCTTTAAGCTATAGGAAAGCACACAAAACAATGACACACATCATAGCAACATGATAACTCTAAACAGAGTAAATTTCATTAGCTTTGAAAATTGTCAAATATTCATATTTATGTATATTTTAGAATTCAAATTCTCCCAATGTTTTTAGTAGCATCATAATAATTTTGTCCAAAAAAGTTAGGCTACTTTAGCATAAGACGAATACTGACTTTGAAAATGCTAACATGTTGATGATAAGAAGGTAATATTTACCATGTTCACCTTAGTTTAGCATGTTAGCATTCTAACATTTGCTAATCAGCACAGCTACATGAAACAAGAATGTCATTAGTTTTGTAGGTGTTTGGTCATAAACCAAAGTATTACACAAATTCAGATATTGACAAGATGATGGTACTAGTTGAATAATTGAGGGATCATGAAAGTCAGTAGGTTTCATATAGTTTGCTCTTTTAAATCTCTCTTTAAAATGCACTTTTTTTAAATAATTGCTCTCTTGAATCAGTTTACTCTTTTTATTTTAACTTTGTGTTTTAGTAATTCATGCCATAACCTCACTTGTTATTATTACTGTATAAATTCTACTTTTATTTAATATTTATCTGGTAATTTGGTCTCTTTTTGTTTTTATGACTGTGTAAAGCACTTTGTCACATGTTTTAAAAAGTGCTATATAAATAAAGTTATTATTATTATTATCATTAGCATATCATTATCCTCTGTGGACCATGAATGCCTGAACAAAATTTCAATCCATCCAATAGTTGCTGAGAGATCATGCTGCTAGCATGACTGAGTAATTTTCTATCATATTTTACAGTGATCTCTTTTACAAGTAAAAACACTGAGCAGTGACCAACTTATCTATGCTCCACATACAGTATAAGCCTTCCCAATTAATGCAAATGAGAGAAAAGCGGCACTCTTTGTACTCTGTGACAGCTACATGGGAACTGTGCTGTTAAAACCAGATATTTCCTGTTATTTAAAAGCACACATGGGTTTGTAACAATGTATATGCACAAGGGCAGACCCTTAGGTGAGTGTAAGGTAACATTGTCATGTGTGTATGGTGTATGTATTTACATGGTCAGCAGTGAAACAGGTACTATAAAGACTCAAAAATAATGAAATACATAAATAAAATAAAAATAACTACCCATATCTGCAGGATAAAAGCCTCAAATATAAATTATATCTCTCTGGAATCAAATACATCCATCCAAGCCTCCCTCCATCAGCAGATAAAAAGCGATACAGTATATCTTGTCTTTGAGTCTCTGTTTCCAATTTCAAGGTCAAATGGGAAACACACATCCGCTACCCACACACATCTGCAGCAGTATAGCTCCCATAAGAGCCAGCCTCTTTCAAAGAAGACAATGAAGTCCAGAAAGGGACTGAGGAACCATTTCACATGCTTTCTGCATATTGTGTAATCTCATGAGATCCGGCTGCACATTCTTGGCCACGTCGACTGAAGCTTTAGTGTAGAATCATTAACAAATATAGACATGACATGTTTAAATCATGAGATAGGCACTGGGTGAGTCACATGGTTAACAGTATCTGTGCTTTTTGTTCTTTCCCTGAGGAAAAGAGGTCAGACTCAAGGAATCTGCACTTGTGTATAACTTAAAGCATTTTCTATTAAAGCACTGTTCAGATACCATTAAAAACTAGTCTAAAATGGAATGAACCATTCTCTTGTCTAAAAATGGGAAGCATGAGGTAATAAAGGCTATTTTAGCCTATTTTAAAGGTTAAACAAACAGAACTATACCAAGCATGACCAAATCTACCCTATGAAGTTGACCTTGAGTAGACATGCAGTGATGCATGGTAGGTGGTATCCTCTTTGTGCTTTCAGCTCACCCCATGAGATCAATCTTGAAGTGATGGATTGGTTATGGAGATGCCAATCAATACTGTGCTCACTTGGGTGGGACGACATATCTCATAAATACCACTACTTAGCAAGAGGAAGGAAGAGAGAGAGGAAACCTGGGATAAAAGAGATACGGTTTATAATTCTGTATTTGTATATGTATATGTATATCCATATGTTCTGAACACTGGGGCTTGACTGAAGAAGACTGAGATCAATATCGACCAGTTTCTGAAAAGCAGAGAATGAGCCTCTAGCAGGCACTTTTATGGAAGGCCAGTGATCGGTATCACGGGGTGAGCAGGTTGACGTAAGATGTAGCAGAAACAGTTTCTTGTCTCCTGCCGTAAAAAAGGTATGCTTTCATTTATTCCCTCCGAAGGGGTTAAGAGACAAACTGCTGTATGCAAATATACACAAATGTATGTATATATATATATATATATATATATATATATATATATGACCAGTATAACCACAGGCGCTCCCATGCAACATCAACGAAACATCTTTCCAGCAACAACAGAGCACAGGGTATGAAAACAGGTTGGGCTTGTGAAATATGCAAGACAGGATTTCAAATTGAATCTCTTCAAAAAGCTGTTGCCCAGGGATGTGGGTACAATGGAGAGAGAGACAGCAAGAGATAGAAAGAGAGAGAGACAGCAGCAGTGGAAATTGCATTGTAGATATATGGTTGACATATTGAAAGTATACTGATATATACACAGCCCAGGACTCATGCGCAGGGCTTCAAGGATTCAAAAAGACAGGCACAACGTATGTCAGTGCCACTTCAATGTCACAGAATGTCATCTATAAATCTAGTATTGCCATATCATATCAACTCTCTCTCTTTAAAATATGTTTCTATACACTAATTTGCCTTTCCAAATACTTTTTGGAGGAAACAATTTCTAACTGGCAATATTTTTTCCAATTTAAGGAAGAGTTCAGCACTTTGGGAAATCTCCTTATTTGCTTTCTTGTTGAGAGTCAGATCACTACCATTTATCGAGCTCAGGTCATGTGACTTGAGTCCACATACTGCACAGAAGTCACTAGGAAGAGGTTGGTTTGGATTGGTGGACATACAAAGCACAGGACCTCTATCTTAGAGATTAGGTTTCATGTTGTGCATCCCAAATATTGTTATTGCCTTAGCTGCCAGTAGTGGATACTGTCACTAACAGTTTTGCACATTCGTTCACTATGAACAATCTGTATTGGCAGCTTGCAGATATGTAATAAATGTAAAAATAAATTGTAAAATGGGCAGCACTACATTTCCCAAAAACGCATTTGCTAATGCAAATTAACTGTACACGAACAGTTTTTACAAGACATGGTTGTAGAGGTACTGACATCTCCTCTGTGACTACTTGCCTGAGCATTTCCCGCTTACATTAGGTAAACCTCACAATGCCAGATACAGTATGTCCTCTATGTAAAGTCTGTTTCACATTGTCATTGTCTTTACTCATGCTTTTTCCCCTGCTCCTTATTCACATCTTGTTATACATAAGAATCACAACGCTATTTTTATACCTCGTGGCAAAAGCAGCCTTATATGGGTGTCTAACAGAGAGGAAGAAAGAAAGCGTGTGCTCAAGAACAACAATGCCTGGAGAAGGGATTCAGCTGCTTCTTTGCCTTGTTGGGAGTGAAACAAACAATTGAGCCGTCGCCCCCATCCCAATGATTTCACAAGCTAATTGCCTATTATGTGGCCTGTCAGGGGGAAATAACTGTGTTTTCTCCTTATTTGGCTCACTTCCTTTTTCATATATTTGTGTATATATCCTAAGGCAGTCTCATGATGATTCCTTTAAGCAACACAGACCTCTATAACTTATATGTGAAGGATCACATGACAAAAGCTCTATTATGCTTAAGAACAGAAACTTGGAAAGTGCTGGAGATAGTTCAGACATATTAAGAGGTATGAAAGAAAACACAGATTTGAATTACTTTTCAAACTATTAAACACACAGAGTGTATTGATTTTATTGATGCAAACTTTCTAGAGTGGGCTTATTGCAGTTAATGCCTCAAAGAAAGGTGATAAACAAACTGTAAGGACACTTCTCACTGAGCATTGATGTATTTTAAAAGTATGTAAGTTTTAAGATGAAAAGGATAATGGAAAATGACATTGTAGAGTGAGACAATGTCACACTATATATTGTCTAAGTGAGACTGAAGAGAAAGAGGATGAGATATTGAGGAAAAAGAGCCTATAATAAATGTTTCTCCTCACCATATATCATGACTTGATATGACTTACACAGTGTTTGAGTGACATGCACTGATATGACATATTTTATAATACATGTGCTGGTTCCTGCCTCTAACTGTGTTAATCTATTGAGGGTAAAGGGGTAATATGATATTATAAGTGTCGGATAGGTCAGGTAGTACATTATTTGAGTCACTGTAATTCACTACACAGTAGTTATGATCAAAGTGCAGGTTGTCAGCCCAGTTACATGTTAGCTGCATGCTTGAGAAGCGTGGAACAGAGACGTGAAAGTGAAACGGAAAGAAACGTGAACAGGGTTTAAAAAACAGCTGCTGTGAAATGCCGAGGTTAACTGTAAATTTGATCACTCTTAGAAAACGTCAGGAGAATAATGTTGCTCTGGGCTGCTGCAGTATGTAGTTAAAAGCCACAAAAACCTATTTTCTAAATCGGCTTCTTAATATGACCAATGGAGTCTTATATCGAGACAAAATAATCTGCCAGAGTTAGAACAGTTTTGGTTATTCCCCCTGCGAGATTTGAGTGTGTATTTGTGTTTTTGTCCGTGCTCTTCTCAGCAGTTTAAGGCGGGCAGGGCTCAATAAGAAAAGGGTGATGTCACGTACTTCTGTGCACTAATAAGAATTCAGCAATAGTTGAATCAAAATCTAATGACAGGTGGTAGGTTGTTTGCTTATATTGCTAGGCCACTTAAGGTCACTCAAATCTGGTCAAACACCCATGATGATGAGTCTTGCATAACTAAATTCTTAATAAATAAGTACCTAATGATTTTTTTTTATTTTTCAAAACTTTGTTATAGATATGTAATGTTATTGAGAAATGCTTAAGACTTGAAACCAAGTTTTCAAGGCCTGTTGAAGTATTTTCCACACACATTTCCATATACAGTACCAGTCCAAACAGAGGCTGAACTGAGGGGCTGCAAAGGGCCAGTATGAAATAAAAAAATAATAAAAAAGAGTTATTTAAATCATGCAAAGATATTCGAGTAAAGCCCAAGAATATGAATACAGACCCATAAATGAGCATGATATGGCCCCTTTAAAGATTTGCTTCTGTGTTTTCACCTGAAGTGACTCTTTTATTACTCATGCACTTATTAAATAGGAGAAGACAAGCCACCCATTGCACCCACCGTGATCTGGAATCTCCCGGGAGCTACTTCATGTCATGAGGGCGACCATGCACAGATATTACACTTTTAAATGTAATGAAATTTCTCTTGGAATTAGCAAGTTTATTCTGAGGCATCGATACAAGCCTTTTTTTCTGTGATATGTGTGGAATTAAAAACTCCAACCGAAAATCTATCTTCTGAGGATGAAACACTTGAGCTGGCTGAGTTTGAAGCGAGGGTTTGTTTTACATTCAAAAAATTGGTGGAGTATTGCTTTAATGCAGCGTGTGTCCGTTTAAAGTAGCGAAGTGAGACCAGCCACATGGCAGTGGTGGACAAGGTCCCCCTCAACCTGGTACAGATGGATGGTGGGCGAAGCGAAAGAAAGTAAAGCTGCTCAATCTTGTGCTGGAAAAGGTAGAATGAGAGGAGGAGAAGAGCTGAAAAGTGAAACAAGATGGAAAGACAGGAGGGCAAGGAGATGAATTGGGCACATTACATGGCCTGGTTGACAGAAAAGAAATATCCATATACTAATTTTACAAATGCAGAATGGCAAACGGAGTTGTCAGACCATCTAGGTGAATCGGAGGTTGCTGCTGACATGGACACAAATCTAGACTTTCATTACATCCCGGAGGAAAGGAAGAATGAGTGGCCAAATTCAGGCTGGGAGATGGAAGTCGCTTAAGAATATCCTCAGACTACCTCTGATGTTGCAGAATGGGACAGTGAGAGGATGAGACCATCTTGGAAGCAGAAAAGACAGATTCACAAATGGAACAGAAAGGCTCACAGACATGTCATGGAAAATTAAATTAAAGTGAAACCACTCAGTGAGGTGGTGGTGACAGCCGAAATATTAACACTGAATATGATGCTACAAGTGAAAAATTTATCAGGTGTTGAGGAATGACTAAGGCGGATAAAGCTGAGTTCTGACTATCAATACAGTAGTGAAAATGATAATATCTGAAACAAACAGAGGAGAGACATGCGGGAAATGAAAATATATCAATTTCCAGAATGATTTAGACAGAAAATGATGGAAAGCTGACAAATTATAACTGCAGTGATATGCTGTAGGACAGTTGTGTCCAACCAATCGATTGCGATTTAGGTTGTGATTGTAGATTGTGCTTATAGGTTGATCACAAAAACGGCCTGAACAGAACTTTGTAGTGTCAGTGTCTCACATTCAACCAGTCAGTCCGTTCATGTTAATTTTGTTGTCACATACCGACATCTACTGGTGGGTTAGTTACGATATAATGTCAGTTGAATGTAAGTACCGTTATGGGCTCTTTAACAACAAAGCAGAAGACAGCCTGGCTGAGCGATAAATATACTGACTAAGCTGTGGTGTTAGCATTCCTGTCGCGGTATCAACATTTGTTGTTTTTTTTGTGATTTTATATATATATATATGTATAGTACAGCAAAACAGGAAAAAAAACAGAAGACCTATCATTTTTACATGGAATGGCAAGAGGATTAATTCTTCGTTATGACAAACTCAAAACGCGTGTGCCTGATATGCCAAGTTTCCATCACGCTAGCAAGAAGGGCAACCTAGAACGGCATTTTAAAACCATGCACAAAACCTAAGAGAGGGATTTCCCAGCCTCAGCTCTGAAAAAGTAAGATTCAAGAACTGAAATCTCAACTAGCAGCACAACAGTCCATTTTCACAAAGCCCAACACCAGGGGAAAAGCAGCCACCGTAGCACCATATTGAGTGAGTCATGTTCTTGTGAAACATAAAAAGCCATTCAAAGACAGAGAGATGGTGAAGGAGGCATTTTTGGAGGCTGTGGACTCATTGATTTTAAAAATAAAACTGAAATCATGGCAGCTGTCAAGGATTTCAGTTATCCAGAAACACAGTAACACGGCAATGTGTGGACATAGCGTGAAACCTCGAGGATCATCTGAAAATGACTGACTTGTGAATGTTTCTACCTTCAATTCGATGAGTCCACAGACATCACAGATGTGGCACAGTTGTGTATTTACATTAGAATGTTGTCGACAACATGAGTGCCAGAGAGGAAATACTCGCCGTTTTGACACTGAAAGGACATATATGGTGAGAGGATATTTTCCACGTCTTCATGGAGTTAGTGGACAAAAATCCACCTGCCTATTTGTAAACTAGTCTCCATTACCACTGATGGGGCCCATGTAATGGTGGGTTATGCAAATGGTGTTGTTGCCTTGTGTAAACGACTAGAGCCCGACTGATATATAGGTCAGCCAATATTATGAGCCGATATTGGCCTATCACAGGTATGTCAGTATCGGAGTATATATTGATTATGTATATTTGATCCTTTTTCTTAATTCAAGCTTAATATATGTGTACATATGTATTTATAGTATATATACAAAAAAGTCCATTGTTAAACTGTAAAATATCATGCCTCCATTACATATCTTTGTTGCAACTGTCTGATAACCACATTTGAGGGATCATTGCAAAAAATGTGTGTTTATGTATATATTCTGTATATATAAGATTATTGGAATTTTTGTACTCCCTAATATTGGTATTGGCATTGGCTCCAAAAATCCAGTAATGGTCCGGCTCAACAACACAATTCTTTCCCGGACTTTATCGATTATCATTGCATCATCCACCAACAAGCTTTGTGTGGGAAGGTTTTGAACATAAAAGACGTGATAGATGTAGCCATGTGACTGTGATTGTGAATACCGTCCACGCAAGAAGCCTTCAGAGGAGGCTATTCCGTGCTCAGGTGGAAGAAACTGAAGCGTAACACACTGAGTTGCTGTTGCATACTGACGTCTGATGGCTGAGCAGAGGCAAATTTCTGGTGAGATTTTGAGAGCTATCGCCTGAAGTGAAAGAACTTCTCAGGCAGTATAAAGATGCGGCGTGTACCCAGCTTGGTGATGAGCAGTGGCTCATGAATTTGGCATTCCTTGCTGACTTGACTGGCATTCTGAGTGAACTGAATTTAGAGTTGCAGGAAAAAAACAAAACTATAATTGATATGATCAGCACTGTGAACATTTTTAAGTGCAAACTACAGCTACTTTCAACCAAGCTGCAGCGCCAGGACTTGCACTACTTTCAAAACATGCATTCAGAACTTGAGCATGAGGGCAAAGATGTAACTCAACTCGAAAGGTCCCGTTACATTGAACAAGTGCAGAGCATTGCATCTGAGCTTGAAAGACATTTCACAGACTTTGCATCACTTGAGCCAGACGCCTCATACATGTGTTTCCCATTTGGCACAGATATTGATGTGGATGACATTGTCTCCAAAATGGGAACATTTATTCTCCTGGACACTACTGCAATGGAGCAGGAAATTCTCACCTGACAGAATGATGTTCAGATGAAATCCAGGGCATCCGCTGACATGAAAGGTGAATTTTGGCACCTGCTCTCAGAGCAGAGGTAGCCTAACATAGAAAAATGTGCCTTTTGAGACTTGCCACCAGCAACTACACCCCTGACTATAAGAAACTAGCATCCTGCTCCCAATGCCAAAGATCCTATTAAGGTAATCACTCCCTTCTCTGAAATGGAAAACATGTGTCTGCTGTATAACAGTAGCTATCACTATGGGAAATTGACTGGGATTTGGGACTGGTAGATCCTGCGCTGGTGAAAAATGTAAAAGTTGATCTGAAGTTTAAAAACGATGGGCATCCTTGTTGTAGGATATAGACAAATCATGTCAGACATCCGTAGAAAATGCTATAAATGTAAGACTCAAACAAGGAGCTGATGTAGAACTTGTCATACAGCTAAGGTTGAAAATATTGGGTTGATTGTCTTGTCAGCTCGCACAAGGAGAAAAGAGAATAAAGAATGGGATGTCTTTGCCTTATTTAAACCTGCACTCAATTATTTTTAGTCTCTTAAAAGCAACACAACACGCAGTGAACACAACACAACATGAGCATATGAAGTACGGCTGACGTCTTAGCAAACAGATGCTGGATATTTACGATTTTTAGTAAAGTGGCTGATGACACTGACAGTAAATTTCTCTTGCATTAAGGGAACCTATTATGCTTTTCCTTATTTTCAGTCATTCATATATATATATATATATATATATATATATATATATATATATATATATATATATAATGTTACAATGTCAGATGTTCATATTAAATGTGGCTAAAGTGTCAAATAATGAGGTAAACATATGTAGAAGAAGTTTTTTCATTACACAGCACAGCAAAATAAAATAAGTTGTTTTACCTGTTGGAGGTGTGCTGGTTGTCCGCAGCTCAAACATCATCATCACTGTGGCTGTTTCTGCTTGTATTATTCCTCCCCTGCATTATTTCTAACTGATCTGCTGAACAAATAGCTCCAAATATCTCCATATCTTGCTGTGTGTTGACCAGTTTTTAGCACTGCTAACAAAGCTCTGCTAATTTGATGAGGAACGCATTTAATTTCTTGTAAATTCTTCACAATAAAAGTCTCCCGTTATTTAGTCATTTAAAAGCTTTCAATATGAAACTGTAAAGCAGGAAATGTTGGGTTTGCATCCACGGTAACTTAACACGACTCTGACACGGCTGCCCCTCAGCAGGCTTCTGGAAAACTGGCTAATCAGAGTGGGCATTGGGAGGGGGCCTTAAAGTGAGGAAGGTAAGACTGCCTGTTAAGAGACAGAGGCTGAACTGAGGGGCTGCATAAAGGGTAAGTATACGATAAAAAAGGAGTTTTTTTAACTGTGAGTCCTGCGAAGCTACTCTAGTTGAGTCCCAGAATAAAAACATAGAGCTGGAAATGAGCATAATAGCTCCCCTTCAATGTCAAAACCATACAGTTATAGCTTGAATACTATTACTTCTTTATTTATGAATATAAAAGTGATAATGAGTGAGTTTGTGGCATTTACAAAAACTGAAATCCAATTCTTCATGTAACTAATGCAATGCTGTGATATCCATGGTGAAATCTAAAATCATTTTAAGTTGCACTCTGCAGTATTTTCATGTGATGTTAAAACAGTGCCAACATAACCAAAATTGAAAACATCAATCCTCTACTTCTTCTACACACTGCAAATCACCTTCAACAACCTTAAAAGCGTGCTGATGATCACTCAAACACACATACGTACACACACACACAGTTTTCTATTAGAAAAGGATGTATACATAAGACTGTCAGGGTGAAATCTATCCTGTATACAGAATGATCTGTTTGATCCATGTTTGAGGAAGAGATAAAGAGACTAGACTGCACATTTGGCATCTGATAAAACACATTGTAAGCTCTTCAGTGTATTACACCAGAGTGGGCTTTGACACTCGTAAACACACACACACACACACACACTCACACACACACAGACTCAGCACAGCACAGCCAGATACTTAATGCAGCCAAACACAGCAGAGGCTCAGGGCTTGTCAAACAATAATGCAGGGGGACCATGAGACAAACATACACACATAACTGATAAATACACTACAAGTTGTTACACTGTTACATTGTATTATACCACACATACACACCCCACACACAAGCTCAACTCACACTCCATAAAGTCAAATACAGGAAAAAAGTGATAGCCTGAGACATAGCACATCATCTTTACACACAGTGGAGTGGAAAAACCTCACCAGGAGTCTTGATCAATGATTTATCTTTATCTCTAAAGTTTACTGAGGTTATTATGAAACTAATTCCACACAAGTAGATGATACCAGTCTAAATGCTAAATTCTATGCTAAATATGAAGCTGGAGTCAGGCAACGATTATAGTTTAGCTTAGCATAAAGAGCTAGCCTGGCTCTCTCTAACGGTTAAAACACCTACCAAGACCTCTAAAGTTAAATAATTAACATGTCTTCTTTTTTTAATCTGTACAAAAACTGAAGTGTAAAAATAGCCTGGAGTCTTGTCAACATTGAATGTTGCCAGGCAACCAGCGAAGACACTAGGAAGTCACTGCATCTAGCTAAGAAAGTCTAACATGTAACGTTCATGATATAACATCCATAAAATTAAAATTTGTCTTTTTTATGTTTTGTTTTTAGTCCAAATTAAACAAACAAGATAAAACAAGTGAATTAGCAGTCTTAAGATGTGCTGTTTTCTTTTTCGTTACCATGAGAAGGAGCCAGACTAGCTGTTACTTCTTTCTTACACTCTTACTGCTAAGCTAAACTAACCGCCTGCTGGTTTTAGCCTCATATCTAGCATAAAAACATGAGAATAGTATTTATCTTTTCATCTAACTCTCGGCAAGAACAAAGTAGAGCCTATTCCTTTAAAACTACATAGAAAAAGAAAAATCTGGTTGAAAACAAATTCAATAGTTGGTAGGAGATAGAATGCAAACATATCATATGCCCCTCCACCTATAACCCATACTTTTTACTGCACTGTAATACTGACTGTACTGACTGTAAACAGACAGCAGGCCATTTTAAACTGTTCGGACAAACAACCAATGCTTCTGATTTTTCTGGAGAGGACAGTCTCTAGATTATGTCCACAGAAAGACATTATTTATTTACTTATTTATTTCTCCTCCTGCAGAGTTTATTTGTTACCAGTACTTGGTGCTACAAAAAAAAAAAAGAGAGGAGGTTGTTTATTGTAACGATGGAGCCGAGGCAGGAGAGGCATGATCTGGCATCAGGCATACAATTCACTCTTTGGCACGTTCTCCATTATCTGTCAGTGTTGTCAGACGCACACACACAGAGACACACACACACACACACTCATATACTCCAAATCAGTCTCCCCTCATCGGTGAAATTGCTTTCAAGGGAAGGGTAAAAAAAATTCACTCTGTTCATTCTATGGCGAAAAATAAAGTTAAGCCAGGCAGTGGCCAGCGTTGTGTTTCCTTTGACTCTACACCATCAAGTGGTTGAGATGCTATCCCATCACCGAGCCGATAAGTGCAGAAGAAAATTCAATTACATCTCAGTGAAATGTGAAAGGTTTTTCTTCCAGAGTGAACGCACGTCCATGCCTGTGCGGACCTTCACGTTTAATCTTTTCTCTGACATTGGTCCTCGCTGGAGGTGATGTGGGCTCTTACAGAGCGACCGGACCGGTTGGCAATATGAAAGCAGGTCTTTTTCAAAATGGGCTTAGTGGGTTACTGTAGAAGCAAACTAATGGTGCGTTTAATGGTTACCAAATGGGGTGAAAGAGTGGAATCAAAGAGAAGGACACCTGGTCTGCAACAGTAGCACAAGTTTGACTTCACTTACCTAACAATGTCCTTTACAATAAAGGCTGAAAACTTAGTTCTGCTAGGAGAAGCAACATTAATTTTGAGTGATCATGAGTCACTGACAATATTTTCAGCTTCTTTTTCTTTCTTTTTGTTGAAGGTTTCTTAAAGGTCCATTGTGTAGAATTTAGTGGCATCTAACAGAACAGACTTGGCAGAAATGAAATATAATATTCATAAGTATGTTTTAATTAGTGTATAATCCCATAAAAATAACAATCATTGTGTTTTCATTACTTTAGAATGAGCCCTTTATATCTACATAGGCAGCGGGTCCCCTTCCACAGAGCCCACCATATTGCACCGCCATGTTTCTAAAGTAGCCCAGAACAGGCAAACCAAACACTGTCCCTAGAGAGGGCCTTTTGCATTTTTTGCCACCATAAGTTCTCCTACACGCTTGGAAGTGGAGATGCCACTATATCTTACACGCTGGTCCTTTAAGGCAGCTTCATCTTATGGTGTTGTTGGCATGGACTGGCATCTCCGATCTACTTTCACTTTACTGTTTTAACAACTAACTTATTTTGAACACCCGTCACCTCCACAAAACAAGGCTAGACCTGACACAGGGAATGACACAGCCTGACATACATACTGCAAAGATGACTCACCACAAAAAACACAGTTGAAGTCATGGTAACATCAGCACACTGTGCATTAAAGCATGAAAGAGTTTCTTATCATAATTTCTGAAATATACACCCCTCATTTTCTGATACTGACCACCCATACTCCAAATGGACAAAACTACAAAACTTAAAGAAGGTAGTGTTTCTTTCCCCAGATCTACATCATTAAATCTCACCATTTCCTCCCTGTCTTTCTTCTTCATTCTGTAACCTAAACTCCCCCTCACTCTCCTCCTTGTCATCCCGGTTGCTCATTACAGTGAGTGAGGTGACAGCAGAGGCAAGTCGCCTTGTCAGCAGTTCGCATCCTCTTCTTCCCCTCCCACTCTCCTCTTCCTCCACCTCCTCCTCTCCACTCATTTCCTTGTTGATCTACCGTTGTGAGGTTGCCGGCGAGCTGTCAGGACAAGGACTATACCCGGTGATGAACGCTGAATCTGACAGTGTCATCCACGCCCAGGACACCTAATGTCCCTTCACATGGAACAGTAGGGAACAACCTGTACCCGTTAGATCGCTACCTGGTATATGTGCGTGACTGGGAGGTAAGGCAGGTGTGCAGCATGAATGCAGCACATTTACCTATTTTTCTCTTTTCAATACCTGTGAATCTCTCACTCTCTGATCATCTTGAGGGTATATATTTATATGTTGTACTTGCTTGTGGCATGAATAAGGTTAAACACACAAGCATGATCTGGCACCCAGATGTGCAAAAGTAAACAGCAACAGAGCAACTCTGAGATTTTGTCATCAAAGATTTGACACTAGCTGGGAAACTAATGAACTGTCAAGAATCTAAGTACGTAACCTCCAGGTTTTATACAGTGTTTTATAGTGGAGGCACCAAGCCTCACCTGAAATAAAAGCGCCTCCACTAACGCCACAAGATATGATTATATTTTTATGAAATACAATATTAGGCTTATTAAGCAGTCATCTATTGAATCATCTGTAACTACACGGATAATGAGATGAGATGCATCAGATTTATCATTCACATTATATGTTTGCTTCACAGTAATTCATTGGACAAGCATGTCATAATGTCAGGGGAAAAGTATCCTTACACTCCGTAAGGATACGTCTTGGAAAACAAGTTAGAGATTTGCCTATCAGTGCATGACCACAACTGCAGCCCAAACTTGGAAACTTTGGTTGTCAAAAGACAATGTTTTCAAAAAATCTCTCTTTCACTGCTCATATACAGTAAGAAGGCAAAATGTGCACTGACAGTGAAGTTACTGAGGGAAGCAGCCAACACAAGGCAAGTTAACGCTAGCGTTGGCAGCTAATGCTACCTCAAACTGGCCCCTAACTTCTCCTGCTTACTGAAGCCATGTGCTGTTTTCTGTACAGGGATATGTGCCCACACAGTGTTATTGAAAATACCAAATTCAGAGGACTGAGAACTGAGGTAATCCACACCCAGTTATCGGCATTTCAGGGAAAAATACATCCTCCTGAGGGACTAATTTAAAAAATTATCCAGTGTAGCAATGCCTGTGTTTACTACTACTGCAGGCCTAAGCACATGTCCCCTTCATGCAATGGATGGTCATTATTTTTCTTTTTACTGCAAGTCATTAAATTCATCAATGAAGTGATTCACCACATAGGCAAAAAAGTGGCAATCCACTCCACTAGACAACGGTTCATCCCAGTATCAAGGATTTCAACAAAGTTGGGAACGGTTGTGTGTGAGTCTTCCAGCATGCCAACATTGACTGGATGTGATACAACAAACAGCCTTTTCAAAATAGGCAAAATAAATGCTTTCAACAAACTTGAGAAGCACATATCTGAGCTTCAGGGTCTGAAAAACTTTGGCTTGTCTGACTGTCTTTCAGAGACTTTGCCAGTTGCAAGACAATATGCTCTTCATCTCTATGGCCTGAAAAAGAAGGCAAAAGGCTAGCTCTGTACCAGTCTTGATGAGCTTCATTGCATTCTTGCATCAACAACAGACATGCCTGTCTCACATCTGCCTCCCACTGAAGATGCTTTTGAACAGCATGTCCTACAGGCAATGTACTAGATTGGTATATGGTGCCACAGTCACATCCCAAAATCCCTTCTATGGAATCCAGTCGAGAAAGGTTGGATACTCAAAGATGGCACATCACTGCAGCCTGTTGATTCTAAAAAAGAGCCTGCACCAAAAGGAGAAAGAGATGTCACCCATCTCCACTGCCATGATAAGGACTGCAGTCAAACTACAAAGTGCCAGTGTCTGTCTGTGGGATTGCACTGCACAGACTATTGTTCCTGCATTAACATGGACTGTCCCATGCCTGTGATTGATTCACTCCATGAAGAACAATGAAAAAATATGAAAAATAGATAGATATTGATATTTCCCCAGATTTCGTTTCTTAGTTTATACATGTGAGAAATTAATGACCTTAGTTCTTGAGATGGTGACAACACATTTGCATTTAAAGTTGCACATTGTGGTTTTGGTAATAATAACAAATAAGACAACAACCAAGAACTTTTTTTTCTGAACAACACAAATTCAGACCTGGCATATGAGTTGGAAATTTCACTAATTACTCAGTGGGAAAAAAAATAATTTTTGTGATAAATGAATGATTTCACTAATGTAAGCAAAATAATGGTTCTTTGGAAATGTGTCTGTCTGATGTATCCACCAATGACTGCACTTTATGTTGCTGATTCACAATAAAACCATATTTGGACATTGTGATTGCTTTAAGGTTGCTTTGAGGTCTAGAGATGCTACCCGAGAAGCATCAGTGCTAATATGAAGTATGTGTATACAACCAGTGGGCAAAAAAACATACCACTGTACTAAAAACTGTACTATTTGTGGTTATACTCACTGGACAGTCACAATAATAGTGCTCAGTGGCAAACTATTACTTCTTGTTTTTGATGAGACAACATCAGCGACTACCTGAAATGAATTATTAGCACAGCCGGGTACTGATTACAGTATTATTAGATTAGGATTAGGATTACAAGCTAGTATTTCTCAGAATAATTAACTGCTTGATATTTCCACTTATTATAAGGCCTTAAATAAAAGCTGCTGTTTCACAACAGAACCATATTTTGACATTCTGGTTGCTTTGGAGTGTAGGGAGACTACCTGTAGACCATCAGTGCAAATATGATGTAAATACAACCAGTAGGTAGAAAATGGCATGGGATTAATTTGGTACTCCCTCTTTCAGGGCAGGCATTTTTTGGCACTTTTTTGCCTATGTGATGAATCACTTCATTGATGAATTGAATGACTTTGATGACTTTTTGATGATGACCATCCATTTCATGAAGGCGACATGTCAAAGTTATGAACAAAAGAAGTCATGTTTTCTTCTATCCAAGGTATCTCAAAATTTGTTTTTTTTGTGTGGCAGAGCACATCTGAGGTATTTCTGATTAAGTATTTGCAATAAAATTGAGCGGGGGGGGTGAGAGCACTTACCACCTCCACTAACTTTCCTGGCCTAAACCCTGAATCCCAAAAGGTTATTCTTGTAAAACAAAAAAACGAGAACATCACATCAGCATTAAGTGATTCACGCATGACCAAGATGGATGATTTGTACTTAAAAGGTCAAATAAAGCCTCATATTTCCAGGTTTTAGTACCTCTTCTGTTGCTTGTCTGCGCTGCAGAATGAAGCAGATTTTTAATTCGTCCCTCTATTTGAACCCACAAGAGATTTATAGCTCACACTCTGCCACCTCTTCAGCTAATGGGTAGGGCAGTTAAGGGTACCAGATGCCTGCTTTGGGGCATTTGGCTCTGTGTTTTTCTGCAACGAGGCATGCTGTAACATGCTGACTGATAAAAGGGAAGGTCATTGGGCTAAAATTTTAAACTGCATTTATTGACTTGTTATGGACATCCTTAACAGTTTCGTAAGAAAATATAGAGGACTTAGTGTGAGGACAGAGAGTGAAAATATGGGCAGGCGACCAAAGCAAAAAGGTTGGGACAAAATGTGCAGCCAGCATGTGGACAGACAGATGTCTCTGACTGCCAGTACTTCTGCTTCTCATTAGCACCCCCTGCTGTTCAGAGGGGAGTTATTTTGTCCATTTGTGGAGCTGCAGGCAGTTGAGATAGAGGGGCAGGTACACACAAACACACAAAGAACAGAAACACAAACAGACACTCATCCCCGGACATTATGCTCTTTCTTTTTTCTTGGCTCACACTCTCTCTCCCATACACAAACACTCACCTACACACGGGGGACATTTTATCGCAGCAGAGTCAGGCAGGAGTTGAGGTATTGACTGGCCTGCAGAATGGGACTGAGGTATTCTGGGACGCCTGAGATGATGGAGACTAATAAGATGGCAGACCATTAAAGACAGCCGGAGAAAGGAACAAAGGAGTGGAAAGGGACAGCATTAATACCACTTTGGCACATTGTGTGAGTGTATGAGTGCTTGCATGTGTGAGAAGGACAAGGATGTTTAGGTCAACAAGCCTATATATCACACAGCTCTGCCACTGTACTCGAAATCATTATCTGAAATCATACGAGCTGGCTGTAGCCAGAAAATGGCATTCATGTGAGCCATTAGCAATTCAAAAGATCTGTATTCAGGCTGAGAACAAAGAGTGTCGTAATCGAGATAGATCTTCAGCCCCGTAATGATCACCTCATTTTTCCCTGAAAATGGAAAACATTACGGGAAAAGTACATTTATTGTTTTATTTCTTATAGTGTTTCTGCCAGTTCAGATAGATTATTACTGCATAATAAGCCTTTCTGCAGCATATTAAAACCTGAAGACTGTACTCCCCAAATTCCATCAACATGTCTCCTGCCCCACTAGAGGGGACAAGACCTTGGACCATGTTTACACCAACATGGTTGAGGAAAACAAAGTCATTCCCCTCCCCCACCCAGAACAGTCTGACCACCGCTCAGTGTTCCTACTCTCCAAGGATACACCACTCATCAAACGTGTAAAACCCTCAGTTTAAACAGTTAAAGTTCGGCCAGAGGGGGCAGACTCTGTCCTACAGCACCGGCTCCAACACAACATGTTTGCCACTCAGGCCACCCTGGATTCCCACACAGACATCGATTCCTATGCCTCCCTCATTCTGGACTATATCAACACTAACATCAACAGTTTTAACACCCTCAAACAGATTACAACATTCCCAAATCAGAAGCTGTGGACGAACAGAGAGGTAGGGTAGGGACATCAAGAGGGCCAAGCACAGCTGCAAGCTTAAGATTGAGGAGTACTTCAACAATTTTGACCCCAGATGCATGTGGCAGGGCATCCAGGGCATCACTGACTATGAACCCACCAATACTCCCCCCACCCCCCAACCAGCAATACCACCCTCCCTAATGACCTTATTCATTTTTACGCTCGTTTTGACTGGGACAACCAGGAGGTGGCCATCAAGGCTGTGCTTCATGCAGACCACCAGCCCCTTACATTTCCCCCACCAACGTTTGTGCTGCATTGAGCAGGATTAATGCATGTAAGGCCCTGATGACATCCCTGGACATGTGCTCAGGGCCTAGGCAGCTGACTGAGGTGCTGACTGACATCTTCAATCTGTCACTGGCCCAAGCACCTGTCCCCACATGCTTCAAATCCACCTCCATTGTGCCGGTGCCAAAATACTCTGCAGCGAACCTAAACGACTTCTGCCCTGTTGCACTCACCCCCACCATCATAAAGTGCTTTGAGAGGCTGGTTCTGGCTCCTCTCAAATCCTGCCTTCCAACCACACTGGACACCCTCCAATTCATGTATTGCCAGAGCAGGTGCACAGAGGCAACATCTTCACATGCTACATTCCTCCCTCTCCCACCTGGACAACAGCAACACCTATGTGAGAATGCTGTTCATCGACTTCAGTTCAGCATTCAATACCATCATCCCCTCCAAACTGATCACCAAACTTGGGACCTTGGTGATCAGCACCTCTCTCTGCAACTGGATACTGGACTTTCTAACCAACAGACCCCAGTATGTTAGGTTCAACCTCACCCCCTCACCCGTCCCACAGGGCTGTGGGCTGTGAATCCTCTCTTCTACTCCCTCTTCACACACGACTGCACTGTACATGGCTCCAATACCATTATCAAGTTTGCAGACGACACAACGATGGTCGGTCTCATTAACAACGAGAGACAGCCTACAGGGAGCAGGTCCAGCACATGGTAGTGTGGTGCACCGACAACAATCTGGCCCTCAACATCAAGAAGATGTGGTCATTGTGGACTTCAGAAAGACACACACACCCCCATCCGTGTCAACAGGATGGAGGTTGAGCATGTCACCAGCTTCAAGTTTCTGGGTGTCCACATCTCTGAGGACCTCTTTTGGGCCCTCAACACCTCAACCCTGGTCAAGAGGGCTCACCAGCTCTCTTCTTCCTGAAGAGACTGAGGAAAGCCCATCTGTCTCCTCAGATTCTGGTGAACTTCTACTGCTGCACCATCAAGAGTATCCTCACCAATTGCATCACAGTTTGGTGTGGCAACTGTGCTGCATGAGACCAGAAAGCACCTCAGGGTGGTGAAAACTGTCCATGCATCACCGGTACTCCACTCCCCGCCATATTTACAAGTACTATTCATATTTAGACCACTGCCTATATTGGTTATATCTTCTATAGTGTATTCATATTTATTCTACTGTCTATCATGTTTATATCTGATCTATAGTGTGTACATCGTACTCTTATCATACCTCAAGCTGTTTACTCTGCATTTCCTAGCATTTACATTTCATATTGTTCATACTGTTACCAGTGTTCATAATGTATATAGCTTAGCGTATTCATATCACTCTGTTCATGCTTTTCATTCTGTATATATCTCAGCACATTCATACCTACCCCTACTGTTTATTCTATTTATATATTATATATATGTACATTACACTGCACTGTACTTTACTGCTTCTTTAGCACTTCTGGTTGTCTCAGTACTCTGTGAAATGACAATAAAGTTGAATCTAATCTAACTAATCTAATTTCAGTGGATGGCAGCCTCCAGGGACAAGTGAATCGGTTCCTAAACCAAAACCATTGTTTGACTTGGTGCAGTGAGGAATATAAAAGATCAGTAATTCCCAAATAGAGTTAGAAAAACAGCAAGCATAAGGGTTTTCTATGTACTTTTTCACTGTCCACCTTCACAGAAAATAAAAATTATTGTGCTGTACTTGGATTTCTCACAGCAATATTACCAACTTGTATAATTATAATTACAAATAGTATGAAATAAAATAAAAAGCTACTGAAGGGATTTGGTATTGCTCTTCCATTAAGTTTGGGGACTCGGAAGAGACAGGTTTTATAAAAAGGTCAGAATCGAAGCAGCAGAAGTCATATGGATCAAGCTTTAAAAAACACAGGATTCTACATTTCCCATGATCTTGATACCATTTTTTTGTTAGACCCACCTTGCTGGGTAAAGAACCCAAATTTTCTCCACAAAGCCCAGTTTGTAAAGCAGACTTTCTGAGATGAATTTGCTATCTTCTAGCCCAAGCTGAGATAACCCAGATGACATCACTATGACATCATCAGAGGTCATTTTCATGACAAAGCTCCTCCAGCGACACATTACACAACTGTTTTCACAGGATAAGTTGTACTCTTAATGACTTGTAAACTGACTTTGACAATAAGTAAAATCAGTGGAGCGCTCCTTTAAAAACATTAATATACTTTATTTCTACATGTATCTGCTTTCATTTTGCTTTTCACAGCAGTTTGTATGTTTAAGAAGATCTAAGGCACTGACATTAATACTGAGACTGAAACTTAAAAGACTGCTGATTCTGACACACACACACACTCACACACTCACACACACACACACACAAACATTTCAAAGCGCATACGCACAACAGATGCTGTACACACAAGAGATGCTGCAGCAAAGTCATCAAAATGTTGTGCTTTTATTAAATCTCCTCTATAATAAAACCCTCCGCTTGCCTTGCTCACAATGCTGAGATAAGCTGCAGAACGGAGGGAGAAGAGGAGGAGAAACTCTCAGATCTGAACATTTTATGCTCACCACTGTTCTCCTAAAGAGATGGGGGATGATGTGACACTGTGCAGGAATGCAGCAGAGCATCACTGTGGTCCTCTTTCTTATTTCTGCACAAGTATGTATAGTATGCCTTGTCTCAAGGTCTACATGCATTAAAAAGAACAAAACAGTGAACGACGTCTATGATCATGCAACTGAGCATGAGCAGATCTGGTATCACTTTTCTATGGTAGCTGTCTTGCATAAAGCAGGCCTCGGGGTGAAAATAAATTAGATGCAGCATCACTTTAATTAGAAATTACTCCAAGCGCTCACACTCTTTAAAAGCTTTTTTCATTCATTCACAATGCTGCTGAGTGCTGATTTCAATTTTCGAGTGAATTTAGGCTGCTCAAAATCCCAGAGGATGTGTTTAAAATGGAATAAGCTAGAACAAAAACCAACAGCTGAATGGACAGACCCCTGAGGAAAATGACACTGAGTGCTCCTCTGATTGGCTAAGAGGCAAACCCTTTGAGCCAATAGGAAGATGACAACAGATAGGCTGATTTGAAAGACAGAGAAATAAAACACAAGGCTTCCTGATGGCTCTGCAATTATTACAATGATGGGTAAAAGAATAAAAACACACGCACAGAAATTCAGTCACATACTCACACCTCTATAATGTATAACAGACAGTCTCTAGATGTTATGCCACAACTGCACATCTTCCTGCTGTGCCCTCTGTTCCCATGACAACAGAACAGCAAGCCAACAAGGTCACTTTCTCCAGCTGAGGCAGCATGATAGCACAACCACGGCATGCAACAGAAACAGAGGGATATGAGGACAAAATATTAAATTATCAGGTGAAAGGGTGAAAGAAATTTGGCGAACTGAGATTGAGGACACCACATGTGGGAAATTGAATTTGCAGCTGCACAGGTGAGACTAATGCTGGGTGTCTGCCAGTGTGAGGACAAAAGCAAAGGGTGATCTGGCACTTCTCCTTTTAACAAGTTCAGCCTTGTGCAGTGTGTGTGTGAGTGTGTGAGTGTGTGAGTGTGTGTGTGTGTGTGTGTGTGTGTGTGTGTGTGTGTGTGTGTGTGTGGCTGCCACACACCTCAAAGGCAGCTCCTGAATGACTAAAAAAAGCTTTGGGGACACTTTTCCACAATGCCCCTGAATGTCCTCCAACAAAATGGATCAATCATCCTATCAGTTCCTCCACCTGCCTCAGTGCATCATGGTCCCTGTAGTCCTGTCAGTCTCTCCACAGTGAGAAACTCTATTTGTCTCCGTTGCCACCCAAAGTGACAAAGCATTTCAAGCTGTGTCCTTATTCATCCTGTGTCACCTTTCCATTTGGCAGACAGCACGACTCTACTAATTAGTGTAGTTTATTATTAATTCCAGTGATTAATTAGAGAAAAAGGTGTCTTGGTGAGATGACACAGCTGTCTACTTGTGCCACGACCAGAGATGAATTAATTTCCTGCAGAAACACCATAATTCTCCCCACTGTGATGTTTCAAGGTGTCAGCTTCATCTTAACCACTCGTGGCGTTTATCTACATCTTATTCCCGTTTATGATCAAGGACATTTTGAGGTACAAATAAAAATTATGACACAACCCTCTTAAATCTGATCTGCCAACGACCCAAATGTGTTGTCCTTCTTTTTATATTTCTCTAAAGTCATATGCTTTACCAGGTGCAGTCTGTGATCCTTCCTTACTTGGATTGCAGCTCACTTTATTGCCTGTCATTAAAGATTTAAAGTTTTAATTACACCAGGGGTTCAAAAGTGCAGATCGCCCTTAATTTACTTAACTTTTGAATGAAAGGATATACTGCCCAGAAACAACCCCAAAAATAGACTTCATAAATGTAATATCATTGTCATGTGCTCATTAAGATGGAACTTATTCTCTGACAAAAAAGCAGAGGAGACTCATGGACTTGATAACTAATTTCCTCTCTGACAAAAAAAAAAAAAAAAAATCATGATGGCAGATTGTTTGAGCTAATTAGCATAGCACACCTCATTAAGGTGTTGGTGTGTGTATGTGTGTGCAAGTAATTTGTCAGGCGCACAGCAGGAGAACTGATTTAAAGGGCTTTTAGATGGTGAGCAGTATGTCAGTCTTTCTGTGCGCACAGTGAGCTGGTGGGGAAAAAGTGTCATTTTGGCAGCTGAATCGCCGACAGACTCAAATATCATGCCAAAAATTTGGGCTGTCACCCGCCAAAGGCTGACTGGCCAGTTTATATTTAACTCTGTTACCAAAAGAGTGAGTGTTTATCCTATCAGCGCCGTCATTAAATGCGCCCAGGATGACTCAGCCATGAGGGGAAATTATTTTGCTTGAGCTGTGAGGTGGAAGCATGCAGATTTTATGTGTGTATGTTTGTGTCAGTCTTTCCGCTAAAAGGTTTAGCTAAGCAAAGCTAAATTTAAACTGCAAATATAAAAAGTAGCTCATAAATTGCTCACAAACATACTCATACTCATTGTCAGATCAGTGTCATTGGAAATGAAAATAACTACTGCAGCTGTTTAAAACTGCAGATGTTGATGTGATTTTAAAACGCAGCTTTATTACTCATCGCCTGCAGGTGGCAGTATTAAAATAGCAGAAGCTTTTACTTTTTTTGCTTGTACATGTGATACTGTATGTCTAGATCTGCGGGTCTAAATTGCTGTTGCTGCTCTTCTTGCTGAGAGATGGTGCAGGTTGGACCGCAACTGCATGTCTGAACCGACTGCTGTTGTGGCTCGGCAGCTGGCTTGGGATATTGGCTCGGCTGACGCAGTTTGTCTTTGCTTTTTCTTCATACAGGATGAAATGTCGACAGAATCAGTACCTAGCATTGTAAAAAAAAAACACCACCTTGACCATGACTAATACATTATTGAAAAACTTTGATTTTTTTTCCCCTTGAAGTATTTTCATGAGCTATGTTCTATGCTCAAGAAGTTTAAAAAGTTTAGAAGTTTAAAATCATCCAAAAAATTGCTTGGCTTTTTATTATATTGCACACAACTGTATTTTAAACTGTATTACATTATTTATCTAGTAGCTAGATTTCCAAAATAGCACCAAGTTCAAGGTGTCTGATATTTATTTTTCTTTGTGACTGGTGTAGATTTACTGGTGGAAATCAATAAGGGATAATGCCTTTTACCTAGATTCAACCAAACCGTTGCACCTTATAAAGAGTTAGTGTCCATAATATTTTGTATATTCAGTCCATATGGCAGTTATGAACCCTTTGTCTGGGGCATTTCTGCTGTATCAGGCTCTATCAGTGCCAGGTATTGCACCAGTGACCTTATACATTCTAAGTGACAACTCTAACCAACCCTCGCCAACAATTTATTGGCTATTTTACTGGACAGGATGGCTGAGAAAGCAGCTGCACTCTTACTGATCTGCTGGTAGTGACTACACCTCACACTGCTGTCTCCTGTGTTGCACTTACTCTTGTTTACACATATTGTAGGCCTACACATCAGTTTTTGTTGCCCCGGACCAACACTGCAGAGTTATCACACATCTGCAATGACAACAACAACAAAAAAAAGTGTTTCTGAAGCTGGAGTGTATAGCCAACAATTTCCCTGTAACACTTGAGAAATGATTTGGATGTGAGCCCAAACTCTTGAGTAAACCTCACAGAGTGGAATCAAAGTGTGAACATTAATTTGTGCACTGGAAGTGTTATTAACAACTAGCAAATACTGATTGTTGCTTTGTTTTTCTTTTGCGACAATTTGAATCAAGCCACTTGAGTATACATAGGCTGTTACTTGGAAATTGTGGCGGTCCAATTCAAAGATTTAATGAATGGGTGTATGTTAGTGAATCTTGTAGATTTATTTCAATTATACAAAATTACATAATAAGCCGGTCATTTGTGGTCAGCTAATTTACTCTTATACACCTGGAGGTCCCTTGTATACACACACACAAACACACACAGCAGTGATTTGAAAAGTAGTCATTCTACCTGCGGCTTGTCCACCAGGCATCTTCCTGAATGTCATTTTTTATAGCTCTTCTGCTGTGCCATTCCTCATGCAAGAATATTCTACTAATAATGCTTACCCTCCATTTATTAGGTTTCTGGGGCCCTGTGTGTTGACCACAGCAGTTCTCAGTTTTGCTGCAAAGCAGAAAGTTACAGTAAACTTAAGGTCCCCTATGGAACTGTAAAACCAACAACAAAACCCCTGAGTGCAATTTTAGCACACTGCAGCAGAGGATGGCTCACACTGCTAATTAAAAGGCTATGGACATCCCGGGCAATCAGCCCCTTCCATGAATGATTTTAGATCTGACTTGGTGACCCTGAATACAAATCCCCTGCTGTCTCTAAACCCTCTGGTGCCTCCTTAAAACCTGGCAAGAGTGACCAGACTGTCAGGGTGAGTTTCCAACCTCCACAAGGTCCTCATTATATGTGACAGTGAAATCCTCATTTCTCTTCTCAGTTCACAACTTCCTACTTTTCTGCTCGTTTAAATGTTCCCACAGACACCGTGATGTTACCTGCTTGTTTCCCCTCTTCCTAACGGATCGGATCAGGCTCCTCTGGTGCAGAAATGTACAAACCATAGAGCGAGTATGGCTTCAAATTAGTACACTGAGTTCTTGTAGAAGCTCACACCGGTGCCCTTTTCTGAGCTGACCCTTCTGACACCAAGGCTTGAATTGCTCTCAGTAGAAGGAGTGGTGTAAATGAAATATCAATGATTGCACTTTGTCTGTCAGGTTCAGCGTGTGAAATAAGGCCTCATTACATCGGTGAGTGGAGGCAGTGCACAAAGAGGCAATGAGCTGTCCTTTTTATATGTTAATCAGGCCTTGTTTGGTGGTGAGAGGAGCCCCTCAATCATGCAAGACAACAGAAGCCACTCACTTTTATTTCTGTGAGAGGCTTTTGTAGATTTTCGCAGGGTTTAAGCAAAGGTGATGTCACACTTTCTTCTGTCTGGTCAGTCTATCATTTTGGATTCCCTTGCTGAACTGGTGGTGTGTACAGTGTTGTGTGTTTTACTGGAGTGTGTAGATTATCTACCATATGCCGTGTGTACCGTATCGACACACTGGTACACACACATGTACATTAACACACACACACAGATAGACAGGGAGCTATGTTCTGATCACTGCCAAGCCAAAGCATGCAACATGATAAGAACTGTTTTTTTTCACATGAACACAGATGTATTACATGTGTCAACAAGAAGTCTCACCAGTTTCCAGCATGGGGAAAGACCCTACAGTACACACATCAATGCATTATGGTAGTTTTACATTGCATAATTACACTTTTGTTACATGGTAATATTCATACATGACTCTTTCGAACTTAACGTGACCACAGTGGAGAGACAAGCCCGAATGAAGTGAACATGAGTGACGATGGATGCAATGAGGTGTGGTGCTACGCGGAGTTATGTCGATGCGATGTGGTGATGCCACATGTGTAAATGGACAACAAATCACTGACAACAATGCGGAAATACAGAAATCAACAACAACAGAATACAGCTTTTAAAAAGAGATAGACGCAACAAGAACAAAAAAAAAAAAAGAAGGACAAAACCACAAGCTGCTTTCTGTCTCAGCCCCAGAGAGTCCTGCTTTGAAGTGGTTTGCTTCAGAGACTGGGAGGTGGAGGTGGGTGGGAGTTGAGGAGTTGGAGGGGTTTACAAGTTAGCAAGGACCTTCTGTTGTGCACTTTGTTTGTACCTTTAGCTAATAGTCCCTAAGCACAAAGCAATCATAAAACCCAACAGCACCAAACGGCTTCTTTCAAGCAAAGTTCAAGCTGCTGAACTCCAATCGATTCTTGTCTTTTGTCCTTTTGTTTTTTGTTTTCTACCTTTTCAATTTCCCCTCTGGCTTTGATCATATGAAAGTCACTCCAGTTCAATTTTAACCACTGGAATCGCTACTTGTATTTGATAAAGGAGCAAAGAGACTTTTGTGACAACAGATACTGAAAAAGACTTGGGTTTTGAGTTAGTCAGCAGCCGTCTGTCTGTGTATCTGATAAATGGCTTCATGAAGCTTTATTTGCTGTCCATTGAAGTAGCAAACAAAGCCAATAATGAGAATTATTGGCTTACAGCTCTCCTTCCCCTCTATATTTCTGTCTCTCAGTCTATCCATGTGGCTGATTTAAAACAACACAAGCCTCTGAGGTGTTGAAAGTGTAGTTTTGTCTGTGCTTGTTGGTCTGCAGCCCTCTGCCACTTAATGTGTCCAGCACTGTGGGGGCTATGATTTGCCATCAATACACTTTTGCTTATATGCTATTTACTGCCAGGCTCAGACAATGCAGCAAAGCAATCCTGTGAAATGTGCGGTCCATAACAAACAAACCATTTTGGGGCGGATGGCTTGATTGCTATTGATGCACCTTGGCTAGATGAATACAATAATTTCCAGTGAAACCGGTGGCAGAGTGCACTTGGTTGGATAAAAGCAGAAGGCAGAGACATTTTTGTGCTGTCCTTCCTCTTTAGAGGAACAGGATAATAGATAATCTTGCTTATCTAATTCTGTATTTTGTAGACTGCCTATTCAACAGTAAATGTTAATTATTATACTCCCTCAAAGCTGCATGGCCAGCTCATAGTTGTACACAAGTACAGTCATTACAGCAGCTAATTGTTAGCTCTTTTTGTTCTATTTTTCATACTCCCCAGGATAGAGGGTGCAAATTACCACATCAAACTAACATAAAAAACTTTCAGAAAAGAAGTGCTTATTTGGAATTCTTATACAAGTATTTGTACACGCTTGGAACTCCAACAGGGAGCAACAGCTCCATCACTGGCATATTACCATATGCCAGTGATGGCATCAAGAGATAACAGCGTCATCATCCTGCTTTGTTTGCTGAACTCAATGTAATTTTTTTCCAATTGTTCAATTGTCATACAGACAGCTCCACCAAGGATTTGACCACTGTCCAGAAAATGGGATCTTGGTGTGATTGGTTTGGATATTACTGCTGTGTTCCAGTGGATTTATCTTGATAGTCTGACAAACACAGCGCTGACACTGTGAAAATAACAAATCATCCTGCGCATCTTAGATTCACTCAGGAAACAATACTGCAGCCTCAACAAGACCCAAAACCCAAGCTGATGTGACAAATGACATTTAAAACTGTGTGGAGTCACTCCCTCTCTGTCAATGAGGTGGCTATTTTAAGAATGTAGGAGTCTCCCTCTAAATTGCCTCATTGTTAACATGGAGAAGAAGTTCAGATTGTCCTCGGGAAGAACCTGAAGCATTTACAACCACTTCAACTTAGATAACACTACTGGGGTAGTTGTGTTGCCTAAAGTAGCTACTGCAGCATCGCCATTAACAGGATGCATGATAAGTGGCTGCAATTAAAATTTACAGAAAAGAAAATTAAAATTGTTCAAAGTAAATAAATAAGTTTAAAAAAAAAACATTGTGCAGATGTTACAAGGATGCAGTCGTCTTACCTGGGGACACAAGCGGTAGAGGTCTCCCCCTCGGGGGCCTCGGGGGCCGGGCAGCAGAACTGATGAAGCACTGTTTGGTTGCTGTGTGAAGAGGAGAAGAAACACAATAGAATAAATAGAAAAGATCAAAATGGTTAAAACTGAGATTTTTCTATGGTTATTAGTTGATGATTTATAATTATAATATTCAAAACCAATTCAGTAAATTGTGTGCCTTATATGTAGTGAGGCGGAAAATAAGGATGTGGAGTGTGAGGGTGGTGGATGGGCGTTTAGCAAGTCTGACTTTCATGTGGAAGTTCACCTCCCATCACAGACCTGCAATTAACATTCACTCTTATTATTACCCGTAACTTGAATCTGTAGCCAACCTTAAAGTCCTACTCCACTCAAAATTGTGTTTTGTATATTGTTACTTCACTTGGATGTTTGAGTTTCACTGTGCAGAATGAAGTGTGTGCAGAGTTTGACACTGGAAGGCTATTTTCACGTTCAAAGTTTCTCTGAGTGCACATTAATTGTAGTTCAAGACAAGTACATACGAGCATGGTTTGTGATGCCACAGCTAGTTTGGAGCCGATCCTGGTCCAGTATGCAACTTACACAAAATGTGATGTGGAAACTATAAAGCCTCCAGTGAACATACACTGAGAATAGACTTTTCAGTGAAGTAGGAGACATATTTGCATACTTATAGATTCTGGATTTTTTTTTTTTTAATGAGAGAAATGTAGTAGATGTTATTTTAAGGATTCTAACAAGATAATTGACCTTTTTTTGTTGAAAAGACAACAGAGGAGATTTAAACAAATGGCCAGTTGCTTAACCCTAACTAGGGATGTAAGTTTCGGTTAATTTTGCTTTTGATAGACCGACATTCATTAAATGGTAACTAACCGATTATAGTTGAGAAAAGCTCTGATGTAGCTTTCGTTTGTGAGAGCTGTCCAGCAGTCAGTGATCAGAGCTAGCTTTTCTGCCCTGGTTAGCTTGACTTTTAGCTTATCCTTCTTCACCTCAAAGTGTTTTCAATGCGTTTAGTCACAGTAGCTCTCGATGGCATAATGTACTTGGGTTTGAGGTACTGAACTACCTCTTTCAATCCCTCACCCTCTACCACACTGATTGGCAGCATATTGGTCTAAATCATTTGGCACACCAACTGGGTGATGGCCTAATAACAAAGTAACACCTATGTTGTTACTACTGATAGACTGTAGGATTAGCAAGCTAGGCTAACAGTCTGTCAGCTGTGTGACTTTATATCCGCGCTGTTAAGTCTTTCAGAGCACACAAACACCATAAACACACCTGTTACCTGCCCAGCACAGTGCTGTTAAACCCGATAAACCGCAGTTACACCTTGTTTTTATACTACACACAGTACAGCACAGCTATGCTAACAATGCTATAGCCATGGTAACAGGCTGCTAGCCGCCGTGCAGGCTGGTAAAATGGATCTATCATGTCTCTTGTATCTGTGGGTTGGTACTCCTATCAGTGTCGGAGCCTCCATGTGAGCCTCCATGTGAGCCTCCATGTGAGATGTTTCGGTTGACATCTCTACCCCTAACAATAGCCATATTTTATTTGCCATAATCTTCCTGACCTTCACAGAATTGTCCATTGACATTCTTGTTTGGTGATAGGGGTGTATTTTTATCTCTAAAAGCCAACTGTCAACACGACCTTGATGTGTCTATATTAAAGCCAAGAATGGGTGTCTCTTAACTGATACAATCTAGGTCCAATTAGAGCCAGAATACATACAGTTTATACATTTTGTTTATTTTCAGGTTACCTACTGACTGAAACAACCTCACTGTTTTACCTTATTCATCTGTTTGTCTAGACCCTGCCATTTCTCACCTGCCTACCAGTTGTCCCCAGTGTATTTCTGGTTCATCACCTGACCAGTCTCCTCCCCTAAACACCTGCTTCCTATTACTCATCAGCCCCAGTATATATACTCCCAAGTCAGCAGTCACTCCTTTGCCATACTGTCTACTATGCCTTGTAGCTTTAGACGAACATTTTCATTGTTTTATCTGTTGCCTGTTCACACCATTGCCTGTTTTTAACTCCTTTCATCCTTAGTCCTTCTAGTTTTGCCAGCCTTCTTGTGTGATCTCCCAGAAACAACATAATTTTGACCAAGGAAAGACTCATTCACCCCTAGAAACTCAACCTGTAGTGTCTGCTTTACACTTCTTGTTTTGACAGCCAGTCTCTCAGGCCCTCGCACCACCTTACTCAACACAGACACAATGTTGCTGCAGTGATTATTTATAGGAAAACTTTAAGGATTATCCTAGTAACATAAAATCCCTGGGCCAGTGTTGGTTTCGTTGGCAATCAGAAGACACTGACAGTTTTGTTGCATAATGTACAGTAGTCCTCCAAATAATGGACCCTGGTACAAGCAGATGTTTTTTAACAATCAAGCCGAAGTTGGGCCAATAGAGTTCTAATGTTGGCAAGAGTGCTCATTTACATTCTCAAATAGTCACAGCTGCCACTGAAGATTGCCAGATTTTTTCAGCAAATGCAAAACCTTCAGGCATTCTAGGCAATTATTACAAGTCAGGATACAAGAAGGATTTGTTGGTTTTCCCTCCTTTTTAATTGAGGCATGCCAAAGGACTAATATTTGTATATTTTTAAACTTTAAGGTACCTTGTGGAGTTTTTGACCACTAGTAGTTGATGAGCGGGTCCTTGTTTTGTTTGTATCGCGGACACACATGCGCACACTGTGGCTCAGGACATAGAGCGGGTCAGCCGCTAAACAGAAGATCAGCGGTTCGACTCCCAGCTCCTCCAGTCCTAATGTCGCGGTGTCCTTGGGGAAGATACTGAACCCCAAATGGCTCCTGATGGCCGTGCCATTGGTGTGTGAGTGTGTGTGTATGAACATTAGAAACTCCTGATGAGCAAGTTGGCACCATGTAGTGTAAAGCACTTTGGGTGGTTGGATGACTAGAAAGGTGCTGTATAAATGCAGCTCATTTACCATGCAGACCATTTACATATTCCTGTTGACACTTTTCATGATATTCCACTGATTGACAGTCCAGTGTAAAGTAACGTGTAAAGAAACAGAGCGGCACATGAAAGAAGACCGCAAGCTAGCAAACATGGTTTAAAAAAACGAAGGTTTGAAAATATTCAAAAAAATCTGTTTTTTTATGAAGAGACAAGTGTATGCAATACATTTGTCAGGCCTCAAGGACACACACCATTTTGATGAGAAACAGTGAATGTAAACATAACATTTGTTTGTTTACAAGACGACTCCACAGGGTACCTTTAACTAGATAATCTCAATGTACAGTACAACAAAGTATGTGCTTGTAGTCCCAAAAGTTTAGTGTGAGCAGTCTCTCATATTCTGACTGATAGAATGTGGGAAAAAAGGATGAAAGATACAGATGGCATGAAAATAAAACTAAAAATCTGTCATGCCTTTGCTGTCAACATGTATTTATCTGTGTTCAGTTGATCAGAAAATTATATAGAAAGACAGATACTGAGTGTTAGTGTTTCATCACCATGGAGATAGAATCAAAGGGATGGGTTTCAGTATTTCAGCACCACAGAGAGAGACAGAGAGTTTGAATGTGTCAGCACCATGGAGAGAGACAGGAGGAGAGAGTGGGTTTGTGGTTCTTCAAAAACGTTTGCTTCTGGAAAGTTCCGCCCAAAAAAATAAAGATGGCTGCCAATAAAGCAAGAGCATTAATAGCCAGCCCTGCTCTCTCATTTCTATCCCTTCCAGCAAAGGTATAAATACAAGTGTTATCCTACAGCTCACCACAATGTTAACAAGCGTTCCCTCCAACTTTCCAATTATTGTTTTTCTAGTTATTGACTAAGAAAAGAAGTGTTTTCACACAAAATTCACAAGAAACTGCTGAAATAATTGCAACAGTCTCACATTTTTGCAGTAAAATAATAAGTACAGAGTACAGGATAGTGTATCCACAGCTTACAACAGCCAGTCACCTTATAGCTTACTGAAGATATACAGTCACAAGTGAAGGTGATATTGAAATGTAGCAAAGAAAGAGCAGGGATATACATTTTTAATGTGCATGTGAGAAAGCCATGAGTAATGCACTCATGGCTTTCTCACATGCACATTAAAATTCTTGCTTGCTTTCTTCTCTCCCTCTTCTTTCACCTGGACGCTGCCTCAAATTCTTCACATTTGCGTTTCATCCATCTCTACCCTCGATATCCTCCCTTCCTCCCACTCTTGTGTCCTTCTGTCCCTTTTACACTGATTTTCAATCACTGTCTGTGACTCCCCATCCCCCTATTCCACGTCCTACAGGCATTGTGTATAGAACGAGAGAGGAATTTGCTCAATCACTCTTGCTGTCAGAAGATGTAGCCAGTAAAAAGAGCAGCAGCATTGCATATGCTGTGTTCTATCCTGGACAGAGGTCACGAAGAAGGACAGCAAGGAAAGAGGTGAGATACAAAGGGCTGGATAAGAAAGCAAGGCTGATCTTCCCAGCAGCAACTATCTGCCCATCCCTAATCACCCCTGTGTTGCCATTTGATCTTCTGCCTTGTAGTCAATCTCTTCTGCTTCCCCTCCTGTTTGTCCCCTGGGAAAGGACAGAGAAAACAAGGAGACCTGTATGTCTTCTTATATACCTCCTCCAAGAGCGTGACTGCTGGTTCACCTCAAGAACACTCCAATCTAACCACCCTGCTCTCTGCCGTTAAGTGCAGTAGTTTATCACATAATACACAGGCTTCTTTGAAGATTTCTTCTGAGTCTAAACTGATTTTTTTTTAGACTAGCCATCTCTGAAACTCTAAATGTTGATCCCGAAATGGCTCACCCATGAAAGTGGAGATTGTTTAGTCTCTTTTTATGCCGCTCTCTCTCTGCAAGGACGGAGAAGGAAACAGAGAAAGCGCTTGCAAGGGAGGTTGGGAGGTATTTGACAGCAACAATGGTAGACAGTGCAGGGAGGGTATGACAGCAAATTAATTCCCATTGTTAATGGCTCCTCTAATTGTGTTCGCCTTAATGACCATGACACCACTGTGGCCATTTTTAATAGGTCGAGAACACAGGCGGTCTCTGAGGGGACACAGATTAGCGAGAGCGTTGAAATGGCAGAGCCACTTGTTCACACAGATAAAGGGTATAAAACAAATGGTGGTTGATACACACAAATTTATAGTGATAGTATTTTATGTATGTGCTGAAACTTACAGTCCTATCAACATGTTTTCCTGACCTAATCAAGTCAAGTGAATCACATTCACCCTAGCTCGAATAAAACTGGTAATATTTAAGGATATGAGGGACCAAAATCAATCAAAACTTTCACCTATCTTTAACCTAAAATATTTCTAATACCAAACATTTCTCATTTTTTGTATATAACATATACATATACATGCCGCAGTCCAATAGGATGTGGCTCTGACAGCATAATCTCAGACACTCCAAACCTGCTGAGGCTTCTTTTTCTCAATGACAGCGTGAAAAAAGCAGAGCCTATTTGAATTTAATCAATGGGTATTATTGGCGAGGAGGTGCAGCGTGTAGCAGGGTTAGTTACCTCTCATGATGGCACGCTTATAGGAAATACACAGATGAAGCCATTACTGAGACACATCCACACAGGACCAAATTGTATCAATACCTTGAGAATAAAAAGCAAGTGTGGTCACATTTGAGTCATTCATTTCACCACATTTGAGAAAAAACACCTCAAAGGAAAGTGAATTTGGATAGAGGGGATAAATCACCTTCCTTTTGATTCATCTTAACTGTCTATCTCTTTTTCCTTTTGATCTGGCTTCTCACGATTTTCTCCATTATTTTTTTGGCATCCCTTCTCAGTTTTTCTATCACCTCAATCTTTCCTCTCGAAAACAGCTTGCAAGCCTCTAACAACAATATTGGTTTATGAGGGAAGCTTTTAGTGACACAGCTGTGCTGCAGAGATAGCATATACTCAACCAAAAACTGCATCACGTATCATGTTGTATATCATCATCATCGTGCTAGAAAGAAGTTGTACTGATATGAGAAGACTAGAGGCTATCTGTGGTCCCGATTTTCTAACTAATCTCTGTCTTTCAATCACAAACAAACTCATTGTCATGACAATCCTCCCCTTCCGATGTTCAAGATTACGCAAACATTTCCACCACAAGACGTCAAAATAAATTCTGCTCTATCCATTTGAATTACAAAATTTGCAAGACTACACACCCCTGCCTCCGGTTTCACACCCACACCTCCCTCGAACAGTGGGCGCTGTTTGATCAATGCGGGCGCTGAAGATTAAACTGAACTTGCATGACCTGCTTTCTGATGTTCCACACCGCTGACTCAGTTCCCCTCGTGGTCTAAGCTCGCTAATACCACCTATAAAAAATCTATAAGCTTTTATAAGCTCTTCCACACACCGGGTCTGTTTGAGAGAGAGTGTAATCTGCACACCATGGTTTCATTGTATTTTGTTTTAACTTCTCGTGCCTAATGTGTTTGTCGATGCGCTCCTACTTGTGTTGAATTCAGCTTTACTGTGTCAATAGCTCTCCGGCTGATTCAATTCAGCTCAAGGCAAAAAAGATCTGTGCACGCTGACGTGATACACTTTGAAGCATGGGACAGAGAGAGAGAGAGGAGGAGGAAGAGGGGGGGATCAAAGCTCGCAATAATTGACGGATTAGTTTTCACAGACCATTTCCTTGGCAGTGAGAAAAAAAAAAACATAGCTGTGAACATGTTCACTCATTGAAATAACATAATGTGCAGTATCAGAGTCTGCCCCTGAAGGCCAAACATGGTAAAAACAAATACAATTGACCTTGGAGGAAGCATACATATTAGCAATAGTGGTAAAGCCAAGGCATTTTAAGTTGGATGACTGCTTGCTTAAAAGGGACTTTTTTGTGAGTGTTTGTTGCCATTATTTCATTTCCATGTTAGTTTTGATGTTGGAATAAATCAATTTTAGAGTTGAGGTAAAATCAAGTCTTTAGAAAGGGAAAGAAAAATGTTTATATACAGCAACGGTTGGGTTAAAAATAGATCCTAAAATAAAGTGAAAATGGGTTTAAAACCAATCAACTCCTCACCTATGAAAAGGTAAAAAGAGAACAAGATTATCCCAATCCTTGAGATTAATTTAGGTTGGCTAATATATTATATGGATTCCACAAGTCAACTCATCTCATGGCATTATTACTAGAATCACTTTGATCATGTTAAATAAAAAAAAGACACTCAAAATGTTTTTTGTAACCCTTCCATTTGCCAAATAGGCCGTCGCTGTAAATGCTAGTTCATCACTATGTTTTACAGGCTAAAAATGTGCTTTCTGAGAGAAATAAATTCAATACACAGCATGTTAAGATATGTGCGTACCTTTTGCTAGGTGAAATTGATTAAACATGACACATGGAGTATTAGCCAAAAAAATATAAACTAAATCAAATGTTTTTGTGTGAGCACTGCACCAATCTTCCACACACACAGAGATAAACACCTTATTTTTCTGTCCTAAAAGCCTACCATATCAATTCCTTTACACACACACACACACACACACACACACACACACACACACACACACACACACACACACACACACACACGCACGCACAGTGAATTAAAAAAAGCTTTCCTTGAAAGGTTTACGTCAGCATGGACTCTCGGGCCGTCTCAAGCGGCTTAGCTCGCCCTCTGCAAGCAAAACTGAGAGAGCTAGAGATGGACGAGAAAGCAAGACCAACTTCCCCATGAGAAACCTCACAAAGGAGGAGAAAAAAACATCTTGTCCGTGTATTCTATCCCTTAGAAAACTACTGACTGTGTCAGTGTCTGGAAAGCTACAACATTTGAGCTTTATTCACTCTCTCTGACTCTCATTGTGGCTACTTGATTCTGTTGCAGCATTTGACATTTATATATGAAACTATTTCACTATCAAGATCCACATTTATGCTGCATCGTGTCTGTCTGAACAAGACAAAGCTCTCGAGGTCACAGTTATATCATGTAAGCTGGTGGCAACTTAGAAGAGACAGAAGAAAAAAGATGAAAGGTGACAGCATACTTTACTGCTGTCCAAATGTAATGGCTAATGTTCATAAGTGAGGGTTTTATTTGCATGTGTGCCTGGCCACATTTAGTCCGTGCGTCATCACTTTGGGATATTTTCAGCAGCTACATGAGTTCTGAGGAAGGGAAATTAAACGCTATCTAAAATATCACCAGTAAATGTCAAGTTTTGATGTCATCCCCTCTAAATCAAAGGTGAGTTCTTTCTAGGCTCTCAACATTTTACGCTCTTCTTCAACTCAACTCCCAAGTGTTGGTCCCCCCTCAAAAAAGACTTTAAAGTCTTTGACGGAGGAGGCAAAACAAGCAGAGAAGGAGAGAAATGAGCCTGAGGGAAGAACAGCAGTGAACTACTTCCTGGCGTTCACTTGTCAGACAGAGTAAGCTGAGGGGGTTCAAAACTGACACTGAACTGGATTTATTTCTGCCGGACAAGTTACTGTTAGAAATGAAATGTTGCTCTTTAACCAAATGTATGCAACATTATGATACATCTCTGGGTTTTTAGCGTGTGTGGTGGTAGAGATGACAAACAGCTAAGGAGTGAGGTAGAAAGCAGAAATGCTGAGTCAGCTTGCAATCATCAACATTAGCTAGCTGCTCCAGCTGAAACATAGACCATACAAAATCATGGACGGAGGCTTCACTTTTCAGACCCAGAACTACCCACTTAAGCTGAAATTATTCTGATACAGATTTAAAATGTCACTAATATACAAATACAGGTTGCATAACTCAGTGTAAACAAGCTAGCTAGCAAACTAAATGGTAGCTTGATGCAAAGTTATGTTATCATAAGAGTTTGCAGAAAAGTGTTGTCTTTCTTAATAACTAATTAGCTACCTAGCTACATTCATTAAAAATAATGACAGAACAGAAAAGAAGCTGTACACGCCATACATTAACTTATAGAAATAGTAAAACTCTTATGTCAACATTTTTTTTATCTGTGTGAAAAATGTTACATTAACTGTTCCTAGCAATAGCTACCGCTGTTTCCATGTCAACTAAAAATTACATCAGCAGGACAAATACGTGACAACAGGAAAATGGCTATGAACACATTGTTTGGCTGAATGAATGAAATAAAATAGATATTCAGAGTGACTATCTGGGTTTTTCTATGGTGGCACAACACCGAATAAGAGGACCTTTTGTATGGCAGGGCTTCAACCATCAAAAGTGCAAGTTCAACATTGTGCAATTATTCCGATATTTCCAATTGTGGGAAAGGTGCGATATCCTGGGCAACTGTGCAAGCCATGGTGACATGCACTACGTCAATTCTCTGCCAGATTATCAGCCAAAATTAAATGTAATTGATTGTTGACCTCAACTACACTAACCTTCACCATCCAATGAGATTATGCCTTTGACCTGACGGGGAGGTATGGTGACTACCATTTTACTTTGGAGAAGAACAGTAGAAAAGTTCATTTGTGCATTTCTGAATTCCTACAGTTCTATTACAAGACAAGAGGACACCACGTTATAAAATACATTTTGAGATTAGTTACATTCAGATGTTCAGTAGTCCGTAGCATCCTGCTAGCTGCTTTGTGCAGCTCTTCATTCTGTGCACTGCCTTGCACAAAGTAAGCACTCTTGCACATTTGTCTGAAAACAGCATTAGAGAGGCATTTTTGCTATGACTGAAGGATACAAAGGTCCTTCAGTCAAAGTGCAGCCACTAATTTTTCCATGAAAGCAGCAGTTTTTCATACTGTTTTCATCTGATCACCAGCTGGTGCCTCCACTATTGAGCAGTTTGAGCAGCTCATATCTATCATCAAGCTACACTGTGTTACTGCAGGGCCATCTGCTGAAGGCTTGGCACTGGGTCAAATTTCACAGATATTTTCAATGCTTCACACTGATGCTTGACAGCTATCAAACTGACATGGTTGTCATATATCAGCCAGGGCATCGGCTGACGAGGAAAATCACATCTACCAGATCAGCAACAGTAACCATACATTTTGTGGTGAGGTAAATTATTTTCATTTACAGCAGAACCAAAAGTACTGCACAAACCTTGAGTGTTTTGAAGCCTTCTTTTGTGCAAGAACAGTAGTAAATAAGATAAACAGGAAGAGAGGACATTTAGGAAGATAATGGAGGAGTCATGACAAACCACATCATCCACATACAATAACTTACTCCAGTTCCCACACATATATGACTCATTCATGCTTCATGTTCTGCTTATTTCATTTGCTTCTTTTAAGATTTGCTCCAAGTTGCAACGTCCCCTGACATCACTGGTGGAGTCATCAGCTCCTCCCCCTGGCACTGCGTACCTGATGATGTAATCCTGGCGTCAAGAGGGTTGACAGATGGGCATTGGTGATGTAACCACGGTGTAGGGGGAGGACAAGATGCTTTTATAGTCATCTGAATGAGAAGACAATCTACTATGTGGATGTGGCAAACCAAAATGCTCATTAAATGTCACAGATAAGACACACATACACATGCACACACACAATGTAACACACATTCTGTTAGTCATTTGCATTTAACCAAGCATTTAATGCAAGGTAACAAGCTTCTCTTTTTATGTAACAAAAACCGGAAGAAAGTCTTAACATTAAGTGTCTACACATTTATGCTGCCAGTATATTAATTCTGGAAGTGAAGAGAAAAAGAAAGTAATTGGATGAAGGCATGTGCAACCACATGTGTGAAGAATGCAAATGAATTATCAAGTCAGTGAGTAAATTAGTAGCTGAGTTGATGTATCCCCTGTCCTGTTTCTCTTTTGCACAGTACAATAAATTGTGGTTGAGGCTTGGTTGAGTCTTTGTGTGATGTGTTGAGAAGACCGGGAAAGCCGATTGGACATGCCGTGCCTGTTCCCATCAGCTCTGCAATGCCTCGCAGTCTTAGGTAGATGGCTGTGAACATTACTCTGGGTCGTAAAGTTAACTATACCTGACATTTCCCTAGGCAATTGCGCGCCTGCGCATGGCTGTGTGTATGTGTGTTTGTGAGTATATAATACAACAGTGGACATAGAAATTATGTTGGATAGAGCAATGGCCAACAAATGAATTATGAAAAGTTGAAATGGCAAGTACATACCTTGAATTGCTAATGAAAAGCAATACGCAAGCTACATGTGTAAACTATAAATAATATCTACATTCACATAAGAAAATTTAACCCTGACCTGAAAGTTTGTCAAAGCCAGTGACTGTTGATTTCACCAGCCAGTATATTTACTCAGCTGTATCTAATTAATTCTGAAAGTTGACTAAACAACAAAAAAGAATGATTTCATGCTTACTCTTTCTGTACCATTCGGTCAAAGATGGTTTTATGGAAGAAAAAATAAGGATTGGAGTAAGGAGTGTCTTTTTGCTATTGATAAAAGACCAACAGAGTGGTATACATACAGTAAAGCTAGCAGGTAGCTCAGTCACATGTAAATGACAGCTGATGGACAGAGGTGTTAAACTTTCAAACATATCATATTATAGTTTTAAGCTTTACACCTTAGAAGCAGAGGAAGGTCTCAATTCAGACCTTCCTCTACAACAACCAACTGCATTATTTTATCTGATGTAAAACCAAGATAAGGTTTATAGTAATGCTTGGTACAAGCATATCTTGTTTGATTCTATGTATACTACCAATGCAGCCCTGTCTAGTAGTTTAATTTATAGAAAATAATAAAAACATCACCATTAGACATTTTCCTCAAATTGTTCAGCTCTAGCATGAGCCCATAATTTAACTGCATGCTTAACCTTCTTTGGACACGCACATGCACACACACACACACACACACACACATGCACTCTTGCACACATGGTACAAAACAATTAGAATTGTCTGTTGAGGGATTTTCAGCACTAAGCTTTCAGGAGGTGAAATCTCTGTGACAGATGGGAGGACATTTTTCCATAACTGCACACTGTTGTTTCTTTCAAAGAACCCTTTTCCTGAGCTGCAGAGGTCATAAACCCACTGACCAATGACAGTCAGGCATAGCTTTTTATCCAACCCTCGAGGCATTCCACCATCTTAGCATCGTTAAATTATGCATCATTTTCAAGACGTGTTTGTCTGTGGTCAACACATGTGTTTCATTACAACACTGCAAACATTAGCAGCTGCTAATTGCCAGCTAATAGCACATTCTGTGTTGAGCAGTAAAACAAGCTGCAATACATGGCAGGACTATTACAAGAGTGTGATGTGAGGGGTGTACTATAAGTGCTACACTTATCACATGTGCAGATGGTATAACTTTCTTATTACAACCATTATGAAAAGCTGTGCACACAATAAATCATCTGATTCTTTGTAAGCAGCTGTTAAAGCTACCACTTTCTTAAAATATACAGTAATTGTCTTTTTACCAACTTGTCTCTTTTGTGTAAAAAAAATGAGATTAGTTTTGATACCTCATTGAAGTATGTCTTCCTTTAACATAATACAACTTGTGGATAACATTTTTAGACATTTCTGTCAGTATAAAATTAATAATGAGGGTTTGTGGAGTTAAAGGACAGAGAGGGAGGAAAGTAATTTTCCTTAAGCTTTGATTATTTAACGACATTATCTGCTTGCGTTATGCAATCCGTTTGAGTGATGCCAGATGACACCACTGTTGTCGTTTCCTTTTTTTCCCCTTTATTTCGAGACAAAAGACAAAACTCTAACAGAACACCACAAGGAAGACAAAAACAATGGACACAGGACAAATAAACAAACATTTTGTCATTGAACAAGAGAACAAGCTGATGTTTGTTGTTGTTATGTGCTTTGTGTGTGTGTGTGTGTGTGTGTGTGTGTGTGTGTGTGTGTGTCTATGTTCTACACTGTCAATCTGGGATGAAGTCTGTAGGGTGGATGGGTGAAAGAGGGGTGAAGTGGTGTAAAAGGGAAAGCATAGGAGAGAAAAGAAAAAACTAAATAAATGTATACTAATGCTAATACTAATACTAATCCTACCTTTGCCGCCATAACAATAATAATAACCATGTCAGGTTGAGTGCTGACAATACGTCCAGCCTATATAATTTTTAATCGTGATTTGTGTTTTACTTGTGTTTATTTTGACTGATGTTGGTCCAGCTTTGGGTTGCCCTCAGATCCTTATAGGAGGGATCTGGCCCATTGTGGTCTTGACCCCTTACTAAACTGCTCCCAGACAGTATAGGAGGGGGCCTGTTTGTTAGGGATTGTCACATTTAGTTGCAGTATTGGTTGAGAGGAGATATAAGGTGACCTAGCATTCCTTCCCCAGAACCGTCAGAGTGCCCTGGATGAAGCTCCAGCTGCCAGGGACAAGCTGGGGCACGGCCTTGACAGTTCCCATGTAGTTTAATAATGTTATGGTGGCGGGGGAATTAAGAAAGCAAGAGAGAGAGAAAAAAATTGGTGTGTGTGAAGGGGTGATTACATAAATAAGAATACAAAAAAAGAAGAAGATATAATATTAATGACAAATAGCGGTATGCAAAAAATAAATATGTAAATGACAAAAGTTAATGAAGATGTTGGTTGATGAGCAGATAGGGCATTGTCAGTGTTGGGGAAGTTGTGGGTGTATAGTTACATGTTTTTCTAACAATCATAACAATAATAATAACAATAACAATGTTGTGTGTTGAAAAATGTGTTCAAATTATGATTGGTAGACAGGCAAGAAAAACAACAAGTTGGATGGAATGATGTTTGTAAGAAATTAATGAGAGATGACAGATGGAGTGGGGTTCTATTGCATTGTTTTTGATGGAGGTGGATACATTTTCCACAGAGATGTAATCTGAGTAAGTTTTCCAGTGTGAAATATGTGTGGTGTTCCTTGATATCCTGTTCGTGATGATAGTTTTCTTGGCAATAGTTAGAGCAACGATGAGTAATCTGCTGTTTGTTTTGTTCAAGTTGGTTGTTGATACGTCTCCTAGTAAGCAGAGTGAGGGGGATAATGGGATGTGGCAGCCCATGAAGAGGGATAGTGACTCAGTGATTTCTTTCCAAAAGTGTTTAATGGGTGTGCAGTGCCAGGTGGCGTGAACACAGCTATCCAGGCTGTTTTGTGTGCAATGTGAAAAGATTTCTGATGAGAACCCCATTTTAAACACTTTTTTGCCCACTGAAGTGAAATCTGTGGAGTATCTTATACTGTATAAGTTGTAGGTTGGCATTTTTAGTCATGAAGTGGATGTTTTTGGAAATTTTGTACCAAAATTCCACATCAGGAGTGATGGATAGGTCTAATTCCCATTTTATTGATGGTATGGGAAGCATTTTGTCAGACCGTCTTTTTTCAGGGAAGGGATATTAATTAAATCTGATGTTGAGGAAGGAAGATCTAGGTTGGTGGCCATGTTAAATTTTGATTGAACGGATGATTTAAGTTGCAAATATTCCAAATATTGTATGCTCCTAATGCCATACTTCTGGACCAAGAGCGGGAATGAAACCAGGGTATTATTATGGAAGATATGTTTAAGATATATGATGCCTTTTTCGGACCATGTGCAGAAATTAAGTGGTTTCTTGTTATTTAGAAAGTCAGGATTGTCCCAGATGGGAGTAAAATTAAGTGCTAAGATGGTGCTAAGGTAGTGTTTGTGATTTTGTGGAATTTCCACCAGGCTGTCAGAACTGCAGCTATTGTTACTGTTTTGAAACAAGGATGGCGTTTGATAGACTGGCTGAGAAATAGTATATCTGAAATCTGAATGTCTTTACAAACAGTTTGTTCTATATCTAACCATGTGTTATCTGATTGACTGGGGTGGATCTATTTGTATATGAAGCTGATTTGTCTGAGAATAATGGTAAAAATGTGGAGATTCGAGTCCTCCTGTGTGTTTTTGGATTTTGTAGAGTGGCCAATTTAATTCTTGGTGTCTTGTTTTTCCAGTAGAATTTTGAAATGATTAAATCTAGAGATTTGAATCGGGTGAGGGTGGGTTGGGTTGGAATCACTGAAAATAGATAATTTATTTTAGGAAGTACTGTCATTTTAACAGTGGGTATTCTGTCCAAAATGGATAATGGTAGGTTCATCCAGTGGTACAGTTCATCATGTATTGTTTTGAGTAGTGGAATGAAGTTGAATCCGCACAGCTCTGACAGCCTGGGAGAAACATTAATGCCTAAATACATGATGTGACCTGTGCATAATGGGATAAATGGTGTATGGGCTGCCACATCCCAGCTGTTACTACATAATGGAAGGATGGAAGATTTGTTCCAGTTAATGGAGTAGTCAGAGATATTGGAGTATGATTCAATAAGCTTAATTGTTTCTTGTAGTGATGAGTGAGGGTTTTGTGAGAACAGTAATATATCATCCGCATAGAGACTGATCTTATAATGTGTTTTGGGTCTTCCTCACCAGCAATTCAATTATGTCTAATATTTCAGTACCAAAGATCCACCCCACATAATAGAACCAATCTACATAAACCCATCACCAGATGGCGCTTTAACACATCTCTTCTTAAAGACCCTGTGTTTGACAGTTAATTAAAAAAGAGTGGGCATCTTTCCAATGAATGATTCCCCAAAGTCATCACCAACTCTTTTGTGGGAAACAGGAAAGGCAGTAATAAGAGGTGAAATAATTTCATTCTCTGTTTATAAAAAACAAACAAACAAAAAGGAACAAGAAGCTGAACTGGAACAAAATCAAACAACTTGAAAATATTAATGCAAGTGACCCAACAGAGGAAACCCAGAATTAATTAAGAAAGTAGAAATTCCAACTAAATGAATTTATAAATAATAAACTAACTTCCTGATACACAGACTTCGACATGAAAATTTCCACCATAATAAATATTTACCAATAAATCTGGTAAATACTTGTCAAATCAAATTAAACAAAATAAAGAAAAAACATCAATCTCCATCATTAAGGACTTAGCAGGGAAGCTCATAAACTCACCGAAGAGATAAATAAAATCCTCAGAAGTTTTTACGCCAATCTATATTCATCAGAAAATTACCTAAGTCAAGAGGAGATCAACTCATTTCTCAATGGCATTGACTTACCACAGATTAATAAAGAACAAACCAACATCATTGATTCACCAATAACACATGATGAAAATTCCACTGCCCTCAATCTTATCCACAATAACAAAGCACCAGGACCCGATTGCTTCCCTCTGTAAGCACTTCTGGTCCATTCTAGCTCCGCTCCTCAACAAATTGATAACTGAAATAAAACAAAATTCAAGATTTCCAGCAAACATGAACACAGCCACAATTTCACTCCTCCCAAAGCGTAACAAAGACCCAACCTTGCCATCAGGTCACCATCCCATTTCTCTCATCAACGTGGATATAAAAATCATCACCAAGGCACTAGGTCACAGAATAGAAAAAGTAACTCCATCCATAATTCACCCAGATCAAACTGGCTTTATCAAAGACACACATCTGGTAACACACGCAGACTGTTTTAATTTATGCACTATCCATCATTACAACAGATAGGCACCATCATAGCCACCTTAGACACAGAAAAAGCTTTTGACAGAGTTAACTGGAAAATTCTCTTTACCACACTAGAAAGATTTGGCTTTGGGGAATCATTTATCAACTGGATCAAGAGTCTGTACACCGCTTCTTTAGCCACTGTCATCACCAATGGACAAACCTCACAAAGCTTCATACTACACAGGGGGACTAGGCAAGGATGCCCACTCTCTCACCCTCTATTCAACCTTAAGCAGCAGCCATTCATCAGAACATCTACATAAAAGGAAAACAAACACTGTTGTCATTTCCATTTGCAACAACTCTGAAAAATGTAGATTGCATACTAATGACACACACTATCTGCTGATTGCTCATTAGACCTACTGTTAATTTGCATGAAGAAGAAATGAAATGCATCAATCAAACGTGTGAATAATTTACCTCAAACTATAAAGGAGGCGACTCACTTTGCAGCAAGTGTAACATGACAAACAACCAAAACGCATTAAAATTCCATGCAAACCCGCAACGTGAGTGTGCAATATTTACATATAAAAGATGATGTCATCTGAAGCATCTGGAAGTGTCAAGGACAAGGATGACACATCTGTCTTTCAGGGTTGCCAGTTGGGAGCCATGTTATTAAAAAAAAACAAAAAACAAAACAAAAAAAAAAAACAGGGTTGAGCCAAACTTTGTCATTTTGATTGATTGGGAATCATAGAGGACACTGGGAAGAAACTGTTTGCCAAGTTATGAGGAAAGTGGGACAACATTTGGACTCCTCAGCCTTGTGGGGCTTCTCAGTATGTTTTATGCAACTATTCTGTCCCTGTCCTGCTTTTTAATATGTCTAATTATTTAGCCTGTCTGTCATTCTGTTTTTGTATCCGTGCACCTTTGTAGTACGTTCTCTGTAATCATCCTCCCCTACAGTTTTAAATAAAACATCTGGCAACAAAAATATACCATCAATCAAAAGCTGCTGGCTAGAACTGACACACATAATTACTAAATCAATCAATACAAATCCATGTTCATATATGTCTTTGTATCGTTAGCCAAGCTAATGTCATGGTTGTAGGGATGGCAGTGTTGATCTGTCCAGACTGAAATATCTCCACAAATATTTGATGGATTGCCATGAAATTTGCTACAGATATATTTGGTGCCCAGACAATGAATCGTACTGACTTTGGTGATTCCCTGACTTTTCCTCTAACACCACCACAAGGTTGACATTTATGGTTTTGATTGAAATGTCTCAACTAATACAAGGATTGACTGATAAAATTTGGTGCAGACATTCATGTTCTACTCAGGATGAATTGTAATCACTGGTGATTCCCTGACTAATAACTATTCCCTAGTATAGATATTACATGTGATATGGACAATCATTTTTGCTTGATTTTGCATAGAACACACAACATGGAGAAAATAGTAATAAGAGTTAAGAAGAAAAAGCCTCCTGAATAGAAAGGTTTTTAAGCCTTTTTTAAAAGAGTCTAGGGTCTGTGCTGCCCTCAGATGGTTAGGAAGACTATTCTACAAGTGTGGTGCAACAGAGCAGATAGCTCGATCCCCCATGGTGCGGAGCTTAGTACTGGAGGCCTGGAGGAGCAAGCTGTAGGTAGGGGGGTGCATGTCCGTCGATGGATTTGTATGTGAGTAGCATGTAAGTGAGGACTTTGTAGTCAATCCTGAAGGAGACAGGGAGCCAGTGCAATGAAAACAGAATTAGTGTTATATGTTTGTGTTTTCACACTCTCATCAGGATCCTGGCAGTCTTGTTCTGAATGTACTGGAGCTTCTGGATGCTCCTGCCAGGGATTCCTGTGAAGAGCTCATTGCAGTAGTCCAGTCTTGAGGAGATAAAGACATGGACAAATTTCTCTGCATCGGACAGGCTTAGAGAGGGGCGGAGTTTAGAGATGTAACCACCTGCAAAAGTCTTGTGCTGCTGAGCAAGCACACAATGTTGATTGCAGCTCACTTAATGGCCACCGGTGTCACTAATGAGAAGGAATTTCTGATTCTTACAAATAGAAGCTTTAATTTAGTAATGATTTATTACAATTTAGTGAACATATCACAGACACCTCAGACCAAAAGAGACATTCATTGAGCCAAACCCTAAGCAAGTTACAACCCTGATTCCCGCACACACATAAATGGAAAAAGACATAAAATATCCCATATATCCACTTACATCAGCAGTTCTTATGTCCTTTTACCACTTCAACACAAAAACAAACCCAGTCCTTAATACACACACTTAAATGCACACAAGGCTGGATTACCGACAACTGGGACTGTCTTTTGCCTTGCTCAACTTGTGCATGAAAACAGCTAATATTCTACCAAGGAGTCAGGAATCACCCGGCAGCTACATCCTCTGAGAAATGAAGCAATTTAAAAGCACTACGCACCAAATGTGATATTCATGATTTGGATTCCAGCGGCAGCAGAGCCAAGTCACCCTGTCATAACTGAGCAGACGTGATTCCCATTCAGACGGAGGGGAGGGGAAGCAGAGGTTTGCAGGAGAAACGATTCCACCTCTCTTGAGTAATGTTGCTGAGAAGGCAAAGAGAGAGATAGGCCAACAGAAAGAGAGAGCGAGAGAAGTATAGAACGGCCCACTGTGTCCATTTTGACCTTTCACATCCATCACCCACCCATCTATGTCTCTTGCAATCCCTCCCAATTGTGTTATAAGAGACAAACATGCAGAAAGGAAGAGATTACTTTGTCACTCCCCAGAGACAAGAATTTGTCGTTTTTTTCTTTAGGGGTCAGTTTTTAATTACCCTAGTGGTATAGAGCTATGCAGATAGGTTTTTCTGTGCTGAGGTTTTAAGATATCTGCTTCCCAAACAAACAGAAGTGAAGGTGAATGGAATTTCATTTGTGAAGCTCAAAGTACTGAAAAATTACATTTAAAATACTATGAACAATGTCTTGATTACTCTGCGGACCTCTCTGTTAGCAGTTTTTATTGGGACTATTTCTACAGTACAAAGTAGTTCCAATGAAACCAATGAATGAATGAATCCAATGAGAGTTTTTTGCACTTTGGTTGAACCAACTCTTCTAGTTCAGAGGGAGAAAATAACTTGATGCATATACATTTTCAAAAACAACATGATATTGTCCAGCATAAATTCAAATTACAGAATAGGCTGTTTGTCATATCCATACAAAATGGTTATGCTTGGCAAACCAAAAATACTTGGATAAGGTTAGGAATCAATTGTTATCATGTCAAAAAGTTAAGGTTAGTGAGATAATGGGGTGTACAGTAGTTGAACGATCCGATCCACTGGATCAGTATCTGCGCCAATCATAACCTTATTAAGCAAATTGGGCATCAGCCATTGTTTCTTTGTGAATGTCATTATAGTTTCATTCACTCCGTCATGGTGGGTCACCAATTTAGTTTTCAGTGCCACAGCAATCCCTGGTGTCATATTATCGTACATAAAAAATATTCCGATGACTTCCACAGCGTGAGATGTAGGGATTTTAAGGACAGCACTGGTATCAGATCAGTACTCAGTGAAATCTTGTATTGGTCCCTACCAAGGTTGGTGGGAGACGAGATGGAATCCATTGACTTCAGTATCAAATTTAAACAGTTTGTATACCCGACCATCCATCTTGATTTCCTCCCCTTTAATTTCTGGTGCTACAACCATGCCATGTAACTTTCTTAGCTTCTAAGAGAAGAAGTCATTATTCATAAGGTGAACATAGGTATTTTTATGTACTTGAACAAACAACCCAATACTGTTAGTTTAAAATGAGGACAGTCTAATCCAACATCCCACACAACTCTAAAAGCTTTTGAGAGGTTAAAAGGGACCTATTATCCTTTTCCTTATTTTCAGTCATATATATAATGTTACAGTGTTGGATGTTCATATTAAACATGGCTAAATTGTCAAATGATGAGGTGAACATATGTAGAAGTAATCCCACAGCAAAATGCACCGGCTTCAGACTGCTCTGAATGCTCGGTTTCAAACATTTTTTTCTACTTTCAGTTCGAGCTGACATCAACTCATGACAGATTTCTTTATATGGTCATATGCTCCACACACAGCACACAGGTTCACTGCTCCGCTCTGATAACATTATGGCATTTTTCCATTGTTTTGGGGGTAGTCACACCAAGCCATGACTCGAGTCAAGCTGGCACTCTGTGAGTGTTTTACCATCACACAGCACAGCAAAGTAAAATAAGGTGTTTACCTGTTGGAGGTGTGGTGGTCATCTGCAGCTCTTCATCAAACATCATCATCACTGTGGATGTTTTTGCTTGTACTATTCCTCCCTGCATTATTTCTAACTAATCTGCTGAACAAATAGCTCCAAATATGTCCATATCTTGTTCTGTCGCCCGGTTTTTAGTACTGCTAATTTAGCTCTGCTAATTCGGTGGGGAACATGTTTCATTTCCTGTAAATTCCTCACAATAAAAGTGAAAAAAGAAGTGGCAAAAGCAGGAAATGTTGGGTTTTCATCAGCAGTAACTTAACATGACTCTGATACTGCCCCTGGGCTCATTGGAAGGAGGCCCTTAAAGAGACAAGAGCTAAGACTGCCTGTTCAGCCTCTGAGACAGAGGCTGAACTGAGGGGCTGCATAAAGGGCAAGTATAAAACAAATAGGGATGGTTTTGAACTGTGAATCATGCAAAACTACTCTAGTGGAGTCCCAGAATAAAAATATAGAGCTGGAAATGAGCATAATAGGTCCCCTTTAACTTACCTTAAACACACTTTACGGTTAACACAGGTTAGTGTGGCTCTGAGCTTTACCCTTGTGTAGGTTGCACATTGCTCCTACAAAATTACACTTAAGTATATCATTCAGAGAAAAGGCCTGTGCAAGATTTAGATTAAAGATAGTCTAGATTTAGAATAAGGATAGAGCACCTGGAGATCAAGGCAAGTGTGGCTCTTAAGGGTTAGCATAACTGGTGGAGCTTGTGCTGGCAAAGCTCCAGGCTCATTGATCTGAGAGCATCAGAACAAGGAGAGACTGCAGCATCCAGCAGGCATTCAGCAGGGCGCCTCGGTAATGTATGCAACATTGTATGTGTGTGTGAGTGTGTGAGTGTGTATGTGTGCTGAACTTCCCATCTCTAAGTGCTATCCGTACATCACACTTTATTCCTGAAGGAGATGGACGCAGGCAGGAGGTGGCATATGAGATGGCATACATTCTGCACTCTGGTTGGTACAAAGAGGAAAACGAGGGCATGGTGGGTGCAGAGGGAGTCACGGCCAGTGCAGAAAAACACGCCGGGTGCCAGGTGGCATGTGGCATGTTAGGGTCTGTGTGCATTAGTGAGTGTTTTGTGTGTAAGAGCTTAATATATCTGTGAGAGTGTGTGGGAGGCAGGGAAGCAGCAGAGAAGCACCTGGAGCTATATGACAATCCTGGGATTTCCACCTCAGGCAACAGGATTGCTGCCTATCAGACACACATGCGCCTCCACACACACAAACACACCACCTCTCCTATGTCACTCTTCTTGACTCCTGCCTGAACACATGGTCCAGCTCTCACATTCTCATTTTAACACGCACTCACTTGGCAGACCCAAAGCATAACCAAAGACAGGGTGGACTGAAGGCTTAGGTCCAGCCAGAAGATGGGTTAAGTGGTGGAGAGCTTGATGGTTTGAGGATGGAGCTGAATACTGATGCCGACTGCAGAGAAGGCCACTATAATATAAGCAGCTGATAACAGGGAAAGGGAGCAGGGAGGTGGTGAAGGAAATGGAGATAGGATGGGATGGGGAGAACAGAGATGAAGTTTAGATGAAGAGGAGCAGAAACATGGAGAAAGACAGTCAAGGAGGGAGAAGTAATGAGGTACGTGGACAAAGGTACCATATGTAGGGGGAACAAGGAGTTAAAGTTTGGGAGAAAATGAGAATTGGAACAATGGAAGCGGAGAGAGTGGGAGGCGCAGTTGACAGAGAGAGGAGGAAGAAAGAAGAGTAGACAGGATTGCTGAAGGCTTCCCTCAGATCACACAGGCCCCTTAACAATCTTTCTCAGACTGAGTAACACAATTGCAACACTTCAGACTCTCAGTCTGAGAAGTCTGAGCTTACACCAGAGCAGAAGTCTTTCAGGAAGGGAAACAACTTTTCAGCCACATTCACTGTTCGAAGCTGAATGCAGCCCTGATTTGCATTCTTTAAATTATGCCACAGGAGGAGATGCGGAATGATGATGTGAGTGAGTGAGCTTTTTTTTTCATTTAAAGCTTTGAAAATTCATTTTCTGCTTCCTTTTAATCAAGTAAAAGCACATGGATGAGTTGGAGAAATGGTGGTTTAGTTGGAAATCCATTTGCTTCTTCATTTCTTTCCTTGTTTCCTTCCTCGCTTGCTCACTCATTCACTAATTAACACAAGCACCATACAGACACTTACAGTATACACACCCCTTATTAGTATATTTGTGACATGTCCCTGTCATCCTCCCGTTAACAGAAATGTATCACCTCTCTGGAGGCACTGACAGCACAGCAATACACCATCTTGTCTAGCCAGGATCAATTCTCTGAGTGGAAATTACAATGCTGCTTGATGTTGCCTGCCTTTCATGTATCACTGCTTTCTACATTAGGGATAAGAATGTACAGTACGCTCTCCCTCTCGTGTTCTTTTGCTCTCTTTCCCCTCGCTCTCATAGTTCATCATTCTGCAGAACTGTCAGGGGGCATGGTTGGTAAATCACGAATGAACCCACTTATTGAATCCCCCCTGACATTTATTTTGTACAACTCATATCTTGTGAGTGTGCGCTTGTGTGAGTCCATGTGAAAGCATTTTTTTTCTAGTATCCATGATAATGTATACTATTCCTGACCCGCACTCTTTAGGAATTATGTCTTAATGGCACGATAAATCAATCTGGATTAAAAGAAACAATGCAAAATGCAGCCAAGTGGAACAGATGGGGCTCAGCGCGTTGCGTTGTGTTTGTGTGTGTGTGAGGCAATTCATGTGACCTTGATAGTGGCAAGCAAAGAACGTTCAGCACCATGGACAGCTCTGAAGCACATACAGTGCCTTTAAAAAGTATCCCATTGGAGGTTTTCATGTTTTATTGTTCTACAACATTGAGTCAAATGGGATTTAATGTGGCTTTTTCTGACAATGATCAAAAAAGCTGTGCGGATGCTTCGTTGCTGCAGGCCCTGGAAGGTTTGTGAGGGTAAAATGAATACAGCAAAATGTAGGGAAATCCTGACAGAAAACCTAAGAAGCCTGCAATGTGGGAGAAGATTTGTTTTACAGCAAGACAATGAACCAAAGCATAAAGCCAAACCTCCACAGGAACGGCTTTAAAAAACAATGTCAATGTCCCAGAGTGACAGAGTCAGGGTGCAGATCTTAATCCAATCAAGGCTGGACATGATCCCCTTGCAATCTGACAGAGTTTGAGCAGTTTTGTAAAGAAGGCTAAAAACTGCAGTGTCAGGATGTGACAGAGACCTATCCATGCAGACTCAAGACTGTAACTGCTGCCAAAGCTGCACCTTCTACATAGTATATAGTAGACTTTGACTCAATTTTGTAAGACCTTAAAACTAGAAAACTTCAAAGGGAGGTGAATACTTTTTATACGCACACATGCAGTACAGGCATACAAACACCTGTCATCACCTGTCCAACAGATGCCACCACTGTAGAAGTTCCACTTTTAACTTATACTCATTAAATTCCTCACTGAGGCATTCAAGAAGATTTTTTTTGGCAACTTAAAGTGTTATTTTCACTTGAAAGGAATGTGTGTTTTGTGATATGTTATACTGCCTCAGTTCTACATTAGAGGCTTAGATCTGAAAAATACAAAGTGACAGTAGCTGCTGAATTCCAAATTTTGGAGACGTGCGGGATATGTAGATGGATATTTTATCATGGCTACCTTTGTATAACCTTTACCACTGTCCAAACCTAAGGACCAAACTAATCATATGGTCCTTAAATTGTCAGAAGATAGTGAAAAATGCCTGTTACAATTATCTAATGCCCAATCTCATGTCTTGAAATAGCTTGTTATGCACAACCAACAGTCCCAAACCCAAATATTATCAGTTTACTGTCACATAAGACACAGAAAAGCAACAAATCCGCACAATTAAGATGCCGGAACTGGGGAATGTCTGGTATATTTGCTTGTAAAAAAGAATTAATCGATTTTCAGAATTGCTGCTGATTCATTTTCTGTCGATTGACTAATCGATTCAACTCTAAATCCCTTTTGATGCCCCAAAAAGAGAATAAGCAGAATGAATAACTCAGAATGATTCATGACATATCCACAGATTCAAACTTATCAAGGTTTACTAGCACCTCTGGAGTGACTATAATGTGGTTTATGAGCAGCTGCTAATGTCGTTCTGTCTTTGCTTTTTTGTCCCCTGGATATATTCCTCCTGCTGTAACATATTTTAACTAGTGTCTTAATGAGGAAAAAGCTGTTATAGTCTTTTACCTGCAGCCTGTACAACCAAAATTCCATTGTAGGTGTTTTGAAATGTGAAGATGTAGAAGTGTTGGCATTCATTTCAAAGTCAGTGATGTGCCGTTTGGAGCTGGCACTTTGCTTGTTTTAAAATATGTGTTCACAATGTCACCACGCTCTCCCGGCACCTGTGAATCTGCTACCTCAGCTGAGCCTAAAAGCAGATGCATTTTTAAAAATCCTCCGCTCATTCCACATTCAAAGTGTTGATGTGTGGGAACACAATTGAGTAAAAGAAAACATGTCGCCGTATTGCAACTGCAAGTCAACTAAAACGTTGGAGTGCAGCATTTAACAAAAGCTTCTGCTCTGTTACCAGTCACCCAAAAAACCAGTCACCCAAAAAACAGTTTATCTCTGAGTTAAGTCCCACAGAGAGTAGTGGAGTAGTGTCTACCTTGGTGCAGAATTAACAAACCACCACTGTTAAAATGCCAGCTTCGGCCTTCAAAATCAATATCCATTAAGCATTCAATTGATTTAACAGGGGAACAACTCGGTGAATAATGTGAAAATACAGGAGGAGCTTGAATTACCTGTCAGAAAATTAAGCCTCAGCTTCTCAGGGGATGTGAAGTTAATCATGTGTATTGCAGTGCAGAGCACATAAAGTACCACACAGTTTACAGTGTCTTATTAAAGGCTACTTTAGTAAATTTGTACCCAGAGTAATTCATGCGTGTATTTTTTATCAATATGCAGGGTTTTTCCATGTTTCTTCAATAGCTTCCTTCGAAAATGTTTACAAAATGTCAGTTGACATCCTGATAACAGGCTGTGACATTTTATCTCAAGGCCTTTCAGGATATCACATTGTTTTCTGGCCAATTACATTCCCTATATTAAGACTAACATTTGCCAGACTCTGGTCCACTGCAAAAATATCTATCTCATTAGGTCACTGAGTCTAATATGGGGTCTTTCATGTGTGTTTTATGAGACAGGAGATGACACACTGCAGTTTTAACACTTAAACAAAAAGGTCAGATGAAATAAACCAAATGACCACACTCACATAGTGTACATACACAGAAAATAATTTAATTTGGCGCCTGTCATGTATATTTTTGTTTGTTTTATAGGGGAAACTAGATTTGAAGAGCCATCATAATTCACTAGATCTCTCGCTGAGACCGAGATTGTTTTTTGCAGCGCACACAGCATGAAAGCTACTTACTCCGCTTTCCTGGCCAGTCCAACTGAGCGGCAAAGCGCGGTCGGAGTCTGCGGAACCAGAGACTTGCAGCAGGGGCTCCTCTTGTCCTCCTCGACGGAGTCCGGGCTGACTTGGCTCGCTTTGGGAGACTGCGGTGAGGTGGGGACGAGCTGCAGCTGCTGCGGGTGGTGGGAAGACGGAGCAGGAGGGGTCGGGTGCTGCTGAGGCTGGGCCGATAGACTGGGAATCTGCTGCTGCTGCTGCTGCTGCGGCGGCGGCGGCGGCTGCTGCTGCTGCTGCTGCTGCTGCGCCTGCTGGCCGAGGTGAGCCGCAGCTTTGTTGCTCCCCGGGTGCTGATGGAGGTGGGCGGGCGCCTGGGGACTGGCGCTACGGTGAGTCGGGTGGTGGTGGTGGTGGTGATGATGATGTGGAGCGGGCTGCTGGACGTAGTGATGGGGGTCTCGCAACTGTCGGTTCTCTCCTATCAGGTCCTCCACCTTTCGCTCGAGTTCGTCGATGCGTTGGCGCTGCGTCTGGATCAGGCTTTGCTGGTTCTGCACGATAGTGGTGAGCTCCTTCAAGTATAGAACGGCTTTCATTGGATTATCCAGCAGGCTCTCCATTACTGACTGTAGCTGTGGCCGTGTTCCCGGCTATGTTGACTTCTTCTTTAGCTGCGATCCGTCGATGGGGCCTCTAAACAGTGCGTAACCGGGATGCTCTGGCGGCCGTCTGACGCTTTGGTGGGGCTGGGTAGTCTCTCTCTCTCTCTCTCTCTCTCTCTCTCTCTCTCTCTCTCTCTCTCTCTCTCTCTCTCTCTCTCTCTCTCTCTCTCTCTCTCTCTTTGTGCCTCTCTCTCCCTTCCTCTTGATGCTCTGTGAGGATACCAGAAATGGTGCTGATGCAAGGAAGGGGATCAGCATCAGCGGAGTGAGGAGGCGGGGCCGTAGTGGACCGTGATGTCAACACGCAGGGGAAACAGACAGTGAGGCCGTTTTGCACGTTTTCCACATGTAAATTCACAGTTTTTGCATCATCGTTTTGGCCAGTCTCTTCCCCTGTAAGCTGAGTTTCACTTCACTGACTAATTCTTAGTCAAATGAATCCATCAAGGCTTTATTTCTGTCTAAAAACATTCTCATTTTTTTAGAGCTGATCTAAACTGCATGTCTTATAGTCTTTTTAGATGTGCAGAGTAAAAAGCTGTCATGTAGGAACATAATTTAATCCTACAGAGTTAAATCAATCCCAGGATTCATCTGTGACTGGTCAGACCTGTCCACAACATCACCTAATTTAGCTGTTTCATTTGATCTCCAACCATTCCTCATGCAATTTAGGAAATCAAGCAAGATCCTATCACAGTAATAGCCTCTTTGGATGTGGCCTTTTACAAAAATCAGGTGTAATTTGCTTCTGGTCATCTAGATGTGGCTTCAGTGTGTGAATTGGATGAGCAAAAGCTGAGGAAATGCCCTGTTCTCCATGTGTGATTAGTAACGCTCGTGGTGCTCTTTTTGTCACACAGCAGTCTGTGTGTGTGGGATGGTAACTCACTTTTTGGATGTTACCCTGCAGGGTTGGAAAAGAACGGCACGGTGGAGAATGTAATAGCTTCCTCCTAATGCTGCTCACTTAGTGGCACAGTATGAAAGTGATTTGATAAAAAGGGGATCTTTTTTTTCCAGGGCAGGTTCTTTAGCATATTCATACTCACCATTTTCAGCAGCTGTCTTTTGGTTTGCCATCAAATCATAAAGTTAAGGGGGGAAGTTATACTTTCCTCCTGCTATGTGGAGATAGCAGTATTCTTTTTTTTTCTTTTTTTTTTTGCAAATTGGATCAGATAAAGGAGGGTGTTTTTCAGTCTGGGGCTGGTATCTCTCACTTTACCAAAAAGGGAAATAAAAAACAAGTCAACCAGACAGATAGCATGCAAGCAGAGCATGGAAAGGAAATGGGTTTTAGGTTTGCTGAGATGATCCCTCCTGATACAGATTAAAGTGATATCTCACTGAGAGACTGCTCGGCTGTTTTCATTGCTCTAGTGTGATGCTTTTCAGATTTTTATTCAGTTGTTGCATTGAAAATGTGCAGGAATTTATACACCTCATTAGCTTATTGTCAGCTAAATTATGTTTCCGTGTGTAATAGACCTCATTAGTTGTATTTGTCAGAATCCTTACACTGGGGAGATGAGCCAAAAGGAAAACCTATGTGACTTTTGTTAAAATCTACATTGTTTATTCATAATCTTTTTGGGTGCTCACATTCAGCATGAGTAAATTATTGTTAATTAGTGTCACAGTCTATTGAAGCAAAAGGAGTGACATTAATGATATGATGTGATTAATGCTTTTTTAGCAGAAAAGAAAGAAAAAACTGAAATGGATTTGTATATTTATTTTGTCTTGTCAAAGATATTGTTAAAAATTTAATTAAACTCTTTTTAAAGCAGTTTGGAAAAAAATAAATAAATATCGCATGACCTTGAGACAGTGAAATATGAGCCAGTGTGGGTGCAGCCAGGTCCCCCCTTCCATATGGCTGCTTTACAAGGTGCATGAAGTGAAAAATGGCTTGCACATCCGACCAGCGACACATGGCTGGACGGAGCCAAAAATGAGTTTTGTGGCTGGATTGTAAAAATGGAAATAGTGCCAGCAGTGACTTTGGTGCTGGGGGTGGCATCTGCAAGGTCCAGCCTTACTTATTATGGACTCTCCGCTGGAAGAGGTGCAATCCACCTTTAACACCAATTACCTTCCAGAGGATTGTGAGGCCTGACAGGGTCACACATCCTTGATCTGAAATGACAAGGACAGGGCACAAAGTGTGATACGAATAATCAAGTTTTTCTTACCTCAGTGACCATGCATCTGGAGATGAGAAAACTTTAAGTGCCCTTTTTAAAAAAACACTCAAACTTATGGTGAACACATTTTTGAATTTCATTACATTTAGGACCTGCTCATAGTTACATTTAAAATTTCTCTCTCATGAAAGAGATAAGTTTGAAAGTTGGATGGCAGTGTTAAAGTTTTGCCCCATCTTGGATCCTCCTCTAGAACTTTTAATTTCAAAACTGTGCTATATCAATATAGGCTTACTCCCCAGAGTGTTGTTGTATCTTGGGTTTGTTGCTAAGTTGAAAGTAGACCAGCTGTATCCTCTCTCATTATTCTGTGGTGTTTGATGCAGTGTGACAAACAGAAACAGACTGAGAGCACTGTTGTGAACCCAAAGCAACAGAAAGTCATCTTTTGAAACAAAGAGTGCCTCGAACAAACAACAACCCCTGTCTTAGTTTTGAATAGCCATGGCATTCTGCACCTACAGACTATACATATATTGGAAAAGTTTCCATTTGAAATGATAGCTCCTATTCATTGTATCACTCCAGCATTTACAGTGATTTTTCAACTTTTCCCCAATCTTCAGACTCTGCAATAAAACAGCTCTATTCTTTTGCTCTTTTGGGAAAATATTTCTCATTAATATTGATGAATGGCTTGTTGAGTGCATCCGACTTTACTCAGAATATGAGAGATTTTATGCCCTAAGATGACTCATTGGTTATGGATGTTTTATGTGTCATCACTATCCATTTGGCATGAAAAGTGGTAGAAAAAAAGAATATGTGAAAAGGAAAAGATTTATCAAAATGAAGCCGTCATTGTCTTTTTTGCTGATGATGATGACGATGCCAAAAAAAGGTGGAGCAAGTTCACATCGTAAAAAACTGACAGAGATGAGAAAGTTAAAACCTGATGGAAAGGGGAAGGGAATTTGGCATTTTCTGGAGGACTGTAAAGCATTAATGACATTAAGAGATGCGATAAGAGCAGATGACATGATACAGCAATTAATGTCAGGTAGAGATTAATTACTTGCAACGCTACACTTCATTAGTGACATTCTGTAGCAGTGCCAGTTGAGATGGGTAAGTCAGCCAGTCATTGACACCAGGAGCATCTGGTAAGAACAGCACTTTAAATGATTTAGCCAAGTGGTGACAAGGATTGTTTATTCACACAGCATCCAGCTGTCTCAATATAACATTTGAGGGATTGTTTAATATTTGACATGAGTGTTATTTTGGGAAAATTAGGTAATGTTCTAAAGCTTATCTTTTCATTGAGTAAGAGTCACGCTAGCAGCTCTGTGAGGCTGTACTTTGGCACAGTGGCCCTTTGAACTACATGCTAATGCTAGAATGTAAATGTCTATCTTAGGTTAGCGTGTTAGTATGCTAACATTTACCTATTAGCACTGAACACTTAGTACAGCTGAGCCTGATGGGAATGTCATAAATTTTGCACATATTTGCTCATAACCCAAAGTATTGGACAAACTAAAATTTTAAACTAAAATTCAAAGGTGTTGCAATCTTATTTTGTGGGGAACATAAGTATCTATCAGATTTCATGGTAGTCCAATGGTTTCAGATATTTCACTCAAAATGAAAAATGCCAACCTCATGGTGGCGCTAGAGGAGAAGTCACAAGATCACTCAATTAGGCTTCATCCTCTGGGGACCAACAATTTCTGCCCCACATTTTATGGCAGTCCATCCAGGTGTTCTCATTTCTGATTTCAATTCAAATCTGCAATACAGTAACTGTTTTTTTTTTGTTTGTTTGTTTTTTGGCTACTTGTGGCAGCAGAAACAACCTGTAAACACAACACTGACATATTCTCACATTTTACGTTGACATGGCCAACTTGCTAGCAAGCAGTTGCTTATCTACACATCCAGCAGATAGAGAGCAGCATTAGCATTCATTTGGGGTCATGTATCTGGCCACCTGGTGAATGTTCACTCTCCTTTTAACTCTGTTTTTGGTCTCCACCATCTCCTGAGGGAAATGTCCCGCTTCTAAATGCTCCACTATGTTCACCAGCCAGTTGCTGGCTTTGTCTGTCTGCTGTTTGATGCTAGGCAGGTATCATTCAGTGGGTTTATCTAGGCTTTTTAGCTGAAAACAGCTGCCTGCTGAAACTGATAATGACGCCGATGAGAATGGTGAGTTTGAACCAAAATAGTAAATTTGTGTATTAGAAAACCAAATCAGTGAGCTGAAATGCTTCGTAGAGCTGAGTTGGGTTCATCACTATGAGCGACTACTTTCATATACAAGCAGTCATTTAATCTATAGTTAAAATACAAATATTGATTATAGTATCTTGAGTTTTTATTCCAGTAAGAGTAAAAAAGGCTGTCAGTGAATGTAGAAAATACTGCAGACACTTTTCATGAAGTATACTGCTGAGGTGAGTGCAGGTAAAAGCTATTACTCTTTATTGATTTTCTCTAGTATCTCTACAGCAAGACAGAGCTGCTCATAAAGAGAAGCAGACGAGTAACAGAGGGCGTTTTAAGCTTTTAGACAAGTGAGATGTGGTTTATGAAAAAGAGGCTGCAGCTTAAGCTGGCTTTCATAATTCCTTACATTTAGATTTTTAGCAGTGTCTTTTTGTTTAGTGCCAGCGGTGTCAGAGGTGACACATTTCTGGAATAGTTTGCATCTCATTATAGAAACAACATGAAGATTTGGACAACAACAGCTTACACATGTTTAGCACTGCTGCCAAAAAGTTGGTGTTTGTGTAAAGCTGTACCTCCATGGTTGCACTTTTCCAACATCTTCCATTGTGTTAAATTCCAACATCACTATTAATAATATATCGAGACAGGCTGTTCACACAGTCGCTCCGAGGAGACCTGAGGCAACATAGGATCAGCTGAGCAAGTTTCTCTTCGTCTCAGTTGAGCAAATTTTATGGAGAGGGTTTTTATTTCAGTGACAAATGTCAGAACATAGGTTTAATTTCCCCAGAAATTACAAGTAGTTTTACTCTGAGCCATCTTGTCAATTTTAGGAAAGGATATATGTTAATTTCTTAATATCCCATTTCAATGTAAAAAAAAAAAAATAGCCCTGACTATATTATTCCCAAGTGGAGAAACATGAAAGATTCAGTTTAACTTGTTTCCCAGGGCTCCCAAATGTCTTTCCAGCTGTCCTTCTAATAACTGTCAATGTCAAGAAAAAAAGTTAATAAGTAACATAATAATAAGTTGATGATAAGATGTGATCTCTACTCTATTTTTGTTTGTTGCCCCTTTTGAAAGCTTCCACGTGATTAAAACAAGTAGAATCTTTAATGGGTGCATCTTGTTGACCCCTGGCCAGCTTTGGTGTCCAAAACCAATACCCATCAGCCCCCTCTCCCTTTCTATTGGCTCAGGGGAGATCAATAAGAAGAAGGGAGCGAGGCCACAGGCACTTATCGTAGGTTCATTTAAACCAGTATAGGCGATGATGTGGACGGTGCATTGCTGGGATTAAGATGCATCTAAAGTGAAGTGGGTTTGATGGCTCCATTTTATGTTAAGCTTTACATAAAATGAGGATCTTGATTTAGAATTTCATGAACACATCTTCAAATGTGGTGAGTATTAAGTCACATATCACACCAGATACAGAATACTAGTTGCATTCATATCTTGCTATCTTGTGAGATTAGTGACACATTTTAGTTGAAGGTGAATGAACTGCATGTGGTGAAGTAGCACACAGTCCAGTAAAAAGCGTGTTAATACCTCATGCTGCAACTGAGAAAGATCTGTCAATATTCTGCAGCTCATTCTAATATTGACTCACTTTTTTCTGTGATGTATAGATTCCCTACAGCAGGTTTTCTGGTGAATATATTATGGGGAAAAGGACGGACCAAATCCTGTCATAGGTAGGCGGGATGAGGCCTGAACTGCTGTGAACCACCGCTGAAGCTGATGAAACAGCTGTGAAACCGCTTTTATGTGGGAGAAACACACACACAAACACAGAAAATAGTCAAGGCGGAAAGAGCTTCTCACTCTATAAATCCACTTAATGTGTCACCTCCAAGCCTTCAAGAAAAGTGTGATCTCAGTCAAGTTTAAAAGGACATTTTTATTTTATATTAACAATGGTGATAAATGACTATGTATAATGTGAGAGGGGCTGCTCATTAAGATGAATCTATAGAGAATTATATTCAAACTCTGCAGTTCTCTCCGCTCTGCAGCAAGTTTTATCGTCTTTGGTTGTATGACCCTTAACTTTACTGGTTTAATTCAGTTTCACCGCTCTCATAAACCGAATTTACAGTCACAGCAGGCAGTTTTTCAGAGGAAAAATTCTCTGTTAAACCCACTGTACACCACCTGCCCAGCACCAAACGGCAGACAGACAAAGTAAGCAACTAGCTAGTAAACACAGTGAGGAGTTAAGCTGCTGAAGAGGTAAATATGTCCCTGGTCGAGTTCAATTAGGAATCTCGTACTTTATTGTCTTGATGTATAATTTTTGTAGGTATATACTATATTAATATAGGTAGATGTGCGTGTGCTCTATCCCTGTACGGTGTTATTTCATCTAGATGTGCATGTATGTTAAGTGAAGCCCAGTCTCACAGTGATTTTGTTTTGTGACGTTAGTTGCCTGTTAATGTGTGTTAATTGCAATTAAGTAAAAAAAAAAAGAGTGAATATTGCATTTATGTTCACCAGGTGGCCAGAAACATGAGTCCAAGTGGAAGGTAATGTGGTCCTGGATCTGCTGGATTTGTAAATAGGCAACATTCACCATATTAGCTTTACAGCTAATATGTGAACTTTGTATTCACAGCTTGTTCTGCAACCCTCAAATGGTGAAAAAATGCTTAGAGAAAAATCTCAGTTGAGTCACTTCAATGTTGAGGTAACATGATATTAAATACAGTTATTATTAAAAACATTCATTCTCTGGGCTCAATCTGCTGATCAGCAACAAGTCACTTTTCTTAAGCACGATGCTGATTCATATTCGACTTTTCCTCATATCATTTTAGAAGCTATTTGGATATTTAAATATGAGGAGTGCTGGTTCACCTGCACCTAATAAACATTCATTGATACACAGCTCAGCTAAAGTACACTATATGAGACAAAGTTTGAGTTCAAGTGAGGTGAAATTAACCCTCCACCTTTTAGTTGGGTCAAATGGATTAGCAGTGAATAACAAATGTGTGTGTTCATCGTTTCATTTCCTGTCATTTATATCTGCTGCCTTTGAATGTTTCATTGAGGTTGAAAAGAAATTCACCCCTCACTCTGAATCCAATTAATACTTTTAGACATATTGTAGAGCATATTGTATATAGTGTATATATTTATATATATATGTGTGTGTGTGTGTGTGTGTGTGTGTGTGTGTGTGTGTGTGTGTGTGTGCATGTGTTGCTGTCTATTTAAACCCTTGAATCCACCAGTCTAATGCTTTTTTTAAAGCTCCTTTTCGATGTCATTACCTCCAAATATAGACTATAATTTAGAAAAGAAACAGGATTTGCCACAAGCTGCTTATTTGTCGCATCACTACAGAAAGCTGCAAACACATACAGAAGCTAGTTAGTGCAGCACAAACCCAGAGGTCACAGAAACAGGCTTTTCCCAATAAGGGCGCCAAAACCAACTGGGGAATGTGGAACTGGAGGAGAAAATGAACAAATTTCTCCCTTGCATTCTTGGAAAACAATGTATTTGCTGCACTTTTTCTTGTGCTATGAGGTGTAGGTAAAAGGCTGCACCAATAACCCTCAACCCCTCGTCCTTAAACTACGCAAATTACATTTATTTTCTCATTTATTCAGTCAGTCATAAAAATGTTGTATCTTAATGTCTTTATAAAGCAACTAAACTGATGCAAAAAGCTGAAAAACAAGTTAACCTCTGCAGTTCTTGACCCTTTGGAAACAAGTTTGAGAGTATAAGGAAGCCTTCACTAAGCTACAGCATCTCTGTGTACAGTAGCTGCATTTGAGTGTTGTCCAATGTTCTTATCACAGAGAGAACACTTCTCACGAGAAGGCTGTAACACCTGGGCTAAATATGAAAGACTGTGATGAGGTTTTTGCACTTAGAAATTTGGATGATGTTGCTTGAGTGGAGCCTGCTGGAGAGAGAAATCTTTACCTTTTCACCTCACAAAGTCTTAACTATTTGTCCTCTCTTATCCTCTATTTTTATAGTACACATACTGACTTTTCTTCTGATTTTCTTATTTTGTTTATTTATTTATTTATTTACTGTGCATTCATGATTTATGTATATGATCTCTTGTTTTTTTTTATTTTTTATTTTTAAATTAATATGTTGTGTGTGTGTGTGTGTGTTTCTTTATCTTAGTGGCCATAACCAACCTGGAGATGGGTGGGTGGGATCTGAGTTATTCTACTACAGAAACTTTACATATTGTACTTGTTTAACCAAACTGCTATGTCTGCTGAAAACCTAATAAAAAAGATTAATTAAAAAAAAGTAATTTGATTGGTCTTATAAAAAAGACATTAAAAAAATCTTTTGTGTAAAATATGCAACAATGCACAGCGTTGCGCCATATGTCTCTTCAACTTTACACTACCCCCCATATAGGCTCTATATTCTTTGTGGAGCTTTTCAGACCATTGTCTTTCTCTATCAGTTCAACAGGTGCCCCTGCCAGTCACCTGATGATCCACCTGGCTGTACACCTGTCCCTTATTCCCTCACTAAACCCAAGTCTATATATACCAGCCACGTTCCTGCTCCCAGTTGCTATGATTGTCTTTGTGATTGTCTGTTATACTGGTTCAAACATTCCTACTTGGCTATACCTGCCAGCCTGTACCCTTTGCTTGACCCACTTGTAATACCAGTATGATTTTATTTACCAGTTATATGAGCTGTCATTGACCAACTCTCCTGCCCATATTAAACTGTCCAAGTTGCCAACTGTTGACCACAGTTTCCAGTAAAGTGGTTTTACTTCAACCTGCTCTGCTTAAGTGTCTACATGTGGTTCCTCCTCTCTGTTGCCAACTCTGACAGGGTGTTGATAATGGGGAAATTGAGGTCCAGTGAGAATCGATAAGAAAATAATTTGCTGGTTTTAGTTTAAGTTCACATGTAAATGAAACTGCTCTGTACAGGCTAGACAGGAAAACTGGAGACATGTTTGGTCGTTGATACATCATGAACAATTTTTCACACAAGGTTAGATATTATATCAAATTTCTAGTGGATATTGCATAGCTTTTCTGGCTGAAAATGGAGGAATGTGTATATAAAGTGATGCACAAGACATCAACAATATTTCCATTTGATTGAATGATGCCGCCATAAAAATGATGAAGTCTCTGTTTTGAATATTTCACTCAGTGTAAACATCATATATCTTCAATGAAGAGTTGGAACAAGCTTATACAGAATTTATTGTATATGATATTGTCAGGCAGCATGGAATAAGATGATTTTTCCAACTATTTTAAAAGGGTGCCTTTATGTAAATGGATTAAAGAAAAAAAATGTGTGTGTTAGCATGTAGCTTTTAGACCTACAAAACAGCAAAATAATTCAACATCGCTTATCGTCCTGTGAGTCAAATTAATCTAGAACTGGGGGTGTTTTGAACATCACATTACAGAAGCAAGATACTCTCTTAATGCCATTTCACTGTGGCCTTAACCAGCGTGAGTAGGCTCAGTCTACACCATCTTGCTGAAGGACATTTTGACAAAACACATGACTGCTTGCCTACACAACAGTATCTCTCTCATAAACTGAGCCTGGGGCCTCCAGTCACAGGGCAGTCTGTCTAATCACCAGGCCACCCTCTGTTATTGACAAGTATATTCCAATATTGTCAACGCCCCAAGTCCCTGCAGCAATAAATACACTGCTCCTGTTGTATGTTGAAGATTAATGACATCAATCACACTTCCTCATCAGGCCACACACACACACACACACACACACGCACTGCAAACATTGTAATCTGCTTCAGTGTTTTCTTTGCAGACTAACACTCATTTTTCTTTTACTTTGGGTTATTTCATGAGTGAAATGAGCTGGCACTGCTTAGAAGCACAGCTGTAATTATTTATTGTCAGGCTCCACTTCTTCTTCCATCATAAAACTTGTGGAAAATTTGGTTTCTTTTCTCCTGTAACAGAGAAGAGCCTCAGTTGTAAAACAGAGATACTGTAAAAGGAGAAAGGAGTTTCTTCAGGTGTCTGCCTTTTTAATTAAGTCATGTAAAATAGTTTCAAGCAGGCGTTAATTGATTGACTTAATTTACACAAGCATTTAATTACGGTCTTTCACTGGAGTTGCTTCTGAGATGAATATAATGTGACACACATCTCCTCAATTTCTCTAGCTTTTCCTGCAAAAACAAATAAACCAAAACATGCATATTCATCATCTTTGAATTATTCTCCTAAAATGAGCCACAGTCGTTTGTCATATTAAAGTTTAATTGATAGTTACCAGATGAAAGGAAAAATGAGTTCATATTTCAGATTTGAAAAATTGCTACAAAACAGCAAATAAGAGACAAACTATTAGACATTTTTCCAGTATCTTACTGAATTTTCAATGCTCAGTACACATTTTTCTGTGATTTTGGGCTGCCACCAAGTGGCACCGAGAATAAAGCACAGTGTGACTCATGACCACAATGTGTCGCATCCCTTGAGCACTCACCGACACTTGAATGTGTCATCTCGACAATTTCATAAGAGACTCCCGGCATCGAGACCTTTTGCATTTAGTAGTCACCATCATGTGGTATGATCTGGATAACACATCTGGAACATTTGGTCTGTGTGAAGGTCGCTCTCATCAGTGCCTATTTATAGGTTCAGAACACAGAAAAAGACGTGGGTTGCTTTTCATTATCAGCTTGCTAAGGCCTAGTGCAAGGGCAGACAAGAGGGTCTTTATCAGCCTTTCAACATGAACTCAAATGTCAGCAAACGTGTTTCAAGCTGCAGGTGGAGGCTGATGATAGGTCAAACTAAGAAGAATGTGACTTCCAGATTCCACACAATCATTGGGCATCGTTATCCTACATACTGTGTGAGTATGAGTGTGAGTAAATGGACTTTGACGTGCGTATCGGCCGTTTAAATACAATACCAACTTAAGTGCGCTTCAGGGATCTTCAGGCTATTGTTGGTGTTACCGTCATACTTCAAATAACAATGGTTGGGCATCAACAGCCAGTCAAACCTCTGACACACACAGAGAGAAGCACATGCATGCATGCAATGTGTAGGACAACAATACCAGTTGGTTGAGCTATCCAGCTCAAGTTTTGCTTTCCAAGGCTAGGCGTTATGGAGGACAACATCATGGCTAAAAATACACAGCCAGGTGTTCCAGAGTCTAAGATTCCCCATCTGTTGGAAAGTCTCCTGTGGTTTATTTCCATCTTCAAACTCTGAATATAACTTAGAAGTATTTCTGTTAAACTCCATGGTGAATTTGCTTTTTTTTGTGAATTATTTCTGTCAGGATTGAAGTCTGAAAAATAAGCAAAACACACAGTTCTGATGACTGCCAAAACACTGACTTGGCAGTTAATATTAAAGTTCACTTTTCTTTTGTATTTACTTACCTTACTTGCTGTCCCAATTTGGGGATTTAAAAATACAGTATCTGTATTTGTTACTTCCAATATCAATTGCATTGACTTTACTTTAAATATGTTCTTTCACTTCTTTTATGGGTGTGTCCACAAGATCTATTTAAACATTATGAAGTTGAATTTAGGTAGGTAACACCTGTTGTGCCCCCTCTCTATTTCTTTTTAATCCATCAGCTAAACTGTTTTCCATCCGCTTACATGCTGCACATAAATGAACGGGTGCCAATAAAATGAAACATGATAAAGTCAAGTACAGATATAGCAAATCAAAGACTGACACCATATCTTTATTCATTCCCACTTTAATTCTAAAGATTGAATGACATAACAAAACAAAAAAATGATCTTTGGTTATAAAAAACAATGGGTCTCTACTCATCCTACACTTTTCTCTAAGGGCTTTGAGTCATTGCGCAGAAAATGGCTATCAAGCAAATGGAGGCATGGCTGATGTACTGCGGGTTATACATACATACATTCAAGTCAATTAGCCAATTAGACAACTTCCTTTTCCCTGCTTTTAGTTGACCAGCCTCACCCTCACAGACTGTCTCACTGTGCACCACCGCCTGTATCGAACATCTTCTTGCGGCCCTCCATGCCTGACATGGCCTCCACATTCTTACGCCAGTCACCCACTTCACTATTAAGCACCTGGAATTGAAGAGAAAATTCAAGTCTTTCCACAGTGATAATAGTTTTTGTACACTGGAAAAACATTAAGGGGGTTGGAGGAGAACCGTCAGACAAGTAGACAAAGTTTGGGAGTCTTGAATCAGTTACCTTGTCCTGTTTGACATCCTCCTTCTTCACAGACTTGAGGTTGGCTCTGAGGTCCATCGAGCCCTTGTGTTTGGAGCCCAGGAGAGCCCTCATCATCTCATCTGCTGACACTCTCACTTTCCTCAGGGCAGGCTTTTTGAATTTGCCTCCAAGGTCCTGTACCTTCAGCTTCAGCTCATGGATCTAAAAAATATGAAAAATCAGATCTGAAACAAACGCAAACACAGCTACAGCAAAATCCACTTTGTGTTCTGTTAAGGTTTTTGACAAATGGTATATTCTAGTTTTGATTTATAAGTACAGTGGACTGTATTGGTAGAAAAATTCAAGCCAAAAGAGATAGATTTTTCTTTCCATAGTGCCTGAGCTGTGTAATAAAATGTATATGTGCTAGTTGCAGGAGTATGTTCACACTTACATCCTTGTTGTGTTTGTTCACTTTGGATTCGCAGTCGTATCTCTCCTCATCCACAACATCAATTTTTGAATGAAGCTGCTTGCATAGAGTCTGAGGAGAATTGAAGATTTAAAGTTACTTAAATGTGCTCATACACCCTACAGATCAGTAGGAGGTCATACTGTACTCATTTCTTTTGATTACTCTTACTTGTAGCTCCTCCATTGACAATCCAGACACTTGCAAAGGGGGCAACTTCTCTCCTAGATAGCGCACTTTCTCTTCCTCCCTCTCCTGCGTCTCCCTCTCCAAATCCTCACAGGCTCTTGTGAGGAGAAGCATCTGATTGGACAAAACATATCGATCAAAGCTGGGCAGGGAAATCTGAGGAAAACCACTTTCTCTGGTCATGTAAAGAGACTCCATGTTGCTATTTTTACTGACTTAAAAATATTTTAGTTCTACACATACAGTATATTTGGTATTACACACTTCATATACAGTATCATTATCTCTTGTATAATGTGGTGAATCATAACTACTCACTTTGAGGGAGAGCTTGCGAGAAGCCGAAATCTTCGACTTCGGCTATGGGGGAAAAAAGTGTCAGTATAATTTCACAACAGTAAATAAATGTATTTCAATCATCATAAATCAGTTACTGAGATTACTCAGGTTTGTAAAGGGCCATGTGTACCCAGGATGTACAAAATTATTAGGACACATCATAAATTGCAGAAAATTGAGTTGCATCAACATCTTCCAACTAAAATTGAACACAAACTTCCAACATCCTCTTTTCCCTGCTCAACTGACCAGCAGCAGTCACACATGACAGAGTCCATGAACTGTTCCATGTACAGAAAAACATGTATGGAAAAAACCTGTGAGTGTGAAACTCAGTGGCACTTCATGTGAAAAGATAGTGTTGTATTAATAGGATGGAGTCAAGAGGAAAGCTCTTGGGGATGCTGATAACAGCCCTGACAGATAACCACTGTCGGATCTTTGCCATGTGCATAAGGACAATGTGTCCCCTGTCCATGCATGGAGGATTAACACTGTGAAATATAGCCGGCTCACCTTATCCCCCTTGGGATTCATCACGCTGGGTCTGTCAGTCTCCTGAAACAGAAATCAGGGAACAATTGAGGCTAAAGATGCTATAGCCAATCATAATTCAATTTATAGGAAAATATAAGTTAAAGAAGTAATTTAAAGCTCATAATTACACAAATACTAATCACAAATGAGCCATGACAGTAGCATTCAGGGATAGAGGATAACAGAGATGTTCTTACCTCACTTTTATGCACAAAAACAAACAAGCACAACAGAGAAACAGGTGTGTATTAGTACAGTTTAGGGGTAATAAGTCACCCCACAATGTAATTTGACCGAACCAGGAGCTGCATAGCAAACAGTCCTCAATATCCCTTTGAAGAGAGGATTAAAGCGAGGACGTGACAAGAACAGTTCTCTCCACTATATTCAGCATCATCTCAGTTTGTTTTTACACTCTGACTAATGACAGCTCAACATATTTGTCCTAAGCTACAACATCTGTATCTGACAAAACAGACAGAATCCTGTAGCAACAGCAGTTAGTCACAAGTGGAAGATATGGCTCATCAAGTCTATAGTAAGTCTATAATATCTTAATACACTTTTACCACTGCAAAACTGGTGAAACACTGTCCTATTGTCTATATTAACAGTCATCTTTCAACAATCATTCTGAAAGCTTGTAAGGAAATAGCTGGTATATTTAAAAAGTTCTGGTAAACCTGTCAGACTTTCACTAACCTGAACCAGAACAAAAAAAAAAAAAGAACAAATAATTCTGCAAAAAACGATTAAGTAACTAAATAAAAATGTGGAGAATTTACTGAAAACCACTGAAACCAAACATACAGTGCGTGTCTTACCTGTGACTGGGTGTCTGCAGAGGTGCAGAGAGTCAAACAGCAGCTACTGAGGACAATGGGCAGCTTTTTATGCGAGCTGGGTGGCGAGTGGACAACAGATATAACGTCTGGTCCCAAGAATGTGCTGGCATGGGACCAGGCATGAAATATCACCTCCACTGACACTGCGACAACACCATGGAAGTGTAATAATAAATCATGAGTATTACCTTAATGGTATTGTCCAAATATTGTCTGTTGTTGTGTGAAATAATGCCAATTTAGAACAGTAGAAAACAAAATGAATTAAAATAACAGTCACATGTACACTTAGATTATTGTATCTACAGTACTTGTAGCTTAACTAGTGTGAACTGAACAAGTAATTACAAGAGTGATTAGTGTTAGGACAAGTCTAATGACCACAATGAGAGAGTTAAAATTCTAAGTGACAATGCAATTGGTCACAATGGGTGTAATACACACCAAAAGCCCCCCATGCATTGCAAAAGCAGTGAAGCATATTCTAAGAATAGGTCAGGCCTCTTCCTTGTAGGCCGCTTTTAACTTTGACAGCATGGATGTAGTAACACTGTCAACACATAGGATCAGACTAAAAGAAATGATTCCCTTCAATTATTTATTGTATGTTTTCTGAGCAATTATGGGTATTGAATCAAACATGTCATCGAAGCCTAATCACACGCAGGCCATTCATCTGTGTCTGTATGGCAGCCATGCTGTGACTGTTAGCTCTTGTCATTGCCGCTCTGATTTATCATGGGGGGATCATGTAGAGTGACATTATCAAGGTTAAATAACAGGAATTAGCTCCTTTGACATTTGTTCTATTCTAATCACAGTTATTATGATGAAAATACTGGTTGGTGTGATTATGCAGGGCCCCTAAAATAACTAGAGGTTAAGAGGCAAATAATAAGAGGTTGTTCCATTTTTGCCACATTGGCTCTGAGTTCAAACGGAAGAGGAGTGGGAGGAATAGGAGGTTTGAATAGCTGCTACAGTGAAGATATACAATTCTTAATTCAGACTGGATATACACTTTCAGGAGATTTGGGAAGAGGAGGAGGAGGAGGAGAAGAAGAAAAATTTTTAAAACAACAAATACAACTTAAAAAGATCTAACTTTTTAGTGGAAGTGAAGAGAGAGGACAACAAGCAAGACACATGAGACTATAAATTTTAAAGAAAAAGATTTGTGAAAGCCAAATTGCACCCAGCTGTGGCGAGGAGCAGAAAATTGCATCAGAATCGGTCCAAATTCTTTGAAACAATCACTCCTTGAGCATAAATACACACCTCTGACTCCAGATAAAATAGCTGAGTATTCTGCCAATAGCGTTGAATATGTCTCAACAGATTCATTGAGAAGATGTAAAACAGAATTCTGAGATGTGACGGAGATGAGACACAGTTCTTTTGGCACAGGTTAACGTTCTGGCAGTGACTAATGAACAGACACAAATGTAAACGTGCTTCCAGGGAGAGATTGCAGGAGACGTTTACGTGCCAAAGCTAATGTTGGAATGTATTGTTTCTGTTAGCCAGCACATCTGTTCGTTGGGTGGATGATGGACTCTTTTTAAAAAGGGGCCTAAAAACCTTTCTATTCAGGAAGCCTCTTTCAATACTGTAGGACTTTGAGTTTCACTATGAATGAAAAGTGTGGTACAAATTAAATGTAGTATTATTATTATTAACCCATGGATAAGACATTCTGCCTCTTGTCACCTATTTGTTGTGATTTGCCATTTCTTTGTCTGCCTAATTAAGTTTCTGTACTATTTACTAATTGTCATAGTTGACTATTTTCACAGTCAGTATGGAAGTTGTGGTGATAATGGCAGAAATCTTCACCTTATTTCACCTTTTTTTTCACACTGTGTCGCTCTTAGTTCATTAAATAAATCCCTTTTTGCATCATACTACAGATATGGTGCATTAAAATTGCAAATGTATTCATTCATGTGTTAATCAAAAGGCCTGTGCTCTCTCTGACCTCCTCAACTCTGTCAACATCTTGTTATATTTACATTGTGTTTTCATATTTTACATCTGCTGTCAACAATTTCTTGGCTTGACTTAATCAAGATTTCAGGGTATTGGTGCTAATCACAGCTTGAGCTGTGACACTTCTTGTAAATCACTTAACCCCTGAGCATCAAGTTTCTCTTCTTTCCACTCGCCTGTACTGGAATAAAGCCGATACGAGTGCTAAGATGTTTTTGGTAAACCAGGCATTAGCTACAAGGACATCTTCGGAAGAGTCACATGAAAGACGGAGGAGTCTATGTGGAACCTTTTGCTCTCGGTGAATTGTAAAGGGCTTCTCTGAGATTAGAAACAAGAGTGAAAATGAATGTGAAGATTTGTCTGCAACAGGAATGGCATGTTTGAGTGATCTGTTTCCTCTACATCTGGTTTATCTGATTTTCACTGATGCACAACACAGGCCCCAGAGTTTCTCATCTAAATTTATTTCCCATGTTTTTGCAAGGTGCTGCTGCAGATCAATATTCTTTTTACATATGCTGCCTGTTTGTGTTATATTATAGTTTCAAACAGCAGCCAGTGTTTGTTTCAGCCTCTAATACAATGGGGGGAGAGGGGGGGGGGGCATGAGCTAAAGAGACAATACCTCAGTGAGCAATGAGAGGCAATAAAAGGAGGAAGACGCCGGGGACAACAAATGTTCTGTCATCATTTTTTTTTTTTTTTTCTCAGTGATCCTCAGCAGGTGGGAGCGCTATTTCTGATGCAACCCAACTCCCCTCTGTCTCCACACAGACACATACACAAAAAGGAAAAAAGTAGGGAGGCCACAGTATCGGGGGAACTGCTTGTAATGCACTTTCTACCGTATCTGCATTCATAAATAGGTAAGTGACAGCTCATTGGTAGTTCTCCTTATGTGGTTGTAAATCTGAACAATTGAACTCATTTTGAACCTGAAGAGGACATCCGCTACAGCCGCATTACTCTCTAGGATAGGCTGTCGGTGCTTGATCTTCAAGGACTCTAGTCCATCCTCTCCTGCTCTTTGAAGTGTTATTTGTTTTTGTCAGTTGTCTGCTGTATAATCCATCTGAACTCATGGACATGACCCAGCCTACTAAGTCATGAGGACGTGACTAGATGTTGACTTTGGAGTCTGTGTTGTCACTTTTATATGTGTCACGTTTTGTACACTACAGTGTTCAAACCCATGAAATAAGAGATACACTGCCTACTGTGCAGTGAGTGTAAAATATTTCAGGGACACATGTTTTAGATTTTTATTCTCAGTGGTGAAAAGCAAGTACGTACAAAATGCTACAACTTGAGTATTTCCTTTTTTATGCTAATGGATACTTCTTGTCCACTACATTTCAGTGGCAAGTACTGTACATTTAATTCTGTTTTATTTTATTTGAAAGTTATGGTTACTTTGCAGATTAGGATTTTACACACAAAACCTGTGACCAGTTTATGAAATATGATGCATTGTTAATAATTAAGCTACCAAAAACGTATATAAAGTAGTTACAATGATCTCCACTCCATCTCCATTTGACCAACCACAACATCAAAACATACACATTAAGGAATCAGTAATATTGATAATGATACTGTAAATATATTATAATAATACTAATGATATATAATAATAGATCACTTTGGAACCATGAGTGCTTTTTGAGTACATTTTGCTGATAATACATCTGTACTCTTACTTTAACTTTGAATGCAGGACTTTACTTGTAATACAGTCTGTTTACAATGTGGTATTTCTACTTTTTACATAAGTAAAGGATCTGAATACTTCCACCAGTGTTTATGGTTAAGTGGTAAATCCAAGTAAAGGTAATTATCCCTTCTGAAATCAATAGAAATCAGAGGATAAGAAGATGGATAAAGAGATAATTCATGGAAATATTATTATTATTATTATTATTATTATTATTATTATTATTATTATTATTAGTATTATTATTATTAAGATCTAATATTTACTCTGCCTAGCGTCTAATAAACAATATTTAATTGAAATCAGGACATTAGTATCAATATTTGCCAAGATGCAGGGTTTTTTTTATTTCTTTCTGTGCCTCTGTAACTCTCTCCTTACACTTTTTTGGATCTTGTACAAACCTCCATAGTGGCACCTTTGTTTGGACACAGGGCACACAGAGCAGCTGACACATGACTTCAGCCAAGTGGCCTGCCATGGCATCCCTCTGCCTGCTGGTCTGACCTTGACGTTGCCCTCAAAGATTCCCAGTAGGTTGCAGCAAGTGCCCTGAATGGCCCACATTATCCTCATTGATATCAGTCTATTCAGTATATCCAGACAAAATTATAGAGGAGGGAGGAGGGGTGGTTGTTACATAACTGCAGCAGGTTGTTATTGTTGTCTGTTGGCATCTGTGTGTTCGTATGCATGTTAATTGTTATGGTACTATTTCTGAATGGAGGTGGTAAGGAATATGTGTTTTAGGATTTTTGTTTTTATTTATTTATTAAGCATTGTGATATGTCTGTTTTTACATGCGACAGTTCCTTCAATGCAACACAATTTTCTCCTTCGGGCGACAATAGAAACAACCTGGAAATACCTGAATTAACACACAGCAATTCCACAACAGGGCTAGTCTGGGAAAAGACAAGTCTACTGAGAAATAATTTAACTGTACTTATGTACTGTTCACACACAACACTGCAAAAAGGCAGTTATCCCTGTGGGGCATTACATTCATGTCTGATCTTGTCCCTGAGCTAATAAAGTCAACTGCAAACAAGTACTCCAGAAGTGTCTATGATGAGAATTCATTCCCTTTTTCTATATTTATACTGTATATTTATAGTGTATTGCATATTTTAATTTTAGATTTTGGGTGTTTAAACAGAGTGACTTGGTACAAGTATTTCATTGTTTAGATTCCTGTGGTTCCTATACAGATTACAATAAACTATTCTTGGCCCTCAGAAGTGGAAAAATCCAAAAACTGAAGGTAACTTCTCACACACACCAAAATGCACTGTACATTCAGAGCAAAAGCACAGCTGGCAGTTCAAAAAGTTGTGGCTACTAAAAATGTCTCATGTGCGCCTCCACCCAAACATAAAATTTGTTTAAAAATACTGACTTTGTCCACAAGAGGTCAGAAGAGCTTTGATTTGCCCAGCACTGCAGCCACTAGTGTCCAGGAAAATCAGTTTTCTTTGCCTCTTTTGATTAGGAATGAAACAAACAAGAGACTGAATAAATATTATTTGTAGAACAGAAATGTGTAGGATGGCAATAGAGTAAAATGAGATTATATGTATGGTGACTTCAGTTTGGAGTCAGGGTGTGGTACCCTGGCCAACAGGGTCTCAATCAATCAGCGATGAGCAGTTTTTCTAATCAGTGTAGACAGAGTCCAGCAGGGGGCGGCAGCGCCTCAAATCTAAAATCTCAGCGGGAATCCAAGGCGAGAGTTCTGCAGCAGACTGTCAATCTAGCGGGAATGAAAACGGGGCTTTGAAATGGGCTTCTCAAAATAAAAGGCTACTTAATAACAAATTATTTAAAGATCCCCTCGAGGCATATTCTAAGACATAAAAATACTCCTACTTTGAGTTATGATTTGTGTCTAATATGGTTTCCAACAAAAAATATAAAACAGATTTCATGTAAATTGAACAAAATTAATGTATTTCACTATCTTGGACAATATAAAACAGATATTATACAGATAATTCCTATTTACAAGATTTACTTTGGATAAAAGCATTTGCTAGTTGACTAAATGTAAAAGCAATATACAAGTGCTCCTCTGGCTTCTTTGCCCAGGCCTTTACAAGAGGCCTGTTTTCATAGTTTATCAGAAGACCTGCAACAGCATAGAGCTGATTAATGTTGCTAAAAAGCCGGAGTGGGATCTCGGTGTCAAAGAACTTGTGTTCCTTCACTCGGCGTATGAGGCGCTCCACATGCATTCTGAGGCGTGCAATGGCCTGAGTCTCCCTGACCTCACAGGCAGACATCTGGGATCTACCAGAGAGAAATGCCGGCCTATAGATCTTACACGGCACAAAGCCATCGACAAGAAAACCTCAGTCGACCATGATGGCCATCCCAGGTCTCAAAAAGGAGAGAATTCCAGACTCTCACATGATCTGTTTGTCACTAATAGATCCGGCATACAGTGGACCGCCCTGTGTTTCCCTCAACTTATTTTAATTCCATCAGCCCTGATCTTTGTCAAGTTGTTATGGTCCATGGAAATTATTATTATCATTATTATTATTATTATTATATTATTACTGACTCTGTGAAGGTGCCTCTCTGTGCTTGTGTCACACTGACTATAGATGGGGCCCCTATTACAGCCCATAAGCCCATGAGGAGGTTGTAGGATGCAAACCCAATTAAATACAATCCAGATGTTACCATTTTAAACTTGTATCAGTGTCTACTATGAACTTACTTGGTACCACAAATATATGGTTACATTAGCCTTCATCACACACACACACACACAATATCTGCTGCTACTGCTAAAGTACTACACAACAATCAGGAGTACATGTTTGACAATAACAATGATTAAATATTACAAGTACAAGGATTCTGACAACTACTACTATTCCACTACATTCAACCTTCGTTGAAACTTAAACTTCTTTTTCTGAGACATTGTCACCACTTGACACAAATTGTAGCAGCAGTATGGATAGCGGAAGTGATATATAAGGCAGAGATTTTACTGGAAGTACATCAGCACCACTGTGTGCTTGTACAGTGGACCTGAGGTGGAAAACCATTGACTCTATATGAATATGGATGACGTGTCTCCACTGTGGATGTATTATAAGAGCTGGATACCGGATTAACAATGGTGCCCATTCAGTCCTGTAGGAATTGCTCGGCTGGTGCATATGCCAAAAAAAGTTCTAGCTTCCGGATTTGCTTCTGTGTTGTGCGGCCCACTGAATATGCGCAGTAGTGTTTCCCGCACTGGCCCTGCCAATGAGTTCCTGCTCGGCCCATAGACTTTACATTGTGATGATGTCACAGATTTTTAAATCGCTTTTCTTGGCTCCAGGAAAGTTTTACAAATATAAAACCTCCATGGATCAAAAGTTCATAATAAAAGTCATAATTGACGTTGTTTGCAGTTCGAGGTGTCCTGTCAACAGTTTTACAGATGTCTCTTTTACAATGGTGGTCTATGGGCCTCAGGGGGATTTTTCGCCACAATATCGCAAGTGGCCACTGGAAAAAAACTGACTGCAAGGCTGAACTGGTGGCGCCCTATCCATTTCTTATTATACATCCACGGTCTCCATTGCCTACCGCTATGCAAAAATGAAGCTAAAACCAAAATATCTCCTTTCCGGGAGTGGCCATCTTGCTTGTGTGACCTCATTTGAGGCCAGATACTGTGAAGTAAGATTGGGCAGCGGATGACAGCCTGGACATGGCCCCTTAACTGCCCGGCCACCTGACAGAGGTTTGAGAGCGGCTGTCACAGCTGTCAATCATGATGTCACACCCCCTTTTTTTCATATTGTCAAATAACTAATTAAAGACAAACTTTTCAGAAAAATGAGCACTTGAACAAACATCAGTGTGATAAGAACTACTTGAAAATGTATTTGACATGTACTTTTGACTATGACCTACACTGCAGAACACACTAAACAGAAAACACGACGACGTTTCATATTTCAACGGTTCTGTGACTTGTTTTGCATCTCTGGGCCACCATACAGTTGTGTTCTTTTTGCATGCTTTTAATTTGAATATCGACTTCCGTTCTCCCCAGTCTGGAGAGCTTGACCCTCCTCCAACAGCACAAGAAGCACTTTGTCTCGGCAGAGAGAGGGGTGTTGACAGGAGAAAGAGGGGGGAGGTGAGGGAGACTGAATTGGACTGGCCCGGTTCACTCGCACCGGAGACCCTGCAGCAGGACGAGGACAGCGGAGGCCCTTGAGGAGGAGAGGGATAGGAGAGGACAGGAGAAGGAGGATCAAGGTGGACAACGGAGACGGGAGACCACTTTTGGACTGGGATGCAGCGGGACACCGGGCGGGGAGGGGGCCCGCATGATTCCCTACAATCCGCAGGCTGTAATGATGGTGGTGATGCGCCGAGAGCAGAGCGGCGGTTTCCTGCAGAGCCCGACACACTGCTGCACCATAAACCCGCAACCGAACTGCAGGGATAGACGCCTCTGCTTCTCTTTATCAGAGCTTTACCAAACAAAACCGGATTTCAATACCGATGCTTGAGCCAAACAACCGGACAACAGTCTACCTTTGCAGCTCCATTCATACTCCACCCCTCCTGTGGGATGAGACGGGGGACTGCGGCGGACGCAGATACCAGCTTTGAACCGAGCCCGCTTTTTATTGCACCGCTACCGGTTTCAGTGTGCATGCACCGGTTGTTTTGAGCAACAGACAAGTGGGGGGGGGGAGCAAAGATGTTGGTGCGATGCTACCGGTGCAAGCTGTCGGTGTGGGCCGCTCTGTGCGTGCTGGTGCTCTGCTGGTTTTATATTTTCCCAGTCTACAGACTCCCACGCGATAAAGAAATAGTAGAAGAGGTGCTGAGGCAGGGAGACGTGTGGCAGAAGAACCAGACCGGCATCGATTTGTACAGGTTCGTCTTTAAGCTCACATTTCTGAGTGTTCCCCAAAGTGCACCTTAAGTGGGTTGTAAGGGTTAAAAAGCAGTAGTAAGTTACAGGGCTCAAGAAGCGATTGCGCAAAAATAATCCATTTGTTTACCCTGCATCCACCTCAGAGCATACTAAATATTTACTAAGCTTTATTTAGCAGCAGGCATGTCCTCAGTTGGTGTTCTTGGTTCAGATTTATGGCTTGTGGCCTCCTCCTCCTCCTTTGTCTGTATTGGGAGTCCCTGAGCATGATGTTATTAGATTGTATTGTAATAGGCACCCAAAGGGAAATTGTTCTGATTATTGCATAAAAGCCCTCAATCATGCCAAAATGCCAACTGTAATTCTCCCAAAAACATGTTTTAAAAGGTTTGTGGTCGTCAAATCTTTGCAAAAATCTAAGAATATTACAGTAACACACTATAAAGACCCTTTATTAAACACCGCAGAGACATTATACTCTTCACTTGGCTTGTGACACTGTTCCAAAAGCAAACCAAATCAACAGAGCACGTTAGTTACACTGCTGCGGTCTTATTTACGTTATTAAATCTTATTCATTGGAGAATATGCGCAGATAATTCCCCGAGGCAAAGCCGATTAGGATAATCAGAGAAGGTGAAACCTGCAGAGCAGCGGACAGGGCCTACAGGGAGATGTGATGCTCACTTGGAGATGGAGTTTCTGTGCTTCTTCCAGTCATACAGCTCAACAGCCTTTGTGTTTAGTAAGGTTTTGTTGCCAAGAATTGACAGCTGAGAGAGACTCCAGTGTAATAGTATCTAATCAAGTCATAAATAATCCAAAACATTCCTCTCAGGCCCAGCGCTTCACCTCAGACAGTGGTTCTTTGTCCTGTCCGTATTAATACGCAGCTCTCAATGGATGTCTCAAGGCAAATAATTAAGCAATTATTCTAGCCCGTTTCTTACCAGAATCCTGGCTGTCCTGTAGAATCCAATTTGTGTCAAACTGTCCAGAGATCACCAGAGACCCGATTGATTATTTCCCTTTAAATCCCACATCCTTCTCTTCACAGGAAGTTGCTGACAGAATGCTGCGATCCGAAGAGGATGTTCGCGGTGACCAAGGAGAACTCCCCGATGGGCAAGGTCCTATGGTACGATGGCGAGTTCTACCACTCGCACACAGTCAACAATGACACCTACCCGCTCTTTGTACAGGTAAGCAGGAGAGTGCAAGCATGTAAATACCATAAATAGAAAAAGAATAGAAGTTTTTAATCATAATTCTCATATAACAGCGCTTTCCACATTGCAGTGGAAGTCTGTCAAGTCATCACATGCAATGAAAACCAACATTCACTCCCTCTTTAAAGATGGTGTAATGCTGTTCTTTAGGGGGTTTTAGGTGGTTTTTTTATATCAGAGAGCCACAGACTTACTTAGAATCCCTCTCCACAAGACAGATGACTTTGAGATAGACAGCTGTGTTCTTGAAAAGTAACTAAGACCAGATGATGGAGACTGTTTTTTTTTTTTTTTTTTCTCCCACTCAGCGCAATATGACACTGTTGTGGGGACTGTGGGTTTTAACATGGATCCTTGTTGATCCATAATGGAGGCAGGGAGGGAGCAGTGGAGCAGACAGACACCCTCGAATGAGAGAGGACTACTGGTATAGTGTTCTCTGTGTGGGGGGGGGGGGGGGGGGGGGTCGATATTCAGATGTGGAGATGTGCAGAAGAGTCTGCTAGAACAACAGACGCTGTAAGATGCTGCAAATATCAGTAAAATGCCAGAGTGAATGATACTACACGAGGTATCTGTGTCACTTTCATTTTCATTTATTCATTATGATTATTTTCTCTTTCTCGTCACCTAAGGGCCGTAGATTTCTGTAGAGACAGGATGTAGGATAAGAGGTACAGATTTTTTTTTTTACAGCAAATCAGGCTGCTTCTCTGGATTTATTACTCAACAGGATGTGTTTTTTTCCCCCACTTTTGGAAAGTAAGAGTCTAATGTAAGAAAGGAATGTTTAAACCATGAGTAAAAACTGAACGTATGCTTCAAGTTTCTCTCTCTCAAGTTACTTCCCCTTTACTTTGCATTCAGAGAAATGCAAAAATGGGTGTAGTATGTGTATTTACGGCTCAGTGACTGTATCCAGATAAGGTCTGTTGGGCAATTCATTCTATGTCAATGTATATGTGTGGATGAGAGTGTTTGTGCCTGGAAACAGGACAAAATGAGTAACAGTGGTTTAAGTGTTTTTGCCATGGTTTTTGTATCAAGGGGTGATACATCTCACTAGTAATCAAGATTGGATCCCTGTTACTCATGCTGAAAATCTGCAGCTGAATATCCAGGTTGGAAAATGCAATGAATATCTGACCCTAATTTGCGAGCGTGAGCTGTGTATGTTCATTCATGAGGGATGGGGGAGGTGAGGGTGAATAAAAAAAGAAATATGAAGAGCAAGTGGCCAAGCTAAACCATGGTGTTTGTGTGTGTGTGTGTGTGTGTGTGCATGAATGTGCACCAGTGGGTTTAAAGGCTTTGATGTTACTGGGGGGTTTTGTGAAGTAGAGGAAATGCAATGTTTTAATGCAAACATACTGCAAGTGTTCATGCCTTAGATTAAGAATATATTGTACATATGTTGATTCATCCAAATCACAAAAAAAGACTTCAGACATGCTAGCAGCACTGTGAGACTGAACATAAAATGCAGCTTCAGTTTTGCACGTATTTGGCCAAGTTGGACAATTAAAGTTAAATTGTTGACCTGCTGATGGTGCTAGAGTAAGATTTCAGGGATCACCAAAGGTTATATTTCATCTTGTGGGGATATTAATAGACCTGCCAACCTGTACGCATTTTGCGTAGCAGGTACGCATTTTGACATCAAAATACGCCAGTATGATTTGTCACTCTAAACTACGCAAGAAGGTTGTGATGCCTGTGAGTTCAATTGCACACATGCAATACTCAAGTCTATCAGCAAGAGGCAGAAGCGTCTAGCCTGCCGAAAAGCATAAGAAGAAAAAGAATTTGACCAATCATTGCACCGGATTTGTTGGATTTGTGCCTTCACCCATGGATGTATTGTAAGAGCTGGGTACGGCGCCACCACTCAGCCTTGCAGCCAATTTTCCCAGTGGTCACTTGCGGCATTGCAGCGAAAAATCCCCCTGCAGCCCAAAAAGCATTTTCCCCATAGACCACCATTGTAAAAGATACGTCCCTTAAACTGTTGACAACACAAACTGCAAACAAGGTCAATTATGACTCTTTCTATTATGAGTTTTTGATTCACAGAGGTTTTATATTTGTAAAACTGTCGTTGAGCTGAGAAAAGCAATTTAAAAATCATCAACAACAAGCCATACAACAATAGGGGCTATATAAATGCAGCAGTAGTGAGAGGTTAGCATGTCACCTAAGTGAAATTGTGCTCCTTGGTAAGCTATTTTTAGGCAGGTGACAAACAAATGGAAATTTTTGTTTATTTGACTGCTGCATGCAAATGATGTACTTTAATGTGTATGCAGTGTTTCCCCTAAATTCATTCAGCAGCGGCACACCACCGCTGCAAAATTATGAGCGCCGCTGCTAAAATTTCAGACAATCATTAATATCAACGGGCTACTAATGATTTTAGAGTAGCATAGCTCTGTTAAGGAATAAGGCAGTGCCGCTCCAAAGCAGTCAACCTGGGGGGAACATTGGTATGTAGATTATGTACAGTTATTCATTGTGCAAACTGCAGTGTTTTGCATCTGACACACTCATAAAATTCGTCCAGGGTTGGCAGGTCTGCATTGGTACATGTCTGTACCAAGTTTTGTGCCAGTTCATTAAGGAAATTTTGGTGCAATTTTGACCAGCTGGTGGTGCTAGATGAAAAGTCCGGGGACCACCAAAGTCACCGTTATATAGTTGTTGAGATATTTCAGTCTGGACCAAATAAAGCCACGCCGCTAGTGTAACTAAACATGTATTTTACCACTTACAAGTGGTTTTGAAATGCTTTTTTCAATGCTAAGATTTCTGCCACCATCCCAGTTCAATTTAGGTTGTAATGAATTTATTTTTATATTTGAAAAACTCAACAGCAACATGCCTCTCCAGGGGCAATGTCCCAGATTCTTTGGGCAATCTACCGTATTTGGCCAGTGCCAGAATCTCAGCTGCAGATATCTCAAAACCTGACTGACTACAGTATTTGCAAGGCTAGATTCCACTCAAAGTAAGAAGGATAATAACAGTGTTTTTATGTGATTTTTAGTGGACTGACCCTTGAAAAAGTGCTTATAAATGCAAGAATTTTAGTTAACGGTATACCAATTTTATGCAACATTTCTTAAACTCTGTGACTGTGCATATGAGTAAATATGTGTTGCTTTTGGATGTGATGTTAGCTATATCATTACACCATGTTTTTTATGTATTTTTAGTAACCTGGTTGAACTTCCGTAACAAGCATATATTGTGGCGAGTTCCTTCTGTGTTTCCCAGAAAGACGGTACCTAGTATTTAGGTGGGATGGATGAAGTACAAGCTCACATACACACACAAATTCTGGCTTCTCAACTACTAGTGCTGTGATTGCAGGTCTGAGCACAGACAGACAGCCACGCTACACCAAGCTGGCAACAGCTACAGTATCTGGGCATCTGCCAGGGAATGTGCCAATTAGGGCTTTGACTGTTAATTGCTGGTTAGTTCAATGGCTCAAACAGAACATCCATACATACAGTTCAGTGGACTGTACAGTTGATTCCTATGATCTTCCTTATGTAGTTCCTCGACCAGTTGTCCTTTGATATTGTACAGTACAAAGAGGATTTGTGGAGGGATATTCATCATTTCAGCATCTTAAAAAGTTTATATATATATATATATATATATAATCCCACATAAACTCATGACGACACAAAGATTTCAGTTCCTCTCATATATATATATAATCCCATATAAACTCACGACGAGACAAAGATTTCAGTTCCTCTCATATTGAAACCAACACTAAAAACAGAACAATTTGTTTTTTGGACCACACAAGTAATTTGAAAACATTAACTTGGGCTCTGGGAGATTCTGATGTGCATTTTTCACAAATTTCTGACATTTTATAGACTAATAAACTAAATACATTGAAAAAATAACCACCAAATAATGAAAATAGTTAGTTGCAGCCCTACATTATAGCATACAAACCAATCCAAAATATGTCAAAACATTCAGGATTTTAGTAAGCAATTTGGATTATTGATAATGATAACTTTCCAGATTTAGTTGGACCATGTGCTACTGGAATTATATTCCCCCTCTCAAGTTTTAGCCCAACATGCTGGTTCCCCTCCCCAACATGATGGGCTGTTATTGTCCCCTCTGACTCAACCCCCTGTCACGGTCCAAAAGAGACCCTGAGGCAAGGAGAGGTGTGTGTGTGCACTTTTGTGTGTGTATTCTCAAGTGTGTGCTCTCCACGGGGAATAATGAGGACAATTGTTTCCGCCGTCTCACTTAATCCATGCCTCCGACTTAAATACAGCTGAGGCAAAGAGAAAAGACATTTTTGGCCCTTGCCTCATGAAGCGTGGCATTTCAGTGTCCTCTGTAACCGTTTCTATTACTGTCCTATACAAGGCTTTAATTCAGGCAGTGATTCCCAACCAGGGGCACTTGCCAGGGGGTATGTGGAAAGATTGTAGAGTAGCTCAATTAATTTGGAAAAATGCGATTTGAGTAAAACTCTATAAAACCACATAATATATTTTTTTTCAATCAATTTGTTAGATTTTACAGGTGCAAATTAGCTGTTGCGCTAACCCCAGCACATCGACATGAATGTTGTTAAAATGTCAATGTTTGAATGTGTCAATGTTGATGCCAGAAAAACAGCTGCAAATGTCCTGACGTCTCATTGAAAACACTTGCTTTTGTTGGTTGAAATGGGAAGTGGACATTGGTTTCGAGGGGCTCTCGAATCGTACTCTCTGCTGATTTCCAACTTTCTGACTAACCATCCACCGACCCCTCCTCCCTCCTAATAGGAAAGATCAACTCATATAGATCTCGTGTGAACTATGTCACTTTAGAAATGTTGAGATGATGCGTTTTTTGTAAATGTTGACATATTGCGTTTTGTAGAAATGTTAATATGCTACGTATTTCACATGTTGAAATGTAGACATTCAACGTTTCTGTGGTTTGCAGAAACGTAAACTGCCAACGTTTTATTCTGGCGACCAGGCTGCTCTGCCACTGCTCCTACTTTTTCCGCCATTAGCTGCTTGGCCTTCACTCCTGTGTCTGTATCCTCTTCACCCCCTGAGGAAGAGGAATCGGGCACTGGCTGGTACTCTTCATTGTCACCTGTGATGCTGTCATCCTCTGAGGAGGATGTGTCCTCACCATGGGTGGACGATGTCTCTTCATCAAGGGCAGAGGATTTCTCCTCATCCTTGCTTGCTGAGCACATAACATAATTTTGTGCTTGAAGCAGCAAATATGACCATCTTGCCAGAGAAAAAATGATCTGGGAGCTGTTAGGTTTACTTATAGCAATAGTACATAAACTCTGGGACAGGTTTGTTTTTGTTTTTGTTGCCCTCACAGCAGCATCTTTGCATGACCTCCTATGTTTGTTTTAATGGGGAGGAGGGTAGATATTTGGGTGTGTAAGGGTTATTGTGTAGTTGCATGTGGCAAAGCTACAGGTGCTTTCAACATGTACACCAAAGGCAAGTTTACCTGGGAAACCCGCAAAGCTGAATAGCCTGCATCAACAGAAAGTCGCTGCAACTTGGGGGAAGGATACATCATAATTGATTTCACTCTATCTTGCAAATACATATTTGCGCTGTAGTTTCACACACATGCACATTTTTTTTCATGCACACACAAAAATCATTATCTGACATCCTTAAAATTACACCTATGTCAAAATTGTGTCATTCATTTGCTTCAGTGGAGTGCGGTAAGCCATCGTACACCCTTAGTGGAAACTAAGAATATTACATGAATTTGCTCCCAAGGCCAAAAATTGACCAATGACACTATCTAATGAAAACATTAAAAACTATAAATTTCAAGTGTTGAGTTCAGAATGAAACCCATTTTACCTAAATTGCATGATTTAATGTTGTAAATAACATGGAATTAAAAAGTGCAGTTTTAATGGTTTCAATGGGCCAAAAGTGGCCACGATAGAGCCAAGTGGTAGTATTGGATGTATACAGCATACTATAGACATATTTAAAGAGCTAAAGTTAAAAATAGAAAAATCAGAAAAAAATCCACGCCCTTGGGAAATTTTATGTCATTTACATTAACACAGCTAACCAGAGGGTTAAACACTTTGTGTTGCAATGAAGAGTGCACGAAAACTAGTTAGCAAGTGAGCTAATAGGTTGAAAGAGTTAGATAAAAGTAGCCTAATGGATAAATGTTTAAAATAGGTAGCTAAAAGCAATAAACTGTTCAAACTGTTACTTTTATTACAGTATGTAATAGAAATATGGTTGAAACATTTAGCTAAAAGTACTGGACAAATGGTTAAATAGATAGTAGATATGTAAAAAGGCATAGTACTTGAAATAGCTAGCTTAAAGTACTGGATAAATTGTTGAAACGTCCATTGCAAACCTGACTGAACCAACCTTAACATTGACAGTTCAATTGTATTTAAAAATATTGTAATATTATCCACCGTTATATAGTCAGTAATATTAAGTAACATAACATCCAGTCCATCTGGAACATAATACATGGTATTGATGAAGGGGTATTTGAGTTCATTTTACAGGGCTGTGGAGGTACATCAGACAAAAGGTTGGGAACCACTGTGTTAGGGACCAGGCACAAACACAGTGCCATGAGATTCAAGAAAAGACATTTACCAGGACATTGATTTGATTATAATGGAGAGGGTACGAGAAGAGAGCACTTTTTAGGAAGATGCCTGTTTGTGAAATGTGTTTCATATGACAAATAATATGGTACATTTGGTCATAAGTTCACATTTATTGAATAGTTCAGATGGAATTTGCAGATAAGTTAAGGTTTTTATATTTTTTTGCTTGGCAGTATAGCTTTTTTCTTTGCAGATTTGCCTATATCTGCTTGGTATCCCTGATTGAATTTCAGGAGCATATCCAGACACAGAATTGGATTCAATAGCTGTATGACCTGTGCTTGCTTTTGTCCAGCTTCTTGCTTAAAATCTCCTTGCTGGTGTGTCCGTCAGCTCATGAAACTGTGAAGGGAGATTAGCAGTTGGGTCGAGATCCTGAGTTTTGCTGAACAGAGGGTGACTCTTACACCAGCTTCAATTTTGGGATCTAAGTCGAGAGAAAATTAATGTGGTTTTGTGTGTGTGTGTAAGTGATTTTGTGTGTTAATGTCCAGGTACTTGTGTCTGTGGGCACAATGACAGAGCTGCATGTTTTCTTCTGCTCAGGACAACCCTCTGCAGCTGCCTTTGAAGAAATGTGCGGTGGTGGGTAACGGCGGCATCCTCAGGCACAGCAAATGCGGACGGGACATTGACCAGGCCGACTTCGTCATGCGGTGAGAAACAAGGATCTGTGTTTGTGAGCGAGCGCGTTTATACGACTGCTTCATTGCTCCTCCAAATGTGAATCAGCCGTGTTTAAGAGAGCAGTCAAACACCATCAGCCATCAGTGATAATGAGAGCTGGTGTCGACTGTAGCCGAGAGAGGGAGAGGCAGAGAGAGGAAAAAATGGGCCACAGTGAGGGCAAGAGAGAAAAGAGTTTAGGCGTGAGTGAGCAAAAAATGAATTAAGATGAGGTAGGAAGAGAAGATGAGCAGAAAGGAATAAGGCAGAATAAAACCATCAGATGGTGCAGAATAAAATAGTATAAAAAATATTGTTCTGCACTTGTTGAAGCAAACAAGCTGCTGTGTTTCATGAGTATGAATTAAAGGTGTCTTCCTGTTTCAAACAAGTAGTCAAAGAAATACATTTGTATTGGTTTTGATAGGGGAAAAAACCATTTTCTTCCCTGAGAATGTGACAACTACACCCGAGTGTTGCAACAGTTCAAGAGAGAGTTATTGAGTAAACTATTAGACTTTGAGCATTAGGAAAAGTTTAAAAGGAAAAAGATACAAAGTACAAAATGCCAGTAAGGCAGCATCTGATAACAACAGCTTACATGACCTTCCCTGTCAACTTATGGACTCCATATACAGCCGTCATACTGTACCGCCTCTGCAGTCTCTAACTTGAGTGACGTGCATTGTCATAGAGGTTACATTACATGATCAGTACCACGCTGTTAAAAAATAACCACACAAATCTTCAATGATGAACAAGATGTCATGGTAGAGCAGAATCATGACTAGTGCAAGGGGAAAACCATGCTTTGACCATGCACAAGTGTTTTTTCCTCTTCTTTTTTGTCAGTAAGTGGCTAAATTGTATCCCTAAATATAATTGGTTGAGCGGGTCCACCTCTTGGACAGCTAAGTATGGCAACACCACATTGACAAAACACATAAACCAGTTCTGTATGAAAAGTACCCTGAGATAACGTCTGTTGTGATTTGGCACCATATAAACAAAACTGACTTGAATGTGTGCAGAATCTTATTTAGAGCGATGTACTTGAATGTGTTTGTCTGAGCTCTGTCTTTTGTTTCTTCCATCGTTGACATTAAGTTGATAAAACACTGGGACTTTTTTTTTCTGTCTTTACGTCTCGGGGATAGCAGTCAAACGCTCCTTCGGTGAGCACATGGCAACTCCTCTACATCCACCGCGTGTGGATCTTCGTTGTGTTCACAGATTTTCGCAGAGAGGTTGAGAAGAGCTGATGTTATTGACCGTGATTGTTACCAACCCTTAAAAAACCCACTGATAATGTATAATAGATAATCTTCCTAAACCCACCCTGTTTCCAAGCATCTTTGCAACTCTTGGGAGCAAAATGATCAAAAAAGTATCCTATCAAATGTGCACTTGAATGCACATGCTGCAACTTCATACACAAAATTAGACAGTAACACTCTAGGTAAGAGGACAATACATGTGTCTATATTTTACTACTGAACTTCCTGGTCCTGGGTTTGACGCCAACAACCGTCTGGTGTGTGGATTTAATTTTAATTTTCAGTTTAATTTTCTTTTTTAAACTGCTGATAACACACACAAAAAATAATATTTTACCAGCCAGTAAAGTTTTGCATGGTAGAGAAAATGTCCGAAACTGTGACATAGTGATGTTATTGTAATTTAATCTATTAAACACATCTTGCAAACTTGAAATGTAAATTTAGTACAGTAATGTCATTGTAGATTTTGATGTGTGTGCGTGTGTGGTTTTGAGTCACACATGCACAACAGGAAATGTTTATTGAATTAAAGGACAGGTTCATAATTTTTCAAGTCTGTCCTAAAACAATAGTCAGGTTCCCAAATTGAAATGTTTTCTTGTTATAATCATTCCTCCTGTTCATACTGACCATTAGAAGATCCTTTTATAATGCACTTAAAATGAAAGTGATGGGGGCCAAAATCCACAAACCTCTTTCTTTGCGAAAATGTATTTAGAAGTTAAGCTAATATGAAGCTTCAGCTGCCCAAATTAGTCAAATGATGCTAAAAAGACTGTAAATGTGGCAGGTATCCACTTGATATGACTAACTCAGACTAAGATGGACTTTTACATGCATTTCTGCACATTTTTTGGCCATTTTTTGGATGATGGCCCCCATCACTTACATCAAAAGCACCTCTTTCAGTGTTCAATTGAGTGAAACAGACTTGAAAAATTGTGAACATATCCTTTAATCTGCCTCTCTGCTCGCTGTCATAATCAAATCTAATCAAGAAGTTAATAGCCATAATGACTTAAACAAATCATCGAATTGTTTATCTTGTGTGTGCTTGGGTAGCTTATATAAATCATAATCATGGGTACCATTTTCAAAGTACATAGCGTGTGTGCATGTTGAATATGTAAAATGCTATATTGTGTGTTTTGCTCATTTAGGTGTAACCTTCCACCACTTTCAAAGGAATATGTGGAGGATGTGGGAACCAGAACACATCTGGTGACAGCCAACCCCAGCATCATAGAGAAAAGGTAATCAGCTTGTTTTTTTAAGATTCAGAATTGCATAATCAAGTCTATTCTCAAATAGATCAACGCGCATTTATCCCTTTCCGCATAGATATTCACGACTTACAGTACAGAGCAAGTAAATGTACAGAGCAGATTTGCTAACATAGACAGAAAAGGCTAATGGTTGAATCACTGTAGTGATGTGAAGAGATGCACTATGATATAAAAAGCCACACATGAATAGGATTTAAAAATGGTGAAATAAAAGTTCAACTAAACAGACTGCTTGTTCTAAACTGTGTATAGTCATTATAAGACAGACCCTTGTGCTTTTGAGGCATTGCATCTGACAACACAGGAAACTGAATTGCTTGACACCCACTTGGGAAATGAAGACAGCTGTAAAGATTATTCAAACAGTCTGTAGACTCATACTGTTAAACCCCAACAAAAGGATTACTTCACTTTCTCTCTATCACTGTTTCTATTACTCAGGTTTCAGAACCTTCTGTTGTCGAGAAAAGCTTTTGTGGAAAGTATGAAGGTCTACGGCTCAAGCTACATCTACATGCCAGCGTTCTCCATGAAGCCTGGCACCGACCCGTCACTGCGGGCGCATTACGCCCTGGCAGATACCTCCTCCAACCTCACCGTGCTCTTTGCCAACCCAGAGTTCCTGCGCACTGTGGGAAAATTCTGGAAGGCCCGCGGCGTGCACGCCAAACGCCTCTCCACGGGGCTCTTCCTGGTCAGCTTGGCCTTGGGGCTGTGCGAGGAGGTGACGGCCTACGGCTTCTGGCCGTTTTCCGTCGGCCTGGATGAGCAGCCAGTCAGCCACCATTACTACGACAACATCCTGCCCTACAAGTGGTTCCATGCCATGCCCGAGGAGTTTGTCAAGCTTTGGCACCTGCACAAAAGCGGCACGCTCCGCATGAGGGTGGGACACTGCCCCCCTCAGGAGAGAGGGAGTTAGAGCATTTTGACGAGCGTCAGCAGTCAGTTGAAGCTTAGCGGGTTACAGGAAGCAGGTGAAGACTTATGGGTTGCTATCCAACAGGACATTGATGTCATGACACACATGCTTGCACATGCACATGAGCATATTTCCTCTGAGGAACCCCCGGCACTGCATCTGTGTCCGTTCACTGCTCCCCCCCGTTAATCCCTCAATATCATGAGAATGTCCTCCACCCAGACCAGCAGCATCAGGGACAGAATGCACATCACCACATGCAGGCATACGCACAATGTAAAATATCCATACATTCCCAAAACTTGCCATATCTTTACCCCTGGTTTCTGAAATTGTGTGTGTGGTTGCACGGCTGTGTTTTTTATGGAAAGCCTCAGCTGGGACTAATAAAGGTGAACATGTCTGGGGTTGGATGGGTGTGGGATGTTTTTTTTTTTGTATGCTGACTACTGTATCTGACTGACATATGGGGCAGCTGGACCAAACCCCCCTCTGGGTCTTTGTTAAACAGAGACAGAAGGCGTGGAGGACCAGGGGGAATAATAAAACGCTCTGAAAGACTGGCAAAATGCAAGGAACAAGGGAGAGATAATGGTGTCCTGGTACCTAGCTTGAATAGGACTGAAATTTAAAGGAGCACAAAAAAAGGATGGCGGGGGAGAAAGAGTGAAAGCTGGCTGGTGTGTGTATGAAAGGATTTTTTTTCTCTTTCACTTTTCTTCAACCGAGCGCTTGATTGGCATTCTCCAGTGCCAAATAGAGCTTTAGTTCAAAGCAGGAGCCATTAGAAATGGAGTCTTAACTACTATATCCCCTAGAATGTTTAACCAAGTTGCAACTTAGCCCTTCACTGAAAAGGGAAAATGAGTACACAGTGGTTACCGCATATTGTTTTTGTTTGCCAAATGTGATTCTCGGGATCAATGTGAATTCTTTTTTTTTTTTTAGGTTCTTCAGTGGCTATGAAGAGAAGGGAGAAAACATTATCAACATATATTATCAGAAATCAACATTTGCTGCAAAAAAAACATCACACATAGGTACCTCAGCTCTAAGTAGACATCATAACTGACTAATAACTAACAATTCAATCACAAGCAGGCACCTTAAATTCACGTCCTTAGAGGGGCTGCTGTAAGTCTTGTAACCATACTAAACTTGCCAGGTGCCAAGCCAAGGGAACAGTGGTCTCTTTGATACACAGTCTTGCACTGTCCTTGCGCTCTCTAATGGCGAGACACTGCTTGAAAGGGAGGTAGTAGTGATAGAAAAAGACTCAGTGTCACAGAGTGGCATTTTAACGGTTGACAGTAAACCTTATTTTTTTCTTTTTTTTTAGATGTTGGACATTTCATAGGGTAAATTGTGATTATTCATGCCATTATTATTATGCTGTTGTTATTATTATTTTGCATCTGCAAACAGAAGGAATGGAGCATCTGTCCTGCGTTCCTTTTTGTATATTTTTTTTGACATTTTTTTGGGCACAAGGGAAAAATAAGATGCTCATGTACAAGCCAACATGATGATGATGACAGATGTGGTTGTTTGGTACTTGCAGCTGGAAAATGACGAACTTGATTGAACTTGTTTTGTTTTTGTATTAAAAAAAAAAAAAAAAAAAAGTCATTTAAGAGTGATAAATGTGACCGTGCCATATTGTCAATACTACAACAAAGGATGATGCTGCATGGAAAGTGCATGGAGTGTACCACAATCTTAAAATACTCCTCAGAATCATGGTACAGAAGCTGTTAAGTTACTGCTTTATGCTTTATCCACTCCATGTCTGTCAAGCTGAATAAGGTCCAGTGCCTTTGAGATGTGTTAAGGCAAAAAGAATCATTGAAACAAGTGATATTTCTAATGCTGATCATCCTCCCATCTGTGTTTGATTTTTCTTGACTAACCTTGGCTCTGTGGATCAGTTGGACAGTATGTGATATATAAGTGAAATGCACGTGAGTCCAAATGCACATGTGGCTCTTTCTAAAAACTGGAAACTGAACATGACGAACATTTTGACCAATGTGTTATACTTATTGTGACGTTTCTTATTTGCACCTTTTTTTTCTTTGCTTCTCCTGCCCAGTATTGTGAATGAATGAGATGTGAAATAAGTGAATTTAGGAAGCATGATGATTTTTAATGTGCTTTTGGTACACTCTGAGTTTCAACCTCAGCTGATTTTTTTTTTTTTTATTAATCTATTTCCATTATGTTCTGATTCATGTCCTCATTCCATCCTCTCTCTGAGTGATAAAGCTGATATATCTTAATGAAAAGGAGATTAATCAGTGATGTGAATATCGGTCTTTAAGCATATTGACCAACTAGTTTTAGATCTCCAGTCATTCTTGAAAATTATACTTTTTAAAAAGCTAACACTGAACTCAGCAGGTCCAAATAAATTGCAGCTTTTGTTACCGGAAAACATGTAAATCTTTGGCACTGTGCTCTTCCTGCTGTAATATGCTCTGCTTACACTCATATATCTTGTGCAACTTCTAAGTAAACATTTAAAACATTGACTCTGACATCACATATTTTTAACCGATTTCTGTTATTGATATAGCGTGGAAGAACATGTACAGAGAGCAATGTCATCGCCGACAACCGCAGCATATCATCATTCCAGTCACAGGTTTCATATCAAGCGGTTGAACCCACCAACAAGTGTTCACTGTGCCTCCACTTTCACCATCATGCTTGTGTTTCCTGTGTTTTATCACCCATTGTCAGTATCATATTTCATGAACAAATATTGAGAGATTTGAGGAATTACCTTTATCTGCTATTTTTACTTAGAGTTAGATGAGAAGATTGATATCTCTCTCATGTTTGTCCATTAAAATATGAAGCTACGTCCACGAGATGTGTAGCTTAGCTTAGCATAAACACTGGAAAACAACTAGCCTACCATCACCTCTAAAGCTCACTAATTAACACTTTATCTCTGGTTTATTTAGTACATGGGCTTTAGAGGTGCTGATAGGTGAAGTTTGTTACTTTTGGACAGAGCTAGGCTAGCTGTTTCCCCCTGTTTCTTGCCATTATGCTAAGCTAAGCGAACTGACTGTTGGCTGTCGCTTCATATTTAGCATTAGAAAGATATCAATCTTCTCATCTAACTCTCTGCAAGAAAGAGGATAAGTGTATTTCCCAAAACTATTTCTCTAAAGCTGCCAGAGGGAACATGAGGTCCATGAAACAAAAAACAAGGCAGAAAAAAAAACGGAGCAAGATACACACACAAAGGCAGTATAGTCATCCATTTCCATTCCCATCTCAGACCAGCTGGTCAATTTATCAAGCTACAGTATGTGTGGCCACAGGGTGACCAATTGGTTTGAATCTGGTCACGGAAAGGTCACATGTTCAATCCCTGTAACAGCCATATGATGAGCTGTAGTGTCCTTAAGCAAGACGCTGCTGTGTGTGTGTCAAACCTTTAGTTCTTTAGCCTTGCTCTATGTCATCATGATAATGACTTCTACTATTTGGAACTCATATTTGGACCTTGAAGAAGCAAAACAAGTTGTTCATGCTGATGTCGTAGTGCAGGTTTAAGACAGCAGAGAGTCTCAGAAGCCAAGTTTTTTATGTCTTCAGTGTGAGGACAAGCTTTATAAAACTGTTATAAAACTCAAAAGTTTAGGCAGAAAAAAAACATTAAGTTAAAGCCACTTTGTGTAGGATTTTTGTGTGATTACAGCATCTTCCGAATTATTCTAATGTCATTTTTTTCTGTAGAAAAATTAGACAATCCAAGTGATGTGGTGCATGTGTTGCTTTCTGCACATTCATCTGCTGTAAGTTTACCAGTGTGTCAAGAGTTTTTTGATACTACCACTGGGGGTGCCAGGAATTTTGAAATTCTGCACATAGTGGCTTTAAGAAACTTAAATTAAATCCCAAATAAATAATTGTAAACGAAGGATATTTTAAATTGTGGTATACTGTCATTCTCTGATTAACAGCTGACCAATTTTAGTTATGGTGATGCAGTAAATAAGGTCAAAACAATATAATGTTTGACCCAAATTTGATAAATACCGGTCCAGAGTGCTTAACTTTCTTACATATTTAAATATTTGTTGTTATGCCATGCTTGGTTGTTTTAAACAAAATACTGTATATAAATGTGCTTTATTTTCCTTGACTGACTGACTTTGTTACAAAAAAAAGGTTAAGAAAAAAATGACTTTTGTAAGCATTACTGTTTGCAACACCCTGACTGTCATCTCCTCAGTGCGCTTGAGTCATCTGATGTGAACGACCCTGCCTGAGCATGTTAAAAATAAAACAAAACTGCAGTTCTGTATGTGCCACCTGGAATAAACTGTGAAGGATGAAAAAGAATTTTAAAAAAACAAATGAAAACAACCATATTCATATACAAGGCAAACACTGGTATCCAATAAATTAGGAAAATGATAAATCGCTTGCAGCTGCGTGGTGTTTTTTTTTTTTTCAAATGATTTGGAGAAGGTGGTACGTCTTCTTGTATAGCCACATGTTTTTGTGATACAGAAGGCAAACGCATTAAGAAAAGTACTCTTCTCATGTTTCGAGCACAACTTGTTTTAAGTGAAAGTTTTTTTTCTCTGTGCCTTCCTTTTGTGTGGGTGTACAGGAATTTTGCCGCCCGTATAGTTTGTTTAGTGGTTGTAGAAATTTCTGAAAGGCATCAGTGAAACCCTCAGCTTGCTACAGCCCTTTCTCTATGGCCTGTTTCTGGGCCATGAATTTTTAAAGATGTGTCAGCTAAAGCTGTGCAGCTGTCTCCCAGGACCTTGTTCCCCGCTTGACCATTCAGCTCCACATGCACCGTAATTATGATCAAGGCCCTAATTTGTCTATCTGGTGGACAGAGATAGCCAAGAGGCTGGAGCATATTAAGGATGATAGGGATTTAATTATGGAAGTTTGAAGGACATGGATGACTGTGTATATGTCTGTGTGTGTGTGTGTGTCTGTGTGTCTGCGTGAGTGTGCTTGCAGGCTACTGCATGCCTCACTTGTAAATTGATAGTTTCACTTTTGGAGAATCATACAATCAGGCTTATTCTTTTTATACCAGGATGAGAGACATTAACATCTTGTCTGCACATTTGTGCACAGTTTGACAGTCTGGTGAAAGGTGGGATAACATGATTTTACTGGAGAAGTATTAGCTCAACTGACCTATTGTACATGCTGCCATTAACATATATATATAATTTTGCTAGTTTGAATTTTCACCAAAGAGCCCAGAATTGTGTTGCACTAGCTTGTAAATCCATTACTAAGTTTGTGTGTAAATTACTTCCTAACTACCTAGTTTTAAACTAGTGATTAACTAAATAAGGTTATACCTAAACTCAAGAAACCGTCATAGCTGATAAAGACTTAAGTAATTACATTTTTTAACTATGTTAAATAGGAAGTCACTGTAGCAACACCAGCTATAACATAACATAACTTCCAAATATAACTAAATAATGAACCTACCTGCCGGTTCTTTGCAAATATAGGAATGATAAATATCAAATAACAATGTGTCCCTTTGGGTTTCTGATTTTTTTTCTCATGTGAGGACCCAATACACATGATTTACAGAGCACATATGTAGATTTACAGAGCAGTCAACAAAAATGCAATTTAATTTCAGTTAAACTGCAAGAACAGCTTCAGTTGGCAACACAAATCAAAATGTTGAAGGCTCAGCCTTTATTACTACATGTATATTCAGGGATCCATAACTATACATACTGTACATATATTGTTGGCATTGAACACTAGAACATTTTAATTTAGTTTGGCATATGTTGGATATCATCTGGTTATTCTAAAAGCCCTCCTAAAACTTAAAAAACACATGAAACCTGTAGCTAAAAGAAATGAACATGTGCTCCTTTTTTTCAAAACTATGCAAAAAAGAAGCTTCACACATTTTTCTTACTATAAGTATTTGCCATTTACTTTAAAGTTTACTCATTTTTAAAAGAATAAATAAAGCACATGTACTGCAGGGCAAAGAAGAAGAAGTGTAGCCGTCAGAGCTTTTTCTCCACTTGCCATTTCTATTTCCTATTTCTATTTCTGGCACTGGAGGAACCTACCCATAGAAAGTAGCTAACCTTCAAACTTGAGTGGGATTAAGAATCTCTGTCTGTCTCACGCACACTGTCTCTGCACCATTAAAGCTTATAATAGCAACTCTTGGACATGGATGAGTGTTTTTGCCTTTCCACAGCATGCACCCAGAACTCACTCAACATTCTGGAAACTTCAGCTCAAGCATCTACATAAACCTGAATATACAGTAAGGTTGTGCGTGTAGTGTGATGCTGGCAGTTAATAAGCATTGAATCTTTATGTTTAGGTATACTGAGATCATTAATAGTTATTTTTGTTGCAAACTTATGAATTTTATGTTACTTTAGCTTCATTTTCTAGGCTCATTCTTGAAACAGATGTGCAACAAAACAAATCTTATTCATGTAGCCCCAGTCTAGAAGAGACTATAAGTGGTGACTGGACAGTGAACAAACTGTAATCACTATTTTGGACGGTCAGATCACCTCCTTTAAGTCTATAATGACAGACTAAATGGTACTGAGCAACTGTCTGGCTATGTCTAGTTTTTATTTGCTTATGGCACCGCTGATAGTTAAAGTATGTGCTTCTGTTTGTCTTTAGATCCATCTGGCATCTTAATATGCTGCAGGATTAATTTAGACTTTTATCACAATGTCAATAGAGGCACATCTGTGAACACAGCCAATAAGGATTTGGGATTTACAAGTAATTGGCTTTAGAGGAGATGCTGACAGATATTCAACTTTAAATAGGCTTTCCTGGAACATGTCTAACTTTTATGTGCTGCATGCCATGTAACATTGTTAGCATTAAATCTGTATCATACTTATGTGGCATTATCCTCCTGAGAAACTCCTGACTTTCAGTGTTGGGGAACACTGAGTTTATCATTTAAAGAAAACTTTCAAGAGTAAACAGACCTTCCACCTGATAGAACTTCATGTTTGAGTCAGGCAGTTTAGAGCAACCCAAAAAGGTCAAAAGAATCAACAATATATGACTGTACAGAAAGCTGCCTCTGCTCCTCCGCCATGACCACAATGAAACTGAGGAAACTTCTGTTCGTGCAGTAGAAACCTTTGACACACTGCAACTGAAACTCCAACCTGGCTAATAAAAGCAATTCAATTTTGTCTTATCATCTGCATAGTATGTACTGTCTAGTTTCATCTCTAGTGTACTGTTTGTATGTTATCTTGTCACCTTTACACTGATTGATTCCTGTATTTAGCGTATGTGTCTTAGTCCCATGTCAAGAACTGAAATTCAGAATCTTAAATGTAAGGAGTTTCCGAAAACCATAAACATCCATTAAACATTAAGATACTTGAAATGTACCTAAATGTACACAAATCAAGGAGGGAAGCTACCAAGTTAATACTCTCCACTCTCACCAAATTAGTAAAGTATGTACAGCAATACGGATGAGGTAAACTGTGGTGCTATTAAATATCGACAGCTGAGCCCAGGCTGAGGCAGTCTGAAGGACGTCTGTGGAATGCATCAGCAGTGTTATGCCATTTTATGGTGGCCACTAACATGGTAGTTGCATAGTTGCATAGTGTTGCAAGCACACACACACACACACACACACACACGTGCACACACACATCATAACTCCATTTCTACACCCAACTGCCCACACTGAGATTTGACCATTAAAACATTGGGGCTTGGATGTAAGCCTGTGGATTTCCCCTAAATTCCATTTCTCCACATCCTCCTAATCTGCTGCAGGCCTCCAGACAGTCAAAGAAAATCTCACCGTCCGGCAGTTGTTCTCCTGCTGTACTGACATGACTACTGTGCTTGCTTTACCTACAACATAGAAACAACCAGGCAACAGCAGGGCAAAATTAGACAAAATTAAGTGGGTACACAGGCCTTAGAAAAGTGTAGAGGCTGTGAAAAGTAGCTGTGTCATTACAGCACATGAGGAGACACATTAAATCAATAATGGGCTTCAAATATCAGAACCACTCCTCCTCTTAGAGGAGCAGGACACACACCAATGACATGTTTTTGAATAGAATTTGTTAATTTATAATGAAATGTGAAAAATTCTGAAAGTGCCATTACGGTTGTTTAAAATGTTTTGATTGGATGGTGTTGAGGTAGCCTTTCAGCCAACCTCCCCGAGTTGGTTGATGCGAGAAGAACGAAACCACAGTCGAGTAATGTCTTTGTAGCAGCTGCATTTATTTATCGAAGATCTTCGGAGAACACTTCACAGAAAAACCTGCATCTGGCAAAGCGCCCTGTGTTCTGAGCTTTTGTCTATGTGCCAGAGCATTTTATACCTTGTCTTCACCCCCTTTTTGGGTGTATCTCTTGTTTGGACCCCAATTGGCTCTTTGTCTATCATTTCTCCGAAAAGGAGTTGTTTTCTTCCTTCACTTTTCACCCCAATTCACCACCCAGCTAATTTTTGTCTCCCATAATCTGGTTTGACCTGGTCTTCTAAACGCTCTTAACTCACACTTCTAACCACATCCTTCTGCAGGCTTATGCACCTGCTGGAACGCTTATGCACACATTGAACTTTTGACTTCTACTTCTTGCTTATGCATCTGCAGACACAATACTCAGAACACAGTGAACTTTTAACTTATACTTATACTTATACTTATTGTTGCATAACTCATCCTGTTGACAGCGACAGTGGCAAGCAAAGGATATCACTTATCAATTGAATAAGGCATATAAAACATACTTGGTTAACATAAGTTTAATTCAGCATTGGGATTAATATGACAATGTGTGTTTCCCATTACCTCTCACAATGGGTGTCAGATGAACTGCAATAACTTATCATTTGTTATGTCTATGTCTAGCAGCTGTTATATCTGCTACCCCTCATTTTATTCCTAACATTTTTGCATCTACTGCTCGCAGAGTTACATCAATTTTTTATCAAAGCCACTGGCCAATAAACATAGTGAAGCTATTTGAATATTTGATGACCAGAAAATCATCTGCATTCATGGCATCGATGCCATTATGCATAATACTTCAACTGATGGATATCCTGGCTGATGGTATTTCCATTTATTGATCAGGTGCAGCTGGTCGTTTAGATTCACAAATGCAGGAACATGCTGTATAACTGATATAGGTTTAGCCTCCATCATCGTCCTTACCTCTGATTAAATACAACAGATATTTATAGAAGAAGAGAGGGTTGCACAGGGAAAAGAAAATTAAAGCTGTGTTTTTACTGTGCCATCTCAACCCTCTAAGCTTATGTAAATTCTTCCCCCAATGCAAGCCAACCTCATGAGCAAACTAGCTTCATCAAGACTGAAACCTTCTTACACCTTCTAAAATATAGAGATACAGTTTTAGTTATCTGCTGTGTTAGGATTTCTGTGGGAATAAGGATCAGTATCTTGATTTAAGTGATCAATAATGGCTGCTCATTCCACCAGTATTAAGAGGATTACACTGTACTCAAGAAAATTATTGAGAGACACTGATTAGATTATGAAATGATTTCACACTATTGATTTTTTCACTTGCTTCAATAAAAGCATTTTTAGTATCTAATATTATGTTCCATTACAACATTTGTGTATACTTGCATATACTGTAATTGCAAGTATGCTTCTCAGATTACATTTAAGAACCTGGGTACATAACCTTTTTTTATGTCTATATTTACCATAATTAGATTTAATTAGATTTGTAAAATGTATCAGCAACTCATGCAGGTTCAGTCATGATAGCAGAGGCAATTATTTCCTTTTATGACATGTTCTCTTTCCCTTCATAGTCTTAAGTTGTTGATCCAAGTCTTTCTGTGGTCTCAAAAATTTCTTAACATCTTTGAGAGGATAGCATCTTTGAACCCCTTAACTCTGCTCTGATTCTGTTTCTCATAAATATACTTTTCTGCATTTTTGTTGTGATCTTTTTTTTGTTCTTTCTGTCTTTCTTTTCGTAAGCTAAGTACTAAAGTCATGCTGGTATAATGTTTTTAAAGTACTGGAATAAATGTAAATTTAGACTTGAGGATGGTGTCAGAGGAAAAATCAAGGGATCGCCAAAGTGATTCATCCTGAGGGGAACATGATTGTCACAAAATTGAATGGCAATCCATCCAATAGTTGTTGAGATATTTCAGTCTGGACTGACCGACAAACCAACATTGCCATCCATAGAGCCATGCATGCTGCTGTCATGTATTTTCATCTCTGTCTGTTTGGTCATTTTTGTGCAGCCAGTAGTTGCTGGATCAAATACTGTGAATAGTGTCTTTTTAATTACTTTTCTGTCTCTTAATTTTTCATGTCCTTTCATCCATATTTAATTCTCTCTGCTGATGTGGGGCAGTACACTGTCTTCCAGTTCATCTTGCCCCCTTCATATGCACACACATATACCCTTACACACATGCATGCACAGTGGCTTTGCCAGAGCTCTCTGGCTGCCTATAGGCCGCCAGGACATGCAAACGAAAACATGTTTCCCCACCGGCGCCCAATGTCAGCTCTCATTACATCCAGCAGCAGGCCCCCTGGGCCAATTATGGCACAGGGCTGCCCTTCTAAAAGCTATGTGATTGGCCAGTTGCTGGTAACCCCCTCCCTAGTGTTGACATTATGGAGGAATAATAAGGGAGACTGGTGGGAGGTGAGCAGTGCACAGGAATGTTTCAATTAGTGAAAGGAGCGAGTTAAATACATTTGAATCACACCTCTACTGCTACTTTATGTATATGGGGTCAGAATTTTAGCCTTTCAAGCATCAGATAAGTGCAGATAAAAATTTCTACAATTCACTCTGAGAAACATTAAAACAAATGGAGCTTAAAAACAATCAGTGCATCTAAAAACCCAGAATCCCAGATTGTCAATCACCATGCTACAGTAACTACTCAGTACTGTCACGGTGCTTATATTTTTATATTTTATCTGAGATTCTCAATTGAAGTTTTACTTTTATGCAGATAATGCATGAATAAAGTGGGCTGAGGCGTGTGCGTGGGAGGGGGGAGCAGACGAGGCGGGTTAGATGAACCCAAGGGAGGGAGGGTGAGACTTCAGTGGTGTGCCTTTCAGGGAGTTGTCTGGTTTTATTCAAACCTAGTTTAGAGCTGTTACAACAATTGCAAGTGGACGAAAAAATGTCACTGAATGTTACTGTACAAACATAGATGACAAAAACTGTGTTTGAAATGCATGGATTCCTTCTAAATAAATCTAAAGTTATTGTTGTCAATGTCTTCTGTCTCCACATGACAATTTTTTTTTTTTTTTGGTGAAAAAATTATGTTTCTGCTCAGAAAATATCAAGAAAGAAAAGAGCTCTTATCAGTAGTTTTCTATCATAGCTTTCTCCCTGGTGGTGTGCCATTTTTTCTCTCCATCCAATACATAATGTATCACATAGCCAACAGGGGGGGAATGCAACAGCAGAATGCCTCTGGGATGTTTTCCAAAGAATGGAGGATAATTTGGAGATGGCCCATGCGGTCCATTTGAATGCATTGGAAGGAGATGAACTTTAGGGTCTGCAGTGCAACTCTAGCAACTTTGGAAATTAGCTGATTTAGCAAATTTCAGCTCTTGGGCAGTGATTCAAACCATGAGTAGCCTAATAAATGGAAACCTAAGCACATAGGAAATACACAGCTAAAGCAGTTAAAGCACTGTGTCTCAATGTTTTTATTTTAACAATGGATAAAATGACTGCATAATGTGAAAGTGGTTGCTCATGGTGACAAACAATTATCAGTCAAATCTGCAGCTCTTCAAAGTGGTTCAGCATTTTTTTAAACTCGTTTCGATTTTATGGCCTGCACTTTTAATGTTTTGGTTCAGTCTCACCACTTTCATTGGCATTGTTAGCAGACACAGCAGGCAGTTTTCAGTAAAAAAAAAAAACTAAAAATCCACTGTATGCTAACTGCTCAGCACCAAACAGCAGACAGACAGCGATTACATGGAGAACATAGTGGAGCATTTAGCAGCCAAAGAGCCGGCTTTTTCTCTCTGGAGTTGGTCGAGTCAGAACAGAGCTAAAAGGAGAGTGAATATAGGACTTATATTCATCAGGTGGACAGAACTCCAAATAAATGCTAATGTTGCTCTGTATTCTGGATAAATATGCAAACATATCAACTTAAAAGGTAATAATATGTCAATGCTGTGTTTACAGCTTGTTTCCACTGCCCCTGAGTGGCCAAACAATTAGCTAATTAATTTTTAAGTTGAAAAGGTGTAAAAACACCCCTTATTTTATTGCATACTCAACTCATACTGAGCTCAGAGTGCACAAATGTTTATGATTTGTACCCATTATAGGACTTAACTCCCTCCTCCCTGCTGGGCCATTTACTGAAGCCCTTTCATCAGAAAGCTAATTGTCATTGTAAAATCCATGCCTCATCTATTGATATGACCTTTCATGGTCACTGAAGGAAGAACATTTACCTGAGAGTCAACTCGAAACTTTATGTTCTCTTTTTGCTATTGCTTTTTGACACTTTCTTGTTACTCTGCCTGGCACAGTTTCTATGAAAAGTCCTACAGTCATCTTGTGTAACTCTGAAGGTCAAACTCTGGACAGTTTGTGCTTTTAACACTGCCTCAGCAAGTTCAAGACAACGGGCAAAAGAGGGGGATGAGTCAAACAGGGCCAGACACCGAGTGAGGAGTTGAAGAAGTGAAAGTGGCAGCAGTGAGATTGCCTCTGGACCAATCAAGGTTGTCCAGTTCTTTCTGGACCAATGACTCCCTCCCCCCTCTGAACCATGACTGACTGTATCTGAGTGACCATCCTGGCTTGGTGCCAGTTGTGGGCAGGCACTACACATAGTGAATTAAATTGGCTAATTCGATTGAAGTGCAGTATGACCTTCCTTAGGGCAATCAATATGGTTAAAAGTATTGGTAGTTGTAAGGAAGATGACAAAATGCAGCCACTGACATACAAATCCAGCCATTCAGAGTCTGAGATCTTTAGTGGTAAATCAATGTGCAGCACTCTAAGTTAGAGAGAGAGGAAGGGGTTTTTTGCTATAGGTTACCTTTCATCCAAGCTTAAAAGCTAAGCTGTCCCAGGTGTAAATTGTCCGCAGTCAGAGTGGTATCACATTACTGTAAAAAGGATATCTGCAGTGAGGCGGTCTCAACTGGCTATTCACTAAGCCCTGCCCGACTTAGTTACTGTTGCTTTGACTGTCAAGCTCTCTGTTCTGCAAGGCAATATGCAGTTTACAATAATAGTATGGCAGATTTGCAAAGTGAACCTCCCTTTCTTTTCTCTTTTTTTCAATGGACTACACAGAAGTGAACAAAGACAACCATGTCGACCATGGATTTTGATGGCTGTCTAGCAGATTTGATCAGCTATTGCTATAGAGTAAGCTAATGCTAAAGCTAAAACTACAAGAGCAACTCAATAACCATAATCAGAGGGGATTTCAACACTGTACTCAATCCATCAATAGACAGATCGTCATAGTCAGCCCAATATTAAAGCATCTGGACCAGATAGATTTCCTGCTGTATTCTTTAAACACTTCTGGCAGACACAACAAGCCCTCTTTTCTTTAAGTTGATAGTGGAAATTAAAGACAAAGGTCAATCCCCCCTCCCAGATGAACACTATTGCTATAAAAGTCTTATTGCAACCAGACAAGGACCCCAGTCTTCCCTCTAGTTATTGCCCCATTTCATCATACAGACATTAAAATAATCTCCAAGGCACTAGAAGGCACTTGTTAGAAACAATACTTCCATCCTTAATCCATAATGACCAAACCGGCTTCATCAAGGGATGACATTCCACTAAAAACGTTAGAAGACTCTTAAGACAATTGTAGTTTCACTAGATGCAAAGAAAGCATTTGATAAGGTAAATTGGATTTTCCTCCAAGTTTTACAAAAGCTTGGTTTTGGAGAGTCCTTCATTCACTGGATAAAAACACTATATAATACACCCACGGCCAATGTCACCACTAATGGGGTTACATCACAAAGGTTCACACTGCACAGGAGCAACAGACAGGGATGCCCTGTTCTCTCCCTTGCTTTTTGCCATTTTCATTGAACCCTTTGCTTGTGCCATCCGACAAAACCATAAAATAAAAGGAATTTACGCCGCAAACATAGAACACAAAATTAATTTATATGCCGATGAGATCTTATTCTATCTTCAAGAGCCACAAAACTCACTGCTGGAAGTAATCAATCTCATTAACAAGTTCTCACAAATTTCAGACTACACCATAAACTGGTCCAAATCAACTATTCTTCCTATGTCAGTGAACTCATGGAACCCTGAAACCCAAGACATGCACCATTCTGTCACCTTTGGTAATATCAGATATCTGGGTATTAACATCTCAGCCAGGCTGTCGGAGTTAACTCAGCCCATTTTCACCAACTATAAAAAAAAATCAGCAATGATCTAAAGCAATGGTCTAACCTTCCTCTCTAACCGGACGAATAGCAACCATCAAGATGACCTCATATTTCCTCATATCAATTACCTCTATTTGATGAGTCAGATAAAACCTAAAGCTAAATGGTTCCAGTCACTGAATTCGATCATATCACACTTCCACTGGAAAAACAAACATACAAACAAAATCAGTCTTTCCACTTTACAGAAAAATAAACTCAGGGAGGGGGTAGATGCACCCAATTTTCTTCACTACTATCTGGCAAACCAATCATAGTATCTTTTTAAATGGATCCACTCTAACCCAGCTCACATAGCTTGGATTAAATTAGAACAAGCAGAATGCAACAACATAAAAATCTCTGTTTACTCTTCATTGGTTTAAACATCAAACATCACAATTGCTTCAAAAACCCACTCACTCCCTCTATGTACACCAATGTCTGGCATAGCCTGGACTTTCAGCTCAACAAATCTCCCTTTCACTTCAACACATGGGAACAAAAAGGAATCACACATCACCACCATCTATTTCAAGACAACTCATTTAAAGACCTGATCCAGAGGTATGGGGTCAGAGGGGGCACTTTCTCTAATACCTGCAAATCAAATCAGTCATAAAAAAAATAAAAATGAATATAGTAAGTAATCCACTCCAACCACCCCAACCAGCAGAACAGAACGTGTAATATTCTACATCCACCAAAATTCTTTCAAATCTATATAAACTAACCTCAAATATAGATAACAGCATCCACCTGCCAACTGCTAAATTGGAAAAAGATTTATCTCTCCCCTCTGACTCCAACCTCTGGACACAGGTCTGCAGAAATTCATTTGAAATGACATAGAATACAAATCTACAAATAATCCAGTATAAAATCCTCCATAAAACACATATCACTCAAAACAAAATTCATAAAATGGGTCTCTCCAACAGATAAATATTCACGATGCACTCTAGGCACAACAGACGACTACCTCCACTCCTTATGGCTCTGTCCACCCGTACAACAGTTTTGTTTTAAGGTAACATAGAGGTTCTCTTCAGTCTTGGGTGGCGGCATTCCCATTTCTCCCTCATTATGCATGCTTGGCCATTTTTCCTCAGTTGAACTTCCACCAAAACACACAAAACCCACACTGGTTGCCCTAGCTATCGCCAAGAAAGTCACCCTTACAAATTGGAACACTGGACAAACAGTAAATATCAATCATTGGTTAAATCTTCTCACAGAACATGTATCAATGGAGAAAAATAACTGCTTCTCTTAAGAAAGCAAATGTCACACTTTTGGAAAACTTGGACTCCATTTACCACAAATTTCAATCTTAATTTTGATTTTGCCCGTTAGCAAATTCCACTAAAAACCACGAGTTGAGTCTCCAGCTGACTTTTTAATGTTTCCAGCTATGTTTCCAGCTATTTTATTTATTTTAAAATAAACAACCTGTAAAAGGATCTTAAATATGATAGCTGTATCAGCATACTGTATATACATGATATAATGCTAAAAGACTAAAGTTTTATGTCCAAGGAAAAACATCCTCAGGAGCGTGCAGGAGTGTAAAGGAGCGTACTTACTACAGAAAAACATACTTTGACAAGCAACAAAGTGGTTAGATTTAAACTTTAATGTTCATATTTTCAAACAGTAGAGGAAGAGGATTAGAGGATGAGGAATGACCAAAATACCAAATAAAGAGCAGGACAGAGTTGCTATCGTGACACTAAGCTCTGATATACTTGAACATTTGCTTTCATGCAGTGGATATTCCAGTCCTGAACAGTAACCTTTAACCCCACACAATGTATTTAGCTAAGGACATGCTCCTTTAGTACTTAAGTACTGTGGTAATTTATCATGACGTTAGATTGAGACTCTGAAGCATGGTGATACTCCAAATGTGAGTGAAAACCATTAACACAATAGCCAATTGTTGGAAACTTAAAACACACACACACACAGAGAGAGAGAGAGAGAGAGAGAGAGAGAGAGAGAGAGAGAGAAAATGCAGCATTTTATGGCTCAAATGGGTCATTAGACATCATTACTTTCCAAAGGTTGGACCGAAAAACCTTTTGGTGATAACATAAGATTACCTCAAGCTAAACCATGTTATTAAGTAGATTAGTTTATTTAAAATTGGAATCTGCTCTGCATACTTTATGACATTTAGTTTCATTTAACTGAAACCATATGATTTCCTTTGAAAGTGCATAGAACATAATTTTCTATTCAAGTAACCCAGTTTTCTTGCAAGTATATGTCATAACTGTAACCAGCATGTAGCTGCGATATTCATGGTTTAAATCTGGCCTAGATCTCCATTTCTCTCTGATCTCTTTTCACTGTGTTTGTCAAATTAGTGAACATAGCAAACAAAGCAATCTTAAAACAACACTGATGAAGACAACTCTACTTTAGATTATATAGTGAGAGTATGAGAAGTTAAGATGCCGGATTTACCCTGATGTTAAAATGAATGCTGTGGCATGCAGATACAGTATCTAACCCTCTTGCACAGACTTAAAGCATAGAAATGTTGGCAGCGAGGTGGATCTTAATTTCTTTCCCATGTAGTGTGGTATGCGTTCAAATGTTCTGCCATAGGAATAACCCTCTCTATCACATGCTACCTTGTGACTTAGAAAGCTTAGAAACTTAGAAAATACACTTCCTCTCAAGTCATAATTACAAGTGTGACATTGAGTAATCATTTTGATACACAAGCTTTCATGTTGTGACATTTTACTGACCTCTGAACTAGCTGTTCTGAACCGTGACAGAACAACTATTTGAATACATTTAAGCTGAAGTATCAGTCAGGATGTATTTAGGAGGCTGTCTGGCTGTGGTGAACTGTTGTTGCTAACAGGAATGGAAGTGAATTAAATTATACTGATGTAGAAAGACACGAAAGCAAGAGAGTGTAATTCCTTGGTGTATCAGTTAAGTGGAACTGGAGACGGTGGGTTTCCAGTTAGACAGAAGAAGCAGGAGTTTTACTGATTTTCTTAAAATAACTTTATCAATATTAAAAAAAAGCAGTATTGAGTAAACAGTGTTGAGCAGAAACTTGTACTTTTTTCAATAACAAGTAGTTTAGGGGATAACAATTTCCAATTCAGTAATTAGACTACATATAATTATTAATCCCATTGAGGCCCTGTTGTTTTGATGGGTTAATGTGAGTTGGGGCACGTTAACTTGGCATGTGTGCTGAAAGAAAGGGAAGAGGAGAAGAAATGCCACCATTGGTAATGTGAAATGTGCCTCCTAGTAACTTCAAAGTTGTCATATTTATGTTGTTTGTTGGCTGCCACTAGTCAGCCTACATTTTCAAAGGTGTCCAAACCCTGCAGCTTCACTGTGAGAACAGGACCCCCGAAGTGCTGCATGCTGTCCTCAAAGTTAATGTCTAGCTAGCTGTTGAAGGTCAGTCAATACATCCATACCATAAAACCATAAACTTGCTTCATGTCATGATATGATATCTCATTTTCAATGTGAGTGTGGCTTTGGAGTTGCTTTTTTGCACCTTTGGAGCTGTGGTGGGTAACACATGTTAAAGAGGACATATGCACATTTCCAGGTCAATATTTTTTCCACTAAAAACCACGAGTTGAGTCTCCAGCTGACTTTTTAATGTTTCCAGCTATGTTCCCAGCTATTTTATTTATTTTAAAATAAACAGCCTGTTTATTCTGGGGCTCTACTGGAATATCTTTATATAGTTTACAGTTCAAAAAACTCTTTATTTATCTTATACTGGCCCCTCGGTTCAGCCTCTGAAACAGGCCATTTTAGCTCTTGTCTTTTTAAGGCTTAAGAGAATTTTCTCAACCCATAAAGGAATGCTTAATCCTTCTTGGTTGCCTGAAAAATAATTAAAAATCACCGAATTTTCACCAGTATGTGGTGACAATAATGGTGAAAGTGACAAGCCCACAGAGTTAAAGGCATCTGAAACATTGCAGCCAGCTACCCTACTGCTTGTTTGTAACCCCAGAGCTCCACAACAACCACCTGCAGAGAGAAAAACCCCTTAATTATTAGTAGAATTGCCCTCTCTACCAGTATGAGTTTGTAAATCTGAGTGTGCATACTATACATGAACAGCTTGTGTGTAATTTGCATAGATTGATTAATCCTTTAACACCATGATTTTTCTTTTCCATTCATCTGTGCCCACTGAGCCTTCTTCCCTCCTAGTAACTTCAAAGTTGTCATATTTATGTTGTTTGTTGGCTGCCACTAGTCAGCCTACATTTTCAAAGGTGTCCAAACCCTGCAGCTTCACTGTGAGAACAGGACCCCCGAAGTGCTGCATGCTGTCCTCAAAGTTAATGTCTAGCTAGCTGTTGAAGGTCAGTCAATACATCCATACCATAAAACCATAAACTTGCTTCATGTCATGATATGATATCTCATTTTCAATGTGAGTGTGGCTTTGGAGTTGCTTTTTTGCACCTTTGGAGCTGTGGTGGGTAACACATGTTAAAGAGGACATATGCACATTTCCAGGTCAATATTTTTTCCACTAAAAACCACAAGTTGAGTCTCCAGCTGACTTTTTAATGTTTCCAGCTATGTTTCCAGCTATTTTATTTATTTTAAAATAAACAGCCTGTTTATTCTGGGGCTCAACTGGAATATCTTTATATAGTTTACAGTTCAAAAAACTCTTTATTTATCTTATACTGGCCCCTCGGTTCAGCCTCTGAAACAGGCCATTTTAGCTCTTGTCTTTTTAAGGCTTAAGAGAATTTTCTCAACCCATAAAGGAATGCTTAATCCTTCTTGGTTGCCTGAAAAATAATTAAAAATCACCGAATTTTCACCAGTATGTGGTGACAATAATGGTGAAAGTGACAGGCCCACAGAGTTAAGGGCATCTGAAACATTACAGCCAGCTACCCTACTGCTTGTTTGTAACCCCAGAGCTCCACAACAACCACCTGTAGAGTGAAAAACCCCTTAGTTATTAGTAGAATTGCCCTCTCTACCAGTATGAGAGTTTGTGAATCTGAGTGTGCATACTATACATGAACAGCTTGTGTGTAATTTGCATAGATTGATTAATCCTTTAACACCATGATTTTTCTTTTCCATTCATCTGTGCCCACGGAGCCTTCTTCCCCCCGCCTTCAATAACCCATAAAGGAACGCTTAATCCTTCATGGTTGCCTGTTGTTGATCATGTAAACACAGGTATTGACAAGGAACTTTAGACTCCCACACAAGCAGGCATGACTCATAATGTTGGAGGTGGGAGGCACACAGGGAGAGTTTGGAGAATAATGGCAAGTGGGTGGAAAGACGGGTGGGTGGGAGCGCAGGCAGGGGGTCTGCGTCTGAGTGCCTGAAGAGCTTTGTTCATAATTTATTTGTTTCTCTCTCACTCCCCCACCCTCTCTCTTGTCGTCTTCTGTGGGAGGAGCGATGGAAATAAGTGCATGCATGACACAATGTGTATGCGTGTGTGTGCAGAGGTTGCAGTCTTGTGAGCGCCAACCAGGTCTATTGCAGGATATTTATAGCTCTCATTAGACACATCCTGCTAGAGCCAGGGTCACAGCACAGTGAGGTGAACACGGAGAGAGACTACATTCGTCTCACACCAGCAAAACACACACACACTGCGGTGCCTTACACACATAGAGGAACCTGATTTGAGCCTGTACCCGCTGCAGACACAGGAACAGAACGTACGATAGGGTGCTGTCAGTATCTGCCTTGGACGACAGAAATCTTTTACCCAGAATTCCTAATAGCAAGGTTGGAAGCTTCCACCAAAACCCATATTTTAAGTCAATTTTGGCATTTTAGCAGATGCACATAAATGCACTGTCTGGGCTGATCATCTGTTCAATCTGTCTGATTGAGAGATCCCAGCATGCATTTGTTGCAGCAGGTGGCCAGTGGGTGTAGGGAACGGGGGAGCCTGTTATGATCAAAAAGACACAGTAGAGCGCACACACGCACACACACACACACACACAAGGGATGCTGGAGTAAATCCTCTGTGAAGCTGACACAAAGGATGCTGATGATGTCCCTCTGCTTCTAGACTAAGGGATGGAGATATTTTCCTGTGCTAATCATTGTTGGCATGGCAACATGTACCAAACCCTGGAGAGCAGGGTTTTTTTTATTGGATACATGTTGTCTCTGGCATAATAAATTGTAATCTGTACATATGTCTGTGAGGAAAAGAGAACATAGGAGACGTAAAAAGCGGCATCTAATGATGATATTCATTATCAATAAATCTGACAATTATTTTCTCTATTAATCAATTATTTTATCTGGAAAATGTCACACAATACTGAAATATGCCCATCACAATTTTTTGATTTTTGCAACCAACAGGCCAAAACCCCCAAAATATTCACTTCACCATCACATAAGCAGCTTGTCTTCACAACTGAGAAGCTAAAACTAGGGAATTTTTTACCTCTGGAGTGCCGTCCTTTTTCCTGATATACAGACATTGATGAAACCAGGGAATGTTTCATATTTTTGCTTGTGAAATGACTTAAACAATTTTAAAATGTAGTAGTAGTTATTCTGTTAATTGACTATTTGATTAATTGACTTGTTTTTTTCCAGGTAAAGATAGAAGAGAAGAGAAGATGAACATCAGGGAAACCTGTAGCAAAAATGAAATGAAAGATCTTTCTTCTTAAAGTAATATGTTATATGTATATTCTCTGGTGTCAGCAGGCAAATTTACATTCATTTCATTAACAATAGCTGACTCAGAGACCGGAGGAGTATTTATTTCTTTAGACTGCAAATCTGCAAATCCAATTCTCAATATGATAAACGCCAACCTCTGACAAACCTGTTGGTGTGTTTGCAAATGGCTATGTGATTGACTGAAAAGTTTCAGAAACTCAACTAGATAGAAAGTAGTAATCAGAAATTAACAGCCCTTGTAAATATTTTCTAGTGATCAAATTTCAACAAATAAAAACTCAGATCAAGTGACTTTATTCATATAGCCCCAAATCACAATTTTCCACAAAGGAATCTGTACAGCATATGACAGCATGTTGTGTGTACAGAGTAGATGGAAATACGTACAATAAACCACAAATCATTCAGTCAGCTGCCTTAACCAGAGCTGAAAAATGCTGGTGCAGGCTAGCATAGTTTATAAATCATTCATTTTGATATTCAAATGACCTTTCTAATCTGTGGATACACAGGACAGCTGTAGGCTATCTGACACTAGTGAGGATATCTATCTCCTGGAAATTACATTTGCGTGGGCATGATGGAGGATTACGGGCAGAGTGAAACCAAGTCCACAAAATAAAGTTGCATGTAAATGAGACACAGGGAGATCATATTTATTTTGTGGCATTTTTGTTGTGTGGGACTTGTTCACTCAAGGTCATAGAGCATCACCAAGCGAGAGGTAAAATGTACAGTTGAATTTAGGGCATCAACAGTCAGCAGGCGCAACCCCATATCTTGGGCACAAACATGCAGAGAGTTACGTCAGATGATACACATGTATGCATGAGATGGCTGCTGGTGGTTTGTGTGCGCAGTGAATGATGTGTTTTTAGGGTGTGCGGTTGGGCATTTTAACCAAGCACCATCTCTTTCTCTCTCTCTCTCTCTCTCTCTTTTAGCGTCTCTGTCCCTCCCTCTCTCTGTTTCTCTCCTTCTCTCCACAGAGCCACTGCACTGCGGAGGAAACTTGAACTGTGACCAGCTCCCGTGACTATCACTCATACACAGCTCTGTCCCAACCCTGCACACAAACCAGCCTGCAGACTAGCATGCATTCTACAAACACTGCAAAAGTAGCATCCTATCGAAGATGACTTCCGGTTTCATGTGAAATGATGAGGAAATGAAATGGTGCAGAATGTGCAGAAAGAGGAAGATTATATAGGGGCCTTGAAATCTCTGTGGACAACACATCCTGACTTGTTCTTATCAGATGCATTTTTAAATTCCTGGGAATAAATCAACTGGGTTATTTCCACAGATCTTTGTCAAGTTTTGTTTTTGTTGTTTGGTTTATATCCCCACAGATTTATGAAAAGGAATTTAGTTATTTTTCTCAAAAAGTAGTTTTGCTTGGAGTTCTGGTGTTTTATTGATTTAAGGGTGTGTATCAAAACTAAACCTCAAGAGTAATAAAAATACTTATTAAACAGCTTGTTGGATAGGCAATGTGGCTACAAATGCTGCATTCATGTGCTCCTTGGATGTTCCCATTTCCTGAATTGGCAAGTCTTATTCCGACTTTTGTGTGTTCATGAGCTTTTAAGTCGTAATGTGGAAACAACATGGACGCCACAAAGAATATGTGTTGTATTTTATTGCTCAGAGCGTTTAAACAACATGTTTATAGCTGTTTCTAGTTGACAATGAAGAGCAAAGGAAATGGATCAGGTGAGCCATGAAATATGAGTGATTTCATACACATGTATGTTTATCATAAAACGTCTGTATTTGCTTAAAAGTATGGTGTTAGGCACTTGTGAGAGATGGACATGCAGCTTGCAAAGAGAACATTTGCCAAGTTCACATTAAAAGTTAATATTTAGAGCAGCCTTTTATTTACGTTAATAAATGATAGATGTTGAATAGGGAAATTAATGCTGAGTCATGGTGCTGTCTTATTAAGACAAAGGGATTCTGTGGACTTCAACTAATTATATATCTTTAATATTCAGTCTTTTTTTTTTTAGGATTACAGTCCCCCACTATCTCAATATCCCAGCTCAAGTTATAGTTAAGAGCAGCACTGAATGGCAATTGATAATGGAGATGGATAGAAAACACATTCCAACGACACCCTGCGCATAACCAAAGCCCAATTTGATTTCTTCAACCAGAAACTAGAAGAGACAGGTATGGGTGATGTGCGTCCCGTGGAGGACCTGAGAATATACCTATGGTGAAGAAAATAGTCATGTTCCTCTGTTTAACCCGGCCAACCAAAACTCCTCCAGGGAACTGTCTGACAAATTTGACATGTCTCAAGGTGCTACCCACAAGGTCATCAAGGAGGCTCTAGATCTAACTCGTCACCTTGCTTCCTCATTACTTGGTTAATCAATTGTGAGAAGCAGACCAATTCAGTGGTCTTTAAAAGAGGATGTGGCATTGATGGCATTGTTGGAGCCATTGATGGTTACCACATTACCACCAGAGGCCACCTGTCAGGGGAGAGGACTATCTCAACAGAAAGTCCTTCTATTCAATAGTACTGCAAGGCATAGTTGATGACCAGGGGAAGTTCATGGACATTTTCACTGGGCCTCCAAGGAGGGTTCATGATTCTAGCTTCACCATTCTTCAAGAACTGGAGGCAGTCCATGGGTCAGAGACACTGCTTACATATCCCACATTTACCCCTTCATCGTCGCCCCTAAGCGAGACAATGGTACTCTGACAATGGACCAGCAGCTGAATACTCGGATCAGCTGTGGCCGAGGGGTGGTGCAGCAGGCATTTGGACACCTGAAGTGTGAGTGGAGGCAGCTGAGGGATCTTCAGAACAGCCATGTGGACATTATAGTTTAAACTATGGATTTCAATGCCATAAACGCTATAAATGTATCATTATGTACAGGTCAGGAGGTAGACAAAGCAACCTGATGTAAAAGGAGCACAACTCTTAAGGCAGCATTAATTGATATTAATATTAAAGCTGTTCTGATCAATATTTTTATATTAACAGTGGATTAAATTATTGTGTTTAATGAGAAAGGTGATGCTCGTAATGATGAACCCACAGAGAATTATCACCCAATTTTCCATTTCCCCTCAGCTCCATGGAACATTTCAGAACCTTTCAGTGCATTGTATTGATTTTGGGTTGATTCACTCTTAGCACTCTCATAAGCATCAAAATGCCAGTGAATATAGACAGGTTTCCAAGCTTGTCATATTTTTATATTAACAACCATGCCTGAGGAAGCTACAATGGGAAACATGTTTGTTCACAGATTTGTAGATGATGACGATCAAAACATCCCGTGGCCCTTGAATTCTTGTTGATCATTATAGGAATTTGAGATATACAGCCACTTCTTTTGAGATTCAACCCCTGGTTTTACATTCCAATATGGATAAACCACATTATGGAAGGCACATTAAAACTCCATCACAGCTGATAACGTATACCTCTCAGTATACTGCTGCTGATATACACGGACATTAAGTCCCTCAACTTTCTGCTGACATCATTATGATTAATTCTCCAATAGCTACGAATGATAAATACAAAACCCAGAAAATGTGCAGCTGTCATGTCTCCGTGAAATTAAAGCTGTTTATGAGAGCAAGCTTCCCTCAATGTATTATTCAGTGAGCAGTGTGGAGATTCTTATGTAACACTGTGTGGATTACGACAAAATCTGCGACAGAGAACTTTCAAAGCCAAGAAGAAAGCAGAAAAGGAGCAGAGCAGAAGACATAAGCAGGTGAAATGGAAATGGGGCAAGAAGTAGAGTTACATAATTTTTTTTAAAAAAGGCATCAGAAAGATGCTTTTTTACTCAAACAGAAAATACTTTGATAAAATTTTGGTAAACTGTTAAAGTTGCTGAGCCTTAAAATGAAGTTGGGAGTCAAAGGGTGAGTGAAACTGAAGAAGAAAGGCACCTTGTTTTTTGTCTATACTGAGAACAGAGATATAGAGATCAACACCGAACTGCCAAAGTCAGTGTCCAGATCAGAGAGGGGAGGGATGTAGCAGACAGTGTGTGATATGTTGGGGTGCTCAGACAAATATAGTCAAATCCTCTGTAAATCCCAACAGGAGATATTCATCTTTTGGCTTTTGCCCTCCACTGAGCACAGGGTCAGCTAAAAACACTGATATCAATTCAGCATCTTGCTCAAGAGTCCATCATCAGCAAAAATCACTAAACCCCCCTCCCCTAAACAGTGATTGTCTGATCGTCCACTCAGCTTTGGATTTCTTAAAATAATGAAACATGCATCAGGCTTTAAAATATCTAAATATCTAAAGAGTTTGGGGTTATGGATGTCAAGTGAATACTTATATAACACATCCTTTGGCTTTATAATTACTGCAACAACTAAGTCATTGTCATTTGTTCATGAACCAAACTGTGCAATAACAATACCTGCTCAATAATCAATAACTCCTCAATATCTTTGATAAAGAGCATAGGGGTGTTGTCTTTTTTATTACCTTTCTAAAATCAAAAACACAAGAGCAAAAGTGCACAGAGTAGATTAATTGTGTGTTTATCTGCTCTAACATAATCTGCAGACATTAGTATGCTAGTTTAGTACCTACAGTAGTAACATGCACTGCGTCCGAAATCACATACTATGCACTACATACCCAATATGTGTACTATTGTTCAACATACTTTTAAGTGTGAATGAACAGTAGTATATATCTTTTCGGAAGCACTGAGCTGTAATTATCATGTCACTTCCTGAAAGCCTCCTTGCCAGTTGGAGATGGTATATCATGCCAACCATAAAGTCTGAACTAATTAAAAAATATATATTACGCCTAGCAAAGTGAAAATTTTTACTGAAGCGTCATTGATGTTATGCCAGAGCTGCCTTAGTTGCTGTCTGCCATGGTCTGTTAAGTTGTTGTCATCATCACTACTACATTGCATTGTGGGATATTTATGCCAACATAGTGTCCAGTGCTTGCATACTGCAATCATTGATGTATTATAAGAGCTGGATACCGGACTAAAAATGGCGCCCATTCAGTCCTATAGGAATTGCTCGGCTGGACATACGCCAAAAAAAGTTTCTAGCTTCCAGGTGTGCTTCCGCATTGTGCGGCCCACTGAATTTGCACAGTAGTGTTTCCCCCACTCTGCAGACACAAACACACACAAACATGATGAAAATTGTTGGTTATGTTAAATTTAGACGCTGAAAATAATCTGAATCAAGCTGATGAGTGAAATTAATCAGCAGCTGCAACCAGGCCTGTTGTCCCGAAAACAAAAGCCCACTGCTCTGAAGGCCCATTGCTCCGAAAATACACTCTCTCCTTGGAGTTTTTTGTCCTTAAAATCTTAATGTATTTTGATGTGCAAGTCATCACCATCATCCTACCCAAGTGGTTTTTGTGCCTAAACCTAACCAGACCTTAACCACAGTGTTGTCACACCATAAAATATAATTATTTTCTAACAAGCATGTCAAAATACACTAAGACATTCAGGGCAAAAGACAACAGAGGTAGTGTGGTGTATTTTCATTAAATGTCATTGGTGTGCTTAAAGACAATATTAAGCTATGCAGATTGATTTTATAAGTTTATAAGCAATAAGGGCTAGTGGGATACAATTTGTATTGGTGTAGTTATAATCTCATGAACCATATTTAATCACACTGTACGTATAGAGGCACAGTAGAAGAATCATAATCATACACTGGAGAAATTTGAGTGTGTTTGTATTACATGTCACTTTGCTGGGGTCTGCATTAAAGTCTTCACCTTTTAAAAAAATACCCTCTGGAGGAGATCAAGAAATAAGGGTGTAAAATGACTAGAAAAACTTATAAAAATAAAAGGCCAGAAGACAACTTGGCAATAATGGTGTAAAATGATTCCCAATACTTATATATAAAAATTGGATATAATCAGGCAGAATTATGTATGCCAGTATATATCCTGAAACAGCTCAAAAACCTGGTTTGAAGAGTTTTGACCAACAACAAGTGACAGAGATAAAAGTAACATAATAATTGGTCAAAAATTAGGGAGGGTGGATGATAAGGTGTCGCCTAAGCCGACCCAAGGACATAAAAACAGATGCCCCAAAGGAAAACCTTTGGAGCGATTTGGTTCTTTGTAAAAAGTGCTATTTTGCTCTCCTTTTTTTGCCGGCAATAAAAGAACACTTTGCTGTTCGGACCTCTGACTCCCTTTTTATTGAGAGTTTTTTTGCTCTGATACATTTTTCTGCAACAATTCGACACAACAGTAGCCTAATCGGAACCAGATCTGTTAAACTGAGCAATATGTTAACAGAGTTAACTACAGAGGAAAGTAGTAAGGCCAGCAGTCACTGAACTCCAACAACTCCAGTGTGTACAGTATTTTTGGAGCAATGGGCATTTGTTTTCGGGATAACGGGCCATCAGACTAATGGGCAGTCTCCAGCAACTTCAGCCAAACTTACGTTATAGTATTACATTTGTCAAACTCATCACTTATTAGTCATTCTCAAATTAGTTTTGCGTAAAAGTGAAGCATGCTGTTTGAATTTTAATAAACAAAAACTTTCTTTTTAAATTTTAAAATGTATTAGTATTTATAATATTAATACTACTAGCTCTACCCTGAAATACAAGAACAATATTGTTTCTTTGGATGGTAAGGGTGCTCACTTTTTGCCTGGGATCATTGACTGTATATAAATATGGAAGTCATGACAGCTCCCCAAAAGTGAAGCCAAAACATCTTGATCACTCCCTGGTGGCTGGCTTCAGTAAAGGTCATAAGTCCCGCCCCCTCCATGTTAGTGTATGGGACATGAGCCAAACTAAAAAATCACAGTTCACATCAAATAAATTTTTCCCAAAGATGGTTTCTGTCATTTTAGATAGTTCTTATCATGTTGATGTTTGTCAAAGTGATTTTTCTGATAAGTTTGTTTTTAATTAGTTATTTGACAATATAAAAAGGGGGTCTGATGTCATGATTGACAGCTGTGACAGCCGCTCTCAAACCTGGCCAGACTCTACTGCACAGACTCTTGGCTCCACTTTTGGATAGCGATGGGAAGTGGAGATGTGTCGGCCATATTTATATACAGTCAATGCCTGGGATATGTAGCTTTGGCTTCAGTCCTTTAGCATTATGTCATGTATGTAGCCATCATGTGATATATAAGGCCTTTCCAGCTTTAAACCGAGTTGGCCGTGAGCATTCAAAAGTCGACTGGCAATGGTGTTTTCAGCTCACTCATTGAGTTTTAATGTTAGCAAGCGCTTACACTAGCTAGCTACCCTAATAAAAGCTAAGTCATTCTTTCAGCCTTTTGTTTACTTATTAGTGAAATTAAAGTTTCAAAAATTACTGTGAATTTGAAGTTGTAAATCTTCCACCGTTATTCTCAAATTATTTTCTATAGTAACGGTGATATAATTTTCAACCAACTCAGTGAGTTTAGCGTTAGCAATAGCTTACACTGACTAGCTATACATAATAAGTATTTGCTAGCCACCATCATCTTTTCAGCCAACAAAATCCATCATTGGTGGCTATAAATCAGAATCCTGCTTTTGTGCACTTCTTTGTGAAATTTGTTTCTATAGTAACTGCAAATTTGAAGTTGTAAATCTGCCACTGCTATCATTGTAAGCTGCAAGAACAGAAAGCTTTACAGAGAATTGAGCCTAAGATTTGTACTAATGCCAAAGCCTCTATATCACTGCCTCATCCTAATGCTTTAAATAGCATTAAGTCAAGACAGTTTGACGGATGGAGAGTAGCATTAAAATCAATGCATGTATTCAGAGACATGCACACAAGATGACTGAGGATACCACTTGTTCAAAGACACTCAGAGCCCATAAAAGACCATGAGGAAAACAGACTTCCACAAGAGACTGCCTGTACTCATGACACAATGAGCACTCTGTGAGCTGCATGTTGCCCTCTGGTGTCAAAGTAAAAACAAAACAAAAAGCACATAATGTTAAAGTCTGCCATCAAGTGGTACATAAGAGAACAACCTCCCAAGTGGTTCTGCTGACAAATGAACAATTACTTTAATATGCTTGTGATACATAATTAACTCATTGCAAGTTTGTCGTTATCCTAATGGCTTCATTTTGAATTTGTTTGCAATATTATAGTATTTTATTATATTTCCACAAGATGATTGGTGTGGAAGGATTGTGGGCATTATGCTTTTGATTCACTTACTTTACTTACTTGCTTTATTAGAAAATAGATCACAGAGGATGCTGCTTTGTGTGGTTTAACTATTTGACCTACAACAGATGTATGATTTTTTCACCATGAAATGAGTATTGTTTGATAGTATCTTCTTCTGCATGAACAAATCAAACCTGTTGCCGCTGACAATCGTAAGACAAACTGGACCCTTTTAGTGCATGTAAAGATAAACAAAGAAGATGGACTCCATCCTAATAAAGGTTTCTCTCCTGGATGAGATAATGCTTATCAGTTGAAAAGGTCAATGTGCTTTTCAAACCACTTATCATTTCAGTGGCCATTACTGTATAAAAAGCGCTTTGTTCCATTTGTAGGGAAGTGCAGTAAACGCCCATTCATATCTCTTCTGACTGTTCAATTCAGACTGAGGACTCTTGGTTGCAGCATTTGGTGATAAGGTTGCAGGATTATGGGGTAGAAAAGGTCATAACCACCCAGTAGATAAAGACAATTATCTTCTCTTTACCTGTGTAATTTTAGAGCTCTAAGAATTGGGATTTGCTGCTCAGGTTAAGTTGATGCCACTGAACCATGTGAGGTAAAACAAAAAAAGAGAATGACCGGTACTCAATTGCTCTGCTTCAACATAATTGAACATTGTTTTATTCCAAAATGGCAAATAATTGAAGATTTAACAAGACAATACATGACAAATACAATTACATACGATTATGCAACGGTGGCTGGGTGAGATGGTGATTGATGACTGACAACAGCTGTGCCATGAAAAGTGACATTAAGGTATGAAAGTGTCACTACAATAAGGCTTGTTACTGTGAAAACAGCAATGATGAAATGCAATATAATAATATAGAGTTGTACTTTTTTATCATTATCATTGATTGGTTTGTTTATGTATTTCACTGTATTTATTTGTACAATTATTTATTTCATAATGTCTAATAATCATAATCATCTAATAAGTACAATTTTGAGATACTTGCAATTCACCAAAATAGAAAAACACATCTATTTTGTGAGACAGGTGAGTAGGAGAGGGATGAATGTTTCAAAAGTTGCAAACAAACTCTCACTGTCTTACTTGCAATGATACATTTATTTGCAACGTTTCGGTGCTGGACCTTCATCTGCCAGTGTTTTATTTTTATGGCTCCATGTATGATATTGGATGCTGTCATATAGTAAATTGATATTTGGTATTTATGCACGGTATCTATTGCACGTGAGGATTGTGATTGCTTACAGGCTTACAGCCACTTCCTATTTAAGTTATAGCTTTTACTGGGGGGAATGTGCAATATCTTGGCGTAGGGTGTCGTGTAATATTCTTGGTGGGTATGTTCTGGTATATACGGATCTGTGTGTGATACTGCATGATAACTGTGTAGTAGATTGTCTATGTATATGGGTTGTATTGTATATTGTATTGTATTGTATATGGAGAGGCTGTGTGTTGCTATGTTCTCTCAAATGTCCGAGACGAATTTCTCCCAAGGGAGACAATAAAGGCTAATCTAATCTAAATCTAATTTAATATTGGTATTTTAATATTAAAATGCTCACTCATTAATTCATAAATAGTAATGATCCAATGATAATATAATAATATAAAACTGGATGAATGTTGCCACTCTGCATGATGAGTACATTCAATACATATATTCCTAATTGAACCTTTACAGAAAGTCCCCTCCTACACAAAAAAATATGTTTTGCTTATTGTTTGCATGTTTGACCTTCACTGTGCAGAATGATATACATGCAGAATTTGACAGAATACCTCCCTTTAAATCTGAGTGTAAGACATGTACTGTATGTACAAGCATGATTTTGTGATACGGAACTAGTTTGAAAGCTGATCACGGTCCAATATGCAATTTACATAAGTGTGTTGTTGAAACGTAAAACACCCAGTGCACATACACTGTGACGGTGAAGTAGTAGACATCTTGGGTCTAGTTAAACTTTGATATGAAAATATTTGCATAATCATAGATTCTGGATTTTTCAGTGAGGGAGAAGGAATAGATTAGAGCAGCAGTTCCCTAGCTTTTTGGCCTGTGACCCCTTAAAATAAAGCAAAGTCTTCCTGGAACCCCTCATCACATGTTGCACGATCTACCAGTCAACTAAAAGAGGACTTATTTTGTTTCATTTGAATCACTTTTAGAGGCTTGAAGAGATAAAATACAGTAATTCACAAGAAATAAAGCAAAAACTAGAGGAAAGCTTGAAAAAAAAAATATTTTTTATTTTTCTGTGCCTTATCCTGTCTTATTATCTCATGACCCCTTAGATTAATCCAGCAACCCTTCATAGGGGTCCCAACACCTGGTGGAGAACCACTGGATAAGAGCAGCAACAATTAGTCGATTAATCAACTGATCAACTAATCAACTATTTTGATAATAATTTGTAGTCATTTTCTAAGAAAAAAAATTCCAAATAATCCAGTTCCAGCTTCTCAAATGTGAATATTTGAATATCTTTGGGTTGTGGACTGTTCGTGGGGACAAAAGAAGACATTTGAGTACATCATCTTGAGCTTTGGGAAACAGTGATTGACATGTTTCACCATTTTCTGACATTTTATAGACCAAACAACCAGTTGATTAATCGAGAAAATAATCGACAGATTAATCGATACTGAAAATATCTGTTAGCTGCAGGCCTAGAGTATATGTAATTTTAATCATTTTTAAGTAGATAATTGAACTTTTTTGAGGAACACCCATATCAGACATAAATTATTATTCAAAACAGAGTATGTATAATGTTTAGATTCAGAACTATCGCTTGTTATTGATTATTGATTATTTTTACCCGGTGGTGTTGCTATTTTAAATGGAAGTGACAAATGGACTACATTTACAAAATATTTCCATGTGTTCATTTGAAATTGACTGTGTTGTACTGTTGTATCGATGAAGGTTTGTGTCTCTCTCTTTTTTAACAAATATACAACAAGTTTTATGTGTACAACCTGAGTCTACAATCACACACATGCCATGGGGACTAACGGTTGTAATAAAAAGAAGGGGAAAAAGAAAAATTAAGTAGTTAAATATCTTATAAAGCTTACAGTTTGTTTTTTTTTGTTTGTACATTCGGATATTGAAGAAATGTATTGTTTAATATAGACAGTCAGCTCTGAAAAGTTTGGCTTTTGGCTTAAGAATTTGGATTTGTGAATATAAAATGTGATCATAATAGTAAGCAAATTAATTAAATTTAAAACTTATATTTAATTTCATTCATATTGATTTATAAGGACAACGCACATTAATCAACATTTCTATAAATGTACCGGCTGGCTAATTTTCAGCTGCAGTCGTTTGGCGAGATGTTTTGAAACCTATAAAGTGATAAAATATTCAGTTAATCCAAACAATACATTTTTATGTATAAAGTAAGAAGTAAAGTGTGGATAAAGGTTTCGTATGTCTCATTCCACACCAGCAGGTGGCAGCAGCGTCCCGCCCTTAGTTTCCGAACGCAAAGCATTGTGGGTATTTTCTCTATTAAATAGCGACGTCAGCCCAACGTTCAAACTGACATTATCTCGGAGTCGACATCGTGTGAGACGTGCAAATTTAGCTGCGAGTATTTACGAAATAACTTCCACTTTCCAGACTTTTTTTTATTCGAAAGGTCATTTTTGTTAGAAAAAGCTTTTGTTTGAACTGTTTTTGAATTGAGAAGAAGACAACTGTTAACTTATTTAAGTTAACTCCAAAGAGAAGAAATCCGTCAAGTCGTTGACTCTTAAGTCGACTTTTTCAGTTATTTTTTTGTCGGAGATGTGTTTGGAAACAATGGATACCAGATCGAAACACATGAACACCAACTATCTACGGAGAACCATGATGAAGCCTGCAGCTAAGCTAAGGTGGAGGCTGCTACGTGTGTCCGCAGAGGAGGACGAGGCCCTCAGGCCCTGTCGAGCCGTCGCGGTGAAGGCGACCATCCGAAAATACCTCCGCCGGGAACAGAAGCGGGCCCAGCTGGCTAAAATCGCCAAAGCCCTGGGAGAGATGGGCAAGAAAGAGAAAATGGAGTCCGTGTATGAGGAAGAAAAGCACCGTCATTCACCAGGAGCAATGGCGCCGGAAAACACCACGCAGTACCTGATGAGTAATGTGTATGAAGACATGTCTGACAGCAGCTTTCAGTCACATCCAGCTTCACATGAAACATCATCACAGCTGTACGGCGAGTCCCTTTCGCCAAGGAGTGTGTATACTGCATTAGATTCCTGTTATGAGAGCTGTCTTGCCTTTCAACAGAGAGACTTTGAGGAAGCCTTTGACCTGTGCTGGTAACCGGGATGAACTGGTTTACGTGGCCTTGTGAGACCGCTCTGGCTTCCTGTTTTCAAGGAGGGACTTTCCGATAAGACTAAATGCAAAGGTGTGACGAGTTGCATGTAATTATTATACCAGAGTGTGAAACTGCATTACTTGTATAAAATGTTTTTTATGGTATGTGTACACCCCTGGTTATGTAACTTGATTGTCGCATGATTCATGGTTGGGCTTTATTTGTCTCACAGCGGCGCTCTGGACGCTCCCCGCCCAGTAGGGAGCGCTCCTGAACCCTGCGTTGCGCCCCCGCCCCCCCACCAGAGGAACGAACCAAACGCACCTCAGCTCTGGCCTGGCCACGGATTGTGAAATCCAGGTAAAAACCCGGGCAGGTATTGTTGTACTGCATTGTCGTTGATGGCAATAGTGGTTAGAATTTGATGTGATGTTGGGCTGAAAAACAAGTGCTTTCCACAGTCACTGTTGTCTGAGCGTTTTCCAGGTTTCACCCCTGCCAGGACAAATGGCTCGGCTGTGAGATGCACAGGCGCAAGAGACCAAGGAGGTCGGTCTTCACGTGACTGACAGAAGGTGACATTTTTAATGCCCATTGGTTACTTTGACTGTTTCGAAGAGGATTGAAGTCCTGATGATGTCATATGTTAATCTTTGTGGTAAATTTGTCCTTTTTTTAAGTACCAAAGTGTAAGATCAGTGACTAATGCTGATTGTGGAGGTTGATGGATAACTTGTTCAATAAAGATGCTTTGTGTGAAATGTTAAACTTTTCTTATTGTGTTATTTGGGTTTAACTTGCAGTTTCATATCGCAAGATGAGTTTGAATATAGTGTTACCATACACAGGGGAAGACTTTCTAAGACAAAGGTAAATCCAAGAGGTTTTGACATAATACAGGGTAGAAGAGCAGATGTGTAATGAAAAATTTTACATCTATAATCATTTTCTTTGGGTACCCCCACAAAAAATTTAAAAATAAAATTTTGATTCAATGCCCCCACACTTGTTTTCAATTTGCTACTTGGTGCTGTAGTTTCCTATAATTACACTTCCAATTAATCTCAGTAGATAGCTAGCATAACTTAATATTTTAGCAGACCAGGTCAGCTGAAAATGTGAGGTTTGTCTGCAGGCAAGTATAGGCTACAGTACAACAAGAAACCTTTATTCCATTAAGTAATGACTTTGAGTTATTCTTTTGATATTATCAACTTAAGTCAACACAACTAAAACTCTGAAGTATTTGACTCAGAAATTTATTTTCTACGACACTTCTTTGGAAAGTATTAGAGGTATGGGGCCTACAAATTACCCTTTTTATTCATGACATGTCCATGAATTTATATGATGTCAAGATATAAAGTTTAAATCAATTGCGGTTCTTTCCCAGTGTGTTTATTTTACCCAAATTGTCCTTTCTGGACTGTGTGGTCACATGAATGACTGAATGTTTAACTTGTTACATCAGCAGAACTTTATCGTTGGTAGTACATGGATTTTGGTAACTTCACATAATCCCAGTATAAATGCACACAGCTTTAATCTGAATAGAGGTCTAATCATGATTGTGAAAATATCTTAGTGACAGGACCTTTAAGAAAGGTCAATTCATAGGAGTAAAGATTTAATACTAAGATACTTTGTTTTATTCTCTATGTACCTCTACCTACTCCATCACGAACTGTCTTATTACAAAGTGCTCATGTACTCATACTAAAAGTTCAGGTGATCAAAGGGTCACATCAATGAGGACTGTTATTTGCACTAAACTAGACTATTACTGACACGATTTGAAGAAAGATGTGAGACCTCAAAGTGTTGCAAACCCCTCTGTCAACTCCTGCCACACACACAACCGTGCTGACCCACAAAAAATTTCAAATATCCCTTTAACACAACCTCATACCCCCCTGTTGCTGCTGCGATCTGGTAAGGCATTTACCCAAAATAGAGCAGCAACTTTTAAAGCTACCACATGGTGGCAGTAGTGTCCAACAAACCTGAAGAGCAGAGAGGCGAGAACTCATGCAGGTCATTCAGAGTTGATGCCAGAGGGAGAGGTGTTGATTATTGGTGGTCTACTTTTAGATCATGTCGCATGGCATTTGCTTCAGCGAGGGACATGCTGTTGCACTTTTTTAGATGAAGTCTTATAGCAGCAGGCTGGCAGGGACAAACAACTCAGGTTACTTCCTAGTGTGGCAGCTGAATGAGATGAAAACCTTTCAGTATTCCAAAGGCAACCCCTTGCTGCTTTAATTACTGTATGGAGCTAACTTGATATATATCTGAAGAGGGGAGTATAATGGAGAAACTATCTTGGCTTCTTAGAGGAGCTCTTACAGCCGCACAATAAAAGTTTCATGTGTTTTTAAGGGAGAAAAATCAGTGGAGAGAGAGCTGCAGTGCAGTTATCGTGATTTTCTTTCAATCTCTGCCTGTCTGATTCAGAGGCTGATAGCTCTGAGAAATGGCCACAGTTGTTGCCGTGGAGTGACGCATTGGCTTCACCCTCTTTTACTGCTGCTGGGCCCAGATCCACTGTTTTCTGCCTGGGTTCAGTGCCTGTCAATCTAAAAAGCTCACTCTGTGGTCCAACTGACAAGTGTGATGGTCAGCAATTACACCTACAGGCCCACTGTGTGTGCGTGCGTGCGTGTGTGTCTGCTGTTCGTGTGTGTGGAAAGACTTGGACAGGACTGCTGCTGGCTGATTAATGGATATTCCTGTGGGCTGCCACAGCATTGATCGACTTGTGATTGGTGCGGTGCTGTGTGCAGGCTCGGGTTTAAGCTTGTCTCACTTCTGTGTCCATCTGGTCATTTGAAACAACAGTTCTTTCTCTCAGAAACTTCACTGTGCAGTCTAATTCAGTGATATTTTATTGGTACACGTCCCATAGTTTCCTATAAGTACATAGAAGGAAACTGATATGCACTTGTACATTCAAGTGAAAGTTCTTTAAAAGCACTGTGTACCTTGGTGGTATTAATAGGAAAAATGTGTACACTTCCAATGAATTAACTGCAACTGATAGCCAGCATAAGAGTATTTTAGGTAATGCAGAGCAGGTCAGCTGAACATGTAAACATGTGGAATTTGTCTGCTGCGAAGCACAACATGAATGGAGAGTTACGTTTCAAATTAAAATAAATATTTACTCGGGTGAACATGGAGCAGTTCTTTGGAAATGTCCAACTGTTTATTAAGTCCACATAGCTAACCAAACTCTAACTGCAGCACAGTCTCAACTTCCTGGGAAATTAGCAGGTACTTATGGGGCTAAAATAAGCATTAATTTTTTATCCAAGACATTTCCAGGAAAACACTCATAAAACCATGGAATATGTTAAAAAAAATATATATATATATAAGGAAATAAAGCAAAACAATAAATCATTTGTGATTAAGTCCCAATGCCTTGATGACAGGGTAACCATGTAGCACTCTTTGTGAGGTGAGAAGCATACTGTAATATTTTTCCAATATTTTTTGACTCTATACATTTCAATTTTACCATTTTTAGGGCAACAAAAAAGAAACAAACACATGTTTTAGAAGTCTCCTTTTAAAGTTTTGGAGGAGAAACAGCATTGTAAGGAAATAAACTTTACAGAAAATATAACTAACATACCAGTTACAGTTATATAACAGAATAAATGATGTGAGCAAAATCAAAACATTTGAAGAAATAGTTTGACATTTGTGGAATATGCTTATTCACTTTCTTGCCAAGAGTTGGATAAGAAGATTGATACCACTCTCTCGTCTGTACAGTAAATACGGAGCTACCGCTGTTTATCTCTGCAGCTCTGAAGTTCACTAAAAAAAAAAAAAAAAGTGTAAAAATGACAGATAGTTTTACAAGGGTTTGTTGTATTTGTTGGCCAGGTGCAGACAACAAGGCTCCAATTCCTCTACAAATATCATTATATATTCCAGAAAGGGTCATTTCCAGCTACACCCAGCTGCACCTCAGTAGAGATATTCACTCGCTGCTGGGAGGAAGTTTGGGCACTTGGCCTTACATGAAGAGGGGAGGCAGTCGGCCAAGAGTTGGGATTTGGCTGTGACGGGACTCTGGACACAGCCTCCTTTTAATTGGAGCTGTTAAAAGAATCTGGTGTGTATAGTACAGTATGTGTCTGTGTGTGTGTGTGTGTTTGTGTGTGTGTTTGTGTGTGTTAGAGCCCTACTTAAAGTGTGAAAACACATCAAGGATAAATGTCAAAGCTACAGTATGTGTGGAAGGAATTAAGAGGTAATCTTCATCCTCAAGTCCTTCTACACCCCACATGAAGGCAAAACGCTTAGCTGACAACCACCGATGACTATCTGTCCGTGCTGATGTGTGTTTGCGTGAACTTCAGGACGCACCCCGGAGAAATCAGATTAGAAAAGTTCTTCACATGAACCAAAACAAAGGAAGCAGCAGCAATTTAAGCTCCCACGAGAAAGTATTCTGGCAGAGATCCTTTGTTTGAGAGAAGTGACTAAAAGTGTAAATATTTCAGTAAACTGGCATTTTTCCATTCATGGGTGGAACTTCAAAGTGACCTGAAACTGGAATTTGGGGAGTAATGGGGGTGGGTTGTAGGTGAGTTCTGAATGATTAGCATTAAAAGCATATCCTTGTCATGTAAATGGTTTGGTGCAAATAGGCTTAGCACTGTGGCTTAAACACCCAGATTTAAATATCTTAGGCTTTAGAGAAGATATGGTCCACAATATCCTAGGACACAATGAGGCAAATAAAATAAAAGTTTCACATGTGGAAATAGGTTGATGACTATCTTAACACTAACGTAACTATTACTATTTAGATCTATGGTTTTACCTGTAAATCCTGTCAAAAGTTCCTTCAGGAGGCACAAAAAATGATCAGTGTTGATATGAATGATTTCGTTGTACAGTAGGTGGCAGCAGAAAGGTTCATAGCAGCCATCTTGTGGTTAACAGGCAGACAGGATCACTTTTTTTTTTTTTTTTTTTTTTTTTTACAGTGTCTAAATCTCTCCCATCATCTTGTACATGGTCCTTCCACCATTTTCATTTTTGAGGCAGGTTTGTCAGATCAATTTAATTATCACTCTCAAAGTAGACATTCTGTGTTTTATCTTTGTGCTAAGAGCAAAGAAAATGAAAAGTCCTTTTATGCTGCAGGAACCTCTTAGTCAGCAAGGAAACAGAATTTTGATAGTCATTGAGTTTGTATTATTTGGCATGATTTTGATTGGAAACACATGGGACAGGGGGTCAAGCAAGGATTAGTAAAAAATTAGAACAATGGATGATGTAGGAATTTGTAGGTGGTCCTCATTGTGTAAAAACTAAAAAAAAAAAGCAAATTTTAGAGGGGAATGATGCAATTTTTCTTATCTGCACTGTAAAAAAAATTCAGGCTTTACCACAAAATCTTGTTGAGCATTCTTATCTCTATTTAAATTTTACTGTAGCATGGTGTGGTGTTAATTTAGTCAAAAGTTGTACTGTGATTTATGCCTTACTATTGTTACTATTTCTGTTTTTCACTGTTGTTTTATGTGACTCATTGATGTCAACTGCTTCTGCACCAAATTTTCCAAATTTGATCGATTAATTGATTTTTTTTGTTTAATAGGTGTACATTATGTCATGGAATAACAGCATGAAGGCAGTGAAGCAACTGTACATTTTATTTTGTTTATTTGTTCTAATTTTGGCCCAAGATAGATACTAAATTGATTTACACATTATACAACAGAAGCGCCCGTGTTGTGTAACAACACAACCAACCCTCCAAACCAAGGCATGCTGTGAAGAAAAGTGAGTGATCTATATGTTGTGTTTATAGCATGCACTCATCCGAGAATGCGCTCAATACACTGAATCTCTCTGGGAACTGTGGGGTATCTAGAGAGGAGAAAGAGGTGAGGAGGGGGGGAGACAGGGGAGGTCCTGTCTTGTTTGCTGTGACCTTCATGGTGAAATGACAGGGAAAGTGCCAAGGGACACTCAGGTGGTCATGTTAACCTGCTGACACTCAGGGTGACCACACAGTCACACACAAACACTCATATGCAATACCCTCAAGGTACTCCAGACTCTGACCTCACACAAGTACACAAACATAACTGCTTTCTGTACACGTATGTGGCCACAGCAAATCATTTGTATCTTCTTAATAAGGACATAGTGGGAAAGTACAGTATATTTTTAGTTGTTTTAAGGCTTGAGGATACTGTAGCATGTGCAGCGTTGTCCTGGTCTCACCCAGACAGGAGTCTGACAGGAGTCTGAGTGACCTTTATTTATCCAGGTTAGGTGTTCGTTTAGCATGAGTGCTCTTTTCCAGGAACAACAAGCACAGGCACATTCATACCTGGAAAGTAACCAAGTATAACCACATTCAAATTTGTTGGCCACCGAGCAGTCAGGGGTTAAGGGGCCTTGCTCTAAAGCACCTCAGTGGTGGTAAAGAGTGGCTATTTCACTCTGCCCCCCTGACCTCCAGTCTGTCTGGGGATAAAACCGAATTTTCTGCAGTCACAAGCTTGCAGGTCACCAAATCCTGAGTTTAAGTGACCTAAGTCGCACGAAAAATGTATTGTGCGGCTATTTCCAGCTTTCAGTGTCCTTCTCCGTGTGATTTTGAGGATTATTAATAAAAGGCACTGTGCTGGTCTCACTTTTGCCATTAGAGGTTTGTATTGTGACCCAAATAGAAAAAAAACCAAGCTATGCCCAGGCCAGGGTGAGCTTTTAATGTCAACCACACACATAAAATACACTCAGACAAGCACACACTCGCGCGAAAAGAAAAATAGGGCAAGGAGAAGGGAGCACTGACGTTACCCTGTGCACCCTTTGGGAATTAACCCCTCTGCTATACTGGCTCATTAGTCAAAACGGTCCGAGGCGAGGAACTGAGAGATGTTTGTGCCACATCTATTTCCGTCCTCAGCTCCCCAGTTCGCTTTGCTTCTCTACAGAGACTGAGCGGAAGACATTAATGGACGTTGACCCAGCAGTTTCAGGGAAACGGGCAGGTAGAGAAGTATATGTGTGTATGTGTGTGTGTGACACTGACACTGTGTCCGTGGATGGAATTTGCCACATGCAGTAATAGTCCTCTAACTGTGTCAAGGACATGAACAGACAAACCTGTTGAAGCCAGAGAGTGAGAGAAGACCTTATTCAGTCATACCGTCCCCACACCACTCATATACACAAGCACACACACTCCAAAGTGAAGCTCAAACATTACTCTCAAAAGTAAATCATCTTTTTGGTGTTCCACTGAGCACAAGCAGAGTTCTGGCCTCTTTTAATTTGCTCTCCTTTCAGTACTTCAAGCGTGTTTTAGTAAATACCAAGTTGCTTTGTAGATAAAAATGCAGGATTTACACTGTTTCTCTGCTCTTACATTGCCGTTTCAACCATGCATTTTTGGTATATTTGACTATTATGGCACACACACAAACACAAAACAGCTGGCATTTTTCCTGGATTTGATCAACGCTGTTAATTTGTGAGTACAGCGCAAATGCCAAGTGTGACTCATCCATTCTCACACTCACACACACACACACACACTAGACTGTCAGTCTTGTCCGATAATTCTTCGACTGCATTGTAGCCTGGGTGCTGGATTCTCATGTCAGACCTCGTTTCATAACAGGTTGCCAGGTCAGACTGTCAGTCACAGCTGCTCTTGGTCTGTGATTGGGGGATGCAGGTGAGGAGGAGTGGTCGCATGCTGTATCTGGATATAGTACAACTGTGCCATTGTCCATGTCAGCTGCTGTCATTCTTTGGCTGGGCAACTTGAAGGCTTGAATTTACACTGTCTTTAACAGAGATTTGTAGTGTGCACCAGGCTCTTAATCATAATTAATCATGATTAATCAATTCTATTTTGTGATGTATGTGCTTAAAGGAGAATGCCTCAAAGATCAATCATAAATTATAACTCTGGATTGGAATTACTACATGAAAAATGTAATCAATTGTTCATTAAACATTGCTAATTAAAAACCTATTTTAACACTACTAATCACTCAACAGCAAAAGTAATGAGCTACATTACTTATTAGTTTATCTTCATTAATGAGAAAAGCTGCAACAAAGGGACCTTTAAACTGACAGCCTACAGTTAAGAGGTATTTACAGACTATCAACAGCGAATGTTAGCTTAGCCCTGTCCCCAAAGGCCTGCCAACCGAATGTAGGCAAAGTTAATGGTGGCTAACTGGCTGCTAAGAAGACACAACATACAAATAACTTTTAACCTACCAGGAAGCATGTTTTCTATCTTTGGTAGAGACTGAAGGCTTTCTTACACCTCCTGCCCTCGCGCCAATCTACGTGTATCACAGCATATCATCAAACTTGCAGAGAACAAACTGGTATCAAACTCTGGTAAAACAGCAAACAATCCAATCCCCAAATTGTGCATTAGTAACTGTAATACAATTACTGAATTTGAAATTGTAATCCCTTAAACTACTTTGTACTGAAAAAAGTAATCACATTACTGTTAACATAATACGTTACTGCCTAACCCTGCCTACATCTAATCAGGAAATAATACATTTAAGAGATCCTTTAAGGTTGAGGTCCTACTCACTCATGTTTTCTGAAACATAAATTCCTGACATAATGCCAAATAACTATGGCTATCCCCACAGAGTCCCCATTGAGCAAATGCTTTTAAAACTACTCTGGTTGGAGTTTCAGTATGGCATGTTGTTAAATCACACAACATCTCGAAACCCTGTCTCATTAAATAATGTCTACATTAGTTGGTTAAGCCTGTAGGCTACATTAAAAGTTTTACTATAGGTCTTTAATTTCACTTCCTACCTCTGAATATGAATGTAGCTTAGGTTAACTATGACATTCATTACCCCCTGTCAGCACACAGTAAAATGTAACAACCACAACAGGTGTCTGGCACTAACTCATGGTGTTCTTAAACTGTCATAAATGATAAAGTCATGATTTTACAATATAGATAAGTAAAGTAGTCAAATACTACAGATACAGAAAACAGAAATGTAAGATTACAGTGCAAAGTATTCGTTTATACTATGTTTTTATTTGCCACTGCAGCTGTGCTCATTTGTTTGTAACACAATTCTTGAAATCAAGCTTCGACAGATATATAATTGTCATTTAGTGCATTTGGACAGTCATATTTCTCAGTGCACGCTTAACTGGTGTTAGTTTTGTTTGACTAGTGCAGCTGAAAGGTGTGGAGATCAGTGACAGCGCTCTCTGAGTCTCAGTGTTTCTGTCATTGCCGTGGCAGGGACAGCTGTGTCATTGTCAGATATTGTTCAGGGCAGCAGAGTGTAAACAACAGATGGTTGAGTTAGTACCTGAACAGCGTGTCAACTCCAAGCCATTCAATGTTCAGCCTCACGATGCCAGCCTGTAGATACAGCCACTATCTGAGCAGCCATGAGCATTTATGAAATAACCTCTGCAACTCAGCGGGCTGAGGTGTTTTCGCTGGGCTTGTGGTTTTATGGGTTGGTTTGTGGATTAAGGTTTGTGTCTCTTGTGAATCCTTCGATCTTTGAACTCCTCCAAAGACTATATATGTCACTATATGACATCCAATAAGGCAGAAATGCCTTCTCAGACCATCTTCAATAAAACCACAACCATGCCTTTATGGCATCGTTGGTAATATCCCATCCCCTTTTGTAGCCATATTGAGCCATATTGCTGACTTCCCAGTGTGCTTCAAATTACAAGACTATGGAGCACAGTAGTTACAGGATAGCAGCAACTCTGAGAAAGCACATGCTTTGTTTCCCCCTCGAGCCATTATTTGCAAATATTGACACCCTCACGATGCTGTAAGGTACTAAGTGTCCACTTAGTGACATAAAATGACATGTAAACCCATAACCTTAAAATAAATGGTAAAATGACTGCATTTATATAACACCTTTCTAGTCTTCCGACCACTCAAAAAGTGCTTTGAAATACATGTCAACATTCACCGATTCACACACACATTCATACGCTGATGACAGAGGCTTCCATGTAAAGTGCCAACCTGCTCATCAGGATCTAATCTTATGCACATTCACACACACACACACACACTCACACACTGCGGGTGCAGCCATCAGGAGCAATTTGGGGTTCAATATCTTGCCCAAGGACACTTCGACATGCAAACTGGAGGAGCCAGGGATCGAACTGCTGAGCCACAACCTCCTGAGCCAAAGGTTAAGCCAAGTTCAGCTTATCTATTGCAAGAGTTTGCAGAGGTCGCATCAAATTAATTTGCAAAGCCCTTAATTACCGTTTTAGTCTTGAAATGATCAATTTGTCCAGATTTTTTATTTTAGCCCAATACATGATTTTTTTTTTTTAACCTGGGAGGTTTGGACCCTTCATAGAGATCTCTAAAAAATTTGAGGTTTCCCCACATGAGTACAATTATAAGAAATTTGACTTTGAAAATAGTGCATGCTTTACCTCTTTAGGGATCTAGAAATCATTCAAATGAAACAATCTGAGAGGTCAAAAAAGTCACTGAGAATAAGTATGGCTGTGCTCAGAGCTATGTATTGGACACATATGTGGTTTTAATTTTAATTGCATTAAAACAGTTATATTTCACTTTCCACTATGTTCCTAGATGACAGCATTTGAAATATGATTTGATAATCAGCAATAGCAAATTCTCAAATGAGCAGCAAATGATGATTATTTGCAGGATTCAACCTTTTTATTACACAACCTAATCCTTTTCTTACACGTATATTCAAAATTAACAAATCAGATGTTCTTTACTTATGTTCAATCATGATTGATAAGGTTTTCATCATATAACTTATCTGAAGCTTCAGCATCCTTCACCAAAAGTGATAACATACAGAACTCAAGAAAACTAATCAGTATTCTCCAGAGATCAGTGAATAACTTTTGATGAAAACACTTGTTTTGGAGGCATTTGAGGAGACTCCACTTGCCAGCAGCCACTTTGTTCTGACTTTGTTGTTTGGCTGAGTAAAAATGAGGTGTAATAAGCTTGAGTCAATACAGAGCTGTGAGTTTTGGCAGGAGCTAAATAAGATGGAGGGAGATCGATATGATGAGAGAGCCAAGGACGATATGAGCCTGCCCCCACCCCCCAACCCCTCACCTGCCGATGGACACGCTGCCTGTCAGCTATTTGTCACCCAATGCACACAAAGAGAGGTGCAATCATGGAGACGCACACGCTCAAAAATCATTCTGTCACTGGCAACCTTACTTTTGTTTCAAAGCACATACAGTGTAGGGGTGTGCACATGCATACGGTACATGGAAATGTCTGTGCACACAAATGCTCACATAGACATGCGTCTGCACAAACAATTTACGCCGTCCATGTGTGGACGGTGACCACCACCCCACGTCACATGCGATCAATATGTGCACATAGGTTTATAAGTGCAACAATAAATGTCCAAACAAATAGAAAAACACAGCACCCACTTATGGAAGAAGATGCAAGCCTTGAGGACAAAATCTGTGGAATCGATCATGCTTACGCTGTCTCGCCAGTCCCAGGAATAAAAGAAGAAAATTGATTTTTGCTAAATTCTCTGTGGTGAAGGATGACTCACACTGTCTCAGAGCCTCAAGATGATGTGTGAAAAAAAAAGGTAAAGTGACAGAACAGCAGCATACAAAACACTCCTCCTGCAAACTGTGGAGGAAGATGGACCTTCATCACCTGTAGATTTAATGGCGTTTAATGATAAAAAAAAGGTTTATTTATTCATGATTTATTTATCAGCAGGCTTGCAGCATAGACCTTAACCCTCAGTTGCACTTTTGCCTTTGGTGCCGTTTCTGTCAAAACAGTCTCTCGATGACTAGATCTAAAATTGTTCTGTTCTATCCTCAGACTTTCGTGGTTCTGTGAGCTCTTCCAGAAGAAATGTGTCAACTTGTCGTCCAGGATCTGTATCAAAGCCAGTCATAAATGCCTCCACAGCCTGGGTGATCTGTCACCACAACGTTACAATATGTGTCTAACAAATTGTTAGTCCACTCAGGCAGAAAGATAATATTGAAGAATTGTCAACAACTATGATAGAAACAGCACATGACAGAAAAATAGTCCAGGGTCAACAGTACAAGACCTACAGCACATTATCCGGTATTTATACACACTATGTATCTTCAGGCAGCATAGCAGCATCTTAGAAAGTACTGGACGTACAAAAAGTCGTTTCAACATCAGAAACACTTTTTAACATTTCTCTATTCATGGGTGCTTCACTGAATATGCATGATGTTTTCACAGCACCACTCGTCTCCATTTATTCAGTTAGAAACCTTTAAACTGGAGGTAAAGGGAATTCAGGTTGAAATGTGTCTTTCAGGAGGGAAAACAGATCAAAAAGGTGTTATGAATGAAATGAAAGATCACATATGTTTGAAATTCCAAATAAATTATAAAAAGAAAACACCTGGAGAGGATGCTAATTTGCAAATGTTCCAAAACTGACTTGAATTCACTAAGCTTTTTGAGTTGAATGAAGGAGGAAGGATGGGGGTGATTGAGAGGAGGGATGGCAAAAGTTTCTCTGTGTTTACCTTTAATCTGTGTTTATGCACAAGAATAATTTTGTGGCATCAAAATTAGTTTGGAAACCAGCCAAGTTTAATTACCTGGTTAGAAATTCTTTAAAGGACATCCACTCCTTCTACCTTTTTGAAAAATCAGAACCCATGATATGCAAATATTGTTAATTTCAAAAGTTTAACTTTCACATTACACATTGTGTAAGTTGCATACTGGACCACGACTGGCTCAAGGCTAGGTGTGATGCCACAAATCTTGCTCACAGGTACACACCTTAAACGTTGTTTTTTTCCTGTAAGCACAGAGAAAAGTTTCCACTTTGAGTAGCTGAGTGTGAAAACAGCCTTCTAGTGTCAAACTCTGCACATTCATTACTCTGCACAGTGAAGGTCAAACATTCAAGTGAATGAGCAAAACACATTTCTGAGCGGAGAGGGGGCTTCAACCTTGATGGCACAATCAAACCTGCCAGGTCTGTTTCCGAGATGGATAAAGTTTGACAAAAAAATGCAACATGAACAGCAGAACATCTCCTACTGTCAGATTTTCAGAGCAACTTCTTTACATCAGAAAGAGGCTTCAAGCTAACAGATTTTTCAGCTTTTGATTACATAACTCCAGTAATAAGTTTGTTTTCAGTCAACCTATTGTTTAGTTTTCATACTTAATCATTGATGTTTATGATTATTTGACACATACTGAGTCTTTGACATGCACAGCAAACACACAATGCTCTCCTGCCAATTATTTTCTCTGATATTGTGTTAGAGGGCAAAACATTTGTGTTGCCTTCAGAGTACACTTGCCCCCAATTACTGATATAACAGCTAGATTTAAGGCATTGAGCCCAGGAAGTATTTCATGTTTCTTTGGCTGTGCTGCCCTCGTGTTCACAGCTTTGATTTGGCCAGTAATTAATTTCTAACAACCATTTGTTGAGTTACTAGAGGGAACCTTGTCTTGATCTGATGAGGAAACCACGGTTATATATACAGATATTTAAGAGTTTTGCTGACTAACAGGAGCTATAATTATATTCCTTAGGTTTTTCAGCATACATTATCATGTAGTCGTGCACTAACACAATAAACTGTGTAATGAAAAATCACAGCTTGTACAATAAAGTAATACAGTTTGGTGGCAGTCTTTAATACTTACTTTAGTGCTTTATAACTTGGCGTGTTGTCTGTTGTAATCAGGAACAGGTTTTCTGGCTTGAGGGCAAGTTGGGTTGAGTTGAGTGGATTTCAGCTGTTTACATTTTGTATTTCCCTCACTGTGCGGTTAGATTAGGTCTAGACAGTTTATATTGTTCATTGTTTAGTCCACATTTTGAGCGTATTTCCACTGGAATGTCATCTCAGTGAAAGATTGCTATTTCATTTACATTACTTAGAAACCCCTCACATTCAACATTATGCAGCTTTAATCAACAACATCGACAGCGAGTGCCAAACACTATTATGCTTATTGAAGCCTAAACGTTATTAAGAAATGTGATGATAGTTAACAGATTCTCGACTTCATGCTTGGATTTAATTTATTTGGATCATTTAGACAAGATTAAAAAGGGTTTTCCCCCTCTGGAATACATTGTTCATTGCTCAGCATTGCAGCACTCTCTGTCTCTCTCATATCCCACTAGTCTGTTTCCCTTGACAACCATATCTACTGTTCATAATTATGCAAATGATATGGATCTCTGGGCCAAATGGATGCTCATAAACAGCCAACCCCTTCAACCATCCCTGTGTTTGTCTATCTAAAGTGGCTATGATTACTGTTTGAGGTGGAGGCGTGAGTTTAATTGAATGTCAAAACTCATTTCTTTTTCCATATTTGCAAAAGGTCAGTTTTTAAATGAACGCAACTATACACAAGGACACGTGGGTGTAATTCCATTTTCAAATTTAACCCTCCTGCTCATCAAGAAATGGCCAGAATTGCAATTAGGCTTTACAGTTTGACATTTTGTTCCTGTCTGTCTTTTCTTCCTACACTTTGGAAGATTTTGCTCCTAGGGTCTATTTCTGTAGAGTCTACAGTCAGTGAAGTCATTTCTGGTCCGTCAGCACTAATACTTCATATCATCCAACCACCCAAACTGTTTTTTTTTCCACTCCAACGTCCATTTTCAGGCAGAACAAACAGTTCTTTCTTTCCTTCCATTTTTCCCTCATTCGTCCATCAGTATAATTGCACTCTTTCCAGGAATAGAAAGGAGCTGCCACAGTCTGTCAAGGAGCTAGTGGTTAAAGTGTCCTTCATGAGACCATCGAAGCACTCCGGAGTTTGGTTTGTTTCTGAACAGCATGTGAAGTTGTTCACACCTCAATTGTGCCACCTGTGCTTCTCTCTCTGTATACTTGAACTGACAACAAGTATTGCTGTTTTTGGTTTTCTGAATCAGCAGCTGAATCATTCATTTCAAAGTACAAAATGTATTATCTTGAAATACGTGATGATTTTTTTCCATGTCAGTTAGCCTATTTTAAAGGGACCTGACCAGAGTGATTTTTAGTCATTGTGGTGATATAATTAAAGTTGAAGTTCTTCAAATCTGTCTAAGTGTGTTAAATGAATGAAAGTGCTTTCTTATAATTACAACTGTGATTTACACTCTGACCTTTAATTTAACAGAATAATTTTTATGGTAATATTAAAAATAATCTAGAAATTAGAAGCGGTTGCTCTCAGCTCATAAAGACTAAAGCTAGAATTATGCTTCTCCTAAGACACACGTACATAGAGAAGGGTGTAATGGGTAATGAGATTGCTTCCGCATTGTGCGGCCCACTGAATATGTGTAGTAGCATTTCCCCTGCTGTCACCACCCACAAGTTCCCGCTCAGCCCATAGTCTTTACATTGGGATGACGTCGCAAATTTAAAAATTGCTTTTCTAGGATCTAGGAAAGTTTTACAAATATAAAACCATGGATTAAAAATGATGATACAAAGAGTAATTATTGAACTTATTTGCAGTTTGATGTGTCTTATCAGGGAAAATGCTATTTGCGCTAGAGATTTTTTGGCCTGCAAGTGGCCACTAAGAAAAACTGGTGTCAAAGCGGAGTGGCAGCACCGTATCCAACTCTTTTAATACATCCATAGGCTGTACACAGCTTCGTTTGGAGCTAAATGCTAACGTCAGCATGCTAACATGCTCGCTGTGACAATATTAACATGCTGATGTTTAGCAGGTGTAATGTTTACCCTGTCCACCATCTTAGTTTTACGTTAGCATGCTATTTATTAAATTGCACTAAACACAAAAGTACAGCTGAGGCTGATGGTAATGTCATGCACATGATGTAATTGTGGGATCTAGTTTGGTTGTAATAACACAAATACTGTTATTAATATGCTTATTGTGTGTCTGTTAAATTGACTTAGGAGTCCAAATGTTTCATGAGCAATCAATAAATTTAGTGATACTTTAAAACCTTCAAGCTGAGGCTAAATCTTAATTTTTTTTAATGTAAATGCTCAATTTTTGTTATAATGCAGTACATTAAAGAAGTTTGACCCATGAATTTTGTAATGGGTGATCTAGGATTCATCTTAATAGGCCTAGTGTAATACCTCTCTCCCTGTGTTGACCAGTCCCACCCATCTGGCAGTGCAAGTATGTTAATACACTCAGTAAAGAACTGTGCAAATACCACTCATTTCCCGTGTGGTACATTGTGCTGTAAACTTAAACAGGTTGGTCAGGTGGGAGAAAAAGTGGTTATTCCATCCTCTCTGCCATGCAGACAGCTGTGACGCACAAACTACATCCAGCACTTGCTTCTTTCATCTCTTCCAGCTTTGGTTCTGAAATTCAGTCAATTTCAATTTATCATCTAAAAGCATTTTTAAGCTGTAGCAAGGACATCTCCTTCAATGCCAGTAGACACAGCCTTGAAAGTGTTTTCAGTGCTCTCTGCTGCTCTCTCCACAAGCTTTGTGCTCGCTTATCGCCTGTATCCATTTTTTCCCCTCTCTCTCTCCCTGAGCCATCTTTTCCACCGCTGTTTTCATCCATTCCATGAATTCCAAAAGATGGAGAGAAAGTGGGAGATATGTGCCTTGTCGAACACACATTTAATATTTGGATAAGTTTATGGAATAATTACACATTTTTGGAAATACATTTATTCACTTTCTTGTTGAGAGTTAGATCGAAGATCGATATCAGTCTCAAATTTGTCAATAAAATAAAAAGCTATGTAGGAGACAATTAGCTTAGTTTAGCATAAAGACTTGGGCTGTGTCCAAAGGTTAAAAGAATCTTTTTTGGAAAATAAACTTATAGCTGTCATGGTGTTGATCTTTTCATCTATTTCTAAGAGAAAAAGGCTACTAGAAAGCTATTGTATTTCCCAAAATGTCAAACTATTTCATTAAATGTACTGTAAATGTTCACATTCTCACCTCTGTTTATTCAATTTGTCCCTATCTAACCTTTTATTCTAGCACTGAAGGCTATTTTTCACATTGCTAAGACAAATATTAAGTGATTTCAAAAATACTAAGTGGATAATATGGTCTGATGTGGCTCCAGTCAGAGTCAATTTGTACTATTTGTACTAATTGCCTTGTGTTGGCATTTACCTGCAATGTCTCTTTGTAAAAATGCAATCTATGTGTGTTTGGAGGGCTGGGGAGGGCCATCAGAATCATTGCATAAGCGTGCCTTCAACCTCGCCCTCTCTGCAAATTATCTCATCTCTGTCATTAGCCAATCTTGTGAGTCTGCCTTCCCGCCAGGCTTGCTGCTAAAATGTCAATGAGGCCCGTGCACTGCAATTACAAAACACACACAAATGCAGAAACGCACACCTCTCTCTCTCTGTCACCCATTAGGGGGGCATAACAGCCCCCGTGCTGTGCTTGACTTAAATCGAATAGACTTCACTTTGGGCCATATTAATCTGAGACATTATATTAGTCCAATTAAAATCTAATTAAGAGCATTTGCTTTGGCTGTTCAAGAGGGCAACCGAGGCAGATGGAGGGAAAGAGGGGGATGGGCTGAGATGTGAAAGCAATATCTGTCTTTTAGTTACGCTTGTGACGTGACTCTATGGATGGAAATGTTGCTTGGTGGTCAGTCAGTCAACTGAAATATCTCAGCTATTGGATTCATGGTGCCCAGAGGATGAAAGACTTTGGTGATCCCCTGATTTTTGCTTGAGTGCCACTACCAGGTTAGACTTTTGTGGTTTTGTGTGAAATGTCTCAACTACTTCTGGATGAACTGAACTGAACTGAACTAAATTAAATTTCAACCAGACATTCATGTTCCCTTCAGGATGAATTCAATTCTTTGGCAATCCCTCTTACTTTCCCTCTATACTGCCATCATCAGGTCAACATTTTAATCGGGTCAATACTTTGGTTTATGACTAAATATCTGCAAAATCAATTATACCTGCTAAACATCACCAGAACTGTGAGCATGTTGTGACGGTGGTGTTAACATTTAGCTCAAAACCTCATACAGCCTTCTGTTATACCACAAAGAAGATAAAAGCTGCAAAAATACAGCATCAACCTTGGGTCAAAATAAATTGCAAAGAAAAGAATATACTGGCATTTCTTAAATATAGTTCATTATGGGTCAGTTGCTGGTGCATTGCCTGTACTGATTCTTCCTCTTCATGCTACATAATGCTCTCTTTCTATGTCTTTTTCTCCTTGTGCCTCTACAAACACACAAATACACAGACCTATTGATCCTGAATTACAAAACTCTCAGCTTTATAACTACAAGCGGTGAACTCAGTCACCACATATCACATACACATCAGTATCTACATACTGATTCTAGACACTATAAATTCAAAGCTTGTGCCTCTGAGTGTTTCATTTTCTGAAATTCCTGCTTTCTTTCTTTTTTTTTTTTTTTTTTGTAGCTTAGAGACAGAGAGAGGGAAATTACATGTGACAAAGTCCTAGTCTGGAATCAAACCCACAGTAGGACGTCACAGCCACATGATAGGCGCCTTTAGCCAGCCCATCCACCCACACAGGGATTATTGCTGAAAAAAAAAAAAAATTTAAATGTGGAGACACTAAAAAATGTAGTTCAACATGGCTGAGGTTAGTGGCTGGCTTAATTTATGCTGATTAATCTGTGCGGCTCATAAACACATTCCTCCCAGCACTCACCGACTGTTGCTTTGCTAAACAGCACGATGATTCTGGTTAACAGCACATATCATGTTACATTTTTAGGTATTTGATTCTTCCATTTTTCATGTATGAATAAATAGACACAGCCATTCATCGTTTGAGTGAGGCATGCATGTTGTTTTGTGCGAGACAGAGGGAAAGAAAATCTGTTTGTATGCCGTTGCCAGGTAGAGCTCTGTGGGGATTTGGTTATGAGAGTGTGACTGTGCATGTATGTGTGTATTTTGGAGAAATTACTATGGGAGGCTGTTTATTTACCCTGCATGGCTAAATCATTTTGTTGACTGTGTGGAAAATCAATGACAAGTCTCTTTCTCTGGCTGGCTCTGGAGAGCCCAGATGGCAAGTCCACACGGTCCACATGGTGGCGCTCTGACTCAACATCAAGCCTCTCTTTAGTGTCCCTGACACTTGCTCCTGTTCTCACCTGATTTCCTCCTCTCTTCCACTTTTCTCTCCTCTCTCCTCCATCACAATCTCTCATGTCCTCTTGTGCTTCTCCCCTGTTTTCCCTCTTCTGTTGACAGAGGCTGAATGTCACACCATCTGCCATGGCAAGTTGCTGTGTTGCAGTCTACGAGGGGGGATGTTTTATCAGCGCGCGCTGCTCCTGGCCTGCATGGCTTGGCTGCACTGGACCTCAGCATACACACACACACACACACACACACACATTTAAAAAACACTCCATGAGCATATGAGTTGATACAGGGTGATTTTTTCTAATTTAAACTCAGAGCGGAATGAATTACATTTCGGTTTAGCCAAACTGATGGAGGGAAGTGGACGGGGGCCGAGAGGAAAAGAAGCAAGAGCGAGAGTTGGTTAATTCTGTCTGAGCTGGAAGCCTCAAGCCCCCAGTCAGAACATGGGGGCTTGTCTCTTCTAGTTCCAGAGAGCGCAATGAAATGCCCTGTGGAAGAGACGCATGGGCAGCAAACGAAAAGAAAGTCAGTGTGATCAGCACTCACATGCCTGTGTTAGGGCGGGGGATTTTAATAAGGGTATTCAAATGTGTTTGGTTGTGTTTGTGTATGTGATTTGAATCTGTGTGTGTTCAGTTAGAAGAGAAGGAGTGTAGATTGGCTCTGATTAGATTCTGCATCACAAACACATATATACACACACACACATAGCCTACACACAGGGTTATTTTTAGCTGCTGTCACACTCTTCGCCCCTCTTCGCTCATACAGATCCCCCCCACCCACCCCCACCCCCACCCCATCCACACACAGACACACACAGGAAAGGAGAAGGACAGCGATTCATTAGATTGTTCTCAGGATTTTTGTCATTTTTCTTTGGATTTTTTTTTTTTTTTTGTTATTTCTGACAGGACATCACAGCTTTTCCGTGCTCTTGCTCATGTCCCTGTAGGAGTGAGGTGTTAGAAAGAGACAACAGGGATGCAAGTTCATAAAGATCAGGAGACGGAGTGAGATGGAGAGAGGGAAAAGACAAAAATCAATCCGTCACCCTCCCTGTTCTACATCTACCGACTCCTCCCTTGGTCTCATTTTCTCCCTCCTATACTGACTCTGACACACACACGCAGATATTGATATGTGTGTCTTCCAAAGCGCCTCTCATTGTTGTGAACATGGTTATTGAACAGCGACCATTAATGACCCAGTCTAATCAATCACAGACCTGTAACAGACCTGTTCTCTCCAGCAGCACAGCCACTAGATGCGGTGTCCATCACTTCTCGGGAGATTCTTCTTCTGTTAGTTTAACAGATTTTGGAGCCCAGTTTTCGTTCTGTTGATTCTCACAGGTCATCTGCATATTTTCACCTTGCACAGTATCGACTGACTGGAGAGTGATCCTGTGTGTAGTGAGGCAGTTTCTATTTCAGTCATACTCTCAATTTTCTCATTTAACATGATGTAGATTGTCGATAAGAGATTGTATCTAGACACGACCGTCTCTATGATTGATTATATTCTTGTGCTCCAATTGATTTATGCACCAGTATTGCTAAAATGATCTGCTACAGCAGCGTCATCTGCGACTTCATCTTACATCTCGCTTGTCACATGGTCACATGCAAATATACAGTAGATGTAGCCTTAAGTGTATGTATTGCCAGTAACAGCCTCAACATGGCAAAGAACCATCTATCCCTTCTGTCTGACTTGTATACCACAGTCCACAGTCATTGCTAAAATATACAGCCACTCTGCCCCACTACATCCATCCCTGCTTTAAAACATATGCTCATCCTCTCTTTCTGATGGAAATATCAGTGTACAAGATTGAGTTATGAACCTTTTGTTATTAATACGATAAAATACTTTTTTGATCCTACACAGGAAAAGAAGGTATCAAAACTAGAAGTACTGCATGACCATCCACTTTATAAAAAAATGAAGCATGAAAAACAAAAAACAAAAGGTAAATAAATATGTAGCCTACACCAAGCATAAATAGTAAGCTAACTGTAAGTGTATTAAGACAAAAGATAGCCACAAATAAAGTGTGAAGATGTGCAAGTTTTAATAAATAAATACAAGAATCACACTTGAATAGAATGCAAATAATAGACAAAAAAGAAATAAAACAGTGAAACAATATAGTGAGAAGATTTTAAAATAAGTAAAACCCAGACACAGAACATATTGTCAGTGAATAGCCTAACTAAGCATAATGAATAAAATAAATACTTGGCAGGACAACAGCTTGGCAACTTTAAAATTTGACAGTATTATTACAGTGCAGCATTACATTACAATCAGCAAATATCCACAACTATTTAGTTTAAGTCAGCTATGATTTTACTATCAACCCAAAGATTTTGTTTCATGATAAGACAAAAAAAAACAACATGTTGACTCATTCTAGTACAAGAGGTAGTAAATAATGGCCAAAGCCTAAATGTTGTAAATTTCATACTGGTCTAAACCAGTATGTTTTTAGCATGTCAAAACATGTTTCTGTAAAACTAATATTAATTTATCCGCTCCACAAGGGGTTAACGCTCACGTTCATCACTTTAATTGGCTCCCATCTGCCACCTGCATCTGTCAGTACCATAACTTCCAGTGTAGACACTGCAGGGAGCATTATGACCTTGAAAACAGTTGGTGAATTAGTTTGACTTGCTACAACTTCAAGTTATGATACACACTGTAAAAAAAAAATGTTACCATAAAGTAAGGTAAGTTAGGCCAATATAACCACAACAAAGTAGCTAATTTATTTCTAGATGTTAGAAGGTTCCAGGAACCAGCAGCAGAGGCAGATGGAGCTGTTCTCAGGTGAGGTGTTGAAAGGAAATTGTCTCCAAATTATTATTTGTTTTCCATGACGTGCACCTACTTAAAAATAAATGTTTAACCATTTATAACATGTGTTTTCTTATAAGCCCAATTAATGGAAACCAGTATAATTATTTCCTTGTGTTGTTGCCTCATGCTGTCCTTGCCCAATGACCCATTTCATAATTATATAAAGAAAATAAAATGGCCGTAGCCCTCAAACTGATTTTGGTTCATCATACATTATTACATTAATCTATTAGGTGCAGAAAGCATGTACCAGCAGAAGGACAGAGACAAGAGGACAGAGGCACAGAGAGAGCAACAGGGGCCTCAGGTGAGTGCAACTGGGTTTCAATTTTAGCAATTATAAGTGAGCTATTTTGAAGCTAGATACATTTTTAACATCTTCTTATGGAACACCACATCGCTTTGAAAAGTAGCTTTTATCTTGTGAGTGCCACTTTACCTGCAGGGCTGCAATAAGCCGTGTTGGAAGCTATAATGTTTTAAAATGATCAGTTTCCAAGCTCACCAGTTTAAAGAGGAGAAAAGCTTTAAATACACTTTAAGTTCTGCAGATTTCTGCTCTATATATAGTATTTCTCTGTAGGGAATATACTGACATATTCAATTTGCGTTATAAACTCACAAAATTGGTAAAATTGGCTTTTGCTTTGGTAAGAACAGAGATGCTGCAATTCCTACTTCCTTGTGCTTTACTTGAGTGTTGTTAGTAGTGGCAGTCACAGGATCAGATGGATTGTATAAATGCTGAAACAATGTATGTAGTGTGGTAACCTCGGCAAAGGCTACCTGACAACATGCCTGTTTTACTTTGGTGTGGCTCATTTGTTTTTCCCCATCGTGAGCGTGTCTTTCATCATGTGATGCATTATGCACTGTTGCTTCAGGTAATTAAGTATCAACTTTTTTGACTGCAAGCACCCACTCATGTTGTCAATAGTGTTGTCCTACAGTGTGGTACACTTTGTGCTTTCTCACAGTTGGTACACCACATCCTGCGTCCCTGGGCTATATGTTTGAGTCTGTGTGTGTATGCATGCAAGTATACTTCATGTTGCAGGCAAAACCTCTCCTTACCTCACATGAACCTCTTTGGTCAGTCAAGTGTTACTGTCAAGCAGAAACACACTCCAGTCCTCCTAATTTGTAGTGCATCTTCCGACAGAACATCATCATGCACAAGAAAATTTGACCTCCCATTCAAGGCATACTATTATGGCTAAAAATAATACAGATTTTTTTTCTTAATACTGAGGTCACTATTATTTATTTATCCTTTTTAGGGTTGTTCTCATTTTGGGATTTTAGATTGTGAACAGAGAGCAGGAAATATCCATAAAAAGTAAATATCTCACCAAATTAATTGTGGGAGCGAAAAACCACAATCAGTTATAATAACTGTGAGGTCTTAATGTCACTAAATTGGGCTACTAATGTCACAGAAACATGATAACCTTTCAGACTAAACTGAGACATCTGCTGAAACTGTCCTTTGTTTTCCACTCTGACATTCTACACACTGCCCTGTATTTCATTACAACCGAGATATTCTGAGGGAAAGGTTGATGTGATTGATAGCACTGCATGAAGATGAGTGGATCTTGTCATTTCCTTCCATAGGTCATTAGTGCCATCGTAGACACCAGAGACTTCAATGAGATAGCATCACCTCAGCCATTTTGTTGCCTTTACCACATAAATCAAAGCTCTTTAGAGCTTGGGAGTGACATGGATAGATCTGTGTGATTTAGAGATTAAGTAAATGAGTGTATTTGAGAAGAAGAAGGTGGCCTGCAAATACTTAGTGATCCCTTATTGCTCAAAAACCCTGGCTGTAATGTAGCAGATTGGCGAGTTTACTGCTTCTTTGATGCTGCCGGTGATGGCTCCAAAATATGTGAAAGCTCATGCCACGCTCTGCCATATTTTGCCCAAAAGTTTCTTTTATCACCATGTATATCAATGTTTTGATCTCAAATAATCTTAGCTTTGAAAAGCTGATCTGAGGTGGGAGCAAACACCCTTTGGGAACATCACAGCTGTGTGTGAATCCAGTCTTTTATTCATGTTTCCTTCTCTGCTGCACCCGCACCTGCAAGTGATTGAGTCTGGCTCGTCTAGTGAAGCCAAAACAAGAGTCTCCATTACAGCAATTTAAAGGATTGGTCGGTCACTGTAATCATTCCTCTTGTCCGTACTGTCCATGAAGTGATCCCCTCCTAACGTGACTACACTGTAAGAAAGAAAGGGGGCCAAAAATGTGTGCAGAAAGCTAATATATGGCCACAGCAGTCAGAGTTAACTGAATCAAGTGTGTATCTTCATCCAGGCAGTCGTCAGGAGGTTATTAACAAACTTCATGCGACTGTCAGGGTGTATCCTTCCTGGAAATTAGGGCTGCTACTAAAGATTATTTCCATCATCGATTAATCTGTCATTTATTTTCACGATTAATCATTTGATCCGTGAAATGTCAGAAAGTTCACACATTCAAATTTTTTGTTTGGTCCTATCAATAAACCAAAGTTTAGTTTGTTATTATGGAGGACTACAAAAACCAGAAAACTCACATTTGGGAACCTGTAACCAGTGAATATTTGGCATAATTTCTTAAAAAATTGCTTAAAAGATTAATCAAAATATTATTAAAATAGTTGTAGATTCATTTTTTTGTCAAATAATCAAAGGAAACACTGTCCAGGGAAACACAGGTTTGTTTGTACTAAAAAGACTGTTACTTGTTTTGGCTAACTCAGACTACTGAAGCGTCATGGCAGCCCCGGCAGGACTTGATGAATAATGCATGTTTGCACCATATGAGAACTGTGGATTTTGTCCCCCATCTTTTAGTTGCAGTGTGGCTGCATATAGTTGCATTACGAAGGGAGACCAGAATGGACAGGAGGAATGATCACAGTGACCAGCAACAGTGTCAACATACAGTACATGCATGTGAATAATGTGTTAAGATGGAGTTGAAAAATATGAACCCCTGAACATTAGACATACTATGCGTAGTGAACTGGTTTTCTAACCTCCACAATACATGAAGGATATTACTGGAACATACTGTCAAAGGCTGTTGGCAAGAAGCTAATTTTACTGTTTGGTGTACATCTCCCTCCTATCAACAGATGAACACACACACACACACACACATACCAACATCCTTAGGGAGTCAGTTCTAAGTTTGGGTGCTGCTAAGTCTTGCCAGGAAACCCTATACCCCTCATTGTCCCAGGGACGCAAGCACTTCACATATGACATTTGAAGAAAGATGGTGCTACAAGAGGGTGGGTGATGTTGGTATAGATATCAGAGGTGTAATTTTGTATCTATATCTGTGTGTGTGTGTGTTGTTTAAGCTGGATATGTAGATGAATATATATATAGAGAGAGAGACTGTGTTCGACTTTGTGTGTTAATTGAAAGTTTGCTGTATTTACAGAGTGTGAAGCTAAACACGAGGCAAGGTGTGAGGCGTCTGACGCTGCAGGGTTCAGGAAGCTAATCAGAGGGATGCAAGTACCTCCTGGTGGACTCATACTTCCTGACTGTGTGTGTGTGTGTGTGTGTTGGGGGAGGGGGGGGTAGACATTCTTCCGAAATAACCAATGGCCATTGTGCTGTATCCTGTAGCTATGGGGGTGTTTCCAGATGATGCTCCTTCCGATCTGCCCTTGTCAACTAAAAGTTCACAGGTCACATCAGCAGTTGTTAAAGACAGAGTATTTGAGGTCAGCCAAAGGTCACGTGGGTGTTTAAACTTATACAAAGCATTTCAGGTATGTAAACAAAGTCTTTCAAAGGCACGGGAAAAAAAAGTAGATCACATAATATTATGCTAATTCTATCAAATTGGCTATTAGATTAAGAGACCTCAAAGGGCTTGAACTTGGCTGCCTCTTTGTATTTTGATAGTATCTTTTGCCTGCATACCATTATGGGAATTGGGGAATTTCTGTAAACACACCTCTGTTGACCTCTTGGCCATGATGCCAAAATGAATAAACATGAGGACTCTGTTACAACAAAGGGGCGATGTAGCACACTGGCTCGGCTCTCTGTCTGCGCACAGCAAAGCCAGCTGAACTTCTCCCACTGTTCAGCCTGTTCATTTCCAGTGTTATTCCAAGCATGACTCTTTCCCATCGCTGCTTCTTCTTTGAGTTCTCACATTTTTTCCACAGAAACGCCGCTCCCTTATCTCACTAGTGAGATAAACACCGCTACGCTCTGTTGGCTCCACATAATCTTACCTCATAGTGTTTGATTATCGCTAATTGACAAAAATAGATGCGTAATAAATAGGCAGGCATTATGCATCTCTAATTAAGCCTGGAGAGCACTTTTAAAACAATCACCTCACACCTCATACAGGCTTAAGCTCGTGATGTAGGCTTAGCTGTAATCAGTTTGTCATTTATGTGGTATGCTTACAAAATGATTCATGACTACACTAAAAACAAACACAGGATTTTCTAATGTTACATGTGTGAAGATAGATGTGTAAAACTCCACATTAGTACATAAGGTCATTCTGAGGGAAGTTAATCATTTAATTCTAAGTACTTATGAGGAATAAGGAACAAATCAGAAAATTGATACTGTAATTAGTGGAAATCTAGTGAACAGTTCATTAAAAACTAAATCAAGTACTACATAATAGGTAATAAGTGACCTGAAATGAGACTACTAGATATTGTATTAAAGAACAGTCTATGTTTTATAATTAGTTCTTAGATAGGCATTTATCTACAGACTCACAATGTTCTCAGTGACTCCCTCCTAATTAACTTTGAATCTAAATGGCACCAAACTAGTATCTCATGATCACTTCTCTGTTATTTTAGTTACTATTTTTCAGTCCCCTCAAGTGGTTCATTAAGCTGTGCTGATACTGAGAGTACGTCATACTTCCTAATTGCCGTGCCACCATTACTCACTATTTTTGCATCCCCTCAAGTAAAGTAGAGTCTCATCCTACCAAACTCACAAGTAGCTGCTTAGTGTTGAATGGAATTGTACCACTAGTTAATGAGCCAGCAAGAGACAGCAGAGTTCTCAAAATTGTAATAATTATGTTCAGAGCATATCAATATTAATATGCATATCCATATGTTATATAATTAGCTAACACAGCCACACCAGATACTTGCCAGCAAACACTTTAACTTTTAAACACATACATATAAGTCACATACTGTATGTTCATGCTGGCTTTTTCCATGCTTTTATTACCTTAATCTCAAGCTGCATGTATGTTTTTTTGTTTGTTTGTTGTTTTACTTTTTTTTACTTTTTTCAGTAATGAGCCAGTTAACTCAGCACTCAGATCAGGTGCACATTAATGTAATGGTAAACTAATGTCTTTTGAAAATGTAGGAAAAATTCACTTTCAAGCAAACTCAAAGCTTGTTCCCCTAAATGACAAAATCATATATGACCTTATTTTCTTGTGATCACAATGTTATATCTTATGGATGTTATGATGTTTTACTAGATAAGTGAACATTTTCACCTGCTGGTAGCACTAGATGTTAGATGTTTATCAATCCAGTTCTTGAGGTAGTTTATTGTGGACCAAAATGGTGGATAGACTGATCAATGGAGCCATACTTTAAGCCATATCGCTGGCATTGCCAAAAATCTGTATGCATGTTCTGTCTGGCTCTTTGTTTAAGCCTGCACTTAAATGTAGAATTTATTGTGACAGCAGAGAGGCTGATGTTTTGGTTGTCAGCCTTCCTCAGAGTTTGAAGTCACTATGGGGCCATCGGTAGGGGGCTGATGGTCCATCTGAGCACGCTGCGTGAGGCCAAGTCTCCCGTAGCTGAGGACTGAGTGTCTAAATGAGTGTTTAGAGGTGGAGGCATGGTGCTCTATGCCATTGATAAAACCACTGATACACCTAAATGCACACTGTGCACAACAGACTGGCCTATGAGCCCCCACGTGTGCTCATATGATTCATTGATGACAAAAAACAGTGACAACATATAATCACTGATCAATTTGTGTTTACTAGGAAGTAGGGTGGAGGCAGAAAATATAGCTTTTTAAATGATTCACTTCATCACAGACCAGGCATGTGCAGCTGTCAGTCAATGCCACATAGCCAAGAGTGGTGCTGTTGCCATGGAAACAGTACACTTATTTGAATGGTCAATTCCAGCAATTTCTTGAAATGAAATATTTCTATTTTTGTTTTGCTGCTTGTTATCTGTGATTTTCAATGGCATCAGAGATTAGACATCATCAAATCGACTCCTAGTCAATTTTCCATTATAATCGCAGGCAATTTAACAGGCAACTGTCACCTAACTTTGAGCTAGATGAAAAGAAAATGGATTTTTAAAAGACTGAAGTCCTTGAGTGACCTTCCTTTCCACTACTACCAAATCTTTAGTTCGGTCTTCAACTAAATCCCCTAAATCTGTAATTTCTTGATATGTTTGTAGCTTGTGTTATCTTAAACAGCATGGTTATCGACATTACAGGCAAGACTGTGCGTTTGCCTGTAAATGCAGGTATATTGTAGGTACATATGGTGTTTAAAACAAGAAAGAAAGAAATGACTACAACATACTAACCAATGACAGTCTTGTTTGTCAGTGAGGATGGTTTCCTTTGTCTTCATCTGACAGCAAACACACTAGTGCATCAATATAAAGCATCGATAAAAATGGATCATGCAACACAACAGCTGACTCTTTCAATAAATGTTGACTCATAGTGGTGGGCTTTTTTTCTAAACTGCCATGTTTGTATAATATGTCATGTCCTTCAGCATATCCACTTATGAATTTCCAATGCTGAGGACAGCCACTTTGAAAAATACTTCCTGGAAGAGACGTGTTTGCCACCATAGCTAACCTTGAAAGAGAAAGAAGTCAACACCGCTTTGACTCCACATAAGGGATAGTCGCCTGGAATTACCCTGATGAATTATTTAGAAAAACTATGGAATACACAAAAAATACTGCATCCCCCATCAAAGCAAAGAAAGATGAATGTGTTGCATTAGGGCTGAAGCTTTACAAAGACCTCTATTGAAAAGGCAGTGCATAATCGAGTGACGGCAGCAGAGTCTAAAAAAGAAGCTCACTTCGTTATTTACCAAGGTAGCATCTTTTCATCAAGGCGGAGAGGCAGCATACCCTCCAGAGAGTCAGGAATAATGTACTGCTCTGTGTCTTTATTAGGAAGATGGCTTTCATTCACTCTCTGAATGCCAGGGTCACAATAAAGCATGGTTTGAATAAATGCAACAAGCTTGATTTATTGTCCCATATTCAGGCATATGGTACTTCAAAAGGCACAAAATGCCTTATGTTCATCAGCCCATTTTAGCCGTAGTTTTTCCTGGAGGAAATTTTTGGCCTGTCTATGGAATGTCATTTTAAACTCAGCTAACCTTGCTAAAGGCCTTGCACAAAAAAAAAAAACCAAAACAAAAAAAAAAGCATCACTTTTGAACTTGTGCTGTCTCTCTATGTGCTGATATGGCATAACTGTGACATGGAAGGCTAAAATCAATGGACACTGTGCTTGATGGCATAAAACGCAATGCGGCTAAAACAAAACCAGCATTCTGTTCATCAGCCAGCTCCCAAATCAATTTAATGCTGTATACCATGCGATTCAATGTTGGCTTCATTGAATATTCCATGCTATCTGTGGGAAACAAAATGCCTCTCTGAGAAAACATCCCGCTTTGTCTCTAAAGGCATTATCTTGTGGGCAGATACAAATACTAGAAACACACACACACACACTTACACAATTGCATTAATCTTTTGAGATTGCATGTGTCTCGAAGCTTACTCCCGAGGGAAGCTTACTCCCCGCACTTATTAAAGAACACAAAAGAAAATAGTTTCAGCTCTGAGGAAGATGAAAAAATCTCAGTACTGACATGAACATTCAGACAGCAACAAGCACTTACCCCTAATTTCACTTTTTAATCATCTAGCTCATTACCATATGCAAATGAGCAGCATGTATTAACATCTGGGGTGGCTAACGACTGGGCTGTTTAGGAAGATTGGTTTGGATTGAGTTCATGGTGTTTCATTTGCTCATGGTTCTCTGGGACACAGTCAGTCAAATCCAGAAGGAGCATTGTCGGAAAAGATGGATTATAGTTTTGGATGAGCATGATAATTTTCTGGTACTACTTTAAGAGATCCAGCAGAGAAATGGGGTGTAGTGAATGACTTCATCATATTGCACTCATCCTCAATGAAAGCCAGTCAGGATTGGATCAGCTTAAACAGATTTGGGTATCAAAATCAGTCCTTGGTGTTAGCAGTATGCCTCCCCTTTTTTTAGCTGCCTTATTGTGTATTATGATTGAGGATTCTGACAAACAGAAGAAGAATGTTTTTGTATTACTTATTTTTGTCCCACTAGTGAAGATTTAAGCAGAATGTTGTTCATAGAGCCCAACTGTGCCTGATCATGTTAGATGTATGGCAAAACTGCTGGGGGGTTGTAAATAAAAGGGATGGAATAAGAACAGGGCATAAGGGTGTTTACTACCTTCTTGGCTTCTGAACACAGGACAAAAGTTTAAATTTATTCCCAAAGGATTGTTATATTTGTTGGAAATGATGGAATTTTGTGCTCCAGGATATCCAGGACAAGCGTGACTTCAGTTTGCAGTCATGTTTTTTAAGATTGCAACTAATATTTATTTTTTTACACATCAGTGGTGTGGCTCTAGGGATGCCAGTGTTGTGTGGTCGGTTATTCCACCACTTTGGTCCAGATATAGAGTACCAGTCAAAAGTTTTAGACAGACCTTCCAATTCACTTGAATGAGAAAGTGTGTCCATACTTTTGACTGGTACTGTATGTCATACATGACAGGGAAAAACAGCAAATTGTCACATTTGAGAAGCTGGACCCAGAGGACATTTGCATTTTTGCTTAGAAAATGACTGAACTGATCAAAATAGTTGCTGATTAACTTTGTGTGGATCGACCAATGGTTGCAGTTCTGCTAGCTATGCTCACGCTAGCGTTAGCATTTAGCTCAAATACCACTGTGTCTAATTACAACCCCAAAGAGCCACTAGTATTGCTCTTACTCTTGTTGAATATTGTGCTCCTAGATAAGCACGACTTTAGTTCCCAGTCACATTTTGATGGGGTTGCAACTCATAACTTTTTGATGAATTGCTCTATTTTTTTTCTCCATTAATTCCTTAGGCTATAAAATTACATAAAATAGGGAAAATTGTCCATCACAATTTCCTGGAGCTCAAAGTACCATCTTCAAATTGCTTGAATTGTCAGACAAACAGTCACATTTAAATAACTAAAATATATTACATAATAATTTACATTACCGATATAAAGCAGAGAGAAGCAATTAATCCTCACATTGTGGGAAGCTGGTACTGGCAAATGTCTGATATTTTTGTTGATTAATGATGTAAACCATTAATATTTAAATGATTTTCTCATTAACTAATCATTTCAGCACAGTGCATTTGTTGCTCATCTCACCAAGGAGCACATCTTGATTTAGCTTATATGCCCAATGCTTCAGTTCAAGCATCTCTGAGAAAAGGACTGATTACCTCCATTTATCTAGAGCAGGGCATGAGCTTTAGGAGTGAGGAACTGAGTCTGATGTGGCATTACACCTTTTAAATAAAAACTCGGCACTTTAACACCATCCAAAACATTTATTGTTGATGTACCTTGAATTTATACCAGATATTTGAAAGCAGCTTAAGGGTCCTATAGATATAGTCGCTAATCTTTTGTGAATCCTTGGAATAAAATTTGCATGTCTATGCTCAGCCAATACAGACAACTATTTAACGCAAAGGAGCCTGCACGGAATATAGTCTCCTCAATGCTGCTTCTTATCCGCTAAGTCTTCAGTGATTAAGTAACACTTATACATGTTGTTTAGTTGCAATTAGTTTATATCCGTCCATGATTACTTCTATAATCATCTTAAACTATTTCATAATCAAACCTAGAGTAAATATCAATGAGAGAAGGGCTTCTGAGGACTGGCGAGCACTGGCGATTGTAACCCTGTCAAAGTCAAACTCTGTTGAATGTCACTGTCTGTGTTCATTTGCTCTATTTTCTACACAGACCATCCACCAGGGGAGTTGCTCCACATTTTATTCTTAGCATTTATTCTCTCCAGGCCCCACCGATGATGTTCTTGATGTGAGAATACCAAAGGTTCACGGTTCATCTGTTGCACACATCGACCTCAGACCACCCACTGTCTATCCCCTACCTCTCCTTTTAATGTCAGTGGTTCCAAATTCCCCATTGTACAGTAATGACTGGTTATACATGTATACAGTAGCCTGACATGCACATAAACTATGCTGTGTATGACTGCATTACTCTTGGATTAGTCCATACTTTGCCTTCCTCATACTAACACACACACATACAAACACTTGAGGCCACACCGTGATGTGTGCTGCAGGTCTGTGAAGTGAGTCCACGCTAAGAAAAGCTCCTGCATCCATTGATTTCTCCAATCTATTTTCCTTTCTAGCTCATCCCCACCACTGAGTGCACCGCTATTTCCTTCACAGTGTCATAGTGACATGTAAAGACACATGTGGCGTCGCTGACGTTGTGTGTTCTAGACAGATTACCAGTCCTGAAATAGATCAACCTTTTTGTCTTTCTCTCCCCTATCACCCTTCATTCCCAGTTATCCACTATATCTATCTTACTGTCTTACTATCTCCTGCACAGTGTTTTTGCTATCAAATAAGATGGATTACAGCAGTACTGGTTGAGATTGTGTGGAATTATGGATTTGTGTCAGAGGTCAAACCTGTCTTATTTCTTCTAAGGATTAAATGCAGTAGTGATAGTCTGTAGGGACAACACTGGGGGGGGATAAAAGGACCAGCACTGTAAATTTGACCCAGAGTGGCCATTACATCTGATTCACATACACTCCACCCATCTATCTGTCCTCATAGTATATGCACACAGTATGTTAAACAAAAGTTATTAGAGATTGGCCAAAGCCTTTAAAGAGGATCTCCACTGCTGTACACATAATCATATTGACTCTTGTTGGAATAGTATGTTAATATACACATTTTCTGCATAAAATTACTTATACTGTATGTGTCTAGTTGGATTCTGTGGCCTCTCCCTAATCATGATGTAACAACCAAGACTACAAGATATACGTTGTATATTGAGCCTCACAGCTATGATAGCAGCAGTGTTGACAGATGTACGATAATTATCGTAATTGTACAGTAATTTTGCCTTCTGTACAATGTATGGTCAATAATGCCAAAAGTCCCATAATGTACGATAATTCTGTGATACTTGGTACTAGTAGTTGTTGGAACAGCCGAAAAGTAAGCATCACCAACAAACATACAGGAATGTTTTTGTTCTTTAGTTTATTGAACAGCTATGCTTTTGTTTTCAGCCTTGGGACATTTTTATTTGGGTGAGTCCTGAAAGACTACCTCCTTCCATGCACCATATAACTACGTCACCAATTTATTAACTTATTCTTCAAACAATGTGGCTAGATCTGTAGGCGTCAAAAAGTCGTTCGTCTCAATAAATACGTGTTCTCTGAAATTACATATTTACGCCTATTTGCTCTCTTGGTTATGACTCATGTACGATAATTTTCCTCAAAATATGATAATTTTAAACCTCTGGTATGATACTTTAACATTTCCCATCTGGCAACGCTGTATAGCATCTGCCGTGCCAATATAAATAGCAGAATGCTGGCTGACTGTGCCTGTCAAACATATCTGCTGTTAATGTTAGCAAGGCTTCCCAAGGGCTGGCAGAGAGACAACACTGTACATGAAAAAGACACTTATTCCCCTTCTTTGGCAGTAAAAAATGGCAATAACCGCGCTATATTCAGAACTTAACAATATATTCAGTTCTGACAAAAAGTAACATTAACTGAACTGCGATTAAGAGAAAGGCTACAGCTATGTACTGGTGCTACCCCACAGATAGAAACACACAAACACACTGGAGAGTCTCTCATACCCGCTAGCCCAGCTACAACACAAGTACCCACACAGAAATTCAAAGGCGCATGAATTAGCTTCTAATGACTGCTCCCTGTCTTTCCAGTATACACACGGGGAGTCTGACAGTAGCTGCTCATGGCTAGTTAGCTCTTACTACCAGGTCTACTTCGCTATCCCATACTGTGTGGAGGTCAGTCAGTGTCCCTCATGTCCAATGGATGTATTAAGAGAGCTGGATGTGCCACTCAACCTTGGTGCCACTTTGATCCCAGTGCCCAGCCAAGGTACCGCAGTGAAAAAATCCCCTGCAGCCCCAAAAAGCATTTTCCCCATAGACCCATTGCCATATTGTGATATATGTTGATATAGGAAAATATACTCAGAAATATTGTGACAATGATATTAACCATATCACCTAGGCCTACTTGTGATTATTTCTGTTTTGAAACAATGATGCAGTCTGACTCGACAGAAGTGGGTTGATCCAAGCTGACTATTGCTTTCTCTTTCTTTCCACTGTCTCCTCTGGTTTGCTTCACTGCTTTCACTGAGAAATAATGATACAAAGTGGTCGACGGAGCTCACAAGCCATGTGCTGTTGACAGAAAACTTTGACAAAAGATTGAATTGCTGTCACCATTTTGGTAGAAACTGCAAATGTTGTCTAAAACACTTTTTAAAAAATGTTTTTCTATGGCAATTTTGCAAAAAAGATCTGTGTCCAAAATTGTCCCAAGACGTCACAGTTACATGGTATGTATCTTAGACTGCTGGGCTGCCAGGATGCCTCTATTTTTAACCCATCTGGGGTTGTGAAATTTGTTTATCACCTTATCATCTGTCTCAAGGAGAAGGAGAGAGAGAAAAGAGAATAGGAGAGAGAATGAAAGGGGAAAGTGTCTCAATGGAGAGGCGTAAAAACCGAGAGGATAGGGACAGAGTTGAAGCTGAAGTGCTTGGCATTCTGACAGCTGGTATTGTCAACTTGGAGACACCCCTCCCCACCTGCCCCCACTATGCCAAGGAAAACTAATTACCAGCACGTCAGATCTCTAGCTAGCAACAGCTACTGCCTTAGCTAATGTGACACCCTGCATTCGTTGCAGAACAATGCAGGAGACATGTCACGTCCTGGCAGAACGCACGTGTGAAAGGGAAGCATGCACGCTCATTCAGACACAGCATGGAGAGGAATTCAGTTTCATGGTGTGACGTTTAATTGAGTCAAACTTGTGCTGTCACCCTTTGTTCACCACAATTCCTGACTGACATCCTGAAAGTAGAGAGTGAAGAGATTGTCTTATTATGTAATACTGAAATGGTTGCGTGTGAACCAAGTGAAATGAAATGCCAAGGTAAAAGGGGTCGCTGACTCACGTTGCTGCTTTGAGGTTTAATTTCACCACCCATGATTATGAAATGCAATTTCATCAAATAAAACAGGGGACACTCATAATGCTGCTTTGATTCACTAAATTATTTAATCCGCTGCAAAGGCCATTTGCGTACACACTCTCTCACACACACACACACACACGCACACACATATACAATATACCTAGGTGCCTTAATAATATCTGGCCAAAAACCGAGAGATGGAATGACCCTGTGTGGCTGCAACAAGTCCTCCTTTCATTGATGTTGTTGGCTTGAAAGACAGTTTGAAATTGTATTTTAAATTTTTTATGAAAAGTGAACCTTGCAGAATAAGCTGCTGAAATTTCTATGCATGCAGTATTCATCAGTTTTGTTGCCTTTGTTTCATTGTATTTTTTGTGGTCACACAGTAGAATTAGTTTCATTATGTACTCAATGATCATTTGTGATATCAAACACTAGCCAACAACAGACAGCATTATATCTGATTCTTGCTAACATGCCATGCCAGAATAAAGTAAATAGATAAATGGATACAATAATACAAAGGAACGGCCATGCTGTTTGAACAAGACTGAGAGTCTGACGCCACGCTTGTAGCTTGGAGGCTGTACTTAACACGTTGATGTTTAGCAAGTATAATGTTTACCATGGTCACCATCTTAGTTTAACCAGTTTAGTGTGCTAACATTTGCTTAGTAATACTACAAACAAAGTACTACTCAGGCTGATGGGAAATGGGAAAGGTATTTGGTCATAAACAGAATAGTTGAACAAATTAATTTTTGACATAATGATGCTAGATGAAAAGTTAAAGGACCCCACCCTCCCCTTTCAAACATGTAGGAGAACCTACAGTGGCCACGAAACTCACGAAAAATGTGAAAAGCCCTCTCTAGAGCCAGTGTTTGGTTTGTCTTGGGCTACTGAAGAAACATGGTGGTGCAACATGGTGGGCTCCGTGGAAGAGGACCCACTCCCTGTGTAGATATAAAGGGTTCATTCTACAGTAATGAAAGCACAATGATTCCTGTTTTCAGGCGATGATACACTAAGGAAAACATACTTATGAATAATATATTCCATTTCTGCCTATAGATCACCCTAAATCTTACACACTGGCCCTTTAAGAGATCACAAAAATTATTACTATTCACCCTGTAAAAGTCTGAACAGAATTTCATGGTATCTATCGGGTAGCTGTCAAAATTTTTCACTCAAAACCACAAATGTAAACCTCAAGGTGGTGCTAAAGGAAAAGTCAAGGGATCAACAAAGTCATTAAGACCCATCCATGGGCACCATGAAATTTCATAGCAATCCATCCATTAATTGTTGAGATATTTCGGTCTGGAACAAAGTGGTGGACTCACGACTGACATATCAACAGAGCCATGGTAGTGTAGCTAAAAGCAGCTTTACATGTGTGATTCTACAATAGTTGGTGAGATCCCTCTTTGTATATTTTAGGGCTGACACTTTTTCTTACCTTCATATCTCATTATATTTCATATTATCTATCACCATCTTCATTATGATTTCAAATCCATGATGCATCAACACATTTTTGCTCAGGTGGTTTGGTTTAATTATCCATGCAGCACAGCTTGCTAGTTTGGTTTATCATGCATTAGTGAAGAGAACAACAGTAATCTTGTTTAATAAAGGGGCAGGACATGACATAAGTCAGATAGATTGTGCAATTTACGGCATGTAATTGTCACATTTATCCACTGAAATTTTGAATTGTAACAAATAAATTCAGATCGTACATATATATTGTACACATACATATATATATATATATATACATACATTTCACACAAACAAGGATGTTTTACTGCTTTATTGCAGTAACAGCGCAACATCACATCCTGGGTGTTTATAATTGTACAGTTGATAAATTATGTACGACATGGAAAAAATAATTTTCCATTACAGATGCTTTACTATGGCTTTATGTGTGAAAAGGTGACCATGACAAATTGTTTTGTTCCCAATCTACTGTGTTCCGTCTAAGTTCACAAAGGTCTGGGCCTTGTGATGAAACCTGCTGTCACTGGGAGAGTGTGGGTGGTGTCAGTTTTAAGCATATCATCTGTCAACACACACATGCTGTAGACACACACTCACACACACACACACACGTACTGCTTCCCTGTACTCATTTTGGCATCCAAGGCCAGGGGATAATAGTGTCACTGTGTGTAAGGTTTGCATGCATGCGTATGCGTTCGTGTGGGCTCTGAACCTGCCTCCCGGCTGCATGAGTGTGTGTCTTTGTGCCTGATTTTCTGTGTGTATGTTGTGTGCTGTTGGCAGGGGAGAGAGCCAGACACATGGCACATGGGAAGTAAGTGTAAGCAAGTCCCAGAAAACACCTGAGCCCCGGCGTTTGCGTGCGTGTATGTGTGAGTGTGTAGGTGGGTTCCCATGTTGAAGGGCGAGCTCCACACTGCAGCACCTGTCACCGGGTGTTGATGGTCAATCCTGCTATTCTTACCAGCTTCACTCTAATTGGCTATTAGTATCCTGTCAGTTCATTCTACAGGAAATCCTCCATAGAAATTTTATTGTTTGTTGGTTTCAAATTTCTGCTTTCCTTGTCCTGGTCATTACACCACTTTTGTATATCAATTTATTTCTGCTCCAATTCTGTGGATTGTTGTTATTCGGTTCAGCATCCACTAAGTTTGATCTTTGAAGGGTCATGTAATTACCTTGTTTCCTACAGCTGTAAAAACACAAGGGCTTCAGTCTAGCTGAATGATATTCCATTCATGATATGGAAGTTAATAGTTATTAAATACCTTATAAATAAAAGTACTTCATCACAAAACCAAATAAAAATCAAGTATTTCCATCGATCAGCCTCGGAAGTTTTGAGGCCAATACCAATATCAATATTTGAGAGTTTTAAAAAAATCGGGTAACTATATATTTTTTACATAAACACATCAAATGAAAAAAAATATAATAAGAATCTCTTTAATATATTTTTTTGAAGAATTGGGAGCAAGATATGTACTTGCAGTGAAACATTTTACAGTTGAAAAATAAACTTCTCAGTGTTCTCAAGTGAGCAAACTACATTATGTAATGGCGTCATTGTTGCTGAACTACCTCAAACATATCATACAACATATTTTTGGCAATTCTGTAGTACAATATCTTATAACTTATCGGTAATAAATATTTCTGCAATAAGTTAAGGTCAGCTGATTTGACTGGCATACCAAAAATAGCCTGAGCTATTAAAGGATAGTTACCATAATACAAATGTTATGGCAAAACCTTTGGTGGTCACAGTTATATCGTCTCACAGCCTATATTTTGTGCAATGATTAAAATATTTTTCAGGCTGCTATCTCACTGGGTCTAAGGATAGAGGGTGTTGTATACTGTACAGATTGTAAAGCCCCTTGAAGTAAATTACTGGGCTGTGATATTGGGCTATATAAATAAAATTGATTTGACTTGACTTCATTGACTCTGAATCTATGATGGAAATTAAAGAGGTAGAGACTACAGTATTCATAATGCAATGTAAGTGACCTCTGGGTAACTCAGTAAATCGTTGTCATTCACCCAACTCCATGGCATCCCATCTTCATCCGTCATCATACATGGTATCAGAGAGTGAAAAAGAACTCAAAATCTCTGTGTACTACTCTACTATAAGCTGTGAATGTTTTTTTCAGAGAGTAGACAATTGGGGAGCAGCTTAGTAGTGAAAAATAAGTGCAGAAAACAGCAATGAATGATGCATATTCTTGAAGGCAGAGAAAGCCAGGGAGTCTGCTCGAATCTGTGAGGTGCTAGGCAACAGGGCCTGACCAGATACACATATGAGGGAGAGAAGAGGAGAAACAACGAAGCGGCATAGAAGTTTTTCCTGAGCTAAACAAGGGAGGGGGGGGGACAAAATGGCAGTGGCAGCTGTACAAATATCACACCCAGAGCTGTTCGACTTCTCAAATCCATCAGAATGGCTAAGATGGATTAGACGATTTGAGAGATTTTATGTCGGAAAAAACCCGAAGAATATCGGGTGAATTCACTCCTATATATAATGGGAGATGCAGCAAATGATAGTTTTGCCAATGACTTATGAAAATAAAAAAATTATGATGTAATTGAAACTGCATTTGAGCAACACTGTGCAGGAAAACACAATGTAATTTTTGAAAGAGCTCAGTTTAACATGAGATATCAACAAGAAGGGAAGGGTGCAGAAGCATTCATCACAGCAGTGCATAAGTTAACGGAACATGGTAGCTTTGGAGTGCTTAAAGGGGACCTATTATGCTCATTTCCAGCTCTATATTTTTATTCTGGGATAGTTTGGTGCCCGAATACAAATACGTTATTCGGCAAAGCACCAATGGTGGGGGGGGGTGGGGGGGGGGGGGTTATGAATATTTTTTTTTTAATTATTTGTTTTCGGGAAGAAAAAAAAAAGTCTAATACCAGCGCGCACGTCGGTTACTACACTATCTCAGTCTCTCTCCTCTGTTCTGCTGTTACGTCTATCAGCAGGTCTCAATGAGGGGAGTCACATCCACCTGCTACATGACTCCCATTTCCTAATTTAACATAACCTGTTGTTCCCCTTCTCCTTTCCTCAAAGTTAGGTTGGAAAAAATAGGCAATAAATGGAAAGTGAAAAGCAAGAATCACCTTTGAAGTGTTACCATTACACCATTACATGGTGTGCTGTCTCTGTGTTATGGGTGTATAAATAGGTAGAGGTCCGTCTGCAATGAGGCGATGAGTAAAGTTTTATCTCAGTAGTCAATGCAGTCATCTATGATCTGGGAGACCTCAGTTCGAGACCTGGTGTGGGGACCTCCTTCATAAGATAGTTTATTCATGAACACTTTAAAATTAAAAGTGTAATATAAACAAAAACAGAATTTTTAAGCCTGTTTCCACTTTTATTCAAATACAAATACAAATACAAATAATTTTGCTGCCTCAATAAATAGAGATACAAATACAAATACTGGGCTCTCTGCACATCCCTATTCTGGGACTCCACTAGAGTAGCTTTGCGTGATTCACAGTTCAAAAAACTCCTTATTTATCGTATACTGGTCCTTTATGAAGCCCCTCAGTTCAACCTCTGTCTCTAACAGCCAGTCTTAGCTCCTGTCTCTTTCCAGTCAGCTTTCCAGAAGCCTGCCGATGGGCAGCTGTATCAGAGTTGTGTTAAGTTACTGCTGGTGAAAACCAAACATTTCCTGCTTTACTGCTTCATATTAAAAGCTTTTAAATGACTAAATAATGGGAGACTTTTATTGCAAAGAATTTACAGGAAATGAAACATGCTCCTCATCGAATTAGCAGAGCTTCGTAGAAGCATTAAAAACCAGTTGACACAAAAACATATGGAGATATTTGGAGCTCTTTGTTCAGCTGGTCAGAAATAATGCGGGGAGGAATAGTACAAGCAGAAACAGCCACAGTGATGATGATGTTTGTTGAAGAATTGCAGACGACCAGCACACCTCCAACAGGTAAGGGACCTAATTTACTTTGCCGTGCCGTGTAATGGAAAGACATTCACAGCATGCCAGCTTGACTCCAATCATGACTCGGCATGACTACCCCCAAAACAATGGGAAAATGCCATAATGTTAGCAGAGGGGAGCAATGAACTTGCACGCTGTGCGTGGAGCAGATGACTATATAAAGAAATTGTCATGAGCCGATGTTGGCTCGGGCTTAAAGTGGAAAAAAATGTTGGAAATTGAGCATTCAGAGCAGTCTGAAGCCGGTGCTTTTTGCTCACAGGGATTACTTCTACATACGTTTAGTCATTATTTGACATTTTGGCCACATTTAATATGAACATCTGACATAGTAACATTATATATATGACTGGATTCAAAATTAACCCTTGCAAAGGCAATACAAAAAGTGATACAAAGTGAGACTGTTGTCATGACCCCAGTTGTCATCTGGAAGTTTGTATTTGTCTCTAATCTGCATTTCTCATTGTTCTACAGGTGGTCATTAGTATAACCTGGAACACCTGAGGGCCCACAGTGTTTCCAGGTTATTTAAGTCCGGCTGCAGCAGGCAGTTTTTTCTTTCTCACGTTCTCTGCCATGCTGCTGTGCAGGGAGCTCTCTGCTCTCCCCTCCACTTACCAGTTTTGGTTTGGTTTGGTTTAGTTATGTTGCTTTAGTTTTGTTATGTTTTACTTTCTTGGACCTTACACCATTTAAACCCATGCACACCATACACCACTGACACTGCTGATATCCACACCCCATGCTTTAATTATATTTAGTTACTTCCTCAATTTGGCTTAATTTGGTTTAATAAAGCTTCTTTTGTCAAACGCTGCCATGGTGTGTCTCCTTTTTGTTGTGGCCACTTGAGCCAGGTCATAACAAATGAAGGCTTGTCCGTTAAGGTTATTTTGTTAAAAAGTTTGTTTTGTGCCTCAGGTAGCAGTTGGGCGCATGGTGTGATTGCGCAGCTGGTGAGGTGATTTGGTCCAGCTGTGTGCTGGCTTATGGGCTGCTTGTTTTGTGGCCAGGTCTGTTTTGGTTTTTGGTTTTGCTTTGGTTTTGCTCTGGTTTGTTGGTTTTTGGGAGATACACCAAAAACACAAAGATGCTTTCTCTCTGGAAGCATTGGTTTCTGACTTGGGTCGGATTGTTGTGCTGTTCAGAAGGTAAGTGTTACTGTCCTGATATGCTTTATACAGAGTTTTCCCTGTTAGGCTGTAGTGGCATTTCCCCTTTGGGTTACATGCATTTTTTTTTTTTTTGTTCTTGTTTTTTGTGTTTCACTTGTGTGTTGTGGCGGCATGGTACATCCATGTAACTTTTTGTCAGATTGCCTGCTTGCAGGGCACTTTACAAGTCTGCTGGTTTTCAGTGTGTAAATACCTGCCATAAGCCACATGAAGACTAGGGGTGAGTTTTTAGTAAGTTTTGGTTAGGCAGTTATGGGGAAATTCTCTGTTGGGGGTTGTCATTTGCCAAAGTGTGTGTCTGGCAGTGAACACATTACTGTCTGTATCGGTAATTTGTAATTATGGTTTCCTTGTCAGGGTTTTTTGATGCGCCTACAGTGGCGTTTGTAAATGGCTGTAAAAAGGATTAGTCAGTGCAAATAGCTGACCATTAAGGCGTTGTTGTTGCACAGAAAAGTTGTAAAGATGAGAAAGAAAGAAGAGAGGTTTGTTGTCTGTGTTTGAACAAGGTGTGTTACAGAAGAGTGAGTTTTGTCCAGAGCAAGCACCCATGCCGGGCTTAATTTGTGTTAATTTGGTTTAATAAAGCTTTCGTTAAATGTTGCCATGGTGTGTCTCACTTTTGTTGTGGCCACTTGAGCCAGGTCATAACACTGTTAAGACACAACAGACAATACTGCACAGCAACGCAGTGGGAGAAGACCCTGAAACAAACATGGAAGCTATTAAGACTGACATGCAATAAAGGGGGAAAAGTTCTAGCACACAGGACAAAAGACAAATAAAGGCCAAAAGTCAGACAGTCAAAGTGCAGCCAATGTGGAAAAGGATGCAAACATGCATGGAAAGACTGTCCAGCTAAAGACGTTGAATGTCCAAAAGAGGATGTTTGGCTGTAGCCTGTGACAGTGGTCAAGCAATACATGCAGTCACACAAGACCTGTCAGACAGTGACGGTCAAGAGTATGTGTTCTTAGGCGAAGTGGATTCACAAACTACAAGGCCATGAATGGAAAAAGTTAATCTGAATGGGGAAGCCATTAATTTCAAGGTTGACACGGGAACAGATGTCACTTCTATACTAGAAAGTGTCTTCAAACCAGAGCGATGTAACTTGGGAAGACCACTTAAAAGACTGTTTGGACCAGGTTGTAATCTACTGAACATAAAACACTGCTTCAGAGCAAAATGATGGCTAAAGGTCACTCTACAGATCAACATGTGTGTGCTGTGGCGGGACTGACACAACCACTATTGGGCCCACCAGCTATAGAGGCCAGGGGACTGGTGCATGAAGTGATTGGTTGATGAAGTGATAGTGACACACACTGAGCCAACTTCAAGGCAACACATCCAGCAGTGTTCCAAAGGCTTGGTAAGCTGAAAGAGCCATACCACATAGAGCCGAAACAGGGGGCTACACCCTATGCCCTCTCAACACCTTAACAGGTTCCCCTACCTCTGAGAGAGAAAGTAGGTGAGAAACTGGATAGAATGGAAAACATGGGAGTCATATCAAAAGTGACTAAAGCCATAGATATAAAACACTAGATGTGATGCATCATAATGACTTGCCATTCTGGGATGGAACCCTATGGCAGCCATCTTACCTGGGTCCAGTTTTAAACTTGCTGTAATTGGAACCTATGGTGACGAGGCTTATGTTGTATTCATAATCCTTGTATTTTTCTACCAATACTGTTTTGTTTTTTTTAATTCAAAGTAATGAGCATAAGACAACTATGCCTGTCTAGAATAAACAAAAAAAAACAAAGATTCTAGTAGAATTTTGATTATTATAGCTCCAAAAGAACAAATCATGCTTTCAATCATAAAGATAATCTCATAATTGTGCATTTATATTGCAGACAATGATTTTATTTTTCGATTTTGCCTGAACTTAATATGTAAGAACTGTTTTTGGTATTCTGAATGGCTAATACCATATTAAGCAATATGTTTTATGTAGAAATCCTAAATAGATTCAGTATTATGGCCTATATTGGCAGGCAATTATAATCAGAAACACAAGACAGAAACATTCCTACTGTAGTATGTATCCATCCATCCATCCATCCAATTTCTTTATAACTTATCCTCTAGAGGATCACGGGGGAGCTGGAGCCAGTCTCAGCTGACATTGGGCGCGAGGCAGGGTACACCCTGGACAGATTGCCAGTCAATCACAGGGCTAACATATATTATAGAGACAGACAGTCATTCACACTCATTCACACCTTCTGGCAATATAGAGTCACCAATTAACCTGACTGTAATATATTATCATATTATCATAAATTGTACATGAGGCAAGATACTGTATGTTGGTCTCTCTCGCAGACTCTCTCTCTCTCTCACAGAAACACATATTAACATTACTAATTTCCTAAAGTACATGGCAAAAATGCTTAAAATGTTTCAAATTCATAGATAAATTCAGGATTTTTTTGTGCACAGAGCAATGGAGCGAGAGAAGCTTATTGTCTGCTGACCTTTTAAGGCAATAATTGATGAGGCAATAGGTGAGAATGGTGAGGGGAAGCAAATTAAAATATCATGTTTGGTGATCCTTCACAAACTGGCAGTATCAAAACTCCTGCTTTGCACTAACCTGTGACTTTGCCACACCTGAGCTTTTGTTGAAGTCACAACCCTGATAAAGAACTCTTAGGGTTAGGGTTATGGTTATGAGTCTACCAGGTAATGTGCCCGTAGGACTGTGTCCTACTGGCCATTAAACAGGATGGTCTAGTTGAGTTTGTTCCTCAGACTCAGACCATGCTCTCTGAGGTTGGACACGCTTACAATGTGGTGTTGCTCCAGTGTAAAGTATTTCTCTACAAGCGCCTCCATTAGAGTGAGGACATGATTGTCAATGCCATGTTGGGTTTCCAGCAGGTGCTCTCCAAGGTCAAAGATGTCTTGGGAACCCAGCTCTTCCTTTACAGCAAGGAGGACCCTGGATGGATGGCACATTTTTCTCACAAAGTGAGTGTTCATCATCCACCTGATGGCCTTCTCCATTGCCATGATGACTGCCACACATCCAGAGGATGGGACCACCAGCCCTCCTTCGTTCTTCTGTATGAGGCAGTAAGACTCATCATACTGTGGGGCCTCCGTCGTTATTAAGGCCTCTCAACAGGTGTCATTTGACTGGAGAGGGCTCACCTTCCTCACAACCCAGCCAGCAATGTATGTTGCACAACTTTTGATGACAGCTGAAAACTCAGTGGGTAGGTCAGAGTGCTCAGTGTTCACAAAGCTGCTGTCTGACTGTCACGGTCATTGACAGCTGCTACACTGAATGGTTCCCCAGTCTCCAGTGGGATGGCATTACCAGTCCGACCTCAGTCAACCTCGCAGTGATCCAGGAGCTTTTTGAAAGTGTTCTGAAACTGGTTCGCTTTGGGGTTGTTGTTCCAGCCTCCTAGATGCAGTACAGATGTTTGTTTTTTGTTTTGTTTTGCTTTGTCATTTTGTAAATAATATTTCATTATTTGAACATTATATTTTCGGGATGTTACTTCTCTACATTTTAGAAAACCTGCCCTACATATGGCATTGAAAAAAAGCTCAAGAGGGTCCTGGCAGAACTTGTATGTCAAGACATACTTCTGTTGTTGAAGGAGTTCAGGGATCAGGCATCAAGAGCATTGTGTCGATGTTCACAACAAAGACATAGATACACAAATCAGAGCAGGTTGGATTGGACATACTAACATCTACATAAAACTACTATAAAACTTCAATTAATGGGCAATGCTGCTAAAGTATAAATCATGGTTGAGATCAGTAATTTGTTAATGACAATAATTTAATTGCATCTTATAGCCTATTTATTATTAGTTACCCTCAGGATAAATGAAGTGGTTGACCTGCTGAGGTTTTCAGAGACAGCAGGTTGGCACTTGTTAGCCATATTTCAGGCCAGATGGCGGCCTTTGTACCCTTTGCCTGGGGGTTGCGACTGTTCAGGATGTTGAATAAGGTGTCTATGACCTAGACACAGTCAAATTAGTTGAAATGTAATGACTTGTCACACAAGGCTTTCAAACCATATAGTGGATCATTTGTCATTACTCTTTGCTTACCCACCCAAAATAACAATATCAATTGAAAGGCTACAATACAACAAGTTAGGCATCTCGTTATGTATTTGTTACATATAGTTACACCATAAGAAAAACATATGTTATTGCCAGATGGAAACTCTAAGACTATCATGTGGACTATCATGCAATTATGTTACTATGGACTGTGTATCACTGCATCACTTGGTGGTTGGTCTGTCTTCAAAAAGGTCCTTATGACCAAAACATCAACTTCACTTCAATAAATCAATGCAGAGGTAATATTGTGTGTGCAGGAATTGACATTTTTCTTTGGATTCAGATTGAAATTCTAACCTTCATGAATTCCACTGTTGCTTTGCTCTCAATAAACTTTGGATGATTACTTTCAGAGTGTGTCCAAGGCAATAGCAACACTGGAAGTCAATGTCCGGGCAGCCAAGTTTAACTTCATCTTTTGATTTTCGAAATTGATGTGTTGCCGTGTCAACCTGTTTCCCATCTGGAAGCCAGCATCTTCCTGGACATTCTGCAGGTCCTCCAGAAACTGCCAGCATATGGTACCAATGGAGGACTTCAACTCCCCATATGCCTGAAGCAGGTTTCACATCAGCTTCAACATGTGAGGTGGATCAAAAATCTGGGGATCCAGCTGTTGGATGCAGGAAGTATGGTTTTGGGACTCCAGTGACTTGCACATTACACCCTTGCTGAGTGCACATTCCAACATTCAAGGCATGGCCATCTATGGTTATGTCCCACACATGGATGTTACAGTGTCACACATCGGGCCTGCACTTCTGCTGTGTGTGAGGTCGTAGGACACAGGAGACTTCCAGTACCCCTTCAAGCCAACCACCATCATGACCAGTGCTTCTGTGGCTTCTGTCTCATCATCACTATGGTTGCCTAAATGGACAATCCCTGTCATTTTCTTTAATGATAGATTATATACTATCTGCATTCGGATTCCCATGGCATAAGGCAAACATCCCTATATTTATCAGGCTCAGAGACGGCCTTCTCTTTCAACACTTGTAGCATCCTTTCATTGATGCCTGGGTAACCACAAACAGGTTTCATCCAACTAAAATGAGTTAAGAGAATCATATTTTGCAAATGTTGACTGAAGAAGTAGTGTTCATAGGCATGAAAGCTATTCAATCCCCATGATAACATTCCATCAGTAAAGGAGTGAATTCTGTGTCTACTTTATCAATATTGTCACTGAAGGTAAAGGGAGTTCTACTGTGTCCTTCAAATGCATGTATCTCTTTGGACCATGAAGGTGTAAAGTGAGCAAATACTTCTTTTGCTCTCTTGTTTGCTGCTCCTCTTGAAGAGGTGCACTGGAATGTCTACACACAAAGTTATATTTATTTTCTTGTCCATCTCATCATTTTATAACAACACAGTCTACTCAGCTGGATTTCCCTTATGAAAACCATGAATGACTTAGTAATCTTATCTTATCGTTTTTGTAATACTTGCCTATGCATGGAGCATGTCTTCCAACGGTGTGGTCAGTAAGTGTTGGGCCTTCATGGCTTGCTGAATTTGTCCTGAGATATTATGAAATGGGATTTAAGAGTGAAGACGAGCACTTCTCCTTTGCATTAACATGTTGTATGTTTACACTTGATTGGCATGGAATCAGCTGCTTAGCAGTCAAATGTTATGGTAATATTAATAACTTTGTTATAACATTATTAAACATTACCTTTGAGCTCTAAGTTGGTGTAGCTAGAACTAAAGCAAGCAGTTAGCCTGTTATAACTTATCTGTTTAGCTAACAGATCGATGCTGTTGAGAGCTAGCAATCAGCAATAACTTTGACTTAGAACTCAGCTGGTCCATTGGTAGCTAACGGTAAAGTTACCTAGTTCACTAACTTTTTGTAGTTTTAGTTGGCCCATATGTAAAAAATAAATCTCTCATCTACTCTGCAAAAGTTATCACAAAACTGGATGCTTGATCTGGATTTTGGCAAATCCCAACAACGCCCGAGTCACAACCCCTCGCTACCGCCATCACTCCATTCGGGAGATACCTCTTCAACCGCCTACCCTTTGGCATGCAAAAGACTAACCTCTTAGCTGCAGGGTCTGCACTTCATACAACTGACAGACCATAAAGAGACTCTTAAGATTCGACTATGACATTGTCCATGTCCCAGGTAAAAATCTCTTCACTGCAGACACATTGTCAAGAGCTCCACTGAGTGACACTCCCTCCTCCAATGACCTACAATTAGGAAAGGATGTCCAGGTGTTTGTGGATGCTATTGTGTCTTCACTCCCTACTACAGACACACGGTTGGAAGAAATAAAAAAGGGCACAAAAAACAGATGAAATATGCAAAACAGTGGAACACTACTGTCTTATGGAATTGCCAGAGAAACATGGACATGGAGACTAGATGTCGCACCCTACTGGCAGGTCAGAGCGGAGCTGTATCCTGTAATGCAACATCCATGTAACCTTCTCATGACCTTTCTTAGAGAATCGTTATACTTCAGGTACTCAGAGGGGAGATAATGAATAAACTCCATGAAGTTCATCAAGGGATCTCCAAATGCCATGCCAGAGCCCAGGAATCAGTATAGTGGCCAGGTATCTCTGCCTAGATCAGAGAAACAGTAGACCAATGTGAAATATGCCATAAACACCGAACATAGTACAAAGAGCCACTGATCCAGACCACAGTCCCAGACCACCTGTGGCAAAAGGGGATGGACTTGTTTGAGAGGTCAAAGAAGACATACCTGCTTATTGTGGACTATTTTTTGAGTTACTTTGAGGTAGCAGAGCTCAGGGTCACATCAGCTGAGGCTACCATTCAAGCTGTGAAAGAAGCTTTCGCTCATCATGGATATCCAGAGACTGCAGTATCTGACAAAGGGCCACAGTTCTCACTAGAGACATTCAGAACATTCACACCAGAGAGCTGCTTTACACACATCACATGGAGTCCTCGTTACCCACAAGCAAATGGCGAGGCTGAACATGCTGTTCAGACTGTCAAGAGACTACAGAAAAAAGCCACTGACCAATATCAGAGCACTACTGGCATACAGAGCTACACCATTAGAGCATGGGTTCTCACCAGCGCAGATGGGGAGAAGCCTGTGCACATCACTACCCCAGCCTTCAAGTAAGCTGGATCCTAAATGGCCGGAGTTGCAGGCTTTTCACAGGAAGGATGAGGAAGGGAGGGGTAAGCAAGTTGCATGCTGCAACCTCCACCACCGTTCCAGAGTACTCCCAGAGCTCACCTCTGGACAGAAAGTGTGAATCACCACAGAGGAAACTCCAGGGACTGTATTAAGAACTGCCAACACGCCAAGGTCATACTTGGTAGAGACTGATAGGGGCATTCTGAAGAGAAACAGAATCCACCGTAGAGCCACAGGGAATAATCCTGAACAACCACCAGTCACTAGATCAGGGAGAGTTTCAAGGGCTCCTGAGAGACTTGATTTATAAGGAAAAGTGAATGTAATCTAATGTAGGAACAAAACAAAAGGACTTTATAAAGTGAGTAAACTGTGTTAAAGAAAAAAAGCCTATACAGAGTTGTATTAAAAAAAGGCTTGTTTTGAAAAGTCTGTTGCTGAGCTAAAAAGAGGAGGTGTAGAGGCTACCCATAATGCAATGTAAGTGACTTCCGGTTAACTCAATAAATTGTTTTCATTCACCAAATCCATGGCATCTCCTTCATTATGCAGAAATGAGTGAAAATGTAGTGCAATTATTTTCATACTCCCCTTTTCTTGCAATATCTAATGCAAATCCTCACACAGGGTCTTTTCAAATTTGATGGTATGATAGTAATTCTAGCTGCTTGTTAAACATGACTGACATACTGATTTTATAAATTTATCAGTAATTTGAGAGAATATATTAAAACTGTCTTGGTAGATTGATGCAGCATGAAAATTATTTTGTATATTTTGCATTTAAAAGAAACATTTTAAAATTCATATCTTGGTTTCCTGAAATGTCATCATCTGCTTTGATACAGAGGGCAGCTTGCATGCTGTTGTGCATAAACCAGCTCTAAATTCTAAGAATAGACCTTAAAACCCTCCTCTGCTAAATCGGAAGCCTCTATATTTAACTCATCTAAGTCTGGTTACCATGACAAATGACGGACATGCATCCCATATTGCATTACCAGGGCACTGTTATAGACTCCTATCTGGCCTGAAATTGGTTTGAAGATCAGATCAATAGATTGTAGACCTAGGAAGGTCATCAATATCATTACAATCAAACAATGATGATGCTATAAAGCTGTAGTGCATTAGTCATTCCTGGATGTTAGCTGTAGCTTCAGTGATAGGATTTATCCGCCTCATGACTGCTGACGCAATTTCTGTTCTTCTTATAGGCTACTGAAATTCAGTTCATTACACGGGAAGGGAATCACACCTACAGAACATGAAGCAAAAATATAAATTGCTTGAAAATGTTTAAGACATTCTTTGATGTCATATTTAGGTCAGCTTATTCACAGTCACTGCTAAAAGATCTGCCTCTGGTGACAAGACAGTCGCAGTCGACGTTGCAATCACAGTATGTGTATGTGTTAATGTGTGTGCCATATTATTTCTAGTGTTGGAAAGGCTATAAATATTCTGCTAATGTTCCTCCTCCCCCCGTAATGAAAGTGTTTTGTATGCTGACATTTTTGTTCCTGATGTCTGCTTTGGACTTAAGAGGATTTCTGCAAGACAATCTAAATATGTAATGATCCTGAACATGTATTGTATATGTTGTAGTATATACTGCATACAAAATGCTGGTGATTACAGTTAGACTAAAGCAGAGTACTGGTCAATATAGTAGCTGACATGAACACATTGTATATGCTTGTTTGATAGGTAACCAGAAATTGTAGTACAAAAATGCCAAAGATATGTTTGTCTGTTTGATCATTTACATACCAGAGCACACTAAAAACATAACTTTTTAACTGCAAAATGTTCCTCTCTCAATATCTTGGTCACAAGATTATTGTCATAAAATTTTGTTCATGGTAAAGACATGAAAAATCAGGTGATATATAGTTATCAAATTTTTTAAACTCTCAAATATCAGCCCTAACAATCCAGTATACCTGTTACACTTATATGACTTATTACTTATTCTTAGAGCTGCAATGATTAGTTGGGAAATTAATCAGCAAATTTTTGTTTTAGATATTTTTTAAGCAAAAACAGAAAAAATTGCTGGTTGCAGCTTCTCAGATTTGACACTTTTCTGTGTCATATGTGGTAGTAAATCGAATATCTTAAGATTTTGCGCTGTTGATATGATGAAACAAGACATTTGAAGACGTCACCAAGGGCTCTAAGAAATGAGAACAGGCATTTTTCACAAAATTAGTTGCAGCCCTACTTATACTCACGTCAATTATAATTATTTTAACTGGACTGGTAAAAACAACAATGATAAAATCAATAATAAAAAAAAATCTGAGTGATAATTGTATTTTAAAAACTCATTTGTACTGATCGGTGCCTCCCGCTAGCAGGACATATACATTTTGGATTTGTGGGAACAAACAAATTGAGTAAAAATGAATTTAAAATAATTTGCTTCTTCTAGAAAAAGTGTAGTATTTTCCACATAAGCATACTTTTCTTTGAGTGTAATAGGTAGTGAGTGAACAAATAGATGACTTCTCTCAAGGCTGTGGAAATAGAAGACCATTAGGTGTCTGCATCTGTCTGTCAATCTGAAACTGTCCTTATGTGCTTTGACCCTTATTTGTGTCACCATCAGTTTGCTTCACAGCAGCATCTGCATCACATTTTGAAGTCAAAACTCAAGAATCCACCATAAAATAGCCTTGTATTACTTATTTATGCCAATATTTAACCAAAAGGATCATGGTTTGTAAAACAATTCCAGTTAATAGTAAGGGGTGGTCTCTGTGATGGTTGCACAGCTGTCATAATAAATTTTCCTTTGAGGAAGGACACACAATCAGTAAAAACACTGGCTGTGTTACCCCCAGGCATCAGATAATAAAAAACAGGCTTGATGTTTTACTGCAGTAACATCTGCATGAGTCTGTTGATGTGGAATGACTTGACATATGAAAACTGAAATCTCTCTGTAAACTTGTTGCTGGGGATACGAGAACTTGTTTTTTATATGTTACACATATTGCATATGGAACCACCTGCTGTCATGTGATGACTTCTCAGATAAGACCAAATGACATTTACTCCCTTGAATCTGTCTGGAAAAAATCTTAAACGTCCTTGAGTTTTATACAGGTCTCCAGTGTGATTGTGATAAGATTAGAAGTGCTCTGTCTTCCTCTGATTCAACTCAAGCCCAGGGAGATAAAGAGCAGCGATTCAGATCATCAGGCTGTCAGATAGGAGCCATAGTGGAGAACGAATCCAAGACAACTCCTGGTGTGCTGGAGGGATGATAAAAACATCACTGCAGGGGAGAGACAGTGGGTGGTTGTGGTGTGAGCGTGTGTCTGTGTGTTTGTGTGTGTGTGTGAGAAGGTAAGATGAATAACACAGAACATGTACTAGGATTACAGTAATCTGAGTATATTAAATTGGTCACTTTAATACGTTAGTGTTTGTACAAAAATGTAAAAAAAAAAAAAAAAAAATTGGATCAAGGAGTCATATTTGACTGAGATATTATAATCGTGCTCTATCTTATGATTGTGCGTCATTGCACACAGTTTGCAATAATTTTAGATGTAGACGATGATAACTATGCTATTCAAATGAGTCTATAACTGGAGTACATTGTTCATTTAGCGTCATATTCCATGTATTTTGGAGACAAAGTAATTGAGAGAAATCAGATTATGTTAGATCAACACAAAGGATTATATTGCTGGGTCAAATCTCGAGCGGGTGCTCAGTAATCCGTAACAGATTACATTTTTAAAAGGAGCCTGTACCATGCGCGGGTGGATGTGTGGTGGAGATTGGAAACAGTTTGGAAATGAGAGCCATGTCAGTGTGGCTGCGGGAGAAGATGATAAAAATTGGTTCTGACTGTGCTCAGTTCTCACATCCACCTCCTGCAGAGCCTCTGCCTGTACTTGACCATTATGAGTGTACAGGTAGGACACAGCAAGAGCAGAGCAGAGTGAGCGATGGGGAAGCAAACAAGGTGTGAGAAAGAGAGAAATCAGTCAGGAGGAGAGAGGGAAAGGATAGACACAACAACAGACATAATTAATGCTTTCCTGTTTAGTTTTATATTAATCGAAGCTACATTCACATTGTCTGAGAATATTTTGGTAAATGTTAAACCGAAATATTCTCTCTTACAAGGCCAAACCACAGTCTCATCAGTGTTTGTATTTGTCTACAGTGGTGCTGCAACTAATGATTACTTTCATGATCCAGTGATCTTTCAATTTTTTTTTCAATTAGTCAATTGATTGAAAGTTCCCAAAGCCCAAGGGGATGTCCTCAAATTGCTTTTATTATTCAATCAACAGTCCAAAACTCAAATATACTCTATTTTCGATTGCAACTTGCATGATAAATGTTGATTAATCAAAATAACATCAGCACTACTCTTCATACAGTAAAGGGCTCACTAATGTAATCCTGGAAATCATTCTCTTTTATAGATTTGCTTTACCATCTACTTAAATCCATTTGGCCTAGTGTCAAACTGAATTTTTAATGACTTGTATTGCCTTATCATGGCAACTATGCACTCAACCACAGTGTGCTCTGAGTGGTTTGGGTACAATGTTTGATGCTGGGTATCTGATGCATACCATTACATCAAAGAAAAGGAAAAAAATTCACGGAAAGAGTTGCATAAGAAAGACTGAAGTTGCATTCAATATTCCTCAACTTGAAGTGGTTGTCAGATTATTAAACAGAAACCTCCTCCCCCCACATGGCTTTCCAATGTCAGAAGTGGGGGAACCTGCATCCAACAATTTTCTAACCTTCTGACAAGCACGCCCACTTTGTGCAGCAATTGGCCAGTTGTGCAGGGGTAAGAAAGTATGCAGGCTTGAACTCAAGCTCTCTTTTTTTTTTGTTTCATACAACTACTTCCATCACTTTTTGTAGAAACAAACTAGTGCAACACCATGAAGCTTTATCACCTTTATCACCATTTGAACAATTAATGCAGCATTTACAAACATTTTTGCCTTCAGATGTGTTTGTTTTCAGCATACCCTGGCATTAAAGATGTCATTGTGCTACTGTCTGGTTTGAGGTCATCGTCTGCAAACTATAACACCAGCAGTGGTTCAGTAACAGGACTGCATTATGCAGTGTCACCAAAAAAACTCAGAAAAACTCATCTTTTCCTCTGTGACACATGGAAAAATGAGGCCACATCGCCTTCCAGTCTCAGTTTTATTGTGACTGCACATTGATGGCAGCAAATTAAGGGGAAGAAGCAATATGTGTACCCTCAGGCTAAAGTAAAGGCATCAGTGGCCATGTAGGGAAAACGTATTTCATGTTGTTATTCTGCAGACAGAATTCTATCATTTTGTCAGTGACATTCACTTCAATGAGCGCACACAGTGCATAAGAGTTTCTTGCTACCTATGAAATATAGCAGGAGAAGGCAGAGTGGGCTGCATGTCTGAATGCATTTGTAAGTTTGTGCATGCATGTATGCATGTGTATTTGCATGGTCTTCTCTCGTGATGCTAATGCAAGTTTGCAAAGATTGTGGGTGGGTTGTGACTTAATGTGGTTTTCACATTTCATTACAATCACATCACACTGCCCCTTCAAGGATAACACTTGCTCTATCTCTCTCACACACTCATGCACACACAAGCACACACAGATGTAAATACATTAGCATCTGACTAATTCACCTAATGATTAGGTGAATTAGTCAATATTGTAAGTATCCAGTAAGCTAATATGTAATAAAAAATTTGATAATAGAAAATAAACTTCAGAAACAATACACATTACAGAATACTTGTAAATCACAGTAGTAAAAGAAATCTGTTATTCATCTCAATTTTTTGACATCTGGTAACAAACTGTCCCATTAAGTCTGAATTACTGTTTTGATTTTTGAAGTCTTAAATTTTTCAGTCTATGATGGCAAAGGAAATCTGGGATGTTAGCAGTGGTTTTTGGCAAGATAGAAATCTCTAATCTGTTTGTATTTTGAATAAAAGTGAACAAAGTGACTCACATTTTCCACGTCTCCTATTGGAGGTTAATGTCTAATGTGGTTCTCTTTTTGTTATTGTCCTGTTTTAGTGGCCACTTAGTTCAATGGTTGCCCAAGTTGGACTTTGTCATTGTTTGCTGTCCCCAATGTTGATAAGATGTCAACATTTCATCCTTTTTTTTTTTATTCCTGGCATTCTATAATTTTACTTTCCCAGTCATAGTTTTTTATTGATTTCTCATTATTTTGTTAAAGTGTTTTATCTTGGCTAACTAATTCAGTGGATCTCTTAAGTTTTTCTTGTAGCTCAGGAACGCTTTGTAACGGTGGATTCCTCTTTCTCTCATTCTCTGTCTCTCTCTCTCTCTCTCTCTCTCTCTCTCTGTCTCTCTATGGCTAATGCTCATACAGCCAGCTAAATGCAACTGTCATTTCTCATTTGTGTGCTAAATAAAATATTAATGTTTGGACAGTTCCAACAGAGCTGAGTTGCTCCCACTCACATAAGTGAATACAACATTAGTTATATACAATTAGTGCTTTGCTTAAAAGCAAAAAACTTCAGCAATAAAAGGATTCACATTCAGTGTTGGTGTTGAATTAGCCCCTACTGATGGATAAATCAATGCTTTTGTTTTGTACATTGCAATCAAAACACATCTGGCTGTTAGTCACCATCGTTGGTGTGTACTGATTGTGTAAATAGCTGTCAATCCCAAACACCAGCTCTTTCTCTTCTTCTCTTTCTTTGTGTGTCCATACCTATGCCTTAGTTGAGATCGTTCTGTAGCTAAAGTCATACAGTAGCTCTTCTCTTGAAATCTCACTAACACTATGATTTAATTCGTATTCAGTCATATGTGTGTTTTTGTGTGATAATGTGTGTGCATGTTTTGCCAAGAGCAGTGAGGGCTTAGTTGAGTTCACACTTCACAGAGCATCAAATGGATAAATCAATTTGAAGGCTTGCGGGAAACATAAATGTATGTTTTTGTGTGCGTGTGCATGTGTGTGTGTGGGGGGGGTTATGCAAACAAAGCTGCACAAGCATATTCACATGCCCCAGTTGCTGTGTGGTATTTTGTGCATGTTGCTATGCACATACCACACTGCACACATAATTGATAAATTTATTTATTTTTTTATTTGATGGGGACAGATACAATGTAAATAGACAAACTGAAGACAGCAATGTAAGTATCATAGTGTTTATAGCAGATGCTAATTTTCATCTGTCCCTAGAAGGGCTTTTGTGAAAATAAGAGATTAAAACAGTGACAAATAAGATATTAAAACAGTGAGGTTAAAAAAGGTGAATTGAGTATATCAGGTTACAGTAAAACACACATTCGGTAGCAACATAGTTACAGAAAACTAGACATGAGTACAGGTTTGTTGCTGAATTAACCAGAATTTGGTAGCTCTGTTAAAAGTGGTGAAGTTTGCAGCAAATTTCAAGGGATCAAAAGCTGTCTGAGCAAAAGATGTTTTGCAGAATGACACTTTACAGTTGCCATTTGAAGCTGCTCTGGTGGATCTGTGACAGCTGTGTAGTCTCTTGATGTATTTGCAGAAAGGTCCGTTTAAGCATTTAAACACACGTTTCACATAATGAAAATCAATAAGGTTTGCAAAACTTAAAATCTTCTGTTTACTTAAAATGTGGCAATGATGCATGGCATAGCATGTGTGCACATGTGACTTTGTATGCACATGTAGAGTCATTTATGACACTTGTGATATTGCATATTTATATGCCTACATATCAGAGCTGCAGCATCCAATACGTTACATCAAATGCAAGGTTGGATGAGCAAGAAGAGTCAACCTTGCTACCATAAAGGACACCTGTCACACGGACTCTCCTGCAGAGCTGTCATTACATTGAGTGTGCACACATGTGTGTCCTCCTCACTGCAGAACCTGACAGTCTGCTCCGCTATAATTTCATTTAATCTTTATCATCACCCTGTAGAACGCCAAGAATCTTGGCGAATGGTGAAACAGAACCATCCATCATGGTGAGTTAAATGCTGCTCAGGCAGCAGGGCTGCACAAGTGAAGGCAACATAAGACTTAAGATCAGCAAGCCTTTTGTTGTCTAAATCCACAAGTGGGTTGTGATTTTCAACACTGGCATTGCCAAAACCTGCTGTTGAAGCAACTATAGACCGTTGACAGTTCAAGAGAGAAGGAGGCTGGTGGAGAAAGCAGAGGGTCAGTACATGATTATCTACTTTATGGCTGCAGTTTACAGCGCACTTATGATGCTTATGATGGCAAGAATGTGCTTTTTTTCACTACTCTATGTACGGTTTATGAGTGATCATTTAACATCATCACTTTACCTAAAGAAGATGATGAAATTAAATCTATTTAAGCCACTAAAATAATTTACAATGCTGCAGAGATCATATTAGTGAGCACTTTAGGCACTTAATGCCTTGCGTGTATGTTGCATGAGATGACTCAGTGACATAAAATTGATTTTAAAGGATGTCAGATTATTTTAGCCACGCGAGCAGCGAGGCTGTAGGGATGGCAATGTCTGTCTGTCAGCCAGTCTGCTCAGACTGACCATGAAAAGTGGTAAAGATACCCACTGTGACTGTAGGCTCATCTTGTTGATTGGTAACTAGTGATTAAATAAATTAAGAAGCTGCTTGTCTTCATGATTTTTTACAATCAGTGTTTGTGTAGTGCTCATAAACAGTGTGTCTTCTTGGCAGTATCCAAGCCACCGAAAGTCCAAATTCAAGGTGTATACAGTGGACCTGTCGTCTATCCCTCGTCCAATACCAGTCAGTGTAAGATGACGCCAGCATTAACACCACAATCTTACTCCCTCAGACTGGCTCCTTCTCCTCCTCTGTAACATACAAAGTAATTACATCTCTTTCCACTACAGACCCCTCCCTTACACACACCACACCCTCCTCTCTAGGCTCCAAATGTCAGCCTCATCAGCTCAATTATCCACTGACTTTAACAGCATCCTTACATAACCCATTTAGCTCCTTGCTGTCTGAGAGCGCGGAGATGACAAACTTCCTCTGCCATCCTCACGCCCAAATGATTGTTTCCACCCTTTTCTCACCTGCAAGCAAGGGCCATTTAAACATACATTTTAGCCATGTGCGTATTTAGTGCCAAGTTATTCGAGTTGTGCGTCATAGCATCTTCTCAAAGATACTGCAGAGTGTATATTTTTATGCCTGTTCACACTGTTGAGTATTTGTTTTTCTCCTTGTGTGTATGCATTGTCATTCCAAAGGTCATTGAATAAGTAAATCATTCCTGTGAATACATAATTGGCTTATTCAAGAATTTCCCCAAATAGATCCTTCAGCTTCCAGTCACTCAACCATTTTCATTCACTTCATTCATTCATATCCCCCCGCTCTCTTTATTTCCAGCTCTCCACTGAGCATTGCATTTTATTTATGGATCAGCATTTACGGAGAATAGCTTCACTTTGATGAGGCAAAGCTCCACTGGAGAAGACTTATGATCTATTTTTGTGCAGCAGCACATGGGACTCACGTGCCTGGTAATAAAACGCCCTTGATGTGTGCCCTTTGTCTCACAGAGGGAGAAAAAGCCGCACATGCATACATAATGGGGGGAAAACTATTTTGAGATGACTTTATTTTTTCTCTTTTGACTGTGCAATTTGTTTGCCTGCTGGTGGAAAATAGATGTGAATCACTCACCATGGCTGCTCTCCAACATCCATTCACTCTACTACACTATCCATTTTTCTGTCCTGATTTACTCTGTCACTGTCATTCAGTCATGCTGCGTCTCCTCCTTTACTCCCTGTTTTTCTGCCGTTTTATTTCTTTCAAATGTTGTCCTATCTTCTCACTACTCTACCCAGAAAAACAAACATACCTGTATCATCATATTGCCTGCAAGTTGTAGCTCTAGGTAATATTCTACATAATTTCCCATGCTTTCAGATACCCTACCTCCTGCCCTCGAGGGCACCCTGAGTAGCCTCTGTGATGTAATTGTGTATGAGAGTCGTGTCACCGGGGCTGAGCAGGAGATTATAGATGGAAAAGGAGTGGAGTGTTGACAGGAAAGCAAGGGGCAGGGAAAGGGTTCTCAACATTCCTTATAATGTTTTTAGAAGTTCACGTCATCCTCTTTCTGTCACCTTTCGAATCTGTCCGCATTATTAATGTTGTGAGGATTTGTGAAACCTGTACAAGCATAGTCCAGACTACTGCAGGACTGTAAAAAAAAAAAAAAGCCCCATGATAAAGGGTTGAAGAATTCCAAAAGGCAGCGTTTGATCCAGAGCCTGTTGCTGTGAAAATGACCCTCTTAAAACATAAAACGTCCCTTCACTGCAACCCTCCTGTGCCAAGATGTCCCCTATAAATTCAAGGGCTGTCAGCAGGTTTCAAAATTATCTTAGATTTCATTAGTGAGCTAGAGTACATAATGTACTAGTCCGTTGTTGGCTGTACATTTTTTACTTTTTTCCATTTACATAATTTCGTAAAAAGTAATTTCTTTACTGTGGAGCTTAAATGATTAATCAGTCCATATACAGACAGAAAAATGACAAGAGATTAAAACATAAAATCTAAAAAACATAAATAAAAACTATTTTGAATCTTTCCAGTCATTTTTCAAGTAAAAATGCCAAACTTTCCCTAATTCTAACATTTTATAGACTGATTTATTGAGAAGATCCGCAGATTAATCAATTGTCATATTGTTTTGATATAATTATATTGTGCTCAACAAGTGTACATTTTTCACTGAACTGTTCATGTGCCCCTTGGAATGATGCCCTAGAAAAGTACTGATGGGCCCATTTAACCTTTTCCCAGACCATCCTGAAACCTAGACCTAAAAGATACTGTTTGTAGCTGCCATTAAAACACACACCCACACACACACACAAGCTCTAAGCTCACATTAGTGGCATGTTTTTTGCTGCCTTCACGTAGCCTAGAGTCGGTGTGTACCTTTTTGCATTACTAAAGGCACATAATTAATAAAATATAGACTCAGTGACTGGAACAAAATGTGTTCAGTGAAGTACAATAGAGGAACAAAAGCCCTGCAAGAAATACTAGCTTTGTGAAACTTCTGTGTGTGGTAGATTAAAAAGTTCTATGACTAAATATTAAATCCCACGTTTATGTAAATTCGAAGTGGACGAAACATTAAAAGCACGCTGAATATATTGCAATTAAAGCAATTATCAACACAGAATCATCAACACCTCAGACAGTCTCAAGAAAAAGTCACATCAGACGTTACAAAAAAAAGGCAGTATTTATTACTTGGCTAAATTTTACAATACAGAAAACCATATGAGAAGGCAGAAAATGTGATTGATATGGGCTCCACATGTGTCTTCCTTCTCTTTTTACAGTCGCAGCTTCCCCTAAACTGTTGCCTCTTGTCTGGTAGCTACTGTAGCATCTCCTTTAGCCTGAGCGTCTTCAGCTGTGACACCTCTCATGCTCTGTAGCGTCTTGCTAATGAAACCAGTTAGGTTAAGGAGCTTTAGCTAATCGCTGCATTTTTTAGGTTTTATTTCTCTCTCCGTCCTCCAGAAGCTCTCTCTCTCTCCTATTCCCTCGCTCAGTTTATTGCCCATTGCAGCTAAATCCACACAACCCTCTGTGCCATTGTAGATAACACAGCCTTGGCTCAGAGTCTCAGGGATCTGTCACTGTTGCATTATAGAATGCATAACGTGCAGGCATGACATGAGCCTTGACACCTACTGTAGGCCTATTAGACGTGGAGTGTGAGTTACACACAGTCATTTCACGCAAGGCAAATATTAAATGGTTTGTTAGCTGAATCTGGCTAAAGGGAGCTAATGGCTTTAGTTCATTGCTGTAGTCAGTTTTGTAGTGTTTGAAGCCTGAGTAGACTCATGTGTGTATCAACACTGTCCGCTCCCATCATCGCTATTTACTCTGCAGGGAGAAGTGTGCGTGTTTTAGCTTTTTGAGAATAGGGAATAGAAGCAGCAGCAAGCATCATGACTCAGGTTTCTGTATTTCAGCATTTTCAATGACTTGACACCCAGGGGAAATTTGCTTCCAGCATAATTTCATATTAATTATGTGCTGTTGTCGCAATCTGTTGTGGCTTTCATTTTTATTGTCATTCTGAAATGGTACATCAGAAATAATCAATCCCCCTGAATGAAAAGTATATTCTAAAAACTTTGATACTACACAAGCAGAAGTTGAGTGTAGATCTTTGTTGTTTCCTCATGGATACCTTTTATATTTCTCAGAATCCACTCTCCATAGTGAAGCGATGAGGCAAGGGATTATCACTGTGCAGGCTGCGAGATGCCGACCCAAGCTGTAGACTGAAGGTGCTGCCAGCTAGAAGCCTCTTTAACCTTTATCAGGCTGCAGATAGCATCTCAGATAACCTTAAAAGACAGGGGGAGGGAAGGAGCAGGAGTGAGTGGGAGGGATAAAAAGAGGACTTAGAGGGAGTAGTAGGAGGGAAAGAAAGTAGGAAGGAAGGAATTTGTCATACAATTCTTCCTGAGGTGATGGAAAGTATGTATTAATCGGGGAAGTTAAGGTCAATGTATGGTGTATACTGTGTAAGAGCCAAACAATGTCCTATACAGCCTGTCCTCTATGTTGAAATGTTATGTGTGTATCCCTTTCTAAATCCTCACACTACTATCTTTATTTTCTCTTACTCTTGCCCTTTCAGTCTGGTTGTCGATCTGTCTGTCTACCTACCTTTCTGTCTGTCTGTCTGTCTGTCTCCGTCTCTCTCTCTCTCTCTCACTCCCTCGCCGCCTCATCTGTCTCTGTGCTGCACTGATAAGAAAGTGCCCGCCCTGTCTCGGAGGAGAAACCATGGAAACGCACCAGCCACGTGTTGACATCACAGCATGTTAAATATAACCGCCTCCCGTGCCACACAACTAGTTGTTCTGCCGTTGATCCTCGCCTGGCTATAAATACATGGTTTCCTTCCCATAATTGCAGCTCCGACAGGCTTGTTTGGATGGAGGGAGGAATAGGAAATGCCAGAGAGAAGAAAGAGTGTGCCTTCTTCTTTCTATCTGTGTCTCACCACTGTGTGTGTGCGTATGTGTGTGTGTGCGTGTTTGTGCCCTCATTTAACTCTTTCTCATTAAAGCCCAATCAAGGAGATCAGTAGAGATTGTAAAACTCTCATAGTCTAATTTGCACACTCCAGTCTGACCTTATATAAAAACTGGATATTCCAACAGTACTTATATATTTTGGTGAGGTCATGAAAAGCATATATAAGCTGTTTATCATAAGTTACATGTGTTTGATGAGTGCCAACACAGTTTGATGTTTTGGCTCTGTGATCTATTTACTTGTAACATGACCATGTGGTTGTAATTTAGACGGTTAAGTGTAAGTACCATGCTCTACCTATCAAGACGCATACATAGAGACTGTTATAATTTAAAGGAATAGTTTGACATTTGCCTATTAGATTTATTTGGAGTAAGTGCGGCATGTTGCCTTTGAAGCTCTGGAAAAACATCCTGCTACCTTGGACCGAAGCAAATGCTAGCTTACTGGGAACACCGAGCGCTGCGCACTTGCTAACATTAGCTACTTTAGCTAACAGGGCAGGTATCACAATCAACGCCCACACAGCAGACATCAGAACCCACTAAAAGTCTTCAAATCTTTTTAACGGAATAATAATTTCCAAAATGACCACCAGCACACTCATAAGAGGGCCTGAATTTAGCGATTGAGACTCAGTAATGACTCAGTAAAAAAATGCAGCCTCAAGCCATGGTAATTACCCAAAACTCTAATTAACACAGTAAGACTGTTTCCGGTCTAAGCTAGCAAAAGAAAGAATAAGTGTATGTCCAACTATTCCTTTAAGGAATTATCAGGCGTATTGGTCAGAGAGGTTGAGAGCACCGTCTGTTCCATCTGTTGTGAAAGCAAACATTATTAGAGCAGTTAGAGATTATGTTTATTAAAGCCATGATTTATCTGGATGTTGTCGAAACTGATGACCGATTACAAAGCAACTATCCCTTTATCTATTCCACCAAATTGGATGAACATTCCCTCTTAACTGAAGTTGACAGTCTGTATTTGAAAGTGGTCGTTGTCACTTCACATCCACATGAATAAAAAGCACTGAACCAAGAAATTAAAATATCCGTCACTACCGTTTTAAATGGTCTTTGTACAGTAGTTTTGTGACTATATGGTTCAAATAACAGCCCGAGAGAGCCACACATGTCAAGTCATATATGTGTGATGTACCGCTTATATAACCCATATTGATCACAGTATGTGTACATGAAAAGCGAGCAGGGACAAGAAGTCCTTCAAGTGTTCAGAAAAATAGAAATTTGAATGTGTACATTTCCATGACAACTGAACAAACTTCACCTGCTGATTGTATGATACAGTTGAAAGCTCCACAGTAGCTATGAAAGGGACCTTGTGGTGAGATTGTTTTGTTGACGAACATATCCGAGGTCAAGAATGAATTTTCAGTCTCAACGGTTGAATACAGCTTACAACTGCAGTATTTGTCAATGTCAGAGATGATTTATGTAGCGCTATTGATCCAGGGTGGAGCTGTTACTGGACATCTCGTGCTTTAACATTATCTTCAAGGCAAAGCGGTTAATGTGCAAAAGCAGTACATTTTTAAGTAGAGCGCTGTAAGGGCTTTCTTAAATCATCTTTAAATCCATGCAGTTAGACAAAAAGACACTGACATACTAAAACTAGAGTGGAAATGAGAGTAATCTGTTTGTCTTGAGTCTGTCCGCCTGTCTTTATGTAACTGTCACCAGCGTGCATAGAAGATGTTGTGAGCAGAGAGCATTGCATGTTGTGACTCAGTCTCTTAGCAGCCACCTCATCTTCACAACCCCGCGGGTCCCCAGAGGCCGGTGCTGGGCCGACCAATCAGAGGGAGATGCCACAAAGACCAAAAGGCCGATGCTGGGCTGTCGCCAACCGAGAAATGGTTTCAGTCTAGGAAATGGACATGTGTGTTAATCTGTGTGTGTGTGTGTGTGTGTGTGTGTGTGTGTGTGTGTGTGTGTGTGTGTGTGTATGTGTGTGTGTGTGTGTGTGGACTGTATGTGAATTTAATAGTCTCTGAGTGTGAAGTGAGAGAATAGCTACCTCAGTAGGCTGTGTGTGTGTGTGTGTGTATGTACATGTGTCCTCATCTATCCCATTGTTTCCTAATACAGTTTAATCTCCCTTAAACCCACATGATTGGTTATTTCCCCTGCTATGACACACAATCACGTGCATGCACACACACATGTTTACAGATCAGTACAGTGTTTTGTGTGAGTCATAGTTATATTTTAGAAAGATTTAGTGATGCACTTGTGACCTCAGCTGTTCTCTAGGAATCGTTTTAAACGCTTAATTGCAGGAGATGATCTGTTTCATTACTATAACCTGCTGTACTGTCGGATGTCAGGATTGCTTATGACTCAACATGCCAAATGTACTTGATTGTCCATGGTCTGGATATTCACATCAAATACAAGAATATCTGAGCTACTTCTTAAGTTACTTTTAACACTTTTAACACTTTAAGTCCCACTATCTATCATTTATCAGCAGTATATAAACATTTATTAAATAGTTTATGACACACTATAAAGTAGTTGTAAGCAGATATAAGGAAATTTTAATTGTTTATTAATGTACAGTATTTGTAAACAATTATAACTTCTCCTATGAAGACATTATAAATATATGATTACAACTTTGTTTTACTATATTGTCATTCAGTATTTGTTTACATACCCGCATCTAGTTGTGGGTGCCCACAGGAGGAGTTATAGTTGTGGACAAATAATAATATATATATTATATGTTATAAAGCACTTAACTGTTAAATTATTGCTTATACATTCCAGTACATCAATCAACAATCTAATATTACAGTATCCGGTATATTACAATAAATATAATAGGATTTCCAAGTCAGTGTCATATGATACTATTGTTGAAGTGCTTGTGCTGTATACAGAACATCATCAGTGATGGGAAAAGTAAAGGCGGATGCATTAACAAACAAAAGTGTCATCATATCATGTTCACTATATAGAATTTCCCTTTGCAGGATGTTAATCAATTTTCATTATTTATTCATGGACACTTGTTTTTACATGATGATTGCTTCTCTCTTCAGTTAATGTGTTCTTGAGGGTTTTTTTTCTTTTGCCTAACAGCTTGGTACCAAAACACTTCAAAAGCAGCTCTAATAACTTTCTGCTGACTTTTCTTTTAAGTATGAAATGATTGAAAATAGGCCCCTTCATATCCAGGATAATTTCAATATCAAAGCAGAATGTGTTCTACTAATTATTATTATGACAACCAGTTACCCGATTCAGGTAACTGAGGTAGGGAGATAAAATGAATCAGTGTTTGTTCAAGTGCTGAATAAATGTAGTTCAAGAGAAGAAAGTTTTTTTCTGTGCCATACATGCTGGCCTCATTCATAAGCAGATGATGAGTTAAAATGAGACTGACCATTATACTAATAACAGCAAGAATAACATGTTCTTAGGGTAATTGATACCCTAAATGAAAAATCTGACATGTCATTATCATTCATCACTTCCCAAACACCACAGTACCTCCCTTAATTTACTGAATTTAACCTTTTCATATAGAGCTTGTGGACATGACATCACACCATGCTGAAAGGTCACAATGCTGATTCCCGGAAACAGCGCTTTACTGAGTCCATGTGAGCAGGCAGTGACTAAGCTTCGTCTTTTTGTCCCATGTGCTTCTTTGTTTTCTTTCTTTTATTCACAGTGTCCTGTGAAAAGATGACTAATACACAGGTGGGATCTGGGTCACGGGTTGTGCTTAATAGAAAATTTTGCCTCCCAACTTACAATACAATAGACTGGCTGCCAAACTTACACTGTATTCTGCACATAATAAAACCATAAATAGGGCTATTGTGCTTCTGATGTTTGCCTGCTGACCTCTTTTATTATTTCCTAAACACTTCAGATCTTAATGTAGGTCAGAGGAGGGTGAAAGGATTGTGAGGGTCAAAGGTGAGGAGCAGGTTTATCTCCTGTGTAAGTTCCTAGAATTCCTGCCCCCCCCCCCCCTCTCCTTGAGCTAGCGGACTAAGAGCTCGAGCCAGAAGAAGTCAGGAGGTGCTTTATTTAGCAACCTTGACCTGCTTGAGTGATGGCGAAGGATTGGGGTGATGGGAGAGTGAGGAATTAGGCTAAGAGAGATACAGAGATGTTAACCCCTCAGTTGTAGGCACGCACACACCCCATTAGTTTTATTAAACACGAGCCATTAGGTTTGGCAATCACAACTCATAAAGCAAACACACACACACACACACATGCACACTGTGCCAGAGTCTAGCCAAGCAGACCCTTCTACAGACACATGGAGCATCCTGTGCACATCTCTTATCCTGCAGGCCTACGCAATCATTCCTTATAACCCAGAGGATAATTGCATGGAGCAAGAACACCAGCAAGACATTAACCCACCCAGCTTTCACTTGAGCTATTGCGGGCTGTAAAATGGATGACGAAATTGTCTTTTGGGGAATGTCCTATACTGTCTAACCAGGCTAAGTTCTTATTCATTCCATTCCGATTATATACGAGTGGCACCCAGTTTAGCCTCCCCTGTGATCACATGAATAAATATAAGGCGTTCTTATGGGTGTGTGCATTCTGCTTATTAATTCTCCATGCTTTTCCTGTGATCCAGTGTGTAAATATTTATAGCGTCTCAGATTTGCATATGTATAGAGACTGTATTTGTCAAGTTTCTTTCCAGCAGCGCTGCACAGCTATCTATTTTTGTGCGCACAATACTGGCAAGGCAAAAGTGAGTGTGTCTGTATGGTTGTGTGTAGAAACAGATCTAGGGTGTTAAAGGACCTGTGACCTCTCCAGTTATTCACACCCCCGACCACTCACTCCCCCCCCCCCCCCCCCCCCCCCAAGATCTCTGCTCTCTGTTCACAGCCATCTTCTTTGAAGTATTAACATGAGAACTCCTGCCACCTAAACCTTTGCCAGTTTTTTTCAATGAGGAGTAATTTTGCACCCAGTTTGACCCAGTTTGAGTTTCCCTCCACCTCCTGCATGACTTCTAAAATGCAAGACAGTGGTTAGTAAGAGTTTTAGAGTACGGAAGAGGGCGGAGGTTTGAGCTTGTGCCGGATTTGTGAGATGAGGATGAAGAGGAGTATATTTAACCCAAATAACATATCTGAGGACAGTAGTGTTAATCAACATGGCTCTCTCTTTTAACAACTAGTGGCAATACCATACTTTTGTGTTTGAAATGAAGAAGAACCAGACAAGTTTCTGGTCTATTTCTTATGGATCCTTCATATATTAAGAAGCTTGGATGTCAGGGCAGAATGTCAGACGTCATAAGTCATTGATGTTCTGATTTTAAAACACATTTAAACACAATTTTACTATCCATTAACACTCTAGATTGTTTTTTATTAAATTTAGAAGCACCTATGCTAACAAAATAGTTTCTATCCAGTGAAAATACGACCGCAATGACCTGTCTTCTACTCTACATCTGCCTGCAGGTTGCTATATTTGTGTCCATGCAAGAATGTGTGTTTGTGTGTGCATGAAAGAAGGACGGAGATGACAAAGTATGTGACTGCTGCAGGGCCCAGACCAAGTCTATCAAAATGGGAGCTAATAAAAGCCTTTCAAGTGCTCTCTTTTTCTTCCACTCTCCTCTGACTCTTAGTACACACAGCTCAAAAACGAGCACACGAAATCCCACCACAAATAACCGCAGTCCTCCAGACTTCCAGAAATCCATAGAAATTCATCTTGTTTTTTGGTGACACGAAAGGAAAGTGGGGAGAAATATGGAAGCAGTCAACAGCACAGCCAACCAAGTATTATAATTGATAGTTTGACAGTTTTGTTGTTTGCCATACTGTCAGATGTATTTATCAACATCCTTCTAGTGAAGAATGGACCACGTCTGGATGTGTATCTGGCTAAAACCGTGTGAAGAAAGACTCTGGGTTTCAGCCCTGCACCCAAAAGGTGAAAGACTTATACAACTCAGACATGTGATTCCTTTCTTTTTACAACAGTGGTGGGGTCACCCACGCAAGCTCAAAATATCCATCGGCTGGAGGATGAAGGTATGGGAGGCTGGGGGTGGGAGTGTGTAAAGGGTGTGGGGGCAGCAGTGACACATTTGTACCCGTGGGTTTCCCCTCAGCTCACCCTTCCAACCGACCTTTCATGTACTGCAAGTCCCTGCCCTCCTTCACCTTGTTCCCCCCTTCCTCTCACTTCCTCTTTTAGGTTTTTCCACCATGGGAGGAGGGGGGGGGGGGGACTACAAGGGATTCACCTCTTCTACAGCAGGTTTTCCCCAACTAATAAAGTACCAAAGTGAAACCAGATTTTCCGGGTTGTGTTGCAGAAGTAGGACAAGCAAATTTGAAATCACATGACATTTGTAAAAATCCAAATCTAGCCCTGCAACATAACTTTGCTAACATAACCCTATGTTGTGCACTTTATTTCAGATTCAATGTTACCTAGTTGTTTATTACTTCTATCTTTAGCAGATTTTAACAAACACCATTTCCCACAAGCTCAATACCAGCCAAGCAGCAAGCTATTACAATGGACTTGGTCAATGTCACTTGTCCAAACTTGGCTGGAACTGAAACACATCTTCTTACCTCAAGGGATGACAAAGTCGGTTAGTCATTAGTTCCGCCACTGTGGTCCAGACTGAAATACTTCAACAGTATTTATATGGATTACCATGAAAATTGGTACAGATATTAATGAAAGCCAGAGAATAAATCTTCATCACTTTGGTGTTCCCCTGAGATTTCCTCAGTTGTTGTTTTTAACCGGTGGGTGGCAGCATTGCACTTCCTGTGCCTCGTTTGCCGGAAATTAAAAGAAGAACAAGAAGTTTGCAAAGACCTTGGCGTGCGAGCAAAGTCGAAACTCTTCAGCCCAAACAGAAATCAGACAGCATCTTTCATTTGTACTACATCCACGAGAAACTTCTTGTTGTTTCTCACTTTAATATGACGCTGTTGACGCACACATGAGTACGTACTTCTGCTTACACAGGGGACATCAGTTGAGTAAGCAGTCCTTCAATGTGGCCCATGACACGTACACACTGCTAAAAGAATTTGGTCATATGCGACCCAGACCACCTGCGAATGTGGTCTGAGCAATCGGATCTCAATGCGTCCTCAATGTATCTTGGGTGCATTTACACCTGTACTTAGAGCTGTCCACTTGTGATCAGATCACCCAAGCCGCATGTTAATGCCAGGTTGAGAAAATAATCTTAACAAATGGTCCACTTAGTAGCTTTTTTAGAAATTTTGAAGCACACCTCATCCTCAATCATTAAAGTTAATTGTTGTTTGACATAAATGAAGGATTCAAGTTCTAATAACAAGTAGATTTTCATTTATCTTTAATAATAGTTAACCACAGGAACACATGTCAGATTTTCAGAAAGGCAGATGAACGAAACAATGACTTATAGAAGCTAGTGGAACAGCGGCTAGCCCAGAGGTAACATCGGGACTTCTGCTTTCTAAATTGATATAACAAAGTGATTGTGGGCTTCATATCCCCTCAGGGATATTTCACACATTTTCAACTGCCAAAAAAAAGAATAAGGAACCTGTTGTATATAGTGAGAGAAGGAGAGAATGGCCTCTATTACACAACTGAAAATGTCCAGCTGAAAACCCCTGCTGGCTTAATGACATAATGACTTTAGCGCAATCGCAAAGGGCATGTTTATATTTCCGAATGAGTGATAGTGGAGGGCAGAGACGGAAAGAGGGAAGGCATGCCCTCTCTCATTCTCTCCCTCTCTCTCTCTCACACTAGGGGGATTTTCCTTGTAGTGCAGCTGCCTTCCTAACTGAGTGGCACACTCTCCTCTTTTCCTGGGGACTGCTCCCCCCTTCCCTTCCTCAATTCCTCCACCCCTCCATATCCCCAAGGTCACATGATTCTCTTAAGATCCAACCTCTGACCCCTGACAACCTGTCATCTCAGGTTGCCTTGGAGACACATGTCATCAGGCCCAATGTGGCGTCTTGGCGGGTTATTTTTAACTGCCCGGCCACAGCCAGTGCCAGCCTAGTAAGTTGGAATGGGGGCTAGAGTCAAGCTCCTCGGGGAAGTTCTGGGGACATTTAGGGGGTTCCAGAGTGGGGCTTCCCAGCTGTAGTGATATCACGCCAAGGGTGTCCTAGAAGGAATGTGAATCATCCATCCACATGATCTGTTAACGTAACATTACGTCAGCCAATGTCGGATACATGCTGTAACCTGGAAAGTCCTTCAACAAGTAGTCCTTACTGGAGATGGGGGATTTATATTATATATTTATATACCGCCTGTGTGCACTTGGTTTAGCTTGTGGATGTGTTTCCATTTCCGTTGATAAAGCAGGTGTTAATGTTTGGGCTACAGTGTCAAAGGTTCTGTCAGCCGCAGGTCTACAGGGGTAAAAAATGAATTTGTGTTTCAGAGTCCGTGTGTATATATTTGTCTGCTTGTGTGTGAGTGCCTGTTTGTGGAAGTTTATGTGTTGCTTTCATTTAGTTCTCTTCAGTTCTTTGTAACTGAAATAGTTTCCATGTGTTGTGAGTTTCCAGAACACACACTTTTTTGGCAACCCACGTGAAGACATTAGCCCAAATAATACTCTCTAGTGTGTTAGTGAATTCACTCGGATATTTATGATATGCTTGATCGTTAGTGTGAGAATGTGCCTGTCGACTGGAAATTTAGAGCCTTGTGTTTATCGCTTCCTATCTCTTGTGGTCAGATTGAAATAGGGAGTCAAACATCGCTATCTTGTCGGTGGTGTGTTTGTGTGGATCTCGGCAGCTGTTGTGTACAAAGTCATGAAAATCTGTGAACACCTGCATTCATGGCCCTTATTTTACGTCATGTTTGTCTCACTACAAAATGTACAAGTAGTATTTGCAAACATTTTCTAACAGTTTGGTTTATCTAACTAAGGTCCGAATAAGAACATTTCTCCAGTGCATCACGCTTCATTCACCAAACATTTTTATACATCTTGGTATCATCATCGCCATGATGTAGGCAAAATTGTTTCTGGAGAAAGAGTTGTTTAATGTGTTTTAATTCTGATTATTCTAATTGGTCAGATGTTAAGAAAGTGGGGTTTTCCATGCAACAAAGTACAGCAATTTACAAAACAGGAAAGCATTTGATGGTGACTCAATAAACATGTCTGTGATTCACAACTTCCTTACCTGTGTCTTAGCACTGAAACAATTAATCATTTAATCAGTTGGTTGATACGCATAAAATTCAACAAAGAATTGATTAATAGTGATTTATCAAGCAAAAATGCCAAACATTCTGTGGCTTTGAAGATGTGAGGATTCACTGCCTTCCTAAGATGTTTTTATAGTATTATATTATGTGTCGTCCTTGGCTCTGGGAATTTGTGGTTGGCATTTTCCTTTTTCCTTTTTTTGTAAGATGAATCAGATGTGAGATTAAATTTTTGGCACTTTTTTCAAAAGAAATGCAGCTGTCTACACAAGGCCATGTCATGGCTTGCATTTCAATCACACTGTAGGCACATAACCAACAAACCAAATGGTCTTTTTTAGGCTTCAAAGTCTTTTTTTTTTTCATTTGAGCCTGTGTAGGCACTGTGTTAGATAAATTTCAGTTAGTACAAATGCTTGACAATAATATTTGCAATGTACGCTTCAGTCTATTGTGCAGTTTGCTCTTTAAATATCACAGTTGGCTTAAGAAGCCTGGGGGAGCCAGTTGTGAAATTGTAGCCCTATTAATGGAGTCAAGTGATGCCTGTGTTATATCACATCACTGAACTTCAAACAGCAGTCCGGGGTGTCACTGTGAAACCTCAGTCATATAAGGATGGGTTTTCAGAGCAGCTGGAAACTTCCACTGTCCATCTTTGGCCCCTGTGCCAAAGTGTCATGGTGTCGTGGAGTCACAGCCGGGACTGGCTCAGAGCTGAAAGGCCGACACATCAACACACTTTCACGCAGACACACACAATTACATCTTCATACTTTGTCTCTTTTAATTCTTGGCTCTCTGTGTGTCTTTTTATCTCCTGTTTTCTGAGTCTGACTCTAATACATGTCAGCACAGATCCGCAGGTCATGACCTCCCACTTACAACGACTCAGAACAAAAAGATGGAGAGTGAGCCAGAGGGAGAATGACAGTTTCATTCTGCTGATGCAGAGATTTTTGGAGCATTCCTTCTGTGCCCAGGGGATGTTAGTGTACTTTTTGTTTATGAAAGCATCAGCTGTTTATAAAAGGAGCTTGAAACAAAGATCCCTAAGCTGCAAATTACCATTTTTCTATCCTCAGGTTGGTTTCCAGAGTCTCTCTTGTGCCAAGGCTAGACTAAAGTGCTCTGATTTGCATGTAATCTCCCCCCTGTTACTCACCTAATGGTCTGTCCCATGCCTACTGATGATGGCTATGGTGATGTCAGAGCAAAGAGCTCAAAGCGGCTTTGGCGGGGTACAGAGTGGAGGGGGGGCTAAAGGTTAAAGAGGTGACATAGAAAACAATCCACAATAAGGGAGAAAATTAATACACTCATACCTACACACATACATCAACGCTTATGTTGACAGGCAAAAAAAGCATGTAAACACTTGCATTTATCCGTCACACTCTGTAGTCACTTGCTCCACCACACAACCGACAGCACAAAGGGATTAAGACACACACAGCGGGATGTCAGCGGGAAATCGTCTCACTGCAAAAGTCATCATCAGATCAGCATGGCGGTGCTGTGAGATGTCAAAGGGAGGTCACGTGATTGTGTGTGGTGCAGACTGGTCAGGGACTAGCCATGATGTAATGGTCACACGCATGCCATGGCACAGCCTTATGCTGTACAATAACACCATAGACCCACAGGCAGACATTTATCCTTGTGCACCACAGCAGCTGCCCTCGCATTGGCTGAATAAACATTCGCGGGGGGATTTCAGAGATTTGGGTAAACAACTGAGGTACTCGACTATTGGATGGAATGGAGTTTTACTCCCGTCATATTAACTATTTTCCTATTGGTCAAAAATTCATGTTTGGAGGGATTTAAAGAAGCTTTAGTTACTGGATGAAACGATTTGTGTGCTCTACTCCCCTGCAGTATTAGCAGAAGTCTTCTTCAGGGACATGTTGAATATTGACATTAAATTAAGTCTTTACTTTCATGGAAAGAGCTGAAATTTCCTGCTACAGATGTCAAAATAAGTGGTTTAGCTGAGAGGGCAGCACTTTGTAGCTCTACATTCCCTGATCACCAACACAAACAAGTTCTGAGAAAGGCATAAAATTATCTCTGTACAAGTTCAACAATGTGACGTGGCAAGATGGCGCCAGTGTGTCTGTCAGCCTGCCAGCTTATACCTGTTCGACCGGTGTTCTGTTTGCTTGTGCTTGTTTCTCATGTTGTCTCTCATCCGCTGTGTCAATGCCTCTATACTGAGCTATGACTGTCAATTACTGCACATTAGAAGCTTGCTGGATGTTCAATACAGAGCGTGTCCGGTCTTTCATGCACAACACAGGGCGCTGAGATCTTCACTTTCCTCATGGGACCTGAGATACTCCTGCCTTCTGTCTATCATCCCTGACCATAACATGGTGGCGGATTGCTCTGCTTGAGCGAGACTGTGCATCCAAAGCAGAGGGGTGAATTTCCAAAACATTCGCTTACTGGAATACGCTCAACAGTCATGGCAACCGGTCATTCACTTTAAGGTGAAAATTGCCCTGGTTAACATTAGGTCTGTGTCTAATTAAATGGTGGTTTTAAAGGATTTTTTCACCTCCCGTGATTTGGATTTTCTATTTAAACAGGGACATAGGTTGGTGATGGATAATCAACCATTTTTGGTGAACTGTGGCAGTAAATAGTTTCTTCATTAGCACCCCTTGGTGTGTTGGCGGAGGGGGCGGAGTGGCTATGGTTTTCAACAATCGGTTTAAATTACAGACACTTTCTTTCGGGAGCTATTTACATTTGAATCAGAGACTGTAAAAATAGAACCTGTGACTAACCCTTTACTCTTGTCTTGGTCTACAGGCCTCCCAAGCCAGATAAAGACTTTATAACAAAATTCTCTAACTTCCTCCGTCTCATATTGTTCCGTTGCACGACAGACTGTTGATCTTGGATGATTTTACTATTCACGTATGTTGTCCAGGCAAACTATCTTATACATATCCTGGATTCTTTTGGCCTCCTTCAGCATATAAGTAAGGCTACCAATGTACTAGGGCATATTCTTGACTTTATTATGTCTTATGGGTTTACTTTTGATAACAATATTGAGGATCACATGCCTATTGTATTCAATGCCACCTTATCTAGTCCTCTGTTTACTGCCAAAACCCCTGGTTACTATTTCCGTCACGTAAATTCCCTCACTGCAGATCAGTTTTTCTGAAGCCTATCAAAGAAAAACCACCACAATTTCTATTTCTTCTGCTGCTGAGCTTCTTTTGAGCCCATATAAATAATGTTTCCTATTCCAGTCCTCCTGTTGAGCTATCCTAGACTCTGTAGCCCCCCTCAAATGTAGACATCCCAAACTTAAATCTCATCAGTGGTTGGATGATTCAACCCGTTTTCTTAGGCAGGCCTGTCAAGAAAGCTGAGCAGATTTGGAAAAAAGATCACCTCTCAGTTTCATTTGAAATATTTAAAAACTGTCTGGTTAGTTTCCAAACAGCAGACAAAAAAGCAATGACTAAATATTTCTCTGAGATAATCAGTAAACACTCTCACAGACCTAAAATTCTTCCTCAATCCCTATATCACTCATGTTGTTGAAGCATACAAGGACATCTGTGAGAAGTTTTTGAACTTTTTTACTGAAAAAACATTAGATCACTGTTCTCTCCCTCTGACACTCCACTGCTTAGGAGGACCGACTACCTTTAATCAATTTCAACTGGTTTCTTTGTCTGGGTTGGGGAACGAAGTCATGCACATGAAATCCACTACCTCCCCACATGATATTGCACCCTCCCATATCATAAAGTATACTTTTGATATAATTGGCCCCAGCATTCAAGTTATTATTAATTCTTGTCTAGCCTCTGGCACTGTCCCCACATGTTTTAAACATGCAGTTGTCATAACCTTGCTGTTAAATGTTTAAATATCTACTGGCCCATCTCTAAATTTCCTTTTGTTTCAGAAATAATGGAGAAAATTGTCCTGTCACAACTGCAACCATTCCTGAATACCAACGAGATCCTTGATCCGTTTCAATCAGGGTTCAAAGCCCTCCACAGCACTGAAATAGCTCTGTTAAAGGTGAAAAATGATCTATTACACCCTGTTGACTCTGGGGAAAATGCAATCCTGGTTTTACTAAATCTTAGCTGCCTTCGAAACTTTGGATCATGACTAACTTTTAACATGTCTCGAACAGTGAGCTATAGGTGAGTTTTCTGCCATATTCTGCCTGCTATTCTGCCTGTGCATGCACCCTCTTGGAAACACTATTAGGAAATATAATATCTCCTGTCACTTCTATGCCGATGATTCACAACTGTGCCTCCCACTAAAATCTAGGGATTCCCTACAGCCTCTCCTGGACTGTTTCAAGGACATTAAAGGCTGAGTGGCAAATCATCTCCTTCAGCTTAACAGTAAGAAAACTGAAGTAATTCCTCTAAATCCAGAAGCCATCTCGCTATTAAGCTAAACCACTTCACCCCATATATGAAGTCACATACAAAAAACCTGGGTGTTATCTTTGATTCTGAGCTCTGTCTTGACAAATAAACCAGTTATATTGTTAAAAATAGTTACTGTCAGTTAAGAACCATTTCCAAACTCAAGCCAAGACTCTTTCCATGACATGGAAAAAGTAATTCATGCCTTCATTACATCACCTCTGGACTATTGCTATTCCCTATATTTAGGCCTTTCCCAGTCTTCATTAACTCGCCTACAGATGGTCCAAAATGCAGCTGCAAGGATGTTGACTGGAACTAACAAGTTCGAGCACATCACCCCAGTCCTAGCCTCCCTTCATTGGCTCCCTGTACATTTTAGAATTCAATTTAAGACCTTGCTGATTGTTTTCGAGGCTCTTAATGGTCAGGCCCCATCTTATATCACAGACCTTATTCACTGGCGCTCAGCTCCTAGGTCTCAACAAATTTCAACAACAAATCTCTCTTGTATGTCCCATGGTCACGACTAAAACTACAAGATGACAGAGTCTTTGCAGTTTCTGCTCCATGATTGTGGAACTAGTTGCCAGTTAGATATTAGATGTGCTCCCTCCATCTCTGTTTTTAAATCTAGGCTAAGGACACAGTTTTATTCACTGGCCTTTTTGGCCCACTAATCTTTTAATCTGTTGTCATGTCTGTAATTCTGTATTTGTCCTTTGTTGTTGTCATTGGTATGTTTCTCTTTATGTTTTTACTTTATATTTTAATGTCCTTTCATACAGCACTTTGGTCAGTTTAAGTTGTGTTTAAATGCACTCTAGAAATAAACTTTACTTACTTACCTATTTACTTACTTACTTATTTACTAACAACGGGAATCAAGGAACTCAAAAGACCCTTCAGTGTCTGGTTATTATTAGTATATATTAAGTGGGCATGTAAGTATCCACAGAAATTGTTCACTGAGAAGCACTGGTATTGTTCTCATGTATATTCATATCCCCCGTGATTTCCAGCTTTGGAGCAGCGTCAATAGGCAAATGCCCTCTCTGCAATTGGCTGGAGTGGAGTTCGAGTTGTGTTCATTAGGGTAAACAAGCTGTGCTCCAGAGATAGCACAGGCCATTCACCCCACACTGGCACTGAGGTGATAGTAATACCAGCCTGCACGCACACACTGACACACAAGCATCAATTCAACTCCTCAGTTCCCTGTTTACTTCAGTGCATCGCCGCACCACCAGCGAGGTAACACGACTCAAAACAGAAACAAATGCCGTACAACCTCCCCGGACAGGATCACCAGAGCGCTATGGTTGCCCCTAGCTGTCATTCTCATTCACACTCAGTGGGTTTTTACCGATGTGTCCAACATTATGCCCTGTCTGTGCTTGTGGCCCGCTCCAAGTAATGACCTCATCTGACAGCACAGCTGCCAGTAGGCAGCAGACTGCTTATGAAACCAGGCCATTCTATCCCTAAAATTCAGGGGTTGTGCAACTGGAGCGGGAGCACAGTGTGCTTGTGTGTGAGCGTGAGTTTGTCTGTGGTAGAAATGGTGTGATTATGCAATAGGGTTGATATTATAGCTGCAAATAAAATTCAGAGGGATTTTGAGCCATGTTGTGCCGTTGAAGGACAGTGTGTCGTGCACGCGCAAATGGACACACATGTTCTTTTGCTTTCACACAGACACATGCACATGAAAGTCTCTGGCCACTTGTGAATAATAGATACAGAAGCAATGTGTCAAAGTCCTTGGAGTGGCCTGGAAACAGAAAGCGGATTATATGCGCACTAACCCTGACCTCAGCCAGACCGTGTTACCCACCCACACACGCACAGAGACACATGCTGTGTCTGTGTGCGTGCGTGTGAATATGCCTTTACTACCTGTCACAATCATAACCCATGCCACACTGGGCTACACCTGAAGACTATTCTTAGTTAATTTTTCCAGCCTGTTGCTCAAAGAGGAGGAGCTCGTGTTCATGTTTCTGCGGCTTCTCAGCTTTTCATACGAGAACAAACATGACCTACTTGTTGATAATTGGACTCTTGAACATCCTCTGCTTTCCACTCCCTTCAAACTTCTCCTCCTCCTTTAAAGAGGCCATGAATAATGAAGCGGGCTATGCGTCATCATTTGTACAGGTAACAATGTTAGCATGTCAAGCCAAGGCATCTGATCCTCTCTTCCAATGACATGATGGAATATGTTAGCCGGTGTTAGCTTTCACCAGGTAAGGCTGCAATATTGATGAAGAGGGTGAGGCGGTTTTTCCACTGCCCCAACTCCCAGCTCCTCCTCTCGCTGGCTTGTCCCGATCATTTGATACAACACTGCGCCGGGGCAGCGACTAGGCCGACGGGTAGATGGTCGGACTAGCTGGACGAAGGAGTGGAGAAGGGAAGGGAGGAGCAGAGTGCGGCGTGCTGCACATTTTCCATCTGTCATGAAAGTGGAGCAGCTCATTATCGCAGAGTGCTCTCTACTGAGCTGACCTGAAAAGACAAGGAGACAGAGTGTGTGTGTGTGTGTATGTGTGTAGGTGTAGGTTTGAGAGAATGTACATATAGTATTAATGTGTCCTAGTCGTACCTTTCTAGCGCAATATGTCACACTTGTACATTTTTGTGACTATCAGCCAGTAGGTTTGAGCACACTCGTTTATTTTTAGGATGAAGAGTCATCATTGCAGCATTTTCATCCCAGTGCATTCCTGCATCCATCATCCACCACAAAACTGAGGCATCAAACTGACACTTTTTTTCTTACAATTGAGTCATTGTTTTCTTCCGTGTCCCAGCTGTCCTTCTCCACTTGGATAAATCATCACCCTCAAAAGCATATAAATAATGTAGTGGATGCAGCAGTAATAAAGTGGCAGGCAGGTGAGGGGTAGTGATGAGAGGGAGAGTGGGATAATGTTAATGAAACTGATGGTTAAAGATAAAATGAGGACGTGGATGTACCCTCATAAATTGATAATCTCTACTCAGATTGTAGGTGATCTTTAGGCCACTAGGTTTTATGTTTTCTGTTGCAATACTGGTACATCAGGTGAGGAATAAATGTGTGGGAGTAGTGCTTTTATTTGGGCTTCTTCTGGATATAATTATAATCCGAAATCCCAGTTGCCCTCATCTGTCTTGTCTCAGGAGGAAAAGACTTTTTTCCCTGCAGCGTGGTACCAGATTTGAGAAGAGGGACATAGGTCTTTTGTGTGGAAATCCACCTAGTGCACCTTATGATGAACATAAACAATTTCCAAAGGGAGAGGATATAAAAGAGCTTTCTCTGTATCCTTGATCCCTGTGGTTTAATGTCCCAGTTGAGAATTCAGCATGTCAATTTGTGACTGTGCTTGAGGGCACAATAGAAGCAGTGGCTCTGATATAGGAGGGCAGACAGACTAAAGAATACAGAGAGAGAGAGGATAGAGGCACAGCAGGGAGAGCAGGAGAGAGAGTAGCAAAATAAATCTGGAGGGACCTTGCAGATTGGTAATAAAGCCTCTGAGCCCAGATGTCCATCTGAATAAAATGCTATTTCCAGTTGTTGTTTTGGATTTTCTTTCCTTCCACAGCCACACTAACAGACAAGTAGAGCTTTGTCAGAAAAGATCTACACTCTGAGCATAACCAGAAAAAAAACAATCCCCTGCTGAGCATTTGGGACTGAATCTGAAAAATTGTCCTTATTGGAGAAGCATCCAAGGTAGGCTCCAAGCATGACCAGAAAAAATTGCTGCTCAGCATTTGGGACTCAATCTGAAACACTAAATCCAAGGTCTGAGGCCAAAAACCTCAGCAAATAATTTGTAGCTCACTTTGAATCCTTCAGCGGGCTTTACCACTTGTGCCTCGACTGGAATTAACTTCCCTCCCTCGTTCATCCGTGATGATTGATTTCAAGGTCTGACTGCAAACCTGTCCAAACTGTAGTTGGCAAAAGAATCTGTTCTCAATGGCCATTTCATAATTTGTATTCCCTCAGTTTGACAGAAAGGGTACCATAGAGGGCGTAATTGATTACCTGCAGAGTCCTTGTTATGTCTACAGCCTTGGAGCTGCAGGGTGCTGGATGTTGTGTCACACTTCTAGCTATAGTGTATGGCTGCCTCGGTTAATCAGAAAACAGGTCATAACCTGTTTGATGTTTCAAGCTTGATCCTGAAATAGAAACAGTGGAGGACACAAAGTACAAGAGCTGCTTTGTGAAATAATTTATCTCACAGCAACAGCTTAAACATTAATCAGCTCATCAGCAGACATTCTGATGTTGTGCTGAGTATTAACGCTGTGTTGACCGTCATTGATTGATTTTCTGCATGCTCACGGTCTGCATGCACGTTAGACAAATCTGTGCACTTGCAAACAGGAAGTGAACTACAACCCAGCGAGCGGCACATCCTGTTTCGGTTCCTCAACCCTGAGAGCTTTTGACAGGAGTCGTAAATGGACTATAAAAACAGCAACAGAATTTCCTGGCTTCTCCATCCATTTCCTAATCAATACAGCCTCTTTTTTTATTGCTTTACAATGACAAAGTAATTAATTCTTGGACTCTGGCCAAGAGAGATACAGGCCTCCACTATCTCTGATCCCTTTCACTCATCATGTATTCCACTTATTAAATTGTTTCCTTCCCTTGCAATAAACGGGAATTACCTTTCCAAATTACACCATCAACCCTTCATCAAGGGACATGGAAATTGTCAACTAAGCATGACACTGTTCCAACCTGCTTAGCCCATCTTGTGGTTATAACGACTCAAAGACCAAAGGTGGTGGAGCAGCGGCCTGGCTTAGGGCAAAGTATGTTCTCTTTTAGATAGGGCACAGGGTTCAGTTTTTGCTCACACTGTCATGTGGTTTTCCAGCAGTTACAATTAGAATATCTTATATGAAATACAATTGTATTACTGCTTGCTTTGTCTTCACGTTTGTTGTAGTGTGTAGAGGGAAAAGATATTTATTTAATGGCAAAAATCTATGCTGAAAAGGTGAGGACTAGACTAAAATGAGTCTAACTGAACGTGCCTGCACACTAAATTTACTGCAGATACTTGACCTTGTCCACTACCTCTCAAACCTCTGGTTATGGGTGAGACATCAGTGCATCTATCTGGAGTTGGTTTATTGAAAAGACTCGCTATATGAGCCCCTTTGATCTTTGATGAATGTTGTGGGGGATGGGATGTGGATTCAGCCTAAGCCAAAGAGCTAAATAACCTTGTTGTGCTAATACAGTATGTCGATAAGCCTTTGAAAGCTCAAGCTCTAATCTTCATAACTTATGAAGCATTAAAAATCTACAATAAGCAAAGATTTCTCTGCTGTGGAAAGTTGATGCTGGTTAAGTTTTAATCTCGGAGTGTTTGAGTTGAGTTCGAGTCTGCAAAAGGTTAACGCCAATCAGTATGGAAATAATTCTACAGCAAATTGACCAGACAGCTACAGTATGTCCTCGGCTGACCTAGTTAACCATGTGCATAATATCCCTCTGCTCCAATTGCTGTTGACTCAGAGCAGAATGACGATGCCTCCTGTATGTGAGGAGAAGGAGAGGCTGAGTCTTAATATGTGACCAAACACTATGAACTCATTTAACTTTCCGAACCTCATTTTACTTTGCAGGAGATCTAAGTTTGGTCAAAGTGCCCTCTTTGACTGTATAATAAGAGACATCATTTTCATCTCATCACCAAGACATCATCTTGGAATGTACCATTTTAAATTTCTGAAATCAAGTAGCTGCATGGTGGTAAGAGGGCTCTGAGTTTGAACCCAGCAACTAGCTGGGGCCCTCTGTGTGGAGTTTGCATTTTCTCCCCGTGCCACCACAAAAACATGCAGGTTAGGTTACTCTTAATTGCCTGTAGGTGTAAATGTGATACTATACTATATGTTAGCCCTGTGATTGACTGGCAACCTGTCAAGGGTGTACCCTGCCTCTCGCTTAATGTCAGCTGAGATTGGCTCCAGGTCCCCTGCAAACCTCTAGAGGATAAGAGGTAAAGAAAATGGGTGGATGGATGGATGAAATCAAGCATCAATAATCTGCGGAAAACATATCTAACATAGCTGCTGGTCATGCTAAATGAAAAGTTTAGGATCACTAAAGTCACTGGGATTCATCCACTGGAAACTCACATTAAGATTTTAACCATTTATTGTCACAAGAGGCATTTTAGTTTGTCAGTTGCTGATGTGACTTTACTTATGTGATGCTGTAGAACAAATCTGAGCAAGCTTGATGCAGACTGTCCTTGAGCTCCCCCCTCCCCACAACCCCTCCACAACATTTGATGAACAAGACAACACATGAAAAATAATTGTTTGACATCACAAACAACGGAAGGCTAATACAAGAGGAGGCTGGGGAGGTGGAGGGAGTTAAATTGTAGCAGCGAGGGCAGAACTCTGTGTTGTTGTAGGCAGACTGAATGAGTGCCAAATGCTTATATAGACCGCCTATTGAGAGTAGGCCGTGGACATACATGATTGGAGGGTGTATGTAACATGTGACTGAACTGAGCAACTGCCAGGCTCCATCCCATCCAACAGTTCTCAAGATATTTCACTAAAAGCCAGAAAAGTCAAGCTCATACTGTATGGTGGCTTTTTGGGGTAAAGTCAGGCAATCACCAAAGTCAGTCGGCCTCATTCTCTAAGGACCATGAATCTATGTACAAAATTTCATGGCAATCCAATAGTTGGTGAGATATTTCGGTCTGAACCAAAGCCATGGACCAACTGATCGTCGGACATTGCCACACTGCTCGTGCAGCTAAAAGGTTTTAAAAATCTGCTCTCAGTTAGGATGATTCAGATAGTCTGGAATAATTGGTACAACCGGTTTTGTCCCAGTGGAGTTAGTGTGCATGTGTGGCGGCTGGTGGGGTAGTCAGTGGGTGAACCTACATGTATGTGTCGATGCAGTGGTGTATGTGTGGGAAGTGCTGTTTTATTGTGTTGTGTAGGCAGATTGAACTTTGCTTCTCATTTGTCTTGACTGTATATGAACCCTTTTGCTCACTGGCCTCTCTGGCTGAAAATGAGCTCTTGAAACCCTACTGACTCTCCCAACTCGCTTTCTCTCACACAGACAAGAACACACTCTTGGTCCCTGGTCGAATCTCCACTTCCTTCCCTAATTGCCCCAAGGGCTTACTGGACCTTGGCATTCCACTCACTCAGCACTTAGAGTTTAGCCGCTCGCCTGTGTCAGGGCATGACAGGCTCGCCGCCCCGTATGTCCCGACAGTGATACAGCTTCGTGGCAACACGTTAACACTTGTGCCGCCCCTACAAGCACAGCATGATGAGCCATGGCACTGAGACAGGTAATGATGTAAGCTTCTCTGCAGTCACTCCGGCCACAGCTCGTTGTTGTGATATCATTTTCCCTCTCAGTATTTATGGATAGGTGGTGAGTATGTGTAAGGCAATGTTAGCAGCTAGACCCAGGGGAGGATTTATGCAGTAGGAGAGGAGAAGAGAAAAATAACTTCTTGTTTGTGCGTTTAAATTTACTTTGTCAGTTTTAAAATTCAAGAGAAAATGTATGTATAATAGAAGCAGCAATGTAGCTACAGTTCACTGGGTTTGTTATATCTGTACAAAATGTGCGACTGTGCTCAAGTACAGAGCTTTTTGTACTAGGCTTTTTGTTCCTTGTTGTATTGAAGTAATGGAGAGGAAACCTATTCACAGATTTTGCAGTTGACCCTGAAAATGCTTTCTAATACATGTGAGTGTGTGCAGTTGACAGCATAATGATAAATTCAATGTGTGTTTCTATACAGTATGTTCCCTGTATATACAAGAATGTATTCACATCTATTGTATGTGCAGTACAATCATTTTAGACCACAACCCCCAACACACTGTACATGTAAATGTGAAAGCAGCAGAAGTACACTGTAATCAGGAAGTCAAATCATCCAACCATCATTGAGTTTCACTTCAGTTTTAAAAACAATGTGTAGTTTTGGCTGGGCTGTGATCTGCTATCTTTGTTTTAAAAAAAAAAAAAAAAGAAGGTATTTTGCAGCCACAAGCAGAAACACAACTCAAAGCAACTGCTCACTAAGTTACACTTTTAACGAAAGTGAGTGGGAGTTGATGCTTTGACTCAGGATTGGCAGTGTTTTATAGTAAAAAATGTCGACACTGTTTCAACATCCTAGTCGTTCCAGTGGAGCTGCTCAGTAGCCAACAGTAGACAGTGGTTGTACTTGGCAGCACCCAAGTGTGAATGTGTGGAAATGTGTGAAAGTGAAGTGCAGTGTAGCTGCAACAGAGCATGCATGTTTCTGCGACAGTCTCCCCCCAAAATCAATCCAACATTTCTTTCAGTGGCATCACCATGGTGTTTGTTTGAGTGGTCACCTGTGTTGACTCATGGTACTTAACCAGGACCTCTTCATACATGATGCTGTTTAAGTAGCATGTATGCCAAACATGAGGCCTCTCTTCAGATAAGATTATGCGTATACAGGATGTAGCTCACAAGTGGGATCGGCTGGGAAAAGGAGCTCAGTTTACATCAGGAAATATGCAGAAACATATTTTAGATTATCAGTAATAAGATGTGATTTAGCATTAGAGTTTTGCTAGTTGCATCTCTTAACTTCCGGTTGCTATTCCTGGTTATGGTAAATACAAGTAAAAAGTCACGACCCTTATCGGTTCACACAACCTTTGCCTGTTGTTTCAGACAAAGACAAAATTAGAGTTGGAGCACTTCCTTGTTGCTGAAATGCACAAGGTCAATAGGCCAGCTGATAAAGCACACATGTACATGGACACAAGCACACATGTACACTAGTAGGATAAATTAAGTGTTACAGTGTCAGGTCATAGAGTTAAGGGCGTTTTCAGTCCTGTTGAATCGGACTCTGGTTCGTTTTCCCCCCTTGGTGCGAATTGTTTTGGCAGGTCTGAACACAGCAATCGTACTCAGGAACCAACCACATCAACCGTACTAAGATCCTTTATAGCAGGTGGTCTCTGGAGTGGTTTGTTTGTGGTAGGAACATGATCCGACCTCGATCCGATCCAACTACTTGGCGTACCCTGCAAGTTTGACCTACACGGCTCCCGTAGACAGGTGCACTTTGCATACTGGGATGGAGATGAGCGAATGCTAGAAAGTTTTCCAGAGAATTAATCGAGGTCCAACCTGGACTAGCGCAATAAAGAACGCTGTATTTGGCCAGTGGACCTCCTTCAGGACTTTCCTTCTGTATTTATGTTTTTGCTCCCGCCACAGACAAATCTGACCAATGAGCGGAGGGAATGTTCACACAGCTTGTAGAGATGCATTCTGGTTTGCTTGGATTTTTCTCTGTGAGAAAAGAAACCGAATCAAGGGGAAAACCCCAAGTTCTCCAACTCGGTGCCACTCATCTTTCTGGTCATTTTTTAGGAAAAATGACAAAGACTTGCTGGTTGCAGCTTCCCAAATGTGAAGATTTGAAGCTTTTATGTGTCATTAATGACAGTAAACTGAATCAACTGATCAATACAAAACATGAAGTTCGAAGACATCACAATGCGCTCTGAAAAGTTACAATGCACATTTTCCACTGTTTTCTTACATTTAACTGACAAAACGATTAATAGAGAAAATAATCTGCAGATTAATCAATGATGAAAATAAGCTTTAAATTGCAGTCCTACAATGAATTCAGATCATGATTTATTGTAATTTGTGTGCAGACAGTAGCTTACATAAGACTGCAGTATTTAGAAGAGAAAGTTCTCACTCACAGGTGTTTTCATTTTGCAGTTCATGTCAAAATGTTTATACATTATGTGTTCATGCTGATGGTTTTGGTCGATGATTCTATGACAACCTCAGAATAAAATCCAATGTATAAACAAGTATGTCAGTGTTTACTTGTGTCTGTGTGTGTCTGCAAATGTGTTCATGTGTGTGCGTGTTTGTTGCATGTACCGTTGTGCTAAAGAGATGACATCATGGTTTGATACTCATGATTCTCATGATGCCTCGAAAACCATTAGAAGCTATAGTAGAGATGTGGCAGCAGTGTAATCTCTGCTCTGTGTCTGTGTGTGAAAGAGAGAGGGGGCGGGGGGGGGATAGGAGTCTAATCCTGGTGTGTCTGATGGTGTAGGATTTATCTCTGTGTGTTTGTGTGTTTGTGTGTGTGTGTGTGTGTCTGCCTGTCTTGTATGTGTGCACTGGAGTGTTTCGTATCCAAGCGTGTGTATACAGTCATATGATCTATGTGTGTGTGTTCTATGTCCTAGCATGATGGAGTGCAATACTCACTGACAAATGTGCTCTGTCTCTGTCTCTTGCTTGCTAGCACACACACACACACACACATACACACACACTCTCTCTCACACACACACACACACACACACAGGGATCAGACCAGCCAAATGCCTCTATCAAACCCCCTGCAGTCCACTATCATCCCATTCCCTGGCATGGCGCACAGCTTAGCCAACAAGTCCACTTGTGTGTGCGTGTTTGTGTCTGTTTCTTTCTGTACTCTGCATGTTTCTCACATGTTCCTCCCTGCCATCTTTTCTCTAATTCATCACCCCTCTCTCTTTCTGTTTTTCCACTTTTCTCTCACCTCCCTGCATCTTCTATCCTTTTTTCTCTCCCCCAACCTCCTTCCTTTCTCCTCCAGTGTACGTGTTCTTTAACAACAGGGTACATGCAGTAGACAATGACCTTGGCAGCAAACTGAAGGCTTGTCAAGCTAAGAGCAAGAGAGACAGCATGATAGCTGACTTAAATTGATACAATCCTCTAGAAAATTGGCCTAATCTCGTAGAAAATGGATGTGGCCAGCAGGATGCTCTCTCTCAGCTGCATGGACATCACAGTGAGAGAGGAAAAAGAACGACAGAGAAAGCATGAAAGAAAAAAGGCGCATGTAATTGTGTGGTGTTATTTCTGTGATTCAGTGGGAATAAAATACATTACTTTCCATTTAAAGAGAGGAAAACATGCTTCTATACAAATCCCTACAGATTCAGAGAGGGAGATTGTGTTTTTCCTCGTCGGCAATATAGTAGATTTTGTGCTGTAATTTAGGGTGAGGATTCATACAGAGGTCAGAAGTTCAGATGTTGAAAAATGATGCATTAACCCACCAGAAGCAGGGATCATCTGACAAGCAGCATCATTCATCAGCTACATTATCAAATCTACATGTTACAGGGATGAGTGGGTGCGTGTGAGCGGGTTAATGTGGCAAAAAGACTACAGAATTTTTGTATATATCAAAGTCAAAGGCTTGCAACCTGCACAAATGTGCTATTTTTAGACAAACTACAGAAAGTATTGTACAAATGCTCTGTGCAAATGCTATAACAAACAAAATCTAACAAACCAACATTACAGTGCGGTTTCCCTGTTAACTAGAGTTGCAAAAGACACAAACATCGTGCCTGACCTACAGTATGCCACGGTACATAACTCACACTAAAATATTATAAATCCCTGCGACTCTACAAGAATAAATCTTATGCATCTCTGAAAGGTCAACTTTCATTCATTTAGAGAAAAAAAGAGGCATTACACACAGTTCTCCCTTCACTTACACACACACAGAAACATCAGTACACCTTAGAATGAATAATGAATACAACCCTCAGTGTTGACGGAAAAAAACAAGCTTTGTCATTGTTTTATTTTGGAAAATTCCCGATAGCAAATGTGTTGCAGACGTAGGATACCTAAATGAAGAAAAGCTTTAGTTTTACACACATACTGAAAATCTGAGACTTTTTTTTCATGCTTTACTTTTTCCTAAAACAAAGAATTTAGCTGAATTTTAAGGCTTTTTCCTTTCTCAGAATGTGTTTTGGTACAAATAACTCACACAAAGGCTTGACATCTGGCCAGTGGTTTGCTATGATTTGGCTAAAACTTGATGCAAGCTGTGTGGGTTAGCAAGACAGAGACAGAAAGAGGGACAGTGAAAGGAGGAACATCTAAAAAAAAAAAAAAAAAAAAAAAAAATCTGAGATGAGATAAAAAGAGATGAGGGGAGATGGGGTGAATATGCAGAGCCTAACTGACAGGAGCAAGGGTAAACAAATTTGTATGCATGATAGAGAGACTGAGATAGGGAAGCAGATGGAGAGAGGGAAAGAAAGAAGCAAATTCAATGACATCACTGGAGTTGGTTTGTGTCAGCATGCATGTGTTGAAAGTAGAAGTGAGTGTACTGGAGCGTGTGCTGGGCAGAAGGGAGGGCTGAGAGCGAAGTGGTGACGTATTGTAATCTGGAATACTGAGAAGCCCAGCTGTGCAGAATCTGGGCATAGCGAGGGCTTATGTTACGTCACACAAAACGCACAAACACATTCACACAAATGCACACATAGCCTGTCATGAGTCCTGAAGGAACACAACTGTCACTATAGGGAGAAAGGTCAAGAAGGTTAACACACGTGTATGTAATATCTTTCCCCTGTTTTGATCTAGCACCGTGCATCCTCTTCACTACCAAATACCAGTAAATATTTAAGCTTGCCTCCACCCACCATCTCCTACCGGCCCTCCTCTTCTTATGTGCTGCCGTGCACCCTGGGAAGGAAGCAGTGATGCCAGATGGAGACGTGGTCAACCTCATGTTGGGAGCCACAGTGCAGGATGGGCGATTTGGACCCCACTTTCTGGCAGCAATTTGCCGAGGGCGAAAATAACTCTCTCTTGGACTGGAATTACAGTATGTTTTAATGCACCTCTACCCAAACGACTGAGTGCACAATCTCTGCGTAGAGCTGGAAAATAACTATTTCTAGCATCATGACCATATTTGGCAATGACCTCAGGAAAAGGAAATAACTCTACCCCTGTCACCCTCCCTTCTTCGCTAGTTATTTTTGACCTTCCCCTTACAGCTCCCTTAACCTCAAGCTCTTTTGTACTTCTTTTGATAAACATCAAATAGTTTTTTTTTAACTCTTAACAAAATGACTTTTATGGTCTGAAGAGTCTAAGCATCCCTGCTTCTGTGATGAGTCCTAAGATGCAGTCATGTAAATGCATCCCCAGTGGTTAACCCATTCGGCAAGTTGAGGCTATGAAAATGAATGTTTATTCACAACTTGGTTGAGGGCATGTTTACCCTTGGGGTCGCCATGGAATAAGGTCATCACGCCACACATTCAGCACATGGGTCTATTAATAGAACACATATATATCCTCCGTTGCATCATGTGTCAATCTGATTTATTCATCCCATCCCAATACACCTGGGGGTCATTTATAAGAGCTGACAAAAAGGTTGGGAAAGAGCTCGATCATTTGAAACCTTGTGATGGATGTCTCGGAGAATATTGAGGCCACCAACAGTCTCCCGCTCATTTTCTTTTCCTTTGCATAAAATGACAGGAACATTGTTTTGTGACAGATCATTTACATGTATCAGGTAATAATAGCTGTTATGTTTTCTAGCCACAGTAGCAGTGGGGCATCATTTGTTTGGTCAGTTTGTCAGTCTGTCTTGAGTGAAATATCTCAACAGCTATTAGATGGATTGTCATGAAATTTGCTACACCCTTTCATGATCCCCAGAGAATGAATCCTAATCAGTTTGGTGATGACCTGACTTTTTGTCTAGCTCCACCAACAGGTCAAAATTTCCACATATCCAACACTTCCATTCATGACAAGATGTGTCTAAAACTAATGACCACATCTGACATTGTAAGGCTGAACTTGACAAACATTATCTAAATGATCCTAAAATGATAGCTCAAAAGATAAACCTTCCTTTGACTGTCATGCTAGCTTTATAATTTGTTTTCCCCCACTAATGGTGAGGATCGAAGAACAGCAAATGTGTTTTTTTTCCTTTTTATGTGGAAAATGTGCATTACCAACATATTATGCATGCTATATGGTTACATTGCTTGATAATGTGCATTTAATACCCTACTTTAGAAGTGGAATTATGGTCACAGTGGAGTTTGATGGTACAGCAGCATTGTTTATCCTGTTAGAGAAGCACTAAGTTTATAATTTGCAACATTAAGGTCTAATTGGCCTGTTGGCATAATTAAAGACTTTTATTTGTCTTTTTAAAATAAATGCTTTACAATTTCCTGGAATAGGCATGTATAATGAGCAGAGCTTGAAATCATTGGAGAAGTTGATCTCTATTTGTATCAACTTAAATGGAAAGTTTTAGGCTAGAACTGTATAAAATGTTTGTGTCAAGTTTATATGTGTGTGTTAACTGCTGACCACCCGTTTAAACAGTTTCAACCCACTTCAGAGGACCTAAGTGGGCACTGAGTGGTTGGCATAGTGCCGGCCTCATGTCATTGCTTCCCTGGCATTGCATCCTGCCTGTTTCCGCTGCCACCTCCTCCCCCGTGAGTGGGCATGCTGCTTGGAGAGGCCAGACAAGTTAGTTGGTGTTGTAGATAACGGCTGCTGTGCTGTCTTCACTTCACACCTGACTGACACTCCTTTGTATTGTGCTGTAGCAAGTAATTTCACAGACTGGATTACCTTAGGAAAGAATGTTTCTTCCATGGTACAATGTACCTCTTTAGCTGATGTATTTATGCATACTGAGTTTCAGTGAGCGTAACTGCAGAATCAGCTGAAATCCCCAGGTCATAAACATTATGAGTAAACTATAGTAAGGAGTGCATATCCAGGGTTTCAATGGCTTTAAATATTCCTGACAACTGAAGGAGCATGTAAGGACAAAGTACTACAGAAAAAGAAAAACAGAACCGGAGCAACAGAAATAGAAACGCACTTCAAGTAGACAGAAAGGTGATATTATTGAATGTGGAGAAAGATTCTTAAAAAGTATAAATTTGATCTATCCACTGTACATACAGTTGAGCACAGAGACATTTCAAACAAATTTTAGTTCATTTATTTTATTCTAAGCACCTTTTCCACATTTCCTTCCCTTTTTACTTTTTTTCTCTCTCACATAGTATATTTTAGGTGGAATTATTCATGTTCCTATGTTTTGTTTTTGGCGGCTACAGACTGGGACAAGGACAACTGATATTGCACAGAAATAAATGAAGATTTTGTTGAGACATTTCACTTAAAACCAAAAATGACAACCTCATGGTGGCACTATAGGAGAGGTCAGGGGATCACCAAAGTCAGTACTTTCATTCTCTGGAGACTATGAATATCTGAATAGAATTTCTTAGCAATTCATGCCAATACATTTCAGTCTGTACCAAAGTGGTGGGCTGACAGACAGACCAACTGACATTGCCATGCAGAGAGCCAAACTGCTAACTTGGCTAAAAAACATTTTTAAAAACTAAACTAATTATTGTACTGTTAACTCAGTCAGTGACAAAGATTGACTGAAAGAGTGTTGATGGTGGGCTGGGTCTCCACTTTGACATTATCTACTCTGTTTCCTCAGTGAATTCATTGGTGTTTCATAGCCCAATGCAAAGCGCTAACCTGTCCCATGAGACCATTAAATAACACAGTACACTGTGTTCCTGAGCCTCTCTTGAAGAGTCAAGAGCTTCTGCCTCAAGATCCTTAAATTACCCTTTTTTGTACTATTTATGTGTTTGTAAGTGAACAGGAAGAGAGCAGGATGAATAACGGAGAGTGGACGAACCTGTCATTCTGTGGGAAAAGACTGCATTAGCAGTAGCAGATTATTATAGAGGGTCCTCAAACACTCAATCTCTCTCCAGGAAGACCACTTTGCCCCCAGGAACTAACTGTACTAAAAGGTTGTGTGAGCTTGTATGTGTACTGCCTTTGATGTGATCGCTTACCATCCGTAACCAACCCCTCAAATGGGGTTGTTGACATCAGTGTGTTTTGTGCTGCACCTCTCCTCGAGTCTTCTCTGGGCAATAAACATCCGAAGTTGGTAGTGTTTTCCAAGATGCAGCCTTCACAGTGCCATGTGTAACTCTTTCGTGTGCATTATCAGCACTTCCTGTCATTAGCAGGAAGTCTGGATGTGATTGAAATAGATGGACACTGGAGTGCAATTGACATAGACAGAGACAGTAAGGTCATTATTGCTTTGCCCAGAGGTGAGAGACCTCTCCTAGGTCTCTTAAGTGCTTCTCCTTCTACTTTACCATTATCTGAATTCTCTTGTCACCGCTGGCCATCTGGAAGACAGGTTCCATCAAAATGAGAGTAGTACTGAGATGTGTCAAAGTCACAGCAGGAGATGCCTGTCATGGTTAGAGAGTTCTGATAAGCCGGTGTCATAAAGAATCACATTCACTGTCCTTGTCAAGCATAAGGGGATCTGAGCAGTTTATCTTTAGTAAACATAATCTGCCAGGATTCCTTCATCCAAGACCACGAGGAAGGCGGACATTTAGTTTCAAAAAGTTTTCAGGCACAAGTGAAAACAATTCCTCTCACTCCCTCATCTTAGCAGCAGGACTGCGTCAACTAGCAGCAGCGTCTGCTGATGATGGAGGTTCATAACTTGAACACTGCCATACGGACACCGTGTTTGAACCCACAGTAGTCATGCTTGACTTTGTTTGCGCTCGCAGGCTAGCTGTGTGCTCACATACCATAATTAGCGTAATGAGTTATTTATAGCCAGCTGTGGAATTAGCTGCGGAATTGCCAGGCAGCCTCAGGGCTGATTAAGCCACTTGCCAATCAATTATTTATGGCTTCCTGGAGAAGAGCTTGTCCTCTTTTGTGTGCAGCACCATGGCAACACAACAGGAAGCAGAAAGCCTGTGGAGAGGAAGTAGACCCTGTGATAGAATCAGCTGTGCCATCCCTGTCTGCACCATCTCTCTCTCTCTCTCTCACTCACATTCACACACAGTGCTCTAATCTAAACCATGCTTTTATTAGGAGCCCTCTATGAACTCCCGAGACCCAATAAAAGGTGTTTATGTCCTGTATTTGAGAGAAAATAAATAAAACTGGATGGATGAAATTAGATTATTCCCAGTTGGTGAGATGGAGGAACTGCCTGAACATGGCAAAGTGAATGTGCTTTTCATCCAGTGTGATCAGGTAAACTATCTCGAGATGATAATAAACACAGTTAATGAGGTTCTCAGGGTCACAGGAACTACTGTTTCGCACTTCCTAATTGTTTTGGGAGTCGGATGTCCCAAGTGGTACTGTACTGCAGGTCTTTGTTAGGATACAACAGTGTGTCATGACAGGAGAGTTTTTTGTTTCATTGTGAATAAATTTATGGCTTCAACAGGATAAGATCTGTGGCAAAACTTTCGTGTGAAACTATTCCCTCCCATATAAAGGTTGCCACAGCCTTCATATGAGTAAGAGTGAATCACGGGCTTGTCAATGAGGCAGCCAAAAGCAGCTCAGTATTATTTTAGGTTAGAGTGCAGAACAGCCAGTAAAATCAGTCGGTTCTGAAATGACTAAGAGTACCCAGCAAGTCTTCGAAAAACCTGTAGTTACGATTAGTGGTATCCTCACTCTTCTCTCTGTGTGTCTCTTTTTGTATCTTGCTCTACATGACTTCACTTCCTACCACACAAGCATATACTGAGTCCCACAGATGAAGGCGTATGCATCAACCAGTCAGTAAAATAACAGTACATAACAGCCCAATGACAGTGAGCGCAGCCCGTTCTTTTCACCTCATAAAGTAATCGGACGAAGTCTACCCTCTGCATGTCAGCGAGGGCAGAGCTGCACTTTGAGGAGAATTGTAATCAGTCTGTCTCACTCCTACACAGCTAGTTGGCTTCTGGCTGTGTGGGAGGCCCACAGGACATTGCCATGGGTTGTATCTTCACAGATCTGCCACCCAAATTGAATCTCAAATCTCAAATCCTCTGCAGTTTTTCGCAGTCACTTCTTTCTACCTAAATAGACCTTTTCCCTGCAGAAATTGCTGAGCTCAGAGTTTGCAAACTAAATTTTTAAGATGTTCTCCAGACAGGAAACAGCAAAAACTACACAAAAGCACAAAATCTGACACAGGAGACTTTTATTAGGGGAGTATTTCTTAACCTGCTGTACAAAGACAATAGAGCAATAGGGGGTGGGGGGTGGTATTAATTCCTAATTTTTGTATTAATTTGTATTAATTCTTCTATCTAACTCTTGGAAACAAAGCATATAAGTGTATTTGAACTATTCTTTTAAGTATAAAACACTGAATTAAGTTAACATCTATTTTACATAATATGGATTAAACAAAGATGACCTAAAGGTCTCACCTCTGCTGACATACAACAGAAATACACTTGAACTTTCAATGTGAAACACGTTGTCATCACAAACTCCCATGTGTATTTTTTATCACTTCCTCTTTCCTTTTCTCACTTTCTTTCTCACATTTTTCTTTGCTAAGCAGTATATTCATCGCCACAGTTGCTCTGGAAGGACATCTGTTTGCCCAGAGACTCATCAATCCCAGCATGCCTGGCTGTTGCCCAACCCTGGGTGTGTGTCTTTTTCCTACCTGCTGTCTACTTGTTTGCCGACCAATCATCGCTTTCTCATTTACAGCGCTTAGAGAGGATGTACACAGACACAGAGTTGACATAAAGTATATTGTTTTTTATCTCCAAACACTCACATTGCATCTCTGTTCAACAACACACCTCTTACAACACACAAATACACACAAATCTGAATGCAAGTCCAGAATAACATAAATGTACAATAATGAACAGTCAACATGAACAGTTCATTGTGTTAGCTGTAAAAGACCTCTGTGTCTATATATACATACTGTACATGCGCACGAAAGGGAAGAGCTTATCTCCAAGGACAAATGAATGAGTAATGTTCACCATCATAGGAAGCTAAAGTTACTACTGCTGTTTGCATCAAAAGGTTTGAAATTGTGGTTTGTGTACCAGCTTTGTGCAGTTACAGTGTTCATGATGAGCAAAGGCAATAGAAACGTCCTTCAGATCTCTATTTTTCTGTCTATAAGTTCTTCTTTTTTAGTTCTCAGTTTATAGTACTTTTTTCTGGTTTGTGTTAAAGTCACTACTCAGTGTCAGCTTTTTTGTATGGATTATTATTAATGTAGTCCTCTCGTGTGTACTCTTAAGAGCCAACTGGTGCTCAGGCACCTGTCCCATTGCTCCCCTTGTGCCTACATAACCAATATAGGCCCTGCACCTGTTAGTCTTGTCGATATCTGTCATGCTGCTTTGCAGACGCTCCGCCTTGTTCTTGTCAAACACAACCAGTTCTATGTTGACTTTGCAAGTCTTGTCTGCTCCAAACATAACATCCAAGCTCCTTCATCTGGTGTTGACGCTGTTAAACAGACCTGGAGTTGCAGAGGTGTTGGTGTTTGGTTGTAACACAGCGTGCAACCACAGACTGAGAATGTTCCAAATTCAATTTTCATTTGAACTCTACTCCCGGCCATCAGTCTCACTGGCTTTTCCGAGCTCTTCTTCCTATGATGATTAATCACATAGTGTGTCTCTCCTGTCCTGCCTCCCATTCACCGCCATCACCATTCATCTATCTTTATTTTACATCCTCAAACATTTAGATTTGTGCGCCTTGTTGTCTGTCCACATTGCCCTCTACACACACACACACACACACACACACACGCCAACACGCACTGTTTGGCCTTCGCCCCTTACATCATGTTTCCATTGCTCAATGAAAACTGATCTGTATCATGTGCAGCCGTTGGGTTTATTTGTCACGGAAAGACAAATTAACAAACTCTCCATCTTGTCTTTTTCTGTTTTTTTTCTCATGTTGCTTCAGTCTGTTTTACTTTTCTCCTTGCACATCCTCTCATCATTCACCAAAGGTGCATTTTGATTCAGCGTATTTGACAGATATTGATATTTTCTTACAGTTAAGTTACAGAATGGTTTCACATTTGAAGACTTGGAGCATGCAAAAAGCTCCCTGTTGTGTATACCCATATAAACACATACTCTCACACACAGCTGTGTGACAACACTGTGAATAAAGACATCAAACACAAGCCCTCCCCTCTCCTACACTCTTATTTCTATTCTGAATTCATGTTCATATTTGCATAATCTCATTTCTATGATTCAGCAGTCGCAAAACCGCATTAACTTCTATTTAACTTGATTAACTTTGTTATGTTTTCGATGTTTAATATATTTGCAGGCATTTAATTTGTATCATATTTGCTTTTTTCCCTAGTTGAACATCGCTTCGCAGAGCTCTATAGGCCATTTCAAGCAATTAAGCCTCAGTTAAATACTGATCAATAACCACCCAAACAGCTGTAAAAGAAGCCTGCAAGCACACAAACACAACCACACACACACAAATTCCTCCTGCTTGTTCTATCCAATTAAATCCATCATAAAGATTCCAAGGCAAGTGTATAATAGGAACACAATACTGTATCTCAGCAGTCATTACCCAAGCCAAGTTGGCCTGGTTCTCATTACCTGGAGACCTTGTTGGAGCTACAAGCCCCCCCGACACACACACACACACACACACTCACACACACACACACACACACAGTATACTTATGGCTGGCTTCTCACTAATTTGAGACCTGGTTAAAAATGTTTTTGAGTGGAAAATGTTCAGTGTCAGCACAGCGGCTTGTAAAATGTCCTCTGAATTCCTGTATCAGCAGCTGACAGGCATGCACAGAGGGAGGAAAGGGGGGGTAGTTACAGAAATGTATTACACACTATCTGCACTGTGTATTTCGGCAGCCACAATGCGATTGCATTTGTGTGTGTGTGTGTGACTGTGCTGTGTGTTGTTTTTTTTTTTTTTACCTCTCCAGCCCTGAGGCTCTGTTAATCTATTGGCTTCTGTTGATACAGATTTCTTTTCAGTCCTCCATTAGACACACGCACATACACACACACACAAATATATACATTTACCCTCCCTACATTAGAGAGAAAATGTAAAGCTTAAAAAAAGGTTGACTTATTGACCATCCGGGTTTAAGCATTGTTAAACATGAACAAAACTCTCTGTGCAGACACGTGCTCATACATACTGAGGCACACCGTCACACAAACTACTGTAGACAGATGCCACCGTTCACATGTACTGTATGTAAATGTGCAGCGGCCAAGAGAACACACAGTACACACAAACACATACACACATCTTGTAATGCATTTGAGGTGGAATGTGAGTGGCTCTGTTCATTGCCTTGGAAACGGCAGGCTGGCCGGTGGAGGTAGCAGCTCTGCAGAGTAATGATGTTATCACTGAATCGGGGTCAGTTCAGGACAGACCCCCACATACCTACTGTACAAACACACTCCAACGCACATTCATGTTGGACAGTAATCTGTGCTGTTCTTTGGATGGATTTAAGTCAGATAATGTACATTGTCCTAGAAAGTATGTGTGACACAATATCCTGAATTCCTCCTGCAGTATTTGCACTCAATAATCTTATAAAGGCACGATCATTGTGCTTTTTCGTGTCACCAGATCTTTATATACACGTACAGAGAGCATAGATATGTCAATCAAGCAACAATACTCTGTACAGTTTGTGCACTTTGTTTTTATTCATTGCCAGGGGAAATGTGCTTCAATTACAAAATACTGCCTTGCAAAATATGCATGTGTCCTACTCGATACCAAACATTTGGATCTCTATCAGTTTTTGAAATTAGAGAATGGAAACATCACCAGCTTTCAGTAAATCAAATAATTAGTTGTAAGTAGTATGGAGATAAGATATTTCACATTTTACATCAAAAAGTTAGTGTGTTATTTGCATTCAAGTACAATGTACATCCTTAACTTATATATTAGTTTGCATTCAATTTTATATCAGATTGTCAATCATCCAGTCGAGTCAGTCAGTGGGCATATGAGCATATTGCACTGTAGAGAGTTGAGTCAGTGGGGTGAGTCGTATATTATATATGTGTGTATGTGTGAGCTTGTGTGTGTGCTGTAGTGGATGTGTGGGTAAGGGCGGGGGGTGGGCATCAGGCCATGTTCAACAATTTGACAGCCTTGGGGAAGAAGCTGTTTTTCAGTCTTGTGATGCGTGAATGTATTGTCCTGTATCACCTTCCAGAGGGGAGTAGTTTCTAGAGGTGATGGGCAGGGTGAGTTGGGTCACAGGTGATGTTGGATGCCCTGCCCCGACATGGCCTGGGGCCTGGTAGATGTTCTCGACTGCCGGCAGCTTTGTCCCAATGATGTTTTGGGCCGTCGTGATGACTCTCTGCAGAGTGCTTTGGTCCTTCCTGGTGCAGCTGGCGTAGCACACTGTGATGCAGTACGTCAGGATACTCTCCACTGTGTACTAGTAAAAGTTCGCCAGAAGGTTCTGCAGCAGTCTGGCTTTCCTCAGCTTTCTCAGGAAGTAGAGACAATGTTGTACCTTCCTGATAATGGTGGAGGTGTGTATGGTCCAGGAGAAGTCCTCAGTGATGTGCACCCTCAGGAATTTAAAACTGTCAGTGACGTCAATGAGCACTGGGCCAGGATCTGTTCTCCTTGTCTTCCTAAAGTCCACCACAATCTCTTTAGTCTTCTTATTGTTAAGAATGAGATTGTTGGTAGAACATCAGGCTGTCAGGTTTCGCACCTCGTCCCTCTACTTGACTCATCGTTGTTAGAGATCAGGCCCATGCCTATTGTGTCATCTGTGAACTTGATGATGGTGTTTGTTGCATGGACAGGTAGACAGTCATGGATGAAGAGGGCATACAAGAGAGGGCTCAGCACACATCCCTGTGGAATACCAGTGTTCAGGGTGAGGGTGTACATGTGCATCAGGAAAGTAATGTCATAATAGAAAATAGAATAGAGAAATAATATTTTAAAAATAGATAATAATAAAATGCCATAATGGGTAAGTATATGAGCAGAGCATAACAATACAACTATACAATTTGAATTTCAGTGCATGTGGCGTTGAAAGCTGATGAACCAGTGGAATAGTATTGAATTGAAAGGAAACTTAAACTTGAATAAAACTGTAAAACCTCAAACCTTGAACCTAAAGAGAAAAAAAGTGTTTAAGCCACTGTCCAAAAATGCAAAAAAAAAATGCACTAGTTACAACTTCTGAAATGTGAAGATTTGTTGGCTTTCTTAGTCTTCAACAAGAGTAAACTGAGTATCTTTGAGTTTTGGACTACTAATTGGACAAATCAAGTAATCTGATTGGCCTCTGGGAAACTGAGATGAACATTTGTCATTATTCTCTGCCTTTTAATAGATCAAATTATATCTTTTATATATATAAATTATATATATATATATCAGATAATTAAGAAAATAAGCATAACTGATAATGAAAATAATCATTAGTTGCCACCTCAGTTTGAGATTTGTCATTTTTTTCTGATTTACAAAAACTGACACACAGATAGACATCATCCTACACATTCATTCCCTAACTAAAGTTGTTATTTTAAAAAAAGCTTTTCTGCCATATCTCTGGATGGCTTTTCTCAGTCTGACAACCTGCGTCTGTTGAAGTGAAATGACTGTGTCTATTTTCTGTCACCTTCATTACTACCTGTGGTGCACGTCCACCTCCACACTGTCTGCCGTTTGTCTCTCCCTCACCCATCACCCATTACCCCCCACCACCCACCCATCCCCCACCTGCACCCCTGTCCTTGCCAGTTCTCATATCTCATTTCACCACAGGGGAGACTCACACATTGGTGCTTGTTGTGGTTGTGGTCAATTCACATTCGATTCACTCAATTCAGAATGTAAACTGAAACTGGTGTTTATTTGTTATTCACAGGGGCATTCATTTTTGATTATATTGCAACAAACTGATTCCCATTCCAGCCTTCATCCCTCCAATTTCACATTCCTCTCCAGCCTTTTCAGCATTCTTTCAGTCACAGTGGTTGAGTTACACTAAGCAAGCTCTGCTTCAACCAGCCACTTCTCTCACCCTCTTTATTTCTTGTTCTCTCCCTCCCCTGGTATTATGTAGTGGCCTTGCCCTCATTGTTGAACAATGTGTGGAAGACATCCTTGTGCATCCTTGTAGAAGGCAAGTGGATGTTTAATGTTCAGCCTCCATATCTTGTGCAGTACTTTTAGTCACGCTAGCAGCATGGCTCTATGGATGGCAATGTCGCTCTGTTCAAATATCTAATCAACTATTTGATGGATTTCCATAAAATTTTGTACTGACATTCATGTTCCTCAGAGGACAAATCCTACTGACTTTGGTGATCCCCTGACTTTTTTAGCACCAACATGAGGTTCACATTTTTGGATTTTAGTTGGATGTACTGACAACTATTGGATATTTTGCCATGGAATTTTGCACAGACCTTCATAGTTCCCAGAGGATGAAGCTTGACAATTTTTGTGATTTCCTGACATTTTCTCAAGCGCCACCAAGAGGTCTAACTTTGTGGTTTTGAGAAAATTTGAATTGTTTTGATGTATCCAATACTACAAAACTAATGACATTCTCCCTCAGTTGTAAACATAGTTGTGATTATTGCTGATAAGCAAATGTTAGCATACTAACATGCTAACCTAAGATTGCGCACATGGTAGACATTATGTAGTAAATATCAGCATGCAAACATGGTTATTGTGAGCATGTTAGCATGCTGCCTATTAGCATTTACCTCTAAGCATTGCTGTGCCTAGGTAGAGCCTCACAAAGCCGCCGGCATGGCAGTAGGCTCTTGTTTTAAATGATGTTAGTGTTCATATATGAGAACATACAGGCACTTTTTACTTTCATGACGACATGAATCAAGCATGTGTGACTACCAAAAGTCATAAGTAGGAGGGCCTTGATCAAGTTTCTTTCATCCAAGTTGCTAAATATTTAGTATCAAATTTCAAGTCCCGATCCAATATTTATATTTTTTGAATTTATCTTTTAGTTGGCCTACATTAAAATCATCAAACCCAGTCTATTTTAGGTAATGTAGTTTTTATACTTTAGAGAGTTGATTTTTACTGAACTTGTACAAACAAACACAAGTTTGTGCCTAAAGTATTGTGAGTCCACCAAGTTTTGCTCACATTAACTGTTCCTGCTAATTCCGCTTGTTGACAGTTATTAATATCTTGAACGTCCTCTCTCTCTCTCTCTCTGTGTGTGTGTGTGTGTGTGTGTGTGTGTGTGTGTGTGTGTGTGTGTGCATACTTGTGTGTCGGAATGATAATGCTAATGAGCCGCGGGCATCTCCTAGTTATTTATAAAGTGTTTTGTGCTCAAGGGTACGTATAATTTCCCCCCTATCCTGTTACGTTCATGTCCCAGTGAGGACACAGCAAACACTCCTGTTGCTTTCCAGGGTTGTTCTGTGTCTCTAAAAAGACTTGTATTTAGATATACTATATAAACATGTGTGCCTCAGTAACTGGCTGTTTCATCAGTTGTGTGTTTAATTACGTGTGTACGTGTATTCCTGTTTGTGTGCACGTGGTTGCATGTGTGAACTAGACTGGCAGAGTTGTGGAGTTGTGAGTGATGCTACCTTTGATTTTATCACAGGGGTCACATCCTCTCTACAGGCGCGTTGCTTCCTGTTGTGTTGCCATGGCGATGCTGCATACAATAAAAGGACAAGCTACTCTCCTCCTTGAAGCCATGAGCTGTGTTTGTCTTACACGTCACCACATGGAAACAAACACACATCTCCACACACACTCTGTTCAGTTATAAATACTTATGTGCACCAAAACATTATTGCAACAGAAGAGACCATCCAGTTATGGGTTTATATGATCAGTTAAGCCATGCTGGCATGCCAGCCGTGTTAACTTAAGAAAATAGGTCACTATATTGAGATATTCACCAATCACATCACTGTGGATTACCAGATACAGCCACAGCCCATCAGGACATTAGATATTGAAAATTAACCAGAGGATTTGGTAACAATAAAAATGTTTCTCGTGATGTGTCTAATGTAACCAGATCAGAAACTGCAGTGCTTCAAGCCTCAGCATAAAATTGTATCAAACACCAAAGCACTGCTGGGGTTTTTTGGTCTTTTTGAAGATGGAAAACTTGTGACATTTGAGAGCTAGAATTCACAGGCAATCTGCTTCACTCATTTGTCGAAACTTTCAGTCTTGTGGTGAACGTGAAAGATTGCACAGACTACATAAAGCATTTCACACAGAATAATGAATTAATCGTAGTGCTGCAAATTGTTAGTCATCCCAGCAAGGGATACAAACAATCAATTCAAACCCTATATATTCTTCAAATATTTTTTTTACACTCAAAGATTTGCTCCAGTAGAGTTTATCAGTGTTTGGTAGCGCAAGGCTTTGGTTGTAAAAGATGATGCATGATGATACCAGACATTTGTCATTAAGCAAACATGAACTCATCATTTCAAATCATTCTGTTGTCAACCTTGACTCATACTTTTGCATGCTTTAAGTATTTGTATTGTACTCTATTGCTGTTGTGTAAATCTATGTGAATGGGGGAGGGACTGGTTGTGCAGGGAGCAGTTAAGCTCAGCGATGTTAAGCTGCCTGTTACTACTGAAATGAAATGACCTATAGGGGTAAGCAGCAGTGTCTGTGTCCACTGTCATTTTTTTCATGAATACATTTGAATAAAGATTTAGATTTAAACAAAATTGACCCATTCCAATTTATTCTCACCCTTGATGTCTCATCTACCTATCTGTCTACTGTCAATTCAGCCAGCGTTTCATCTATGGAGGAATCGACCCAAGGGTGCCGCCAGTGGGTGATCCTGCCTATGATGACTCATCAATCACTGTCAGTAGTTAAACATCTAATCAGAGGGATCTTGCCAATGTCACATCCACTCCGACAGATGGGAGAATTTTTCATTTTCCTGTTTAATCAGACTGAAGATGTCAAATACCTCCCCTTTCCAACTATTTCATCTCTTCAGGATCAAATAAGGACGCCACCTCCAGTGGAACAGTTAAATAATTTCATTAAAATTTTGTTATGTTTTCAGTGACACATGACTTTGTCTTTAAATAAATAAGTTAATTTAGAACAACTGATGGATATGTTTAAACAAGTTGATGACTGATGAGTCACTTGCACACAAACTAAAGATCCACACTATCCACAGTCAGTAGAGGGTCTGGAAACAGTAGTAGTAGTAGTAGTAGTAAGAAAACACAGTAAAGTATGCAACAAATCAGATGCTCAAATGATAATTAAATTAGGTATCTGTCTTTACTGTTGAAATTTGTCTTTGGCTTCACACATCACATGGCAAAAATCTATTTAATATTGTATGTATTTTGTCTTAATTAAGGCAATTACTCAGATCTGTCATGTGAATAAATGGCGTCATGTAAAATTGTGGTTTGCAGTTTGACAATGTATCATACGATGATGCACACAGTGCCTGCTCCACCTCTTTTCATGCCTTGTCAGTGAGTTTTAGGGCTGTAGTCTGCTGGTCGACTGGTTGATTAGTTGGACGATATGCTCTCATCCGACTAAATTCTCATTGGTCGAATAATCTCCGTGTTATTTTCATAAGGAGAAAAGTGCTTCATCAACAGCTTTCCAGGATTAATCCATTATTTCCTGCGACGAGAGGTACAGACTAACAAATTACCTGTGAAAACAAGGGTGTATTCAAAACACCCCCGTTGTTTTCACACCGCGCGACTAATCGATTAGTTGAAGATTATGTACGATTTTAGTCGACCAAGATTTTCTTTGGTTGACTACAGCCCTAGTGAGTTTAGTATCTTAAAGTGTGTCAAGTGACCAGCAAATATGAGTATAACCTAATGTCTAACTGTAAAATTACCAGTTGGATTACATGTTTATTAATTGGTGATCTGAAAAGTAACATACATGTTACAGGATCACCAAAGAAATAAAAAGTGACAAATTCACTAAAAGTGATTAGTCAGCTAAAGAAGTCAAAGCAAGCAAAGACTAGACCATACTGTGCGTAGGTGTCCCAATACAAATTCAAATAAGCTTTCAGAATGGCAAAATGATGTCAATGCACGGTGTATCTGATGCATTTGTGTATCTGTGTGGCTAAACTCTTCAACAGTATTCTGCTGTGATTTTGTGATTCAGTTGAACAGCACTAATAAAGTGCCTCCAAAGAGAGAGAAGTATCCGTTGGGGTGCAGCCACACAATGTGTCATTCCAAACTTGGGAAATGGATTTTACGGAAATCATTTTCCTGACAATGCACTGAATGTGCAATCTGAGGGTGTCAAATGGAAGTGAGATATCATGGCCTTGCATTATCAGTGCCACGGCAGAAATTGAACGGCTTTTTTTTATTTATTTATTTTTGCAGGGAAGATGAAATCGTCGATAGTCACACAAATATACACACAAACATGGAGGTGGCTTTACATGCTGCTAGATTCCAAGTACAGTATTGCTGCTGGTGCTGTTTCATATTTGTATTATTTTTTGACCTTTCAGAGCATCCCGTGTGTACTGGAACCACACGGCCATTAAGCACTCATGCATGTTTGAAAAGCAGAAAGCAAGGAGCACTTATAAAGCGTGCAGGTTTATCAGGTGCTATAACAACTACCATCTGAAGACTGCTGTAAACTGTGGTTACTTGGGATGATTTCTGTTTTGATTGCAATTATATAGAAAAGTAAAGCTGTGGGTGTTGAAAATCAGAGTCAATCATTTCTTGCTGTAGATATTCCTACTCTGGCTGCCAACTCACTGCCCCATATGTTTGTCAAGATTTCAACCTTTGAATCATGATGTGTTTGACTTGACTATGGTGCATTGAGGCCTAGGTTACATGCAAATACTTTCATATAGCTAAACAATACATTTAAGTAGGGAATCTTTTGGTTAGATGAGAGTGCCAGCAACATGCCTAAGATGTCACAGTCCTCCTCCACAGCTTCCTCTGCTGGACATCACAGGCTTTTTGTGAATGCTTGTCCCATTGTTACAATTTGCTTTTTATCCACTGAGCCGTGAATGTATCTACTTGTTCTCCCTGTCTCTCTCTCTCTCTCCCTCTCTCATTTTCTCTGATAGTGACACTCACTCTGTACCAACACCTATTTCTCTCAGACCGACTCATGATTCATATGCTCACATGGTATAATGCCGCCAGTACATGATCGATTTTCTGGCAGATTTGTGCCTACAAACCTACAGCCACAAAAGCTTTGCTATGTAATCACACAAAGTATGTTGGAAATCCTTTTTACTTTAACACCTAAAGGTTCATCAGCTCTTGGCCCACTCACCAGAGCAATGACATGGCCTCCGCTTGTGAGTTCCTGTAGAAATCAATCGGCAGCCACTTAGAAGTGAGGGGGCTCTAATTAAATAAATGGAGCGCATCATTGCCGGAGGTGGGGAAGGGAAGAAGCTGACAAGAGAACAGTGAAAGGGGGTAGAAGTGAGGAGGGCAGTGCAGTCTGTCATTTCGGAATCCCACCCTCAGAGTGGCCATGAGTCAGTCGCCCTCTGTGGCACCTGAACTCTTGCCTGCATGAAAATACACGCATGCACACACACTCTCTTACTCACAGTCCATCAGGTGTGTGACTAAGCATGCCATTGTCAGTGTGACTGAGGATGAGCCTCACTAGTTCACCAGTCGCCCCCCTCTCCCCACCCTTCCTCCTACACACACACACTCACCCACACATACACACACACACAGCCATCCTTGTTTCCCATCTGTCACCCTCTACTCAGCAGACAGCAGTGTCGCCTGTCAAAAGTGCTGGTCATTGATTGCTACTGTAAGGTGGGATGGGCCCCGCAGTATTGAATTTCGAATGACTGCAGTAAACTATGGGGCTGGTGTGGGTAGTGGCAGCTGTTTGGGTACAGTGCTCCTTTTGTAGGGGCCAGCTGACTCAAAGATCTCATCATGGACAGTTAATACTTTCTTGCTGTCGGATAATGGGCAGATTCATGCCGCCCAATTCAGATTATGAACAGTAAAATGGCTAAATTGAATGCTGCTTTTTATATACAGACATTTTTTGCTTCACATATTGAATGACAGAAGCTTTTACAGTATGTAACAATATGAGATTTAAAATAAAAGTTGTCTAATCTTTATTTAAATGTACAAATAGTAAATACATGAAAAAATATGAATGAATAAAGTGGCACTAGCCCTTACACTTTGAATTGAGTCCAATTAGAGCAACAGAGAACATGGGGCCTCCCCTTTTTTCTGTTCCTTCGTAAATGTATCCCTAGCCAGCTTGTTTGTTAGTGCACTAATATGGATTTATTTGAGTGCTCCCATGTTTGTTTTCAATGTAGCCGTGTCTGGATGAGCATCATGTTCTGTGTCTTCTGAGAAAGGCTTGTTGGCTGACAACAGGAGGAGGAGGAGAAGGAGGAGGAGGAGGAGGAGGAGGCGGAGGAGGAGGCTATGGCCGCAGCAAGTCTCCATGTCCCACCGCATCCTCAGGTTACTCACCAGCCTCATCCATTATTGCTGTCCCTCATCCATTATGGATGAGCAGGTACAATGCCACATAGCTCCGGAACCGACGCTCCCAATGCTCTCCCCTTCCATCACTAAAACCACCGCCACCGCGGCCGCCCTGCCAGAAACCTCCTCCACCCTGGAGTTTCTTTATCTTCTCTGTGGGCTGTGACCTACATAAATGAGGAGCAGGGACAACGTCTTGGGGAGATAGAGAAAATATGAGACGGTGAGAAAGAAAACAAGAAGTAGTGAATCCTCCTGTTGAATCAGAAGCAGTGATTCAACAGGACGGTGATAAGTGATATAAAAGGAGGAGAGGTGTGATAATAAAGATAATGATGATGACAGAAAACTCCAAAAACAAAAAGTGACATTTGTTTTACCTCATTTGGTGTTCCATCACATAATCCTTTGCAGTGTACCATAGTTTATACCTTGAGCAAACAGTCTATCCATAATCATAGCAATTAGCATCTACTAAAACTGGCACTGTGTCTGCTTGCAGCACATTCAACATTAAGTCCCAGATAACAACACTAATGATGACTTGCAGCCTCAAACCAGAGTCTTCACTAAGACTCATCGCTGTCCTTTTTTTTCCCTTTTATAGCAAGGAGTTCCTCGATGCTATTGCTCTGGGGAATGTATTTAGTCAGAGCTCCCCTGCATTTGACAGTCAAGAGGCACTTGTTTGACACTGGGAAGTAAACTGGAAAGAACCCATGTTACGTTCCAGTCTGGAGCACATCAACAGTCTTGGCTAATATTTGCCAACCAGACTTTGAAAACAGTTAGATCTGCTGTTATTAAAGGATAACAGGAAATCATATAATAAATTCAGCAAACTATTTTACACATAGTATGATGTTTTAGTTATATCATTAAAAGTAGATAATAATATTTGTGGTAATAAGTATTAGTTAAGTCATTAAACTCACTAGTGAGTCTCTCAGACAGACAACAACAGATTTGTGAATGTTTTAGTGGATTTTTAGGTTGTTGAGTAATATAAGTGACAATAAATTGGTGAGCTCTTATTATTCAGTGGCATCCCATAACTTCTTGTTCACAGGTTTTATCTCTGTAACTGCAGTCAGTGCTCATTAACAGCCATGTCTCCTGCCAAGGTGTCCTTGAGCAAGATCCTGTAAGTCACTGAGGATAATCTTGTCATATAGATGCCTGAAATATTAATATTGTAATATATGTAATATATCCCCATCCCAGCTCTGGCTCCTTGTGACAACTCTGCCTAATCTTTCCTCTTTATTTTAGGGCGACGGCTCCAGCGTTAGCTCAGAGTTGCCATTACTTATTTGGACTCTGTTCTCACGGAGAGACTGACTCTTGGGCCTGGGTGTTTTTGTAACTGGGCTATTGGAGCTGAAAGTAGGGTAACCCTTAACTAGGCTATATGTACACTACTCCAACCAGGCCTCATGTAGTTTGGTCACTCTAATGAGGCTAAGGTTTGTTTCCAAAAAAGTGCATCTAACTCTCAACTTGTCTAACTTGGTGACATGTAGACAGTTAAAAAAAATGGTTCTGAGAAAAACACTTGTATAAGAGTTGAAATGGAAGATTTCTCAAAATGTCGAACAAGCTCTATAAGCAGTGACAGAACTGGCTATGCATTTTGGTGACAGATGATAAAGCAGTGCAGAACAGACTCCACACCAACAGAAAGTGGTTTTCACAAACTTCATCTTCACAATTTCTGATTCTGACTGGTACAACGGGTTTTTGCCTGAAGAGGGAGATCATCAGAAAGAGGAGTTGATGGAAAATCATCTCCAGCCCTTCAAAATGTCTCACCTTTTATTAATGTAATTTTTCACCCATTTTTTTTTCTGCAACACTGAATGTGTGTGAGTGGGCCAGTCATCTGCCACAGCAGTATTACTCAGTTCAGCTCACAGGACACTTTCCCGAGCACAAGAAACAAAGGCCAGTCTGTTTCTATGGTTTCTCACATACTGGAGATCTGAGTGGAATTTTACATAGACAAGGCTAATGGATAGACTGCACCAGCCGACATTTAACAAATACCAAGGAGAGCAGTGATGATGGAGAGTGCAACTTCAGTGCTCCGTGACTGAATGTGAGCCATTCCACAGATAACATTTTTAGTTATTACTTGAGTCATTGTGTCGCTCATTAGTGAAATGAGGCGTAGTCATTACATCACAGGTGGCTCAGGTGGGGGGTTGGGGCCTTCCGAGAACACGCTGCGATGCCAGGCAGAACCGAAACACACACAGACATACACATGTATCCGTACACACACACAAACCCCTTGCCCTCCCGCAGGTCAAAACAGGAAGCTCGTCAAAAGAGCTTTGACAAACATGCCGTCCTTTCTCCATGCTCCCGATGCATCACACTAGGGTTGGGTGTTTTTCTAAAGACAGAGCATTGGAAAACTCCTGCCTTGCCCTTCACATGACACACTAACAGGGAGGAAAGTTTCCATTAACTGTTGGACAGCAGCTGAAGGTTGTGAGTTTAGAAAGGAAGGGGGGGAGGGGGGGTGGGGGTGGGCTGAGGGACAAGAGAGAAGATTCATGGAGTTTGTAGTATTTTGGAGAAAATTAAACAAAGTGAATATGACAAATATCTAAAAGTAACCAAAGGTAAATATTTCTGGAAAGGCTGGATAAAAGAAAACCTTCACCTCAAATAGATCACCACTCAGTCTATCCAAAAGGTCATCTGTGGCTAAATAAATCCTAGAAAGATGGTAACCAACAAACAGCAAATGGACATTCGTAAAGGACTTTTCAAGCAACTGGTCGGCAGTCTGTGTGTTATGAGTCAGAGAAATTTAACCACAGCCTTGTTGAACCTTGTCAGTGTGTTCTGTAATTTAATTGCTGTGCACATTGTGTTCCTCTTAAACTTAGGTAGACCAAACTGACTTCCTAAATTGCGGTGAACCAGGTCAGCACTAGTATGTCCAATTCATAAAACAACTGATGCGTTTGAATGGGCAGAGATTTTTTCTATTAAAGAGGAGTAATCCTCACTCAAACCATGAATGCTGAAGCCAACAAATTTTACATGTTTCCATTTTTTTCATGCAACCGATGCTGCTTCACAGGCAGAGGTGATGGACACAAGTTGGTTGTAACCTTTTTCTGTTAGAGAACAGTTTAAAGCAATTTCTGTCAGCTTGGCAGTCACAGTTGTAGGTAATTTGCCAATTTAAGAGCAAACAACATTGTTTCTTTCTTTCTGTCTCACACTGACAGTACTTTCCTGTCTCTCTGGTCTCTCGATCTAGGAATGAAGAATCTTAAGTTATAACTGGGACTGGCTGTGTCCTGCCTTTCAGTGGCAGCAAAGTGACTGAGTTTTCCCTGGACAGACCCAGGGTAATTGGAACAGTGGATTGAGGGGCACACACACAGACACACACACACATACAGGTCATTACATTTACCACTAAGCATCTCCATAAGCCCAAGCAGGCATATCTGACATATCCATCTGCTATGGTAGGATCATGCTGGATCTGCCTCTCTCTCTCTCTATCTCTCTCTCTCTCTAAATCGGGGTAAGGGGTGTGCCAGTGGTAATGATGATGGGGACATGACATGTAATCACGGGGTTGGTCACAGCTTGGTAACTAAGCAGGGCTATGATTTTACCCACATTTACATCTCCTCTTGAGCAACATGTCATATTGGCCTGGTTTTGTGCAACAAAATGAAAAAGACAGTTGAAAGTCTTCAAATCCTTTAATCCTGTAAGGATGATTGGTTCTTTATGGATTGTGTCTGTTGTTGCCCACATATTCCCAATCCTCCCTATTTTGTCTGCCTCCCTGTCTTTGTGTTCAGCAGTCAAATCAAAAAGCATCATAATACTTTGTATTTGCATTATTTATGTACTCATAGTACTGTACATACTTAAAATATTGGGTATCCTTTGAAAGTCTTCTATACTAGTGCCAATGTGATGCCTTAATTGCAGTACCATTAATTTTTTGATACTTTACTTTGAGAACAATGATTTAAATTAGGATCTGTTTGTTAAAGAATGCCAGCTTTCAGTAGCCTGCTTGAAATTGTTGATACTCGCTGCTACAGAAAAGTTTTGAGATTTGATACCCAGCCATGATTAGGAATGGATATTTATAACTTTAATTTGCTATGCAGAGCATATACAGTGTATTGTTTATTTTGTAGCTAACTATCAGTTGTGACTTGTTCTACTGAAGACACAGTTGGCTTGTTTCACTCTCTGTCACATTGTGAACTGCCTCTCTTTGAAACCTTTCACCTCCCTCTCCCTCAGATACACATATGTCCACTTGTTCTCTCCTCTATGGTAGGAAGGTCAAGGCCGTTACCTACTGGAGGGCAAGGTGTATGTTTGTGTGTGTATGTGCATCTCGAGTGTGTGCACACATATGCTCTAGGGGGTTTTTTTTGCACCAAGAAACATAGGTCCTGCCTCTCTTCCTCCTCGTGCCTTCTTTCCCTCCCAGGGGAAAAGCCCCCATGCGAAAGGGAAGAAATGGGGTGTAAAGGGCACGGAGTTCCCATTGGATCCACTCCTCTATGCCCCATCTGTGCCCAGTCTTTGCCACATTGCTTTGGACATTGCAAAAGCTCCTGAAAGCAAGCACTTTTACTGTGCCCCTTCTCTTGCTCTCTGCACATTCTGTGGGTTAAGCAAAAATCTGATGTGGCACTGTAATTAAGTTGCCATTAATTGTTTTGCCTGGTCCCCGGTGGCACTCCTCAGACTTTGGGGGAGTAGTGTAAGAGAACAGCAGATTTATAGGGCTGATGGGCTCCACGCCTAACTGAACAATTAAACACAGTGAAAACGATTCTTAATTACTGCCTGTTACCACTAATTTACCCAAAGTCACCTCTGCCAGAAGCTAACTAGCCCTCACTGTCTAGCTGCACTCAAGCAGACAAGCTTCCTCTCTTTGAAAATTTGTCCTTTCTATCAATACATCATGTGCTAACACCTTAAGCTGTTGCCTTTTATTATCATGCACTGCATACATCATTTCCTGTAAACTTGTTTTGGAGACTGAAACGCACACAGCTTGTGTTTAACTCTGTAATATTTTTGTCTTGTATGTTTTGTTTTCCACTTTCAGTCCCGTCGGATTCTAATCGCAGCGTTTTCCGTGAGCGTTGCACAGAGTCTAAATGTGGAATCTCAGGTGGTTTCTCTGCCTCGGTGGTAATTGAATCAAGACTATTTATATGCCCCACATTTTATGACATGTAAATGTTCACTGGCCTGAATGAAATACACTTTCCAGCTCCACTGCTGGCCAAGCCAAATGTAAATACAGAAGATATCGACGGAAAACAGACCATGGAAAACATGTCCTAGAGGGCAGTGGCACAACCCCCAACCCCGCCAACACCCTTCTATGGTACTTCTACGTCTTCGCACTCACACACAGGTTTAGATGGTTTATGAATACTATAACCATACACAGTCTCTCCCTCTCACACACCCACTTATTGGGCTGGGTGGGTCGCTGTCGCTGACAAAGTCTAGTTTCAATGGGCACTTGAGGTGAATTATTGTTTGTGAGTGGAAACTTGGCCAGATAATCTCAGTGCTGCTGGCTCAGGGCTGAGTAAGACCACTGTCTCCTTCCCTGTGCGTGTGCACACACACACACACACACACACACACTTTTGTTTTACCATCTCTATTTCCAGTTCACACTTATTTGCTGACTCTTTGCCTTTTTACAATAACTCCTTGTCTGTCTTCCTTTTCTACAACCCCTGTTTCTCCTCTCCCTGTTTTTCCCCACTACTCTTTTTCCCAACAACTCTGGCCTTTCTCCTGTAGGCCATTCACCTCTCTGCGGCTGCCCTCGCCAGTGCCTGCAGTAAATTCCAGGGGTAGCTGGAAACACAAACATGCGCAAGCCTAGGGCGAGCAGCTCAGTCATGATACACCCCTCCTTACCACCTCCAACACCTCTCTCTCTCTCTCTCTCTCTCTCTCTCTCAGCTTTCCCCTTCACACAAGGGGGTCTTTGTGTGACTGCTTCACAAGGTCTCTCTTCAGATCTTCTCTTGTGAGGCACATACCTGCATCATAGGTGTAATTCATGTGTCTGTGTCTCCGGTTGTTTTGCCACTCAGCAGAGTGTGAATGTTAATCATATAATTGAGGACTCCTCCGGCAGACATAAATCGATGTTTGGACTCTTGTGGATTTCAGGAAAAATGTGATTACAGTAATTGTGGCAGACTAATGACGTGTTAGATAGGGAAGGTTTGTTATTACAATGTGTGAGAGCCATCCCTAATATAAACTTTGTCTGATTGATATAGCTACTGTCCAGCATGAATAATAGATCCAAACAGCTTAATGTTAATACAGCCTTGTCACACTAAGGCCAGCAAGATGACATATTCTCTAAACTGAAGAACAGAAGCAAATGCCATATTCGGGATTTTGTAACAAATGGACCTTTGATTAATTTGCAGTTGGAAAATTCTCACACATCATAAGCACAAACCTGATCAGCACTCTTTCTCTAAAGTATGCGACACAATTTTTCCTCTTCCTCTTCAAAGGAGGAAGCCCACCCCCCCCTCCATGTCTAACTCTTTGCCAATGTGCTGAGCCAGTGGAAAATCCGACGTCCGTTCAAGAAACAAAGTGGTGTAGAAAGATCGGTTGACCAAAGGAAGCAATATTCATACAGCATGTCCTCACTGATAGGGACCTGCTTGTGTAAGTCAACTAATGAGACATCTTCATGTTTGCATTTTCCACTTGCCTTAGCTAAAGAGGCACATGATCTCCAAGTACACCATAGGCATTTCCATCGTAGTCACATGTTTATTTCAAATTTGTTTAGGAAATAACTGATAATCTCTCTGTGGCTTGTGATTTGTTTTTTCCATCCCCTTGGGTTTTTCTGCTGTGCATTGTTTCTTGTGTAAATGGCTTAATCAGTTCACAGCAGCGTGCTATCTAAAAATGTGATAAGATGCAGAGTCTGCATCTAAGTTCCTCCTATGTTAGAATAGCAGACACATTCACACAGTGCCGGTTGCTAGACGCTCTTCGACTGAACCTGCAATTATTTGTCAAGCTATCTTGTCTCATGGTGTGTAGAGCTCTACCCCAGTAATTAAAGTCCTATGTTAGGATGAACACAGCATGAAGACACAGCTTTCTTGTTTATTCTCAAAAGTGACAACACTTTGCTGAACTTTTTTACTCTCTTTTGTTCCTCTCTCTTTCAGCTTAAATTAATAAAATGGCTCTGATTTGAGTGTTTGTTTTTTTAAAATGCAAAAGTTACCCTGAAGAGAACATCCCCTTTTAGGAGATTTTTGGCACGCCTCAGCACTAATGCTTACTCAGACAGCAAGAACAACACATTAGCATGCACAAGGGCTAATGACACTTGACATTTACTGTAGTTCACAAGATGCTCCAGAGCATATGGCAAATTTCCACTGAGAAACTGAGTCAACAGCAAGACAACAGCTGTGGGGAAAATGATTGGTCTCCCCAATTTAAAAACTCAACAAAACTACTGACATGGCGCTCTGAATGATCAAGTTTATGCAAAGATATAATATCATTTAGCTTCTTTTCATTAAGGAACAGGATTCACTGACATAAATTCTTCTGAATTAGTTCATTTTTCTGAGATTACTGCTCCACACTCTGTTACTGATACATGTGGTTTTCACTGTCTCCCGTAACAAGTCAAAAGACCAGACAGCTCCCAGATTGCTGTGTGGATACAGCTAAAAGGCCCATCATGTGGGGGTTTACCATCTTGCAAACTTCTGCGGTACCAAAGTGTTTAAACGGATTGAGGCAGAGATTAAGTGGTTTCAACTGAGAAAACAATCAGTGATGACAGAAGGTGAAATTCAAATTTATTGTCTGTCATATTTAAATAAAGAATAGACACTACAAACGTCAGCTGACTAAGAGGAAAATGTCATGGAAAGTTGGTGGATCCTGCATGAAGAATTCTGTTCTTACTTGATATACACATACCGCCCATTTTGAGCATCAAAATCATTCTTCAGAAACCAGTGGGTGACGTCACGGTGGCTATGTCCATATTTTTTTACAGTCTATGAGTTCAACATTTGGGAAATACACTTAGTAGCTTTTCTGGTGGAGAGTTAGAAGATTGAGTATGAAACTGGCAATTTGTCATTTTATGAGGGGTTATGTGACTATTTCTTGCCTTGGAGCAATTGCAAGGAAGTTACTGCTCCAAGCCAAGAAATATTTCGGTGCATAATCCCCTGTAAACAGCAAATTTTCACTATTACACTTCAGTTTTTGTACAAAGAATTAAACAAATGAGATAATACTGTATGTGTCAATTGATGATTATGACAGAGCCAGGCTTGCTGTTTCCCTCTGTTCCCAGTCTTTAAGTTAAGATAGGCTAACAGGCTGCTGGCTATAGCTTAATATTTACCATACAGACAGAGTGGTATCAATCTTCTCATCTCACTCTGTTAGAAAAGGTTATTTCCCAAAATGTCAAACTACTCATTAATAGTATGACTACTGCGGTACATTTGTAAATCTGCAACTTTCCTGCTGTTCGAGCCATCTAATCTACTGTCCTGCTTGGGTAAATTATATTGATCTAGGTTCTGTAAATCCATGACCTTGTAAATAGTTTCTGAGAGGACATTTTGAGTGTATATTAGCATTTCTACCTTCAGATTCAGATCCAGTGTGTCCCCTGGCTTCTGCAGTATTTGAACAAGTAAGAGATAAAGGGGGAGGAAGATACACAGACTTATGGACAGACAAAGATAAACAGGGTGAGACAGAAATGGGCGGCATCAGTGTCATGTTAGGGAGACATCTGCTCAGGGTTGGCCAAACACAAAGCACTGCAGGCTGCCAATCAGGAAACCACCAAAACCACTGACAGTCAACTGGAAAAATGGCACAAATAAAAATAGGTCTTGTCTCTACTTTGGCACTAGAGGGTTTGAAAGCCTGCAGAGCAACACTTGTTTTCAAGTGCCAGCTCAGCTGAGGCCTATGTTAGTGTTGGATCCACAAGAAAAAACATCAGCGTCGAAGCATCACTGTGCAGGAGCTCCAGTTTTAAGCTTGAGAGGAGAAGATTGATTGACAGCTGTAAATGTGTGAAGGGTGGTGGGGGGGGACATATGTGACACTCAGACCCAACTGACTGCATCATCTCAGCGATGGCTGCTTCATCTCAGCGATGGCTGTGATGCAAACATGCCCATGTTCCCTTTCAAAATATGGACTTTGCAAAGGACAGTTCAACCACAACTGAATGCTACATAATCCAGGGTTAAACATTGAATGTATTACACTGTCTGTGTAAATGTTTATAGTACAGTATGCACTAATCTTATGAGTCAAAGAAATACATAATTCGATCTATCTATGCATCTATCTATGCATTTGACAGATGATTCTTTTCTCTGCTTTTGACTGAACCAGCTCAGTCAAATCATACAGACAGAAGACACAATGATTGCACAAGTCAACTTATATAAATCAATTTTTTTCCCCTCATGCTTCTTCTCTTCCTCTTTCTTTCCAAATCTCTTGCTCCACTTGACGTAGCTCTGACTCAGAAATTCTGAAATGACATTTTGCAACTTTTAAATTCCACACAGGCATAAACATGTTGAACTTTCCCCCTGTTTACCAATCCAAAGTGGTAAATGCTTCTGTGCACTCAGGGCTGTTGTGTTAATGATAAATCCCATTATGTCAAGACAGCAAGTATATTACACTGAGGTTTGACCTCAACTGGGGTTGTTTTCTGTGTATCATCTACCATCACTTGTGTGTTTTTCAACCCATGCTCAATCACGTAGTTACATCTTAGCCTACTTGGTTTGTGCAGGGTAAAAATACATGATGATTTATTCACCTTGACTGGAAATGCATTAACTGCCATCATGCATATATGACACATTCTGTATCATGCACTTTATATTTATAAGTCAGCACCTTGTTCAGTTCTCAGGTCTGTTCAAACCACCAGCTGAGACATAATGTGCAAAATGTGATCATAGGGGTGCAGCATGATTCTGAAGCATATTCTGTGTTTTCTCTTTCCAGTATCAGTGTGTTGTTTCAAGTGTCTGTTGTATAAACATAAGTCCAAGAGAAGAAGGAAAGGAGGGAAGGACCACTGCTTACATTTGTAAAGGAATGCAATTGATTGGATGTCACTGACAGTTGGCCCTAGTAATAGAGACGCTGATTGTCCAGAGTCAGACTCCTTCTCATCGGGACTAAAGAATTGCAAAGAATACAGGCATTGAATCCGGAGAAGAGAAAAAAAAGCGCTACGTCATGGAAAGAATGACGTCAGGTTTGATTAGGCGCCGAGGGAAGAGCCTTGTGTAGCCTAGGTGGAGTTAAGACAGCCGAAACGATGCGGCAGTGAGGTTTCGTTAGGTACTTTTTGCATGCTGCATCATATGATGGGGGGCGGGGGGGTGAATAATCCTGTTATTATAAAGCGACACGGGAGCAAAGAGGGAGTACGAGGGGATCATGACGTAACCGTTTCCATAGGCGACTGATATGCTGGCTAAGCCAATGAGAATCCACACCAGCGGTCCATACCCATCCTCCTTTTGACGTGCATCACATGTCCCCGGCGGTGTTGTGACAGAAAGGAACCGAGAGAAGCGAAATGGTTCATGTCCTCACACTTCCGCTTTCGGCCAAGTCTATCTAAAAGAAACTAGACCCTTTTATTTATTTATTTATTTATTCATTTCGACTGGATGTGTCCCACTCAGTGTCGTGTATCTTTTCACAAAGAATTGAACACGACAAGTTTAAGAAAACTGGTTGTAGTGTTATGAGACATTTCATTGTACAACTAAAATAAATAGCAGGTGTTCTTGGTGTGCACCTGTACTACACAAAAGTAGTCTTTCATTAATGAGCAAAGTGTCCATCTGTGTTCATTAAAGAAATTAATAACTAGATGTTTTCGTTGCCAGTTCAGTGTTAATGCAGCACTTTGATCAGCTGTACGTATGAGTCATAAAGATTTCCAATCTAGTGGTCATGGATTTTCCGTGGTCTTGGATGGGAGGGGAATTATCTTGACCATTCGGCTGGAGACTGCTTGTGGTTGTGACAGCGCAGTGGGCGGGATTTTACCTCAGATCAGGGGAGAGAGTCTAGTCTTTGGTGAGACTGAGGGGGAGTTAAAGTGAGAAAGGGACCTAGTGTGCTCTTCGGAGAACGGAGTAAGTATTTTTGGTTGCATTTTCTGTGCCAGCGCGATAAAAACGCCCCAAGTTAAGGGCTGCTTTAAATTATTTTTTAGACGTTGCATTAAAAAGAAAACCTTGACCGGTGAAGTCTTCCTTTTTTTGTATATGTGTGCAATGAACAACGAGGGCCAGCCACTGGTGGGTAGCTGCCTTGGGTAGTTAGCTTTATACCCAGCTAACATCGTTAGCTTACGTTATATCTGGGATAGATAACTGACATTGGGCGTCTCGTTTTCCAACCCAGGTAGCTAATCTACCGGGATGCTGCAAGATTTTCTCTGCATGTGGTTAAGTTCGTTTACTTTGACATCTCTATTTCCTGTGGTTAAGTTTTTTTGACTTGTCAATCTGTTAGAAGCAGCTTTTGTGTCTTTCACTTCTTTACAATCAGCAAGCATGAGCTAACGCCTTGGAGCTAGTTGGCTAACATTGTACGCTAGCCTGCAACGTTGTTTTTTTGTTTTTTTAAACGTTGGACCTCTCACGCTACAGTTCGTCTCGTGGGCAGCAGTTGAGGTTCGAGGCATTGAGGCTCATTAATTTACACGCTGCCTCTGAAATAACGTCAGAAACGTTACGAGAAAGTTAACAGTTACCGGTATTTCATTCTAACTTTCAAATCCTTGTCATTTTAACTGTTTAATGTTATTTAGACGCACTTATAAGCGGAGGGATAGTGCCGGTGTTACACCGTATTTGGTGACCCATCAGATTCTGTGACCTGCCTTGATATTCTTACTCCAACGTTAACAATCTCACTCCTCATGCCTGAACCTAACCAGCACTGCAGGTCATAGAATAAGGTAAGCTACCGGGCTAATATTGTAACCCGGCCTGGCACGGTGTTTCTCCGAGTGTAGGATAACTTTGGGATCTCGGAGCGGGCACCCGCTGTTACTGTCAGATTCAGGAGTTGACGCTATGTGTAATATAATGCGACTTTGGTTATCAGTAACAGCGTTTATCAACCAGCAACGCCTCACCAGGCTGTCAAAATTGGACACCCATCGGGGCGATATCGTTTTTACCGGTCTGTTTTCTCGTCGACTCGTGTTCTTCACCTCAACCCCAGTAACCCCAACCATTACCATGAGGGGAAACACTATTCTGCACCGTGCCTCCTTTTTTAAGTCAAGTTAACTTGCAAGCTTAAATGTCATCACTACAAGCTATTTAGATGATTTTATGATCTGCAGCTGAAAAGTCCAAAGCGGTAAAGCTAAATCTTGAATGTGGCATATCGCTTTAAATGACCATGCCGGCTACCTTTTATAATGTTAATGTGCCTCGTATCTCTTGATTACACATGTTAACATTAGATTCATGACCTTGATGGATAATAATAGTAATATACTTTCGCACGCCTTAACTTCACCTGCAAGTTTCCAGGTTGATGTGGATTGCAGCCACCGAGCACCTTTTGGTGTCTAGTTGAAGGGATCACTCTTTATCCAATTAAAAAGCACCCAGCTTGCTGCAGTGCCGGTAGTGTCTTCCTGTGTAATTACCTGTAATCTTGCAGTGATTTGCACATTGTAGTGTTACTTTAACCAAACGCGTTTTCACTTTGATTTTAGCTTTTGCTTAAAGCAAATGAGTTGATTCTCTGATGTAAGGTGTGACAGTCACTGTAGTAATGTATAGTTATCTGTAGATATTACATAATATAATGACAGCTAAGCAATTCCATGGCCAAGCATTATAGTCAAGAGGACCATATTGCAGGGTAAATGTCAGATGTGACAGTTGTTGGAATTAATTTTCAGTTTTGAATAGTAATGTGTGTCTGGATTTTCTAGATTTTACTAAATTGAAAAAGATACATTTGAGGTTTTGTAATAATGAATGATATTTAATTATATCTGTCAAGCTCAGCATCTAGAGATTCAGAGTTTGTTTAATGATTCACTTAAACGATCAGTAACACAATCTGTTGCTGTGTCTGAGGCCTTTGAACTCAGACTGTTGCTGTCACTCAAGAATGACAAAAATATCCTTTCTTATTGCTTGCTATACCATTGCTTTTTCATATTGGCCAACTACTTACAGTAATGCCAGCCCTGACTTAGAAAGGATATGAGTCAGTAGACGTTACTTGTTTTGAAAATTGTTTTGGAAAATGGTTATATCTCAGAGACAAGATCATCTGACCTCCTTGGCTGTGTGGTTAAGTTGGATAGTATTTTCCCTGCCTACATTCGCAGACCAACAACCTCTCAGGTCTGCAACTAAAGGTCCTCCTGTCGGCGGTGCATATGAAGTTAATTAGCCATGCTGGAGATTATGTGATTTCTACTTCTATCTCTATCTTACATCACAGCTTGCTGTTAAAATAAGTTCTGTTTGCTTCTCATGGCATGGGATTTTTTAGTTGTCACAGAGCTCAAGGTACTGTGAAGTAATGCAGTATACTGAGTACACTTTCTCCCAGGCAGTTATCGCCTGTCAAGTCTGCCCCTAACCCATCGTGGATGAGTCCCCCGTACAGCTGCTTCATATGTCCACTCAATTTATTGTCATGCTTTGGTTTTGAGTCAATTACAAGCACATTTAGGACTGTGACAGTATGGGTTTTTTCGTACCCCGGTGAAAAAGCAGCGTATTCCCACGGTTTGGCGGTTTACTGCCAATGTGGGGATAAAAAAAAAACCCCAAACTGATCACATATTATTAAGAAATAATAATTAGTCTTTTTTTAATTGGACTTTACAGTCCAAAAATAATTTCTTTGTTAATATAAATACATAAGCCACCGCCTCGGGTCACAATAAAGCAATCCTGTTTGACTGGAGAGTTGGAAGCCCGGCTAGCTGGATAGCGGAGTCAGAGATACTCTCGTCCAGCCACGTCTCGGCGAAGATGAAGGCACAACAGTTTGTCATTTCTCTCCAGGAGGTCAGCAGCAGTCTTAGGTAGTCTAGTTTATTGTGGAGGTTGGCAAGGAAGATTGACGGGAGAGCTGGTCATCTGGGGTTAGCCTTTAGCCTAGCTTGGATGCAAGCTCGCTTGCCGCGCTTCTGCTTTCTCGGGCACCACTTTCGGCATCCCCATTCGACGCCGTTTGGCCATTCTCATGGGGCAGTGCCGAGGTCTTGTGGCCTAGTGTCCGGAGCAAGCCAACGCAATGCATATTCTCCAACGTATCTCTATCCGGTTTTATTTCGCATTTTAAAAAAAGAAATTGCGGTGATGACTGTAATGAGCTCAGTCCCGCAGAAGGCATCACATGACTGCCATATTGCGGTAATGTACAGTCTTAAAAAATTTACATAAATGTTGTTAATAACTACAATTTTCAACACTCGTCCTTAGTTCAGTCTGTATTCAGTCGAAATGTCCAAAGCTTTATTATGGAGAGCTAGCCACTGTGGGTTATAATCTAAGGTGACATTGAGCCCCATGTAAACTGACATGGAAAGCTAAATATAGTCTGGTTTTGAACTATCAAGTACAACGTATTTATGGTACTATTTACTTATGATGGGGGTTTTGCTTATCTTTCTTTCTCTGTGTGTATTGTAAGGCCAAGGTTATTCCAACCAGAGGTTTTAGGTTACATGGAGATTATTACTACGCATTCATTCAAATCTGGCCTCTCAGAGCAAAAGGGACACTAACCACACATGTGTGACTAGTTAATTTGCTGGTGTTACCATTGTAGGTGCTGGGAGATCAATGGGGCAATCAATATGAAATATTGGCTCAGCTACTTGGATAAACTCTGATTCTGTCCACTAAAACAATTCAAGGCACATATCGGACAATATCATGAATTAGTCATCAAAACAGCTAGAAGTTCTAACTATGGTACAGTCAGTCTACCAGGCATCTATGATGGCTTTGAAATGCCACTGAAAATAGTGTAAATATATGTATTTTTAAGTAGGATAGACGATTTAGCTTTCTCATTAGATTTTGCTCAGTAGTTTAGCTTATTAGACTAAACTATTTAGATTATTAGACTTCATAGTATCATCATTGATTATATAAAACGTAACCAATACTGCTCAATTCCAAATGTGTTAAACTGTAAAGAATGTCTTGTCACAGATGGTGTACGGTGCTCCATCTTTTGCTGGTCTAATCTTTTACACAGATCCCTACTGTCATTTTAGCTATTTTCTGAAAAATCCAAAACCTTGCCAGTGGACAAACGCCAATGGCCCACTCATGGCTTTACATACTGGTATCAGGGTAACAAATAAGTGAGAAATTATTACCCATGCAGGTCTTCTTGAAAAAGTAACTGTCCAAAATTCTATCTTACAATTTAATTGTAATAATCATAACATTTAGCTGTCAGGTTTCTTGTCTCTTGAACATATTTCTCACCTTCTATAGACTAATCCACTAGCAGCTTTGTGTTTTGCTAACTGGTGATGCCTTCATTAGAGTGGTGGTATAGTTACACTGAATGCAGTTTCAGTAGCAAGGAAAGTGCGAATTGTTTGATAAAACCCCTCTGAGGGATGAAGGCAGCCAATGTGATTATTAATGTCATTTAGTCTTAAATACTAATTTGAGATTTGTTGTGATATAGGCTTTGGGAGATAAAATGATGTCAACCTTGCCAATTTTGGCAGGCTTCCACAGGATGGATGTGAAAGTGCTGTGTAGCAAACTAGTCTGAGTCAGTATTACCTTTCAGACTTAATTTACTTCCGCCTGCTTCGCTGTATTAGTCTATAATGACATTGTGTACATATGTTTGGCTAGTACAAATTGCATCCACACCATAGGTCTTGGTAAAATGAGTTTAATGCTGAACAGTCGTGCGTCTGAAATTGGAGTGGTTGGGACAGCAAGGTCAGACTGTGGTAGTAAATGGCAGGGCGGCAGGACCTCAGGCCACTGAGCTGCTATGTAGAATCACATATAACAAAGAACACAGAGAGCTTCTCATCTTCAAAGTGGCTTGATGAAAGATGCTTCATTTTGGAATATTTTCCATCCTATGGACATCAAGGACTCTGCAATGGCTAAATAAAACCATCCCTCCTTGTATATCTAAAGGACAATTATAGTATTTTCACAGTTACTACTTAGACCTGTCCTTATGTTGTTTAGACACTGTGGGGTTTTAATGGTACCGTTAGACTCTCATGAAAAAATCCCTCTCATAGTTGAAAGATGACTATACAGTTATTTATATTGATAGTACAAAGGATTGGCACATTTAACTGTGTATTAATAACTGCCGTATTTGGTAGTTAAAATGTGTTGTTGTACATTCAGTCCAGTAAATAACAAATCTTTATTTTAATGATGTGAAAAAGTGTCAGTCAGATTTAATTATACCTTAGCAACAGGATAGTCTTTCAGGACTCAGCAATACGAGAAAATGAGAAGTAAACGATTGCACTGCATGACCTCTCGCTATTTACACAGACATCTGCTCACTGATTAGAAGATGTATTGATGTGAAGTAACACTGGAATAGTATAACCTTTGGGTTACTTATTACACGGTGTGTTGATGAGGTTTTTAAAACACAAAAGTAATTGATGCATTATGGATTCTCCTCTCGCTTTGACTTTGCTCATATAAAAAGTCCAACTGTTACATTAGCTGGATTTTGTTGATTTATATTGGAAAATTTCATATTCAGCAAAAAAGAATTGAATGAGACCTTGACTTGATTTTTGTTAATTTTTTTGACAGGCACTTACCATGCACATGTTTTGAAAATGCAATTATAAGCCCTCTTCTCCTTCAGGTGATTAGATGCCCCCAGATTGCACATCTTAGGGTATTTTTGGTCGATCAAAAGCTAGAAAGGTTATCTCCTCTGTGTTTACGTAAGGAGCCCAAAATCTGCCCCACTTTCTGCCTCTGCTCCACCAGTGTGCATGGATTTTCTGTGTTTCTCATTCTTTGTCTGTATATTTGAAAAACTAACATTTTGGGATGCTACTGTACTAATTTCTAATGAATACGTCATTGTACACAAAGGTACAACAACAAAAGTACAATATTTTATTTAGTAGCATGAAACAACTGCAGTGTTGCTTGTCAGAAAACGTAAAAAATTCATTTTAGTCTGCAGAATGTTTATTTTAAAAAATAATGCATCCAAACTAAATTAAATAAAGCAGTTTTTATCTTATCCATTAAAAAAGCAAACAGTTATGATATCCACAGTCACTACCTGTTTACTGTTGTACACAGTCTCATCCCTATTTGATTACCACACCTTAAATGCTGGTCAAAAAGATTATGGTTTATTTCTGTTATATGTCCCTCAATAAATGAAATAAGATGAATTGCAGACCAAAAGTGTGTGTTGACAGTGACACCTATGACTGTGTGTTCTTATGATTTGGCAGCCTGAAAGTGTTGGACAGCCGTGTAAAGGTTCCAGTCTATGGGTTGAAGTAGCACTATCAGCTGCGAGCCATGCAGTACAAGGAGAGCTGGGTGTCTCTGCTTTGTACCCTCCACATGTACATGGCCTGACCCAGTTCAGCAACGGCTAGCAGTGGGGGGAGGGGGCAGTCTGGGGGAAGCTAAAAATACCACCCCTCGCATTAGGCAGCTCCATTGCAGAGGGATCCCTAGAATTGCTACCTTGCATCGAGTTGTTGGCACATAGAGATGTACAAACTGCCAGAGGGTTTCCTTAGTGTCAAGACAAAGACATGAGTATATCACTAAGATGCCCACCACTGTCCTCGCTACTTGTTTCCACTTGCCACAGCCTTCTGGGTGGAGGATTTAGTGCACATCTAATGTGTGATAGCAGCCTTAAATAGCTTCGAGTAAGGGAGAGACTTGTGACTTACAAGTCTCCGGTCCATGGGTGGAACCACCATAGACTCATGTTCCTGCTGAGCTACATATTAGCTGCTGTTGTGTGCAAAGGGTTAACCTTAGCCTCTGTCATTCAACCATACCATGCCAGCTGTTGGGTTGGAGATCCAATCACAATGATTTTCCACTGTTGTGACATGTGACCTGCTCCGCAACCCGAAACTGTCGCAGCATAGCAAATGTTGGCACTTCCTTTATCTTGGCGTTGTTGCTGCTCGTGGGGTTAGGGGGTGTGAATGTTAGAGAGGGCTCATAGAGTAAGACCTGAAGTCAGGGAAATGGAGAAGGCAGAGAATTGCGTTCATTACTGCATATGTGTTCTGCTCATGTGATGCCTAAGGCAAAATAAATATTCCTGCCAGTTTAAGATGGGCCATTTAGAAGCCATTTACACATTTACAAAGCTAGATGTTATTGTAAGAATGAGTCCTGAAAATAACTCCTGACTCCTGAAATTCATATTTCCATTTACTGCCATTTGTCAAAAAACTGTTAGTGACATGCACAAGGAATGCAAAAACATAACTCTCCCAACTTATGCCACCAAAAAATGTAGTGAATTGGCAATAGGCGAATCTGTTGCCACTATTTGAGTAAATATTCTCTTTAATTGTTTTTGTTTATTTCTCTATAGTTTTATTTTAATTCTGTGGCAAATAGTTAACCTCTCAGACATCTATCAACCTCTATCAAACATCTCAAAAATCTGTATGTGTAATAAAATCCCATCCGTTTGATTTAAAAGCTCTGAAAGGTTAAGAATTATTGCAATTTATATTAAATTGATATAAATCATAAACATGATGTTGTTGGTTTTGGTGTATTATTTTCCTGATAGTCCGTTGCTATTGAATTGTTCCACCAGAGGAAAGTCACAACTTGCCAGTTAGTGCAAAACACTTTCTTACTTTGCTCAGTCCTAAAGTAAGTCAGAAATTATAACACCCTATGACTCCCTGTTCAAAGATATCGGAGATTTGTCAGTCCCTGGTTTTTCCCGAGATGATGCACAACAGAACAGACTAGGATTCTGATTCAACTGCAGTTAAACATCTTGTTCATCTAGACCAAAGGGCAAGTTCACCAATATGTCAAAATGTATTTGTTACTTGGATGCACTGCGAGAGGTGTAACTTGCCTAGCAGTTCATGGGGTCTAACTTAGCCTACAAAGAGATGAACCTCAAACAGATTTTTATTAAAAGTTGGCCATTTCTACCCAAGAAAATGCCGAAATCAGGACAGCATTGTGCTTAATAATTGGTGACAGGATGTTAATAGACAAGGCAGTATTGCACATGTGATGAAAACTCGATCGAATGATGAAATGCATTGAAGATATCTCGGTAAACCTGCAGTTAGTACAAGAGGTGCAAGAGTATTTCCTCGTCAAAATAGGGATTTCTGCAATCTCTCCCACCTCAGTAATACACCCGGCCCTGCAATTATGCTGTGTAATAAATAATAAATTCTGTCCCGTTTTCCATGGCAGATGGCTCCAAAAAGAATCTCAACATGTGACAGAATAGTTTCCAAGAATCTCAATGGAATAAGCTGCAAGCATTCATTTGTGCAGTGAGCAATAATAAAGGCTACATTTTCTATCATTCTGCATCTGTGTCCCAGTTTAAAGTTCTGACATATTTTGGGTTTGGGATGTTAGTTTAGAGTTGCATGTTTGAAGTCTTGCTTGCTGTAAAGGAAGATGAATAGTGTTCTCTCAGCCATGTTGATCTTTATGTTATCTCCAGAAATGCATAAAGTGAGCAAAATTTGCTCCAGCTGGAACAACGTCCCTGTCTGTCTGCATTGGTGTATTTTTATAGATCTGATAGCCAGGTTGTGTTTTTTTCCTATAGTGCAGTGTGGATTATAGTGTGATATGGCTTTACAACTGAAAGCACAATGTATGTTTACTGTTTAACAAAACTATTTCAGACTTGAAATCAAGCCCATCTCGTTGAATCTTTCCCATTTGTCCTGTTCTGTCCCCTGTGACTCCAAGAAATTAATCAGATCAAGTCCTCCTTAAAACATGTTGGCACATGCTGTGCTTCAAGCCCCTGTAATTGTATTGTGTTGTTGTATGCTTGTTGTCTTGTGCCTCTGTTTCTATCTGAGACAAATTCCTATCAACTTGGTCGACATGAATGAATCAGCCTCATTGTGTTAGACTGATTAAAGCTGAATGGACAGCAGCCTCTCATTAGAATGGACTCTCCCATGTAGAGCACCATGGAGCTCCCTGATGCCACAGATAGTCTTAATTAGATTTAACAGAAGGCTTTTCCTGAGGTAATCAGTCAGTTGGTCCCAGCTCACTACGTTACCCCACCAGTGCAACTGCTGAGAAGCTGTTGGCTTTTTTTTCTAATCCTTATTCTGATCATTTAAGTGACAGACCTACGTTGTTTGACATGACAGGATACTGTGATACGGTTATAAATTGAGATTTCTAGATGAAAGGATTTGACTGTAAAGCTGTACGTAAGCACCTGGTCCCAGGGTCCGATATAACCGATGGCCAGGGGCCAGTAAAAGTTTATGCAAGGCAAGTTGATTGGCCAGTTGACTGACCAATCAGAGTTATGGCAGACAAATAAATTTGGGTCACTGGCCAAGCGGCTGATGAATAATTTGGAATCACAAAGTAGGGCCGGATTTACATCAGTGCGTGGTGCAGCATCGCTGCTAAATGATGAACGCCACTGCTGAAATTTCACATAATAGTTAGGGCTGTAGTCAATCAAAGAAAATCTTGGTCGACTAAAATCGTGCATAATCTTCAACTAATCGATTAGTCGCACGCGAGGGGGGGCTAACCCATTACTGCTAACTCTGGAGCTAACCCCCTTCACTTTTCCAGCATTTGGGGAAACAACAGACGTGACTTTTTAGCATTTATTAACTGACACACTGTAGTCTGTTCTGTACATTTACTGCCAGACTGACAACTTACTACAAGTCTTTTCCTCTGCCCCACTCGCATCCACCGTCACTTATATGCCCCTTGCTCTTTCCCATTTGCTACGCAAACATACTCCTTAACAGAGCCACGCTACCAGTGGTTTCCCAGGCAACGACAGAGGTTGACTCACATACTGGAACAGCGCTGCTCAGAGACTCCCAAATGCTATCGATTTCCGGATTAATGGATATTCATTCAGATATCAAATATTAAAAAATATATTTTTTGGCCTGGCAGAGGTTCTCGTTGTGTCATTATGGAGAAACACAGATTCAGTAAACGTTCAGTACGTTCAGTAAACGTTCAGTAAATGTTCAGTGCAGTTAGACCCAGCAGTCTCCATTAGGTTGGGCGAGTTCAAAGTTGTGAAAACAACGGGGGTGTTTTGAATACACCCCTTTTTTCACAAGTAATTTGTTAGTCTGTCCCTCCCACCGCAGGAAATAATGGATTACTCCTGGAAAGCTATTGATGTAGCACTTTTCTCCTTATGAAAATAACACGGAGATTATTCGACCAATGACAATTTAGTCGGACGAGAGCATATCGACCAACTAATCAACCAGTCGACCAGCAGACTACAGCCCTAATAATAGTCACAACAAACTCTCCACTTTCTCCAGTTCAAGCAGCTGAATGGAGCTAGTGGGGAGAGAATGAGATGTTTGCCTCCCCGTCTCTCTCCTCTGCTCTCTGTATGGCGTTTAATTAGTCTCAAAATATAATATAATCAAATCAGAAAAGAAAAAGAAATGGCAGGAAGAATGGGATAGAGGAAATAAGGGCAGACACTACTACAACATTCACAGAAAAGTAGGAGAAATGAGAGGAAGCAACAGAAATAGGAGGAGGACATTATATCAAGGATGAGGTTTGAACACACCGGTCTGAACAGTGCGTTAAACATAATGAATAAGCATGCTACGGGTAGATGTGAACATTGTGGACTACAGGAAATGGTGGAGCATGTATTTTTATAGGCTGCTGTCCTAGATATCAACGAGAGACAGACACTTAAAGATACACTCCATAAGGAATCACTAGGTATTAGAGAAATGTTATAGAGGAGTTCAGGTGATTTGGGGTACAGGGCTATTTCCAGATTTTTAGAAAACAGAGAGAAACAGAATTAATAGCAGAATTGAATGTAATAGTATAATAACCGCTCTGATCCGCCTTCCAATACAGAAGGTGGCAGAAATTTACCTAAAACCTGTCTGCAAACAGCCGTTTAACAACTAAAGACATCAGCCACTGTCTATTCAGTCCCTGCCTTTTAAAGTCTCAAAAGTCAACTTGATGAGCGAGCGAGTGTTGTGCAGTTGGGAGCGTGTAGGGAGCATCGAGCTTGCACTTGTCAGCCCGTTGCTTGTGGGACGTCTGTGTATGCGGAGCCAAAAGGCTCCCTTGTGAGGATACTTTTCGGCTTGTGGATACTGTTCTGTGCACTCGTATCATATGCATGCGCCTGGTTTTTATGTGCGTGGGTTTTGAGACTAATTAAACGCCATATCTCTGTCAGTCCCTGCATGCACGAGGGCGGGGCTGAGGTCCACACACACACACACACACACACACACACGGAGTGGAAAGCAGAGCTTTAGGTCACATTTTACTCAAGTCGACTATGACTGCTCGCTGCCGAAAGTGCAACAAAATCCGGCAGTAAGGGAGACAGTACGAGCAATTTATCAAACAACTGTTGAACAAGTAGAACATAAATATGTCGTCTTTGACTTCCAGCAGTCAACTCCCCTTTCATCCACAGCCGCTATATTTTACAGCTATATGGAACTTGTTATGCTAATAGAAAACTGTTATGAATGAGCTCAAAACAGACATTCATTATATGTAATGATTGAGTCTATTTAGCTAAGTATCTTAAAATTAGATGGATTCCTGTTGACTTTAGGCTGACACCAGCCTGCCCCTCCTCTCTACCAGCAGTACCAGCAGCAATGAGTCTCTGACCAGCAGCAACAGAGGGAGAAAGACAAAATATGGAGAAACATTCATTTACTGATCCAATATGTGCCTAATTTTATATTTTATATCAACATTAAATATCCATAACTAAAGGAAAACAACCAAATCTAAAGGGAACTTCACTGTTGTACGTATTATGTATACGATGAGTAAATCACCAAACTTGGAAAAAAAAGAGTTATTTTCATTTTTTGGCTGCCAAGCCAGTGAAAATATACAAGGGGCCTGTAAAACTCAGATCTACTGGCCAAGTGGGCCAATGGGGAGAAAATGCTGTTTGTGATCATGTGCTGTGTAAAGTAATTGTAATGTTTTACATCATTAAACTTCCCATAGGACTGACGGTAATCTGTGGGTGTGAAGAGGGGAAAGAGGCATTATTGATACATTTTATAATATAGGCTATAATTTTAACAGCATATAAACAGTAATTGTACAAAATCATGATGTGAGTAATGATAAAATACATGATAAAAGGGGGGAAAAATGACAAATTAAACTAGGGCTGCAATAATTATTTTCATTATCCATTAATCTGTTGATTTATGTTCCTCAATTAATCTCTTAGTTGTTCAGTACATAAAATGTCAGAAAATGGTAAAAAAAAAAAAAAAAAAAAAAAAAAAAGTTGATGACTGTTGTTGTGTTTTATCCACAACCCAAAGATATTCAGTTTACTGACATAGAAGAATAAAGAAAACAGAAAATATTCACATTTGAGAAGCAGGAATCAGAGAATTTGGCCTTTTAGTTTCTTAAAAAATGACTAAAAATAATGAATTATTATTATTATTATTATTATTATTATTATTATTATTGTTATTGATATTATTATTAATAATAATAAAATAATTGGTGGTTAATTAAATAGTTGGCAACTAATCCATTAACTGACTAATTGTTGCAGCTCTAAATCAAATATTTTATAATATTAATAGTTAAAGAATTTAATTAATTTTCCACAGAAGCTGATTTTTAAAGTTGCACCCACTATTAAGTAACTTAACATTAACAGTAACATTGTCTCTGACTACCTCGACATTCTGCAGCCACATAAGATAGAAACAAAAATTTTGTGAAACTTTTAAATGAGAGTAAATGTTTTTAAGTGAGAGTACACCTATTTTCCTTGAGACGTTTATCTGGTGTTTAACTTGCCAACTACGCATGATTAATGCACATTTTCTGTCCAATCAAAATTATCCTCATAGACCAAAGTATAAAATAACATATTTATAGTTATTATCAAATTGTCTTGTGGTTTATTTCTGCTTATTTCTGTTTATTTCTTACTACAATATTAATACCATTTTGGTTGCTTCATTACTACTGTGTATAAATCTTATGCCAGTTATTTTTCTTATTTTGTCATACATCAAAATTAAAACTAAACTAAACACAGTGAGTTATCTTAAATCAAATAAAGTCAAAAAACAGGGAGATGCTGCTGGAAGCTGTTTACTGTGAAACAGCTCCAAGAAGATTTACTGTATGTTTGTATTTACTTACAGTAGATAAACTTTGCAGAGGGAAAAGGACTATCTTTACTTTCACATACTCTGACCAGGAAGCAGAGAGCACATTACTACACAAGAGTTTTGTCCAGATAACAAAATAATAATTATTTCATTACAGTTCAAGTACAGCCAATGAAAATTTTGTCGACAGATAGCTGTAGGCAGTTTCGCTAATTACTTTGCTACTTGTCTCGGCAACTGAGTGGTTTTGTCCAGACATTTCCTTCTTTCCTCTCCTGCAGCAGTGAAGTGTCTCAACAGAAATGTCTCTGTTAGTGTGGTTGTATGATAACAGAAATGGAGAGAGAGAGAGAGAAACGGTGACATCAACATATTTCAAAAATGTCCAATTGCAGACTGTTACACAAGGCTCCACCTGACGGAAAGAAAAATACAAGAGCATTGATACTAATTAATAAGTATTTCAAGATGTCAGAGTGTGCTGCAGGCATCATAGTTAACATTCACAGTATTAGGTCAAGCATACTAAAGGAAACCACATGTCGGTAATGCAATGAATTTGAAAAAAAAAAGTATTTATCTATATTAGTATCCAGACTGAAACTGAGGAACTGAAAATTTGGTTCTTATCGTTCCTTGCTTGTTGAGACAAAGATGTATTGAAGACATAAGACAGAGACAGAGAAATGTCTCTGGTGTTTGTCAAAAAAACTCTGTTCAACTTTTCTTACAAAATATGATACATCATCCAGCCCCAGTGTGAAAACTAGCATAGTGTGTCACAGCATGTGAAATAAAGCCATAGTTAGATTATATATAGAACAGTTTGCCCAAAAATCTGTCATATTTTTGTCCGTGTGATATCAATAAATGCATGGCAAACCCTGTTGTACATGAAATAATGCTTGCTGGTGTCACTATTGACGTTTTTTTTGTGTGTGTGTGTTTGCTCTTCTCTTTCAGAACTGCATGCATGGTGATCTCCGGCTCTGGGTGATCCTCAGTCACCATGAAAGAGTAGGAACTCAGCTCTCCAAGGGAAATGGCTTGTTTTGTAATATCCTTGCCCTGCTACCTGCCGTATGACTCCAGCTGCCTCTGAAGGGCCTGTCAGCTGTTTATGGGAACTACTACAGTGTTCGCACTTTTGAGGATTTAAGCTTTTCCAGGGCATCACTTTTTTTTTTTTTTTAACCCCACTGTTAAGTCGAAGCAGCAACGCTTTGCGTTAGAGTGGGGAGGCGTCGAGACAATGGCGAACAACTCGTACAGTGGGGTGAAGAACTCCATGGTGGAGGCCAACCACGATGGAGACTTTGGCTGCACGCTCAAAGAACTGCGCTCCTTAATGGAACTGAGGGGCACGGAGGCGATAAACAAAATTGGGGAAACTTACGGGGATATTCAAGGACTCTGCAACCGATTAAAAACAGCACCTATAGATGGTACAGTAACACTTCCACTACACTCAACATGATGACTGTTGTTTAATTGGATCAAATACAGGATGTTTTCCCAACAGTGCTAGTAGCAAATACTGTTGGAATGCTAATGTGGTACACACATAGTTTAAGAGGCGTGTCATTAGCAATGCCATCCACATTGTGGATACCTTGACATCACTTCCTTGGAAAACTCATATGCCAGACAGGTGGCCAGGCAGGCTGGCTCTGACCTGGGCCAGTCCTGCTCTATTTCAAGGCCTGTGGATATGTCCCTCACACCCTCCCTCTCTCCCATTTCACCTCTGTGTCTCTTGTGTGTGCGCGTCTGTGTGTGTGTCTGTGTGCGAGCTTCAGACAGACCAGCTGTCTGCCTGGGCACAGCACCAGGCTGCAGGCAGGTCAGTGTCCCACATGTGGCGGACAAAACAGGAGGGTTTAAGGCTGGGAAGTAATGACTTGAACATGTTAGGGAAGGAGTGAGTTCATCTTTTGAATAGCTCTTCTCTGTTCCTCTTTAGTCACCAAAAATCTTCACCATATATGAGAAGACCATGCCAAGAGTTTTGGAAAAATTACATGTTAGGTTACAGTAGAGCACTATGGGACAGTGACAGCACCTCTTTTTTTTTTTTTTCCTTTTTCTACCACTCTTGCACTCTGTCTCAGTTCGTCTCTCTATAGACAGTCTGCCTAATCGCCAGTATGACCTTGACTGAACTCTTATGGGAGGGGATTTTCAGTTTGATCCCAGATTAAAACAGCACCGCATATTCACTGTAGCAGCAACAGTCCTCTGTATGCCGTGTCCCAAAGCAAGGAAAAAATTCCCTGGGCTTCGTCTAACCAAAAGGAATGCTGTAAATGCCAGGCTATACGACAGAACAAATCATCTCTTAATCTAGCAGGAATCATTACCTTACTATTTAACTCTTGACTTTTAATTTATTGAAATGACACAAGTTTACAAGATACACCATGCTGTTGTTTTCTGCTTTCCATGTCTATTATACAGCCCGATAAACCATTGTCTCAACTTTGAGGAGAAATTGCTGAATAGGAATTTGGCTGTTGAGAGAACGTGAGTTGTCCAAACATGCATGTGGCTGTGTCAAGTTGGTGAACCTAAGAGTCCTGTCATATTTGTAGTGTGAGTGACAGTCGTAGTTTCATAAGTGCAAGTGTACTTGTCCTCCCCTGCTCATTCTACCAAGATTATGCTACAAAAAAAGAATGTGGCTGGTTGGAGCCCATTAGGTTTTCAATACTTTTTGCTATCAAGCACCAGTGTATGAGTAGGTAAGGTAATATTCAACCTCTCTTGTAGCTGTGTTGTCAGCAGACTGTATGATTTAAAACTGAGAGAATATTATATTGTTTTTAGTTTTCTACTGAAAATAGATATTTAGAAAAGTTTACTCTCCACCCTGCAAATTCAAGGCAGCTTTTATTCAATATTTAGAAATGTTTGTTTTTACTTCTGCAGCCCACGGCACTGATGAGCTTGAATAGGTTCACATTTTGTTTCCCCTCGCAGCAGGTGCTGTTCCACTTGGTACACAGCCACTAAGTTTTGATACTTGCAGTTTCAATCAGCTCATTCGTCATGGGCTTGGGAAATTAAGCCATCATTTAAGATTACAGGAGCTTGACAATTGAAAAGGGATTTCTAATTAGTTGGATGGTCATTTCTCGAACCTCTTAAGCCAATCCTTTGCTAATCCTCCACATTTCCAAGCTTTTTTTTTTTTTTTTTTTTCTTCACCCAAATAAGTTTGACTGAACTTTCCTGTTGCAGCTTTGGATAAGTTTACCAATCTACTTTAACCTGTTTTCAGAATGTAAGACTTTAAAGCATGACCTGTTTGGAGTAGGCTAAATGTAATTAATCATTGCACTGCCACAGCTATTTATGCTACCACATAAATCTGGGTAACACCAAAGATCTCCCAAATTCAGCTAGATTTCAATTCACTGGGCTGTGATTTGATTTAATGTGGGCAAGTAACATATCAATACATTGAGTTTGAAAAGAATGAACTATGCTCACTGTATAATGTGCTTTCTAAATGCAGTGCTGCATTGTAGTGAAATAACGGTAAAGCATGAAGGGCATTTGTCACCGATTTTAAAATAAAAAAATAAATAATAAAAAAAAAATCATCGAAACTAGGATTTTCTCTTTTTTTCCAAGTTAGTCATTTAAACATACGTCCTTCAAAATATGCTGTGCCTCTCAAAAAGGCCCTGTTTCAATAGTGGTGAAGATCCCCTTGTGCGGTGGAAAGAGACAGCTCACTAATACCTGTAGCTTTGGCAGTTGGCCTGGTGTTATTTGTATGAGCTCAATTCCTTTGTGCATGCCGACTGTTTTTTTTTTTTTTTCTTTTTGGAGCCTTCTCTGTGTTAGTAAGTAACCACGATGATAAAAGTACTAGTTTCGCCTCAGTTCTGCTCTTCTCTATCTCTCTCCTTTTTTTCTAGTAGCATAGTCCCTTATGTAAATTTCAATAACATTTAAAGGGGAACTGTTTTTACACATCAAAACCGTCATGGGGTAATACTACTCTCCGCTTGTGAAAACAGTTGTATAATGTGCTCTGTGGCAAGCCTCGGAAAATAATGCCAGTGATGTCACCAGGGTTACTTTGGCTTGGTCTCGGAGATTACACATTTCTAACTGGAAGCCTGCATGACATACTCGGGCATGGAGTTTGAAAGACATGGGTATTGATTTGGCTTGTAGGGTATAATGAAAAGGGAAGTGTAGGAGGCATGTTTTTTGCAAAATGACTCATACATTGGACATTTACAACTGAGTTAATGGGTGTTCTCACTGTATCAATTCTGCCGGCATTATGATTGCAAAAAATTAGTTTGGCAGAGCTGGTGTACTTACTGTATGGGCTCTTCTTATTTTTCATGGTCTTGCTTGAGGAGTTAGGATGTCTGAGCCTCTGCCACATCAGTTGTGACCATTATTTATTTATTTATTTATTTATTTATTTTATCCGTCTCTTGTGAGTCCCCCATCTGTGTGTAAGAGCAATACTAAACCACTGGAGTACTGTTTTAACAAAATTCCCACCCTTTTACCACATTTTCTCAGCATTGAATATCACAGCTCAGGGTCATAGTATTGTAATCCTAAGTGTACCCAGATGTCTGCATTAAGCTGGAAGTTGCTGACATCTTGGCACTCACAGCTGTTTTTGCTCTAATGCAGTACAAAGTTTGGTCAAGCGGAGCGGCCATAGACGCCCGGAAGGGACTCTTGTGAAGTTGAAGGGGGAAAAAAAACAGAGGTGTCGAACGTCTGTCATTTTTAGCTGTAATATTGGACAAAATGAAATTACACTACAGTATAAATATTTTCAGAAAGCCCTACTAGCACAGCAGCATTTATTTTCTCCCAATCAGACCCTCCTGTTTCCTCTAAATAATGAGTCTCATCCAATGGGCAAGGCCACTTCACATCAATATTATTGACAGTGTTCCCTTATTTTTCCCTTTCGCAGTTATTCCCTGTTGATTGCTATTTTAATGTAGTCAAATATTTGGGTTCCAGCCTATTGATCCAATTGACTGTGAGCTGAGAGGCTTCCACATTTGGACTGTAATTCATAAAAGCTGACAGGCTCCCAGTATCTGTCATACCAGACACCACACCCCCTCATTCAACGGGAAGGTTCAGACTGTTAAATGATAGTTTACTCTTTATAATTTAGGGGGCTGGCGTAGCTTGTCTTCATGTCTGAATTCAAATGATGTGCTTTGATAGGCTTTGCCAGTAAGTGGATATAGCATATAGCCAGCCCTTCTTCCCTGTACTGTGGAACTGTGGAGGTATGGTGATCCACTCGTATTAATTCCTTGCTTGAAACCTTTGAAAGTACAATTGGTTTCTTGTGTATCCTTGTAGTAAGTTATCTAAGGTGGGAAATGGTGGCCTAGATTGTGGCTTTTCATATTGTTTTTAGTGGTTTTAGAACATTCATCTGTGAAGTAAACAAGAGTTAAAATCTGATTTATGTTATTTATGCCACTTTGAGCAGTGATAAATCACAGACTCAGATCACAGTACATCGGAGTACAGATAGTACAGTACAGACATTTAGTGTTTGTGCAGACACATGGCCTTAATGTAATTTGCAGTCTAGCCTGCTTCTCCTGCACAACAATGATGATAATAATAACAATAATAATAATAAACTTAATTTGGGCTTTATATGGTTAAAACATTTAAGTACTATGATTAAGCAGTAAAATCAGAAAAAATAAAACAGAATAAAATTCCCCTAGTATAAGATTAAAAATAAAAATAAAAATAAAACAATAGGCAGAAGGATAAGAAGAATAACCATCTGAGTTTGCTCTCGGGGTTGCAGGGAAATAATAATTCTGCAATGTAGCTGGGTGCTAAGCCAAGCTTAAAAGGTAAGCAGTAAAATCTTAAAACCAATTCTAAAATTGATTTGTAACCAGTGGGTGATATGATCTTGTCTTCTAGTATTTGTTAAAGGCCGTGCAGCTGCGTTTTGTACCAGCTTTGTACAGCGAATTACAGTAATCACACCAAGATGATATGAAAGCATGTATGACCTTCTCAAGATCAGGTCGAGAGAGAAAGGACTTTTTTGAGATGCTCCTCAGTTGAAAACATGAGTGAAGGACTTTTGCTGCTTTTCAAATGTGAGGTCACTGTCAAATATTACATTTGGCATTTGTAGACAGGGAGCCAAGGTGTTCATTTAGCTGGAGAACATTTTGGGATATCCAGCACTTTATTTCTGACAGACAAGATGATAAATGATGAAAGTTGCCTTCTTTGCTGGTCTTTAATGGGACATAAATTTGTGTGTCATCTGCATAACAATAGTATTGAATATATATCCCAGAGGCAGCATATACATACAGAAAAGGAGGGGGCCAAGCATAGAGCCTTGGGGAACACCACATGTCAGAGGGGCCACCGAGGAAGAGACATCACTGGTCATAACCGAGAAAGTTCTGTTTGATAAGTAAGATTTGAACCTGATGCCAACATAAGCTTGCCAGGTGTAGCGTTATCTTATTCAATGTTTTTCCCAATATTCCTGAGTAGGGTGGTGATACTAGTTTCACAAAAGTGTACTACCAAAACACATTTTTTGTATTCTGTGCATGACAACATTAATTTTTGTAAGAGGAATGATCATGCTATATAAATGAGGGTGCAGCACAATTGTAAAGCCAACGCCAAGCAAAGCCCTCCTCATTACACCCAATATGCCCTGATCACCTGCAAATGGAAAAGGAGCATGAGGCAGTAAAGCCTCAAAATGACAATGATAACCATGTAATGGAAGTCTAAAAACAACTCAACGTAATTTTAGTAAAATTGCAAGAAAAATAAAAGACTCACCTCCTAGAAGTAACCAGAAACTATATTTTTTTTTTTGCATTTTGGAAGACTTCTTTCCCTTTTGTTCTTCCACTTGTTACAGGAAAATACTTTTCCTTGTATCAGTTGCTACCCAGTGGGTACCGTCATGTAAACCTGCGTAATCCAATCTTCACATGATAAATGTAATGCAATGAGTCATAGCATTACTTTTATCATGTATCATGACTTGAGCAGAGTTGATGGAAATCCCTTAATCCAGTTATCCTAATTACACTCAGATGAGCATAATATCATATTAATAAACTCAGACTTGCGGATATGTATAAACACTTTTGTCATATTTAAGTGTGTCACAAAGGTCACAGAGGACATCCAAAATACTGAATGACGTAACCAACAATGTCTCAGATTCAACTTAGTTGTTAAGCAGATTTGTCTGCATAAACTTATGGCTTATGAGAAATGACAAGAACTATGTAAATGTTCTGAGCGACACCTATTTGTATATCATCTACATATGTTGACTGAAAATCTTTTCACGCACTGGTGGCATTCGGAGAGGAACTGAGGACTGCGTAATAGTGTTGCACTAGTGACAGTAACTGTTGTCTTACTTGCAGTTCTTATGCCTACATCAGTTGAAGGTCGAATGATCCAAAAACCCTCATTTCTCAATGAAGCTTGTAGACCGTACTTTAACTGGTATATTATGCACGAAATGTACATTTTCTCTTGCAAGTAAGATTTCTTTGAAGTTTTTTGTCCATTGACGGGGTTGTCTCATGCCTCTCTGCCGACAATTATGTGAAGGCAGTAAAGAAAAAAAACCAAAAAACGTCCCTATTTCATTTGATTGTGACAGACCCAGAGTGAAGGCTTACCTTGACCCCTCACTGGTGGTTAAAATGACAGTACTCACAGGGGTCAGCTGGGGACAAGCATCCAAATTAAATGGTTAATGATTAGCTGCTTGACTTGAGACACACTCTGGGTGCTCAAATGATGTGAGGGGCCAAGGCCAAACTATTTTCTGTTTGTGTATCCAATGGAGGGACGACATGTTGATCGTTCCCTGTCACTTGTATTTATTGCACTAATGCAAAGGGAAAATGTGGTGTAAAACTGAACGGAGTATTAGCTGTCAGCATGTTTTCATTAGAGGCATAGAGAATCAAAGCAGACGGTGACAGCCAGGGAGCAGCAACAGGCAGCTATGCAGGATAAACCCCGTAGCCTTTTAATGGAGCTGCGCTGATGAGTCATTGTCATTCTTCTCACCTCCCTCTTAGAAAAGTATGTGTTGTTGCAAGGTTGTAATGTCAATTAACCATGTAACTAGTGACATAGGATTATTTTCTTCTTTTTTTCTCTGCTTCATTAGAGTGAGCAATAGGTAGAAACGGGAAAGGGAGTGTTTTAATTAAACTGATTCTAAAGCCATGATAGTACATGCCTGGCATGTGCCAGTCTGCATGAAAAAATGACTTCTCATTTTAATATGTTGAAGCAATTCACTCAGGAGTAAAGTGTAGTGCTTTTGTCATTGATGCAATTTAATTATGGGCATGTATAATGTTCATTGGTGAGAATCAGCAGGGAAGCAGTAGTTTGGGTTGGCTGTGAATGCACTGTTCATCTTATTTAATTATAGTTTCTGAAATTATTTAGCGCTCAAATGATTAGTAGATTGTTTGATTAGTTAGAAAATTAATCAACTTTGATAACTTTTGTAGCTGTTGGTTACCCTCTTTATTATATTTTAAATGCTAATCGAATTACATCGAAAATAATAGAGAGATTATATTAAAAATACAGTAATAATAAATTACAGCCCTAAAATTGTTGTATTTTATTATATGATCTTGCTGATTACAGTGATGTATAGATTGTTTTGGAATCAGTTCAATTGAAAAATGGTTACCAGTTCTTCAAAGACAGAAATCATGACATTCAAAAAGCAGAAACTTGGAAACAATGAGGTGAACTGCCATGTGCTCGTGGGAATAGAGGGTTCCCTTGATAGTGACTTTTAAAACTGACTTTAGTATCAGTTTCGGATTTGGTAGGCATGTGATCACTTTAACACTCATATAGCAACCCACCTAAAAATCCTTTTACTTCTGGGTAAGTCCCAGTGCACGATATCGTAGTCAAAGGAAGAAACCGTAATAAGGACAGTAAAGCAGGGTGTAGATATTTATTCATCCCATGAGATTGTCAACAGGCAGCCTTAGCTTTCTCACTTAGTCTTTAAGTAGCAAAATCAGTTTCCTTTGCCTGGAAAAAGCAAAAAAAAAAAAGCAAAATTTAACTGCAGCCTCCACCATCAGTTTCTGTACGTACCAGATGAAGAAACGTCCCCTTCACAGAAGAACAATGTACCTTACTCCCTACACTGTTGTCACTGCACAGACTAATTATCCAAATGTGGTGTCATGATTTGCATCGTACCTGTACTTTGTCTGTGTGTGTGTGTGTGTCTGTGTGTCTGTGTGTCTGTCCTTCCCTCTTTCTGTCCATACATTGACCCCACTGATCCTTTTCCCTATTAAGACGATCCTATTCCCAGTGCAGCTTCCCTTCAGCCGTCAGTAGCTCCGCTCTTTATTAGTCTCAGTCCCTTGCACCCTCACCCCGACCCCCACCCACTCCCATCTGCCTGTCAGTAACAGTTTCACACAGTCACTCTTCCCTGGCCCCCAATCCTGCTCCACCTCCTCTCTGCCTCACACACACACACACACACACACACACACACACAGCTCCATCCAGTCTGCACAGCCACCTACACACAGTCAGTCGGCATGAATAGGACTGAAAAACTGTCATGCATCATCAAATGTGCGAAGGCCCTTTTGAATATATGACTGTGCCTTGAATGTGGAGGCATTTGAATGGGTGGCTGCAGAATGCTCTCTGTACACACGGATGAATGGGTCTCAAGCCACCCAGACATGTAATGTGTCAAAGAGATGACTCTATAACAGTACAGCAGCATACATAGGAACCTGTGAGTATAAGGTTGATTCAACCTCTCCAGTCAGCCGGACATTGTATTTAAAAGGCAATTTATGGGATTAGATTTGACCTCTGTCCGCACATTCTCTCGCATGCCCGAAAGAGGTGTAAATGTTTGACATGCCCACAGAATGTGTGTCATTGTTGCCCAGCATTGTCGCCTCCACAGTGTCCTGTCAGAAATGCTGATTCCTTTTGGAGATAATGTTTTTAGAGGCCCAGTGACGAGAGTGCGGCTCAGAGTTTTTTTTTTTAAATTTCGAGTCAAGCTCTCTTCCTGTAAACTAAATATCTACAGTACCACATCCATCTGTTGTCAAATTATGTGGCACATAATTAAGACTTTGCAATATTTAAGTAAAAGTGAAAAGATGTTGTTTGTAGTGTAACAGTTCATGCCAAGATAGATTTTAAAATGAAAATTCCTATGAATGAAATTCTTCTGTCTCTCTCTCTCTCTCTCTCTCTCCGCAGGTCTAAGCGGGCAGCCTGCAGACATCGAGAAGCGGAAAACAGTGTTTGGGCAAAATTTAATACCACCCAAAAAGCCCAAAACTTTCTTACAGTTAGTGTGGGAGGCACTACAGGATGTCACACTGATTATCCTAGAAGTGGCAGCCATAGTTTCACTAGGCCTTTCTTTTTATAAACCTCCAGATGCCGAAAGAGACCGTAAGCAGTCCTCCTTTCTCCTTTTTTAATGATTTATGTTATTTAGGTTATTATTATTATTATTATTGTTATGTTATTATTTAAGGATATTAGCATACTATGTGAGGTGTTAACATGTTTCTTATGCTTGAATAGTTTGGACTTAAGTAATATATTCTATGTTAAACAAATGTTTTTCAGTTTTTTTTTTCATGCATCATTTATCTAGTCATTTCTTAATGGTAAAATGTAATGAATTTCCCTCTCTTCTTAATGATTTGCATTGCTGTGCTGGGATGATGAGGTGATGATGTGGTTGTTGTTACTAATTTGCCCCTATCCATCCGCAGACTGTGGAAAGGCTGCTGGCGGTGCGGAGGATGAAAATGAGGCGGAAGCAGGTTGGATCGAGGGTGCCGCTATTCTTTTGTCGGTTATCTGCGTGGTATTGGTGACAGCATTCAATGACTGGAGTAAAGAGAAGCAGTTTAGGGGCCTCCAGAGCCGTATTGAGCAGGAACAGAAATTTACTGTTGTCCGTGGAGGACAAGTTATCCAAATTCCTGTGGCTGAGATCGTGGTTGGAGACATTGCACAAATAAAATATGGTAAGAGGATATTTTCAGTTCTTAGGATGAATATAATCTCATTCACGACTCATTCAAAAATGATAGCACAATTCTAATTTTGTCAACTTTTGTTCCTCCAAATTGAAGGTTTTTTCTGTGTGTTTTAGGTGACCTTTTGCCTGCTGATGGAATCCTCATCCAAGGTAATGATCTGAAGATAGATGAGAGCTCACTCACGGGGGAGTCGGACCATGTCAAGAAAACACAAGAAAAAGATCCTATGCTGTTATCAGGTAACATGAAGCCTTAAATTTAAGTTTTTAATAGTCCTCTCATTGCTGGTTGTTACCAAAAAGACAATATAGGTTGTGTTTTTTGAAAAATGATTTGATTGACCACATAACTTTGACTGTTAAGTGTTTAGAAATGATCTATAAAACTAATTAATCTGTGTTAATTTAAATTATACAACGCACATAATCTTCAAAGTCTCTCTTTGTGTGAGTTCAGTGTTTATTCAAATTAAATAACATATATAGCATTACATATGGCCTCTGTGCAATTTCATCAAGATGACTTTTTATTCGGTCATGTGCACGAGGAGGTCAACTGACCTAATCTTGATCTTAATCAAGACTTAATCAGTTCACAATGCCATGAGTCATCCAGTGAGTGAGAAACATCCCAAATGCTCCCTAACACAAACATACTTTTAATCAGTAAGGCAGACTCCAAACAATTATGGATGCACTTATGATATGACATCATCAGCTTGTCACACAGGTGCTTTATTGTTGCCGGAAAGTCACTGTTTCAGTGCTTGAGCTGTAATACCGGGACTGTCCCGGTTTAGTGACTTCACAAGATAACAGACAGCTTGTAGACCAACATGTCATCCTGCATTCATAAGCTTCAGAACTATGTAAAGTGTTTCAGTTACATCAACAATCTTTATAAAATATGAAACAAGGGGTTTACTTAAAAAGCTATAAGCAGTTGAAACCAGTGATTGATTTTTTTTTAAGAATTTATCAGCAATCAATATATTACATCACTCCTCTCCTGATGATAACTTGGCTATGCTTTTAAAGAAGACTCTCTCATTTCTACGGCTTTCAAGACTAACTAGAAATATTTAACTTGCATAGTTTTATTTCTACTGTGTAGCAAGTCCATTCCATGTGCACAAACCAAGCTGATTTCTCTGCTCAGTTCCTTTGAAGAAATAGTCAGTTCTGCAGAAACACCTTTTCATCTGGCTCTCTGCCGGCACACCTCCGAGAGAGAGAGGAGTGTACTGTACTGTACTGTGTGTGTCTGTGTGTGTACGTACACACTGCTCCACCACTGCTTTTTGATTTCCCTTAGCTCAGGCTGAATCCCTTCTGCCATCGCTCTCACGAATGAAAGGAAAACATCTTCTAATTAACGGAGACATGAGAGAACCTCTAAATGTTTCTCTCTCTTACTCTTTTATCTTGTCTTTTCTTGTGTTATTGGCTTTTTCTGCGTTATTTTCTTGTGTCCTGAGAGGAATAGAGAGCCAGAGATATTAAACTCTGGTGAAAACCCTGTTGTAGCCTCCCTCTCAGATTTCCATTAATTCACTGAGATTGTCAATTGGCTTTTGATTAAAGGCTGTTGATTAAAGGTTTGTAGGATATTTGCATCAGTGACTGTGTTTCTTTGTCTTTCTACTTGCTAGCGCGGCATTCTTTTGTATTTATCGCCTGCATTTGAAAACCTGCATTTATTTTCTCCATCTTGTGTGTAGCTGAACATCCCACTTGAAAGTCTGGCTAAACCACCCTCTCAGTAAGCAAAGGAATCTAACTCAACATTCAGACTGAACCAAAATAAAAAAGCAAGTCAGAGCAACAAATAAGTGAAATGTTAATTTGGTCAAGCTAAAAGCTAACACAAACGTATAAACAGAGACATGGTATAAGTAATGTCGGAAACAAAGTGAAACATGGCACATTAGTCAGATATTGTACTTACACTTTCCTCACTTACTGACTGTTTTATTTTCCTCTCGTGTCCAAAGGCACCCATGTGATGGAGGGCTCAGGGAAAATGGTGGTCACTGCTGTCGGTGTCAATTCTCAAACTGGAATTATCTTCACTTTACTTGGGGGTGGCGAGGATGAAGACGATGACGAAGAGAAAAAGGAAAAGGAGGAGAAGAAGAAACAGAGAAAAAGTTGGTATCCCCTGGCTTTTTTTTTTACCTTGCTATTTCTATTTGTTTTGATGTGTCTACACCAAAGGTGGACATTTCCATTAACTACCACCAATTTTGCATGTTGTTGATACATCCTCTCCCACTGAGACCTTTTTCTCTATGTTGGAAGCAAAAAAGGGATTGAGCCTGTGTAGAAAAGTGTAGTTTGCAATAGAGTTTGACTACTTGTACGTCTTGAAGTACAGCAGCAAATTCTAAGTTCAGGGTTTCTTTAAATTCTCTTTCTTTATATTTCAAAGGACAGTCCTGTGTTAACTGAACATTTATCATATTGCTGCACTGCTTTATTGCCCTTCTTTGCCTTTCAATCCTGCTAATTTTGTGCTTTTTTTTCTGCCTTTATTAACTCAAATAGAATGTATATAATTTGAGAATATTATACATAAAGAGGGGTATGTAGTAGTACAGATACAGGCACTCCAGTTATTTCCTTACAGCTGCTAACTCCGTGGTGTCTTTTTCCACAGACAAGAAGCAGGATGGATCAGTGGAAAATCGTAAGAAAGGTAAGTTGCTAGCACACACACACACGCACGCACACACACACAAACACACACAAGCATGTATCATTGCCTTACAGCTTGGCGCCTGCCTTTATGTATTAGCCTTTGGTTTTATCAGTGTCCCTCCCCATTTAGCAGCACTGGGAGTCGGTTAAAGCCTCAATCTGTTAATAATTGGCTACAGTGGTTTAATGCAAGTAATGAGGAGTTGCATATTTTGGCATGACCCCGTGTCAGTGTATACTTAGTACTGGCTGTTCTTGCATACCCATTGTACAGTCTGGCCCTCCCTTCTGTCTCTCTCCTCCTTTCTCGTCCTTCCCTGGCACATTGCGCTTTGAGCAGCAGGTGCTACTGAATCCAGTTATAGCGATTAGTGATGAGGAGATTAAAGCCATGCAACAATTCTGGGGCCAGAACATCTGCTTTCCCACCCATCTCTCTCTCTCCGACTCTCCCTCAGGCCCCCACTATTTGATTTCTATTGATGTCCCAATCTGAACTATTCAGAGTCATACTGTAAGACTTGCAGTGGTGTAATTTCAGGCTGACAACAATGATAATGAGGCTGTTTAGCGGTATCTTAGCCAGCTAGCCAGCCTTGCAGTCCTGCTGGGACACTATGATCAGCAGTGCTTGGGTCTGTAACCACCACCCTGGCGCTAGTCCCTGGTGCACAGATTCCCTCTGCCTGCCAGGAATCAACAGTAATCCTTTAGACTGAGATTACACAGGCCATGTAAGTGCAGAACAAGCCACAGTCCACAGCAGCTGCAGTAGCCCAGTGTTAATGCCCCTCCTCTCCCTGCTACACGCATCCACACACAATACCATGTTACAATCCATACCATAGTAATAAAGCTTTTGCATTGACCCGATGGAGAGGGGTTGCTTATGCTTATAAAAGCAAGTCTGCAGAAATGACACAAGACACACACACAGTAATGATATCAACACAAGTTAAGAGAGATGGGAAAGATGTGTCAATTGTCCTGCAGCAGCAACAACAGCAGCAGCAGCAGCAGCCTCAGTGGTCGTCAGAGCTAATGATTTTATCGTGGTGAGTGACACGACAGAGACCAGCCCCTGCTGGCCTGCCGGCTGCCTTTCCTCCCTCTTTTGCCATTAGAGGCTTTACGTCTCCAAGGTTACCTGGTTAGATGTGGGTTTGGGATTCCCGTCAATTCTGCAAGCAAGCAAGGGAGGGAGGTCCTGAGGGATGTTGAGGAACAGATGACGGAGATTTATGGGAATTCAACTGGCAACTGCTGTGGCTGCTGTCCAAAGATGATGTGATTCCACAGATCCCAGTGCTACCAGCTGGCTAACCTGTTCTTTAAATCTCTAGGTGGGAGTATGGTAATTACACCTCCAAATCTGTCATCTAATTACTGTGCAGTCAGATCACTGCAAACATAATTACAGTGACATTTCCCAAGTTCCATGGATTAAAAGGGGAGCAAAAAAAAAATCATGTTAAAATTTTTGAGTGATGACATCTCATGTCCTCTCGGAAGTCACTTTTCATAAATCAGTTATGTTCAAATGTAGTGCTTCACTCTCTTATGTTGACAGATTCCCATAATCCAGAATTTTTCTCACAGGGCTCTGAAGCAACTTGCAGTGACTTCTTATGTCAGATAATTAAATAACTGGAAATAAAATCTAGTTCAAAATTGTTGATCCTCTCGTTCTAGTTATCAAAACCTACATGGGAAATCTGGAAAAAACTTATTTTCTGAATATTTAAGATGAAATTGCTCCAGTAAAATACAGATTATTGTTGTTACTGGAGTTAATTCATTCACTGGTGTGGCAGCAAAAGATTGAGAAGACGGTTTCATTTCAGGTCTTGCAAATATAAGCAAATAGGCTGATCTAAATGTTATGTGGTGCCAGACTATAGAATAAGAGCTTCTTTGTTCTTTGGCATATGCTGATTTGTTACAACTGCTAAACTGGTTTGATCAGAAAGTGTGATTTCTGGAATCAGCTTGAATATGAATATAATGTTGTTTTTTTTAAAAATATCAAATTGTGTACATTATATTTGTGTACACCACCTGATACCAGTAAAATGTAAGTACTGTAAATGGCAGGTCACTGCATTCAACAACTTTTTCTTGCTCTTTGCTGTAGCTAAAGCACAGGACGGTGCTGCAATGGAAATGCAGCCTCTGAACAGTGATGAGGGAGCTGATGCAGAGGAGAAGAAGAAGGCCAACCTGCCAAAGAAAGAGAAGTCTGTTCTCCAGGGCAAACTTACCAAACTAGCTGTACAGATTGGCAAAGCAGGTGAGTCAAACAAAAACATTTGATTCTGGCACAGCTGAATGCTACAGATTGTACTACATACTAACTTTATGGGTCTATACTCTTTTATCCCTTCATTCACTATCTCCTATATCTCCAATTTCCTGTAAAGTTTTCTTCTCAGAATTAATCCCATTAGAAATAACATATTGGTAAATAATATCTACAGGGTTTTTTTCTCCAGTGTGACAAATCACATTTATGATTGATTACCAACCTCTTTCTTCCAAATCTCTCATTCCCTCCAGGATTGGTTATGTCGGCCATCACCGTTATCATCCTCGTGGTGCTGTTTGTAGTAGACACCTTCTGGATCCAGAATTTACCCTGGATCAAGGACTGCACACCCATTTACATTCAATTCTTTGTGAAATTCTTCATCATTGGCGTCACTGTACTGGTGGTGGCAGTTCCTGAAGGCCTCCCGCTTGCTGTGACAATCTCCCTGGCATACTCTGTTAAGGTAAAGTCTCCTAGCCAAGTGACCTGTGCCCAGTGCTGACCAGCTTACATTTCAGCCTATTAAAACTAGCAGGCCAGGCTGTTAAGACAAGGAGACTTGGCTAACTGATACCCTAAAGCCAAGCTATGATCCCCTTTGCTGGAGTTGTTAGCCAACAGAAGGCTTTATCCAATCAAAACGCTATTAATTTCAATCTTAGCGTAGCCTTTGTACATATTTCTTTGTTCTAATTTCTGTTTTGTACAAGCTGGAGTTATGTTAAACTCAGAAAATGTATGGTTGCACAGTTTGTAATTTCTCCTTGAATTTACAGAGTTTAGTTTCCTTTTATCAATTTATATCTTGTTTATCTTTGTACAGAAAATGATGAAAGACAACAACCTGGTGCGTCACTTGGACGCTTGTGAGACCATGGGCAACGCTACTGCCATCTGCTCTGACAAGACTGGAACACTGACCATGAACCGCATGACTGTGGTGCAGGCATACATTGCTGAAAAACACTTCCGGAAGGTCCCTGAACCGGAGAATATCCCCTCCTCCATTTTAGACATCTTGATTCTTGGCATAGCAGTCAACTGCGCCTACACTACTAAGATCATGGTAGGTCTGAGAAAAGCACTATGGCTCTAAAATACATTTTCTATCACTTGGAATATTGTTTTTGCCATGAATTTGTCTTCACGCCTCTTCCTTTAGCCTCCAGAGAAAGAAGGGGGCCTGCCTCGCCAGGTGGGTAACAAGACCGAATGTGCCTTGCTGGGCTTTACTGCTGACCTGAAGCGTGACTACCAAGCTATTCGCAACGAGATCCCTGAAGAGAAACTTTACAAGGTCTACACCTTCAACTCAGTCCGCAAGTCTATGAGCACTGTGTTGAAGTTGGCTGATGGCAGCTATCGTATGTTCAGCAAAGGGGCCTCAGAAATTCTCCTAAAAAAGTAAGAAACCTGTTTTTAATCTTTAATGTTCACTCTGTATTTTGCTTTATATATTGGACTTTATCTTTATATGTGTGTCTCTCTTGGAATTTTATACTATTCTGACCAAACAGACGACAAATTATTCTAATCAATGAAAGGTTATTCTTTTGGGGTTTTTTTTTACTTGTTACAGCTGGCCAGACTTTGCAGTAAATGATATGTGTAATGTCTTAAGCAGCTAAGAAGTTCAAGTGCGTCCCACCCAAGCCCCTTACTTTGCGACTTAAAAACAGGCACTGAGAAAATGAGCTGGTAACAACTCTGTAAGCCTCTTAACCAAGCAGGCTTCTTTTTAACCCACAGAGGGCTTAGTGTGACTTCTTACTACTGCAGCTCACCATTCAAATGCTTTGTCTTTGCCTCTGCCCCCTTACCCTGTTATGTCATCTAAATTATTTTTTTACCATTTACTTTTATGTCCCTAACTCCTTCTTCACACATATTTCTCAACTACCTTATTTCCTCTCTTCCTCCTTTGCTCCTGTACTTCTTGTTTTTTTTCCCCCCTTTTCTACCCTTATTCATATATCTTCTTTTTCCCCTCTCAGGTGCTATAAAATCCTGACAGCAAACGGTGAGTCGAAGGTGTTTCGGCCACGGGATCGAGATGACATGGTTAAGAAAGTGATCGAGCCCATGGCCTCGGAAGGCCTGAGGACCATCTGCCTTGCATACAGAGATTTCGCTGCCTCTGAGGGTGAGCCTGACTGGGACAACGAAAATGATATCCTCAGTGGACTGACCTGCCTCTGTGTGGTGGGCATTGAGGACCCCGTTAGACCCGAGGTTAGTGGTTGATGCACGTCAGCGTGAGGTTAAGTAATACTGTGTCAGCAGTTTTTGAACAAGAAGACTGACGGACTGACACCGCTATGATGCATCGTAACTTCCAACCAGTATCGGATATTTTGTCATGTTTGAAAGAGAACTTTGCTTGCTAGAAGTACTAATGACGCTTTCACATTACAGGGATAGTATCACAAATATAGCTTAGAACAAGAACTTTGATATACCTAGTGATATGCAAAACTAAAATGCATTTCCTCATTCATTGTTTCCACTTTTTATTTCAGGTCCCAGATGCTATCAGGAAATGCCAACGTGCTGGCATCACAGTGCGGATGGTGACTGGGGACAACATCAATACAGCTCGAGCCATTGCCACCAAGTGTGGCATCCTACAGCCTGGAGACGACTTCATTTGCCTGGAGGGGAAAGAGTTCAACAGAAGGATACGCAATGAAAAAGGAGAGGTGGGCCACAGCAAAATACTGTACCTCAGATACTGTTGAAAACTTACTTTTGGGATACTATTAGTTATTTGTTTCATGTTTCTAGATTGAACAAGAACGCATTGACAAGATCTGGCCCAAACTACGAGTACTGGCTCGCTCTTCCCCCACAGACAAACACACTTTAGTCAAAGGTAATTCTTTCTTTCTGTACTTTTTTTCCCAGTATGGGTTAAACAAATGAAAACTGTTTTGTTGTCACTAGTTTGTTGTTTTAGGCTTCAGAGGTTTCATTTTACAAACCTGTTTTACTTTCCTAGGTATTATTGACAGCACAGTGATAGAACAGAGACAAGTAGTAGCAGTGACAGGAGATGGTACAAATGATGGTCCTGCATTGAAGAAAGCTGATGTTGGCTTTGCCATGGTGAGTTTTCAGTGTTTACTATCTTTAATTAGACTCGAATTCTAATAAATAAATCTAATAAAAAAATAACACAGGTCATTTAATACCTGCAACAGCCTGATCCCATCAGTAATACATTGAAATGTGGTTGTCAGCTTGGAAGAAGCCCAAACATTATTTGCTAATTGGGCCACAACGGTAAATTTTGAGCAGTAGTGGTCATGAGAATGTTAAATATGTTGTGATCAGGCGTAGACAGATCCTTGATCATCTCTTCATCTCCAGGGTATTGCCGGCACAGACGTGGCCAAGGAGGCATCTGACATCATTCTGACTGACGACAACTTTTCCAGCATAGTCAAAGCCGTCATGTGGGGACGCAACGTCTACGACAGCATCTCCAAGTTCCTTCAGTTTCAGCTAACTGTCAATGTGGTGGCTGTCATCGTAGCATTTACGGGAGCCTGCATCACACAGGTTTGGCACCAACTGAGCTTGTTTCACTTGGTTAAAAAAAAGGCAGTGGTCTCTAGTGTGAGGGTGGTAAACTTGTTAAACTGTGAAATGGGTTATTCAGTAATTCACACTTTGCCTTAACAGCACTGGAATAGTTACAGCTGGCAATGTCAGACTGAAATAGCTCAGATCAGTGAAGTTTCCAGTTCACCATAGCCTCACCATGGAGATCCAGCTGTAAAATCTGCAGGGAAACACAGAGCCTAATATAATTTTGTAAATATGCAAACATCTGTCCTACACCCTCAAATTTGCTCATCTAGAGTATTTTGTTTAAGTGGCCGATTCATTGAATTTCCTCGTGCATAAGATATTATAAGCAATTGTGAATTTCCTTAATGATTTCTGTCTTTTGTAGTCAACATGTGGTGTGTTTTCCAGCCTAATACACAACTTTAAGAGCTATCTTTTCTATCAGATTCATATTAAACACTTAATTTATTTTCCAGCCGTAATTATCTGTGCAATTTCCACACAAATCTAGTCCTCATTTTGCTGATAGCACTTATAGAATCTGTACAGACACTGAAATGGCTGTCATTTCACTTGAAGGATTTTATCCCATCAGCCTTTAGACCTCACGTCAAAACACACAGTCGTCAGTGCTCATACTGCCTCTGCGTAAAAACTTGGACTCGAATAATTTGTTTTCCACATTCTTGTCATTTGAAATACCAGAAGATGGTCTGAATTTGTGTTATTTGAGATATTATGTGAGACAGTGATGAATCATGTCGATGGTTTATTATTTTCTATTTGTCACTCTGGTCCCCTCCTCCTCCTCCTCAACCTAATTTGCTGCCTCTCTCGCTCTCTCTCTCTCTCTCTCTTTGCCTCCAGGACTCTCCACTGAAAGCTGTGCAGATGTTATGGGTCAACCTGATCATGGACACTTTTGCTTCACTAGCCCTGGCCACAGAGCCCCCCACAGAAGCCCTGCTGCTAAGGAAGCCATATGGCCGCAACAAGCCTCTCATTTCTCGCACAATGATGAAGAACATCCTGGGCCAGGGAGTGTACCAGCTAATCATCATCTTCACGCTGCTCTTTGCCGGTAAGAAGCTAAGTGTAGTTCTCTATATATTTTTGTGTGCATTTACTGGAAAAATCCCTCAGTTTATCATAACAACTTCTCTCTCTCCGACTGCTCTGTAGGGGAGAAATTGTTTGACATTGACAGCGGAAGGAATACACCCCTCCACGCCCCGCCTTCTGAACACTACACCATTGTCTTCAATACTTTTGTACTGATGCAGCTTTTCAACGAGATCAATGCCCGCAAGATCCATGGTGAAAGGAATGTCTTTGAAGGCATCTTCAACAACCTTATCTTCTGTAGTATTGTCTTTGGTACCTTCATTATCCAGGTAAAGTAGACTTGAGTCTTCTGTGGCTAACTTGTTAGGATTTTTTCCCTCTCAAATGCAAAATTTCTCCTCCTGCACCTGTAAAAAAAAACCCAGCACTGTAACTGTGATAATGAGGCATCTTTTCAAGGTAGTTAATGCAGTCTTTCTCAGTGGAAACTTGTGTGAAATTCCAACCCAAAAATCATACAGTGCTCTGGATTTGGAACAGTTTTATGCACTCCACAGAACAGAGTATCATATTTCTCTCACCAAATATAAGCTTGGCCAGAGTATGAATGTGCTTGGTGACTAATACATTTAAAAAAATGCCCCATGAGACTTAAAATTGCTCTCTCTAATTAATTCCACCTCTCTCTTCCTGCTCCTCCAGATCGTCATAGTGCAGTTTGGCGGGAAGCCGTTCAGCTGCGTCGCTCTGACCATTGACCAGTGGCTGTGGTGCACTTTCTTAGGTTTTGGCTCTCTACTATGGGGACAGGTATGATGTGACAATAAAGCTGAGCTTCACCTTTTTGTTGGCCTGTTGCAAAAATATGGCATGACACTGCCCCCCTGTGTTGGAACTGGCTCAGTGGGTATGTAATGGTTGTGAGGCAGAGTAACAGTATGTTGTAATGCAGGGAAGGGATGGACACAGATATTTAAATAAATCATGTTGTGTAGTTATACTGAACATTACAAAAAATTTGATTAAGCTTATATTTGTATGTAGCCAGCTGAATTAGTTGGCCACAGTGTCAAAGAACTTTTACTTATTTTTCCTGTGAACACATTTTTATCAGTGCTGAATTATATTATTAGATTTTGTTTGTTAAGTTAAAATTAATTACCTGTTTGTAATTACTGACTGTGAGAGATGAAGGGGTGCAGACTCTCCACCATGAACGTTTGATATAATTCTTTCCATCTAGTTTGCTCAGGATGTCCAGACTCATCCTACAGAGCAGTGCACATAATAAGTCATATGTACTCTCATTAATTAAAAAAAGATTTATTCTTCACAAGGCACAAATAAACATGGCAGCACTGAAAGGTCTGTGTGCCTGATAGAAATAAAGATTTTCAAGTAATCCTGGATTAGAGTTGCTTCAATAATTAAATGAAGGAAGTGTAAGAATCCTGCTTTTCTTCCTTCTTGTGATCTAAATCTGTCACTTCCCTGTGGAACGGGCTTGAAGATTTGGAGCAAACCAGACAACTTCAAACCGACTCACTCACACGTACCATCGGCAGCTCGTTTTACAGGATCGCTGGCTGTGATGCGCCCAGAAATGTGGCAAATAAAATGTCACCTGAAGGGATATCAATACACTGTAAGTCAGTGTTGTTCATATACATCCTGATGTCTTCTAGGTAATCTCTTCGATACCCACCAGCCGCTTAAAATTCTTGAAAACGGCGGGCCATGGCACCCAGAAAGAGGAGATCCCAGATGAGGAGCTGGAGGAGCTGGAGGACATGGATGAGATTGACCACGCCGAGCGGGAGCTCCGTCGCGGCCAGATCCTCTGGTTCCGAGGCCTCAATCGCATCCAGACTCAGGTAACAATCTACGAACCTTCCCGCGTAACAACCGACACCACACCCAACACCAAGGGAATCAAAAGCCATAAACCCTTTAACTCTCTATTGCTCTTCCAGCTTAAAATCTATGTTTTGTTCTCTCTCTTGGCATTCTTATAGAATGGCTTGTGCCCTAAAACACAAAGGCCCTTTCTCTAATTGTTCTGTTCCGCTTCTGAGCTAAAGCAGGTTCCTATGCCTATTTCTGACTTGATCTGAACCTGTCTGCTAAAACACAAGTAGTTTGAAGGTACTGATGAGAAGCAAATGAACTGGATTGGATGGAGAGCACGTAGAACAGCTGAATGTTGAAAGAATATTGGCATGGCTCTAGCTGGAAGTATGGACGGATTGTGCAGAGAAAAGAGTGAAAGTGAGGTCAGATTTTGGCGTCAGAGCTCCCTCCGATCAGTGCCTTGAAACCCAACTATCCCCTTTTTTCCTCTCTCTTTTTAACTATAATGCCTAAAATCCTATTTCCAAGTGACATTTTTTCTATGGTTACTGGTGCCTTTTCTTTATTTTTTCTCTCTTTTCTCTCTCCTCTGGCTGTGTTGTGTTTTATTTCCTCTGGGCTTTCTCCTGTCACGCTGTCTGATTCTTTGCAGATGGATGTAGTGAGTGCGTTCCAGAGTGGAACTTCCTTTCAGGGGGCTCTAAGGCGGCAGGCCTCCAACTCCAGCCAACAACAGCACGATGTAACCAATGTTTCTAGCCCTACACATGTAGCCTTTTCTACTACTACCACTACTGCCACTGCCGCCAACACCGCTTCTGCCACTGTGGGGTGTGAGTGCGTGTTCTCCTCTAGTGCATGAGACTTTTTATTTCTTCTGTTCTTCTAACATCTTCCTCCTCCACTCTCTTCTCACCTAACGTTGACACTTTTACTCTCTCATGCTTCTCCTAATGTTCCCCCTGTTTTCTTCAAAAAAAAAAAAAAAAAAAAAGAGAGAAAAAAAAAAACCACATCTTCCATATTGCTTCGATAACACTGCTGTGTATATATATATATATATGTACCCTGTAACCAGGTCGCTTCTAGCGTCAAGGTGTTTTCTCTGTGTCATCATGTTTTTCTGTTCTGCTTCTGCTTTGGTCTCACACATGGAAAGGTTTTACTGTTATCTTGGGGGGGATGATGTGCATTTACTATTTGACAGAAAAAGTTATATTCTGGATTGACAGTCACCAGGTTTGTCTGCAGCTGCCTCAGTCTGCTCTGTGCCCCCTGTAGCACTCATGGGTCTGTGTCGCAGCTCTCTAGTCCCTAGTCGGGTAAATGTTTTGAGTATATGCCCATGATCACGGTCTAAAACGATAGAGACAAACCTTGACATGGACCTCTATGAGAAAATCTATCAAAGTGTCAGTGGATGTCCTGTCAGTCGGTGCTTAAATAATGACCTTTTCTTCTTCAGCTGTGGCTGTTCGTGACCTCTGGGAGTTTGCCGGTGAATTACTGCGGAGAAGAGGAAGTGTTAAGAGGGAGGAAAGGGCTCCAGTGACACCCTATATCAGATAATGAGCTGCATTTCCATAGGAGAGTTTGTTTGTGTGTTTGGATGCAAGATTATGCAGTTTTGGAAGATAACTGTGGAGATCCCACTATCAAATGAACTGTAACGACTCGAGGACGAGGGCCTTTCCTCTTGACCGTGCCCTTAAAAGGAGCGTGTGCCTGTTGACAATGACTCCTTTTCTCTTTCAGATCTTCCCAGACAGACCATCTGACCAGCAGTGGAGTTTTAAATGTCTAACAGATGTCACGAAAAAGAGCTTAATGGAATAAATTACTGTACTCCTGAATGTAAACATGTGGGACTTTCCCAGAGTGATGCAGAATGACACATTCACAACAGATCCAGTGTTTTTTTTTTTTTCTTGGTTTATAATACAACTTTTGAGTTGTTTTTTTTAAAAAATGATGCAATGCTACAGTATTATACAGGTCTGCTGTAGGTGGGGTACCTTGAAACATCTCGGATCCAAAGTTAACAGGCTTCCCTACTTAACTCTGAACTTTTCCTTTCAGGTGCTCTTGTGGAAAAAAAAAAAAAAAAAGCAGGAACAACTTTTTCTTGACTCTGTCTCTCTCTCTCCATGTGAATACTTGTTTGTTGGCAGAATGTGTCCACCTACAGTTGGCAAAATGACCCGAAAAGAACGAATACCACTGACTCCCCACATATTCTTCTTTAGATTCTGTGAAATGTGTCATGGGCTATACTCAAAGGTTTACTACCATTGAACACAAGGTAGCGCCGCGCTCTGCATGGGTTCAAAGTCTCTGGTCTCGTTTGTGAGTTTTTTCTCTTTGTGCTGTTGTTTGGATACGTTATACCAGCTTGTAGACATGCTTGGCTGCCGCAGCTTCTTTGTTTTTACTCCACAAACATATGCTATAACTGACCACCCCGTTCCCCTCTATCTGTCTCTTTCTTTCTTTCTTTTTCCTCTCTTTTCTGTCTTTCTCTTTCTTCTTCTGTCTTACTGTCTGTTCTTTTTTCCTCTGTCTCTTTCTTATTCTCTCTCTCTCTCTGTCTGTCTCTTCACTCTTTCCTAAGCATGTCCAACAACAGTAAACTCTTGTGTCAAGCCTCTGTCCCCTTTTTTTCTCTTTGGATGTGTTCTTGTCTAAAGAACAGCATTCCTCTTGTCTCTTGGTTCCCTTTTTTTGCATTTTGATTAATCAGACACAGAACATTACCAAGTGTTTTTCGTGAAATACTACCACTGTACTCACAAACACACACACACACACACACACACTGTATTGGGTTTGACACTGGTTTGTGCCCTCAATTTACCACTTTAAATACTAGTTTTTCTACAATCACAGAGTGTTTGGTCAGTGGAAAGGTTTGTCTACTGGTTTCAATCTCTCAGAAACACTTTGAATTTTAGGGTTTTAAACCAATCTGCACAGGCTTACAGTCCAGTCTGTCACCACACCGACCAGAATCTTATCTCTATCTTATATATCTTATTTGTGCGTTAGCCCAATGGATAGACCTTTAAATTCAGGCTATGTTTTGATTTTTTTTTTATTATTATTCTGTACTGTAGAACAAATATACTCACTCTACAATACAGACTTGGAGGGAAAAAAAGAAACGACACACAGAAACAGAAGAATAATTCCTGCTCCCATGTATATACATTTAAAAACTGGCTTAGTGTGAACGTTTGCGGAGGTTTACGTACTGCTGATGTAATGCACCCAGTGTAGATGAGCGGTAAGGATGACTTCAACAAGCAACGAGTTATAATTTACTACCAGATATAACCGCATATCTGCACGTGTTTCGAGAGTTTTCCCCCCTCACTGATTAAAATTTTTGTTTTGAAGCCCCTAAAACTCACCAATTATTGACCCAATAAAACCTGCGCCCTCCGGTTTTTTTTATCTGAGGTGTTCTCCAAGTGTTAAAATACAAAACACGCAGATATCATTTCCATACGTGACTAAACATGTGCCTTTCCCGTTCCCTGTCCCTTCTCCCTCCCTCCAGATCCGGGTGGTGAATGCATTCCGCAGCTCCATCTCCCTCTATGAGGGGCTGGAGAAACCTGAGTCGCGAACATCGATCCACAACTTCATGACCCACCCAGAATTTCGGATAGAGGACTCTGAGCCCCATATCCCCCTCATAGACGACACCGACGCAGAGGACGACGCTCCCACCAAGCGCAATTCCGCCAGCCCCCGCAACGCCACGCCCACGCCGCCCTCGCCCGCCACGGCCGCCCCGACCACGCCGGTCTCTCCCTCACCAAACCAGAACAATAATGCTGTGGAGAGCAGTAACCACCTCCTCCCAGAGGGCACCAAATCAGGAACCCCATCGGCCCCGGGGAGCCCCCTACACAGCCTGGAGACCTCCCTTTGATCTGACCCCCCCCCCCCTCACCCCGCCCTCCACGCCCACTCCCTCCACGCCGCACGTTACCACCAGTTTTCTACCCGCCACCAAGGAGCTCAACTCAGATAAAAGAAGGAACACTTGGAGAGGAAGGGCTTAGAGGGAGAACGGAGTCTTCTGTGAGCTTAGCTTGGGCTGGACTAAAAGAACAGCAAACATTCAGAGGAATGTACGGCTTGGTGTGGATGCTTTGGTCTTCTTTATTTTTGGTTCTTATTAATACCCCGCTGCAACACAAGGACTCTGTCTCCACCCCCTCCCCCCTACCTACCCCCCTTGGTAACTTTTGTTTTTCTCGGTAAACAAGGGGTGATTATAAACTCAGATTGAAAGTGACCTGTTTTTATTATTCTATTATTATTATTATTTTAATTGAGAAGGGGAGGTCCTCCTCCTGGCTTGAAGATCGTCTGTAAGAATTATGAAAGAACCTTTTAGCTTCTCTTTTATCTGAATGGTGTTGTATATTTATCTCTTTGGCCCTTGCTCATTCAAATCTTTATTTCTGCTCCATTGGCTGTTAATATTTTGAGTTATTTATGTTTTTGGAAAAAGCAGGTCTGTTTACAAAGTTTGTAGATACTTTTTTTCTGTTTGTAGGCAAAAGAGCTTCCTGATGTATGATGCAGAAAACTGGGACAGAATAAAAAATGAATGAGAGGATTATTTCAGATACTGCTGTATTTTCAGGAAAAAAAGGGTGTTTTTATATTGAAACTTAACTATTTTTGCCTGCAAGTTTTATTTGTTATATATTTGTAGATAAATATAGAAACTTCTAGCCAAACCGATAAACACTAAGGCTTGTATAGAAAAGAGGTCCACTGCGCGAGGTGTTTTTCACAGGAGAGGGGGACGGGAAAGACAATTCGGGCCTCTGTCCACTAACATTGCTATAAATATTTACTTCTTCCATTTCTTGATAGTTTTCATGTGCACAAAACCTTCTGGACTTCTGGATTCTCTTTTCATTCATTATGTTGTGTTCAAGGATTTCCACATGTTGAAAGGTTCACTCATTAAAGGGAGTTTAGAGTATATCTGGGCCCGTATTTAGCAAGCATCTCAGAATCACTCCTAGAATCGCGCTGAACGTTTTGACAAGGGAAAAAAAAAAAAAAGTCTTACCTCAGAGTCGGACATGGGGTGCTTTTGAAGTCACCTTCAGCAGGAAGTACAAGTTTTAGATTTGTGGCTTTACGACACTTGGGATCTGTTTTAATGAAAACGTCTTCTTGTGGTTGTTATTAGTTAGAGCACATTCGGAAGAGGGTGATAGAGATCATTTGATGCAGGAATAAGAAACTAGCTTCACTTGTGGGTGTATGACAAGCTAATTTATGCATGTTGAGGCTAAAAATTTGTTTTTGCCAAAACTCATAAAAGCACTAAAAATGACTTGCACACAAATTACAATTCACCTGCTCTTTTTTTTTTTCTTTTTTTTTTTTTTTACTACCACTTGAGTTCAAATAAGCGCTGTATTGTGAGCTATTCAGCCAGTGCGCCTATTTATTTTTTAATCAGAAGTTCATATAATAGACTAAACATGAATGTGCCTTGGCTACAGTAATAATTTAGACGATGCTTTCTCCCGTCATTTGCCACCTCCTGGGAACTCCTTACAGATAAAACACTGTTACTCCTACAGCTAAAAGTAGGAAAAATTATGCCTCATTCTTAAAATTCTCAGCCACTTAGGACTAATTTCCTCCCTATGGATGCTTGATAAATATGGACCCTGGTCATCCTTTTTTTTAAAAAAAAAAAATTGGTGCATTTTGTTTCTATTTTTGTTTTTCTCAGCAAAACATCAGCCCCTGCTTATGTACAATATCGACATTTGTTTACTCAGGCATAGAAAAAGTATTTAATTTAAAGGGAGTCTATAAAGAAAGAACCTTTTAACTTCAAACTTTGTGTATTTAGGTAGAGTAAAACATTGTCTTGGTCAAAAGCAAGTGAATTATTTTCATATTTTCATTCAGTCTTTAAGATCATGCTTTAGAAAAACTTCATTTCACTCCTCCGAGTTCTGGTTTGTTGACATTTTAAGAATCAAAAAAACCGTGGAGAAAAAAAAAAAAAAGGCTTATTTTTTCTTCGACCCTGTCCATAAGTCTCCTTTCACCATGAATAAATGTTGCTGCAGTTGATTTGTTTGTAAAATATTTTTGACACCTGATGTACTGGAAACGCTAAAGAATTGGACATGTGCATTTTTCAAGAATAAAGACTAGGCATACACTGGTATCTATCTGCACAGGGTACTTTATTTCATAGCGTTCCTTGGGGAAAATAATTTTGATACAAATCACAAAAAAAAAAATTTACCTTTGTATTTTTATGACAATAACTGATGATACCTTTCATCATACTAAACCAATTTTGGATGATTTGACACCAATCACGTTATATGGGGAGGGTTTTGGCCACTAAAATGTGTGTTGTTCTGGAATATTCATCTCAGGGTGCAAATGGTGTGAAAGAGAACAGGCCTCTTTTTAGTTTGTGTATTACCACACTTAATTAAATGTTTGGATCGGTGCTTGTCAATCACACAGGATGACCCGGGCAGCAGGCTGCAGATTGTTCCTGCAGCTTTCTGGCCGTCTTCACCTGAAGGGCCGTGGACAGGGGGGAAATGGAGTGGAAATGTTAAATCACAACGTTCTCTGAGGAAATAAGTTTGTTTTCCAAGTTTTACAGATGACAAAATAGCAGCTAGGATTGCATACAAACTGAGAAATTGAAAAGACAAGCAGAATCCATATGAGGAGTTTGTTCTGTAGCTTCTTCCTGTAATGGGAACGAATGTTTTTCCATCTGTTTTATGGATTATTATTTTTTTATCTTTTAACATTTGGAAATAAAAGTTCTTCATGTCTGTTTATCTTGAGCATTTTAAATGGATATCGTGATTGGATTTACATTTGAAACTTGTCGAGTAATGTGTATGGTTTTTAAAAATAAAAAATGTATTTAGCCTAACTGCAGGGCCATGTTCTTTATTTATCATGCAGTACTTATGCGATGTAGTTACTGAATGCATTCAGATGTGAACACTGCAGAGTGCAAATCATACATCTTGGTCCTGCTGGGTGCAGGTGATTTTTTTTTCACAAGAAAGCAGCTTTTCTGCATAACAGTGCAATTGCCAAATGCAATGCAACCGTTAGATTACACCCAATAAACAGAGTAGCCAAAGCTAGTACTTTTAATTACATTATAAATACTTGCACAATACCCTGCAGTCTATTTTTCTGTTTCGTCAAGTAGTTTTAAAAATGTCTTGTTGGGAAACAATGACTTTGTGGGCGATTGGCCAATACCAATAATGTATCATGACAAGGTGAATTTGTTGTCTATCAGGCTGAGACAGATGACAGTTCAAAATCCATGCAGGTTGGCAGTGAGTATTGCACAATGGACGCTTTGTTGGGAGCCTTTGGCACAGTTGTCTCTCATCCACAAGGTCATGTCTTTCTGCTTTTGCGCAGTGGTGAAGCAGGTGTAACTTTGGGACATCATGTTTACAATATCCAGCAATAGGACAACAATTTTAATGCTTCTTTTGCAACGTATGTCTTTGAATAGACATATGTTGCAACATATCTTGTGTTAACAAAGGTTGTTTACATCTTGTTGCTTTTTGGCACAAACATGAATTTTAACAACTGCAACAATTCACTTGTTGCCAAGAACCTGAGCTGCGTCCTACTGTGAGTGATGTAATCAGGGCAGGGCTGCAACTAACTGTTATCATTTTCATGACCAATTTATGAATTCTTGGGTCTATAGATCAGAAAATTGTGAAAAATACTAATCACATTGTGAATTCAATTTTGCCTAATACAATATGGGACTGACTGGTAGACTGGAGCCAGTGAGTTTTCTTCCATTTATTTTTTAAAAAATGAATAATCAATCACTAAACTTGTGGCCAAATCATTTTCTGTCGATCAACTAATTGATTAATTGAATAATAATCTCAGTTTTTCTGTATACCTCATAAAAGATAACATGCCATTGCACATCCAGACCAGCAGGGGGCGACAGACTTCTCTGCGGGACTCCTCTTTGAGCCCTTTAAACCTGGAAATTTATCAAAGATTGTCTATAAATAAGATGAGTCACTCGGTCTTTGCGTCCTGACGGATGACAATAACCACAACCAACAACACTGTCAACATTTTGTCAGTCAATTTTAATAAAGTGGACCTCAGCTTTAACACTTAATTTCGTACGATCAAATTCGATAATCGTTTGCGGGACGCGGGAGCGGGACAGAGTGAGACGTCTTCGCTTTTCGTCTCCTCTCTGCGAACCGTTGTTTCTTTCCGCCCCGCAGGAATTTATCCTGCAGTAATGGAGCCGAAACACAGGGCGAAGGTCTGCAAGTGACAGGTCGTGACATTTCTGTGAGTACCAGTCTGCTACTGTGTCAGCTTAATAAAATAAACATAACCTAGAATGAGCACAGAGGAGGTTTGGAGTTGTGTTTGGCTCCCGTGAGTTGGTCGTTTTCTGTTGAAACCGACCGTGTTAGCTAACTTGCTGTAACGTTAAATCTTTCAATTGAGTGACAGTAATCTTAACCGTCTACGGCGGCTTTTTTATCAGGTGTTTACTGTCAGAAAACACCTCACAGATGCACAATTAATTATCGTGGTCTATAAAATTAAATTACAGTCTACTGTGTAGGTGCGGAGACAGAGAGAGACGCTTCCACCTCACCTGTAGGGAGTGAAATTAACTTAAAACATTTTCTAATATTATTCCTCCTGGAGGTCCCTGCACACTGTTGCATGACTCCGGATCTCACAGAGGCGGGAATGCGACTCCCCCACCGCTGAGCTCAAGATGAAAGAGTGGTGGATTCATGTGGGCTTGATCTGCATCCCGCTGGTAGCCGTCTACCTGCACATCCCGCCCCCTCAGCTGTCCCCTGCCCTGCAGAAGTGGCACAACGCCGGGGAAGTCTTCCACTTCAGAGGCAGGAAAATCTTCTACAGAGGTAACAGTGTCTCCCAGCCGCAATAATAGTGTTACAGTGCCTCCATTGTGTTGTTATGGCATGTACTTGTGAACAGGAATGTGAATGTGTTATCAATTTATCTATAAATATCTTTCAGTATAGGAATAATTTTTTATTTATGCTTTATTATAAGATAGTGATACATCACCAGAGGCTGAGGTAACGTCCTCAAATTGCTTGTTTTGTCTGACTACCCAAAGATATTCAGTTTAGAATAAACTGTCTCATCACAAGGTCCATTTAGTAGATGTTCTGGAGCTCTCAGTCATATCACGTGATCTTCATCAGCCATTGAAATTAGCCCAGTTGTCATGATATTGTTGATGCACTTTAAGAACTTCTCATCAGCTTTGGCTAAAAAATTAATACACATAATGAAGATCATGTGATATGATCGACAGCTCAGGAACCGCTTCTAAATGGACCCTGTGTGTGATGCTTTTGTCTTCTGCTGCATAAAGGGTCAAAAATTATATTTGATGGGTTATATTTGAAGGAAGACATTCAGTTTACAGTCATAAAAAATAGAGAAAAGCAGCAAATTGTTACTTTTGAACAGCTAAAACTAGTGATTGTTTCACATTTTTACTTGATAAATGACTCAAGGGAATTTATTTATTATTAAAAGTGTTATTGTTTAGGCACTAATTGTGACAGTCATACATAGTAATAATAATTATTTTTCTAGCACCATGATATCCTTATACACCTTTTATCACTAATTCCCGCATACTAATACAGGTACAACAATCATAAATGTGTCTCTCAAAAGCTGCATCAATCTTTTTTTTTTTTATTATTATTTTATCATATGACTACTTGTACGTGAAAAATTTCACTCAGTGACAAACTCACAGAAAATTCATCGCCCAACTCTGTAGTTTCCCTCGTCTCGATAGAGCTTCATCATATCTTTCTGCTCATTTTTTTGTTTTTCCTGGTTCAACCTAACTGCTCTCCTAAGTGTCACTTGCAGCCACAGCAGGCAGCTGTTTTCAGTTAAAAACCATTGCACATGACCTTCCCAGCATCAAATGGTAGACAGTGTTAATGAAAAGCTGGTGAACAGAGAGGAGCATTTAACAACTAAAGAGCCAGATTTTTCCCTCAGGAGTTGGTGGAGACCAAAAAAAAAAACCCCATCCATTAACTTCCATTAAAAGCTAATGTGGCAAATAGACAAAAGTAATAGAGGCAATTGTTAGCTAACAGCTTGCGTTGTATTTACAGCCTGTCCCAGATGCCCCAAAGTGGCCAAAATCATTCATTGCAGGATGCCTGATCATCATTTACTGTGTGTGTTGCCATTCTCTCCTCAAACCAGACTCCTATGGTGCTTTGGGAAGCTCAGATGTCATCATTTTGCTCCACGGCTTCCCCACCTCAAGCTACGACTGGAACAAGGTAATCACTGCATACGCTCAGTCGCTCAACAATACACCAAAACACAGTTGAGAAATGTAGTCTTTTTGTTTCTGCCGAAGATAAACTGTGTGTTTTTGTTCTAACAGATCTGGGAGCCACTCACTCAGCGCTTCCATCGAGTCATTGCACTGGACTTCCTGGGTTTTGGCTTCAGTGACAAGCCAGTGAGTAACAAATGTGTCAATTTAAATGTTGAATTCTGTTGTTTTTACAGACTAATATATATATAATAGTTTTATTTTCCGCGTGATGCTCTGCTTCCACACTTTTTCTGCACGTACCCATAATTCATTTTCTCCCATGTCTGAACACCCTAGCGACCCCACAGGTACTCCATCTTCGAGCAGGCCAGCGTGGTGGAGGCCCTGGTGGCTCACTTGGGTCTGAGCAACCAGCGAGTCAATCTGGTCTCTCATGACTACGGAGATACCGTGGCGCTGGAGCTGCTCTACAGGTGTGTGTGCAGCAGTGTATTTACGCAAATTGTCCAAAAAAAAGAGTTGATTAGTGAAAAACCGCTAACCATCACTGTGTGTGCGTGTGTTGTTTTTTGTTCTCTGTTCTGCTGCCAAACCAGGAGTGACCAGAATCGCACAGGTCACCTGACCTTCAACAGCCTGTGTCTCTCTAACGGAGGTACAGTTTCTGACAAAGATCTTTATTCTTACTCCTTTCCTGAATCAGGGTTTCCATTAAAGTGTTGGGGGTTTTTTTGCACATCAGACTGAAACATTTTCAGTCAAAAGGAATATTTGGTTCCTGTTTTATCAAGTTAAGTTCTCTTGTTACTTACATGAAGCAAAGCAGCTTTCTGTGCTGTTTCTTGTGCTATGAAGTGTCAGTAAAGCATTCAAATATAGCTAAAACAAGTCGAGTCATTGACAGAAAATGTATCAATGTATCAACAACACTTTTGATTAATCATTTAAGTTATGTAATGAGCAAAACTGGCAGATAAATAGTTCCAGCTTCTAAAATGTGAGGATTTGCTGCTTTTCTGTTTTTTTTTGTTTTTTTTATCAGTGTAAATCGAATACCTTTGTTTTTTTATGACAAAATATGCCATTTGAAGATGTAACCTTAGTTGCAGACCTACACTGACATATTTGACTCGAGTCTGATTTCACTTGAAGGCTTCACAAAGTGCTGACACTTAAATTTCCAACAGGATTATTCCCAGAAACACACTACCCACGGCTGCTGCAGACAGTGAGTCACCTTTGTTTTTACTGCAACTCACTCTACATCTGATGAGATTGAACTAGAAGTTGGTTTTACATGCTCAGCTTCATGCAGTATGTTCTCACTGATATGTTTTTGTTTTGTCTCCAAAAGCTTCTCAAGGACTCCGGTTTTCTGGCTCTAGTTCTCACACGTCTCACCAACTATATGATCTTCCAGAAGGGGTAAAGAGTTTTGTTCCAACGTTAGAGATCCAAATGTATGTATGTAAGTATATAAAGTTATACACTTTGTTGTTTTCTGTAGGATCGGGGAAGTTTTCGGTCCGTACACGCAGCCCTCAGACGCTGAGTTCTGGGACATGTGGACGGGTTTACGCTTCAACGACGGCAACCTCGTCATGGACAGGTGTGTGTTTGTGTGCTCACTATGTGTTCAAGTAGTCTTAATTATCTTTACCGCTCTTCCTTTTTCCGTTTACGTCCAATTCTGTCCTCTCCCTCTCTCTCAGTATTCTGCAGTACATCAACCAGAGATTTCAACACAGAGAGCGATGGGTGGGCGCGCTCACTTCCACCTTCATCCCACGTGAGTGCATCAGACGTTGTGATGTGCGTGTAAAGAAATCAAGAGTGTGAGAGCGCTCTCGTTGAGGCCGCACGCTTCCTTAAGGTGTATTAACCCAGCAGCCTCGGCCAGAGAGCCGCTGATGCTAAGCTGCTTATAGTCTGTGAGGAGCAGCCTCGTAGTCCATCTGTGATCCGGAGCTCAGGATGGGGGGGGTGGGGGTAGGGATGTGTGTGTGTGTGTGTGTGTGTGTGTGTGTGTGTGTGTGTGTGTGTGTGTGTGTGTGTGTGTGTGTGTGTGTGCTACTGACACATACTTCATCTGAAATACAGCAGAAAGGTATTAGCCAGAATTGCGCTGAGCCAGTTTATTCTGAATCAGTAAGTAAAGGGACTGATTAAAGGGTCAGGCTGTTTAAAAAAAAAAAAATGCAGTTTATGATCCTATAAATTATTCTTTCCATTCATTTATCTTCTAATTTTGAAACGAGTCGTCCAAACATAAGAATTCCCTTGTGTATCACTCCTCCACCCCTCAGTGTTCTTCCCCTCCACCTTTCCTCTCTGACTCCTTTCATCCCTCCTTATCTTTCAGTGCACATGATCTACGGACCCCTGGACCCAGTTAACCCCCATCCCCAGTTCATCCGTCGTTACCAGTGAGTGCCCCGCCCTCCGATTCTTAAACCCTGTTCAGATTATCTCTAATACAGGTCTTCCTTCAACTCACTCAGTGAATGCGAACGAGGACAAATTGCAACAAAAGGGGGAAAAGGGTCGTTTTACTGATCATCTGAACTGATCATTTTCTACTCTACATGTGATTTGAGCCCAACAATACTAACTAACTCATTGTTTGCCTATGAAATTGTGAATTGTTTTTTTTTGGGGGGGGGGGAATGTAGGTTCAAATCCTGACCAGGGCTACACTGAGTTGTGAAAATAGGAGGAAGTGAAGCAAAAATTTGCTCAAAAGTTGTTTTTTTTTCACCAAAAAAAAAAACAACCTTGTTTCACACTCCTCTCAGTGTTTTCATTTCTCATGGACACTTTATCTACTGTGCACTTTGTTTTGGAATCTCGTTCACTTTGAGGATTTTTGTGATACCGTCTTGCACACAGACGTGGGAATCTCATTTGGTTTTTTTTTGTTCATCTTCAGGGTCTCAGCTCAGTCTGTTCACCATGTTTACTCAGTCTCACACACAGTTGGGAATCTCATTCATCTTTTTAACTGCTGTGGTTCCTCAGTCTCACACACAGAGTTGGGAATCTCATTGATTTGTTCATTTTCAGAGTCCCTCCTCAGGGACTGTCTTGAGCCAGCAACCTCATGCATGAAAGGCACAGATCTTTCCATTTCACCACCATCTTTCACACTAGTCTCCGCTCCTCTTTGTTCTCATGAATGCAAACAGCAAAAGTGGTTACAGGTTGGATTTGAACCAGGAACCTTCAGAAGACTGTGCCAGCAACATTCCCTCTACACCACAAAGGAAACACTACTGTGAGGACAACTCATCGTTGTCTCATAGATCTTGTGGTGAAAAACATGCAGTTCGGATTAGTTTTCTGCTTATTGATGAATATAAATGCTATCGCCTCACCATCTTCACTCAAAAATAGTTTTCTCTAATTTTCTTACCACCACAATAAAATGTTGGTACCATTTCAAGTCATGTAACATCATCTTTAAAGTATTATTTGAGAATTTTTTTTGGAACCTTTTTAGTAGAGAGATGACAGAAAATTAGGGAGGAGAGAAAGAAAAGAAAGCTGTGCAACAAAGGTCAGAAGTTGGATTTGAACCAAGAACTCTGTGTTTCATGGTCAGGGTCTTAAACCCCTCAGCCACCAGCATGATCAACATATCATTCCTAATCTTTGTCACTTCCCTGATATGACTTGTGGTCCAAACACTCCACAAAGCTTTTGTTCCTTTTGTGCATAATAATCTTGTTTATCTCTTACTCCTGCAGGCAGCTAGTCCAGAGGTCAACGTTCACCATTTTGGACGAACACATCAGTCACTATCCTCAGCTGGAAGATCCCACCGGCTTCCTCAATGCATATTTCAACTTTATTCACTCTTTCTGAAGGGGTACAACGTACCAAATGTCCATGTTTCAGAGTGAACTTAGAGCCTATAAAAGTTGTCTGAAATATATTTGTGTTGCAAAAGAACCAAAGTTAAAAATATGCACATATGGAGCAATGATTTTCCCTGATGATTGTGACCAGAAGCTAATTTACCAGCAACACTCATGACATGTAAATCACTGCAGTGGAAGACATAAAATGTGAGCTAGAAACCACGTTATTAATTGTACTTAATGCAACTGACTAATCTGATGGTGACAGTGTTAATTTAGGAATCCTAAAAAGGAAGCATGATACTGTAATTTTGGTTGTGTGATCATTGAACATATCTGTGGGACACTGTTTTGATTCCCTCAATTTTTTTTTCTTGGTTTCTTGGAGTCCTGCTCAAAAAGGAATCTGTAATCAGCTGCATTCTGAATGAATTTTGATATGATTTTCTACATTTCTCTTGATGTCAATTGAAAACATTAAATGTCAACTTTTCTTCAAATAAAACTAGTTTTGTAAAAAAAAAAAAAAAAAAAGTTTCTTAAATTGAATGCAACAAACGAAGCCTGGTGCACAGTCAGAATTTATTATAGATTAGACAAATGTAAGATTTCCTTACAGCAAAGAAACATGAAGACCAGCAGACAATATAAAGAAACGCTTTTTAGTTTATATTCTAGAAGTAATAAAACATTTATGTTGGTTTTCAGATTGGATGGTGTCAGCATAACAATCACAATATAGCATCATAATGTTAGGGCTGTGAACGTGAAGATCTCGGTGATGACTCCCTTTTGTCATGTAGAGATGAAGTCTTGTGATTGCGTTGGCACGTAGCTGCACAAGCAGCCCTTTAACCCACGGAGGCCAGGATGACATCAACCACCGTCTCTTCACTACTGCGAACCGTCACCTGCATGGTGACGCCGTCAGCCAGCGCCAGGCGGGCACGAACCAGCACATCGTGACCTCCCCGAAACACACCTGAGAGGAAATGCAGAGGGCCAATCAGATCACACCAGAACCGTTGTTTTAAAGACCATAAATTGTTGCGGAGGTTTGGTTTTTATATTAACATGTTTTATGGAAAAGGTACCGAGATTGAGATAATCATCCTTATCACAGTATGACAACTTAAATTAGATCCACCTCCATGTTTTAGAAAATATGTAACTCTAAAATCTGAAATTAATCTATGGCATTTGGTGATCACTTGTGTCCAAAAACTTAACACCATAGACAACTTTTTGTTCCGTACAGGCTGAATTTAAACTGAAAAACACTCTTTCAAGATCCTGACATCCAACACCCACCAGCGAGGAAGAGGACATGCGAGTTCTTGTTTTCAGGAACTTTGTCTGAGCGCTCGCATGGCTGCATTCCCAGGAAACTGATGATGTTACCCACCGCCTCTGTAAGAGAAAGCCACAGATGAGTCATTTAACACTTTCTGTCAGTTACATGACATGCCTTAACATATTCTGTAAATCTAAAAGCAGTTATTTGCATGAACTGGTAACTGCTGAAAATACAACTCATAAAGAAGCAGTGGAAGAAATAAACCTTAATCTTTGAATTTTTGGAGAAAGTGTAAAAGAATTTGACTTCTGCGTACCGTCTAAAGTCCGTACAGACGCCAGAGCAAAAGTCTCCTCCTTCTCGAATTCGTCTCCCACTTCCTCCCAGGCTGCTCCGAAGTTTGGCTTCAAAACCTTCTGGATGTGGTCTGCGACTGTCACCTCCAGGTCCTCCAGCTACAGAAGAGCAGGACAGAAGAGGACAAGAAGGAATCGGATGCAAAGAAGAGGAAACAAAAGAATTAGATAATTAAAACACTGATGGAAATACACCAGGCTCATTCTTCTTCTTCTTCTGATTTGGACCTGCTGTGATTACGTACCACATATTCATCGTCATAACCGTCGTCGTCAGGCTCTCCTGTGTTGGGGTCACAGTCTCTGACCAGGTATTTCATAGTGCAGCTGAATGTGCAAGACACTGTGAACAGATGAGACACATCAACAACATTTTCTTATATCTTTTTATGTACACAGTGTATGGGAGTTAACTTTTTCACTCTAATCATTCAGGACAATATTCTGTTCAAAACATTATTTTTAGATGACCCTGCTTTTACTGTAACCGCCCCAGTAAGCCCAGTAATAATGTTCCAGTTTTCCTACCAGCAGTGGGGTCGTCATCAGGCAGGCGGACCAGAGTGTAGCATGAACCGGGCTGACTGTAGGGAAGGCTGGGGGCGGGAATGTAGTGTATCACCTCGTAGGACTCTGACGGCTCCATCTGCACTACGACCTGGAACAGAGAATCACAAAATTACACATCAGATCAATTTCTCAGTTTTAGTTCAGCTACTGTCATGTCAAAAACAGTCTTAAGTCATGAAGCGCGGGTTCCTTTGACCACTTTACCCACTCCTGGATTGTTTAGCCCCATCAGCAAAGACTGATCCACAGTCCAAATAAAGAATTTTTAAAATAACAAAAAATGACAATGAAACCATGCCAATCTCCTCTCAGCTGGTACCTTCTGCAGGAGCTGGTCGTTCAGAGTGTTTGTGCAGTCGAACTGGAAGACCATATGTCTGGCGAAGGTGTGTTTAATGCATCGCACCACGTATTCCGTCTCAGCCTCTGTCAGCTGCACCGGCTCAGAAGACTTGAAGAGCGGGCCAAGCCCCTGGAACTCTGGGATGGAGGCCAGTTGTTCTGTCCGATGATAAAAAGCAGAGACAAATTGAAACGAAGAGCAGGGGAAGATAAGACTGACATCATATTAATTATATCTAATCAGGTCTGTGTATGAAGGTGAATATCTGTCTTCTTACGGTCTTCAGTCATCTTGTGTTTACAGTCTTACCTTGATAAATGTCCTGGCGTGATGGGGCCAACTTTTCTGGCAGCTTGCTGGTAGCAACAGGAGCAATTTCTGGGAAGAGACAAACAACATCAATTATCCCCTGAACTGAACATGAACGCTGCCTTTGCTGGCTGAACTATCTGATTAGTGACCAAGTCCTGTGTACCTGTTTTCTGTTCTGTGATGGGGGTGGTAGCGAGAGGGACGGTCTTCATGTCGAAAGGTTTCTCTGTGGGCTCCAAGGTGTACTGGTGGAGGGATTTCTCCAGGCCGGGGATGGAAACAGACAAACCTGAGAGCCATGTAAAGAGGAAGGGAAGTTAATGCACACCCTACTAGCTGCCTGGTTTGGGAATTTTTTGGCAAACCAACAACCATGACTTTAAAACACAGAGCAGAAGAGTGTGTGTGTCTTACCGTTGAAGATGTAGGCAGCATTAAGCGCCTTCTGTTTCTGCTGTAGCACGTTCATGTAGAAAGTAGCTCTGTCACGCACCTCGTCATCACTGTCCATCATACACCTGTTAGTGTACATACACGTCAAAGGCATTAGAGCGGCAACAATTGGAGTTGATTAATCGATCAACAGAAAATGAATTGATAACTATTTTAGTCATTTTTCAGGCAGAAACTCCAAAAGCTTCTCTGGTTCTAGCTGTAAACTGACTATCATTGTCTTTAGGACTGTTGGTTGGACTAAACAAGACATTTTGATACATCTCTTTGAGCTGTGGGAGATTATAAACAGGCTTTTTTCACTATTTTCCAACAACTCTTAGACATAACGATGAATCGATTCATCTAGAAAATAATCGGCAAATGAATCAATGAAAATAATCATTAGTTTCAGCCCTAAAAGTCACACTGCATCACTCATTCACTCAAACACAAATGTATAGTATAGTGCATATTTTAGCCATGTAGACTCCAGTTGTATCACCTATCAACATCAAAAAAAGCTCATCATTAATATGTTGAAACTAATTAATTTGGGGCAACAACAACTTCTAAAAGTGACAGCACATCAATGGAGAAAATGCAAAAGTAATTCACCAATTAAATATTTCTGTCTCAGAGTAGAGTTCAGGGTTATGCAGTCACATTAACTAATGAAAGTAAACGAGTACCTCTGCATGAGAACCAGGACACTTGGCAGCAGATCATCATTCTGAGCTCCAAATTTAGCTAAAGCACTGACTGCAGCTGTGGGTGGAAGAGGAAAGAAAAACAAATGTTTCAGCTGCTAATAAAATGAATATTTACTAATTAACAGGATGGGATGAAAGTTACCATATAATACACTAATATACTAAAGTAAGAGGAGCACTGACAAAGATAGTTGGAAACTAAAAGAAATGATGATCACCTGCTCGAACCGCCTCGCTCTCCAGCACCACTCGGTTGAAGATGAAGCGGATGTACTTGGAGGGCTGGGGCGTGCGTGGGCCCTCTTTGCCCAGTAGGTGCAGGATCTTTGTGGCTAGCACGGTGTGTTCGCAGTCCTCGATGAACTCGCACAGGTGAGCCAAGCCTGTCTCTTTGCTCTCTGGGTTCTCCTCAATGATGCTGATGATGCAATCCACGATGGCCCGCTTGTACTCGAACCCGCCCTGCAGGGAAGGAAAAAGGAACTGAAAAACAACTGAAAAATGTACTGTAGGTAATAATTGAGCAACAAAGGACCAAGAGACTAAGCCCTGCTCATTGCACATGGTCAGTAATATGATGAACACTAATACTAACAAACCATCTAATAAGATAAACATAATTTTTGTTGCACTATGAACATCAATTCATAGAATTAATGTATACTTGTAGTAAAGTATGTTTATGAACAATATAATCTGTTGTACTGTGAAGCAGTCAAGCTCACAAAGTGGCAACTGTCGTGACAACATTCACATTTGTGGTATGTTTTCTGCAGGTGAACGTCATTTACGACTAACAGGTGTGACACTGATAAAGAAACTCCCTGTAAAGGCCAAAGTGTGAAGGATCGTCTGATCAGCTTACATCGTCTCGGAGCATGTTGGACAAGAAGTTCATCATGACGCTGTGTTTCCTGGGATACTTCTGACACAGAGCGCTGATGGCCTGCACCACCACCACCTGGAAAAAACAAGTATCAGGGACAGATTTAGGACGACATTATATAGAACAAAAATAACAGGATTTTAAAAAGCCTTGAATCTCATTAGAAATTAATCTTTTGTGGCCACAGAGGCTGAAATCCCAGAGAAAACTAAAAATACCGCTTCACGTACGGTTGTATGCCTCCGCCAACCAGTCAAGTTTACAAGTCAGTTTACATCCATATCTGTCCAGACTCATAATACTTGTAGTGAAGACTTTGAAGGAATTTAATAAAAAGGTATTAAGTTGATTTTCCTTGGATGTGTTCATATGCTCAGCCAATAAAGCTGATTCTGATAGAACACAAAGTTGTAGCCATGACAGTAGACAATAACCTGAGGGGCCAGATGGTTTGTTACACAGAACCATCTGTGTAGACGCTTTTTTGAAAGACACTTTCAAACAACACTTGGCAGTGATTGGATGGACCATCTGTCTACCACCATGTCATCACTTTCTCACCTTGCAAGGCAGCTGGATTCACGAGATCATGCATTATGACATTATGATGTCACAGTGAGGTTGACCTTTTGGATATAAAATGTCATCATTTTATCCTATTAAGACATTTGTGTGAAACTTCATCATAGTTAGCATATGAATTCTTGAGTTATGGCCAAAAACTTGATTTGTGAGGTCACAGTGACCTTGACCTTTGACCACCAAATTCTAATCAGTTCAACCTTGAGTCCAAGTGGACATTTGTGCCACATTTGAAGAAATTCTCTCAAGGCGTTCCTAGGATGCTTTCACGAGAAAGGGATGGATGGACAGATAGATGGACAACTCAAAAACATAATGTCTGGCCAAGCATAAAAACACCTTACAAGCACTGTTCTTACATGGCATTCATGCAGTAGCATATTAAGACTTCTGTGTGTGACGGCTTAAGTAGGACCTCATTATAGCATCCTTTCACTCCATATGTATGTGTATGGATTTAGTTGTGTTTTGTAATCAAGTAAAGGTTCGAACAAAACTTGAACCAAAACAAAAAATGTCTGACCTTGAACTCATCTGAGATCTCAGAGACAAACGAGGAGATCTGCTTCATGAGTCGGTCCACACTGCTCTCACTGCCGGTCTTGAGCAGAGTGGTGATGGCCAGTGTGGCGATGCTGCGGTTGGAGTCGGTGATCAGGTTCTCCAGGTCCAGGTTACACGCAGTCACAGCTGATGGATGCTTCATGGCCACCTGGTGGAGAAATGATAACATGAAAGCAGTTCATTAAGTATTATAACCCGTTATTACCATACAGTTAAGAATAAATTGTGTATTGTCAAAACAGATTCAATAAATTGTGAATTAAGTATGTATGAAGCTGAGAAATCATAAAAAGCTTATTTCTAAAAAAGTTCAGCAATTTAACTTCTACAAACATACAAGTGATTTGTGTGTATACATAGTTCAATTAGCAATATAGAGGAGGGAAGGTGAGTGCAGCTGTACCTTGTTGAGGGTCCTGACTGCTGCGTATCTTAATGCTGCTTTGGGAGAACTACAGAACAGCTGCAGCACTGCAGGAAGACAAAAACATTCACAATAAGGCTCATTAGCAGGTAAAAGTATGAGGATCGCTCAATTTACAAATCAAATGTGTCAGAGCTGTCCTTTTATTGATGCCAAGATTTATACAAAAAACAAAACATTTATGCTCCAAGTTGGCAGACAGACATAGAAAAATACACAGAGTAATGGAGTGGCAGAGGTGTGAAGTAAAATACTGACCGGACACAGCGGGGGCCAGCTCCCTGGCAGTACAGTTGGGCATGTGCACAATGGCGGAGGCAGCCTCATACACCACCATCTCATTCTTGTTTCTCAGGCAGCTCTCAATGAAGTCAAACAAGGGGCTGTCGTGACTGTAAAAATGCATGATGACATGACATCAACCCAACAGTCTGTGCCATGTATTCATATCTCAATCAGAGATATTATGAATGACAACAGATAACTTATAAGTCATCAGGTCTACAGTGCAAGTACCCAGAATTCCCTCTGTGTCTACTTACCCTCCCTCTGTCTCGTCCAGCAGTTTGCTGGCAATCCGGATGAGCATGCAGTATGCAAAGGGAGACTTGAGACCAGACTTGGTGAACTTGTTGAGCATCTTGGTCACAGCCAGACGGTCGTTCTTCCTGAGGTGATACAGCAGGCCCAGGGCATGGTACTGGAGGACAAGACACAAGAAAACAACAGATTTGAAACTAGACATGATTAACATGTTTTTCATCACCAGCTCAGTTTAACCTGAAACACACTGATATAGTAATAATTTCAATGATTTTTGTTGTATGTACCATTTATTTTATGTATGAACCATAAAATAAATTAACACAAATTCCCAGCTCTTAATGTGCATCTGTTGTACTACCTACCTGGACCATAATATTGTCACTGGAAGCAGCCTCCTGGGCTTCATTCACCCAGCGCTTCACCACATCGTAGCTCATCTTCACCATGTGCTGAACACACATAAACACAAAGGGACTTCATTACAAACTAGCAATGAGACATCACTTTAAAACCATGTCATCTTGATTACACACACACAAAAAAAGTAATTTACAAGTGTCAGGGAAACAACAATCTCTTGCTATTAGTATTCTATCTAGATTTAACAATGACACTGTGCCATGTCTTACCAGTGAGGAGACCAGGGCTGAACTGGACACACTGGGCACCTTATCAACAATAGCCTGCTTCATGTATCTCTCAATGGCCTGCAGCATGGTGGTCTGTGGAGAAGGCAGGAAAAATTAACAAAAAGTGCTTTAATTCTTAATTGGAAAACATGAACTTGGTAAACTTAAAGCATATACAAGAAGTGGTTATCTGTGTGAGATAGCAAGGTGAAGGAAGTGATGGGATGAGAGGAAAAGGAAGCAAAGGAAATAGAGCAGCACTCACATCTGTAATCCTGCAGAGGGCTCTGATAGCAGGTCCTCTGTAAACATCTTCCTTCCCAGTCATGTCTTTGGTCAGGCTATGTAATAAAACACAGAGCATATATAAGAAGCTTTGTCACCTCTTAAGACAAAGCGCATGTGACATAAATTATGAAAAAACATTATTAAAGTATGTTAAGTCTTATATTAAGTATTGTTTCCTCTGTACATATTACAACAAATAAATCCCTGTATATGTCATGGTACAAACCTGCTGGTGACAATGATGACATCCTCAGAGATGTTGGCCATCTCTTTGATGGTCAGGTAGCACATCCTTCTCAGCGTTTGCTGAGAGAAAAACAAACAAACATAGTTTACTCTTACTGCAATCATATTTTAATACTACAAGTAGAATTTATTTAGTGCTGCTTACGCTAAATCAAAAGCAAATGAGAAAAATATCAAGCACTGACTCAACCAAGTAAAGAATAAATTAATATTATCTTACATCATTGGACTGAAAGAGCCTGGTCATCGCAAAGAAGGCTTCGGTGGCCTCTGTGGTCCCAAAATGCTCCCCCTATATGAATAAAGCCACAAGTGAGAGAGAGTCACAAATTCAACACATATTAATAAAGAGCTGCTCTGTGCTTTTGTCAAGCAACCTTTTACCTGGTTGAGGAGGTAGATAATCTTGGTGAGAATGTGGAGACATCTTCTTGGATTGATGGGAGTCTCGTTGAAGATGCGTGCCTATAAACACAAAAAGTGACACTTAAATTCATTTCAGTGATTATGGTGCTGTTTTTTCTTCACATATCCCTTTTCTCATATATGTGCAGTTTAAAGAAAAACCTGGTGCAGACTTACCTCCTGCAAAACGGCACTCTTCTCCAGATGTTGGAAAGGGTTTGACCCACTTCCTAAATGTCAAAACAGAAGGGACAGACGTCTGTGCATGCAAACACTTTGTCTCATTCTCACTTTGCAAAATTATATTTAAAGCCAACAGACGCCAAGGACGCAGAGATGGCATGACGGTGACATTATGCAACATTCATTCAATGAATAAGAAACTAAAACACATATTTAAACTTACAGAATTTTCTCCTTTGCATTAACGCATGACTGCAGCAAGATTAATCAATCTATATTTTGGGCTCATGGTCAAAGAGGACACGTCTATTAACGAGCAAAACCAACAACAGATATCACAACACCCAGCTCGCAATGCTAGCATGGGTCCGCTCCACTAACGGTAAATTTAGCAGACTCGTACTGGCTTTTTAGGTCATCATGTTAGTCAATTGTAAACTAACTAAATAATCATATTTTGGCTTGCAAACCACGGTTAACAATCAGGTTCATTTACTGACAGTTTAGCGTTTACTTTAGCCGGTCAGCTAACAGGCTAGCTCCGCGTTAGCTCCCAAAGCGAGACGTAATTTACAGTTTTCAAACGCCGTCATTGTTTAAATTAATCACTCTCCAATCTTACCAGACTCCTCGTCCTTCTTATCAAACTTTTTAATCATTATGTCGGAATGAAGCTGACGGAAGAGGGCAAAAGATGCTCTCAGCCTCGATCATCAGAGAAGCTACTTCCACGTAGCCAAAATGAAAACTCTCTTCCTGTTGGAACGTCCACGTCGACGGAACATACGTCAATCCCATTACACGTCATATCCGGCAGGGGGCGCTGCTGACAAGTCAGATTTTTATTATAATATAATATAATATAATAGATCTTATTTATTTTGGAGGTTTTTTGTTTTGTTTTGTCATGTTGTGTTTTTTAAATATATGATTCTATTCATTTCTATGCATTTTATGTTGTTCTATGTCCTTTATGGTTTTATTAAACTGTCTGTTTTGTGTGATGACTTTCCTGTATTTGTGTTTTATTTGTGTATGTTGTGTATTTCAATAAAGTTTTTTTGGGTGTCCATTCGCAATTTCAATGAATTGATAAGCATGCTATATTTATAATCGAGGATTTAGATATAAGAACACAAGTTTTTCTGCCAAATACTAGTAGCCTATGAGTCTGGGAAGTTAACAGGGAGATTAAACAGTCCTATTAGTGGCTCAACATCGGAGCATTTGGTCAAATCTTCAGATTGACTCAAGTTCAAAAGCATGAATGTATGAGGACGCTCATTCATTTACATTTATACACACAACTGAGTGACCATCAGGCTGCACTTCTATATCTCTGATTTACAACCTGGATGTAGTTACTCCAAATAGCCACAAGATGCCGACATTTCTCTTTGTCTTGAGTCTTGTCTGAGGCAGGTGAACTACATGACCCCAGCTTTAAAACTCAAAAGCTGCTTTGCTTTGATTTGTAGGAATAGGCACATTTATAAGCCGCTGAAAATATTAAGATAAAGTATAATATGACATAACATTTGGCTGGTAACATCCCAAACTCTCAGCATTATATACAAACTAAACTCAAACTGATGTAAGTTCATAAACTAGTGAGATCCTTAAAGAAAAAAAACTTTTCTGAAAATATATTTGGTATTCTTTCATGGATAGGTAGTAAAGCTTGGCAGATATGTGGCTATATCTGTGTCTGAGAGTTTAAAAAAATAATCTTATCTGAAGTATATACATCGACAGATATTTGTCTTTTAAAAACCATAAATACATAACTTCAACATTTTTTGATGAGGATCCCTTAAACTCAAATACCGCTGAATTGTGACTGAGATATGTAACTGTGAAATTTTCCATTTAACAAAAAGGAAGTTATCAGTGCTCTCTGGTGGACAAACTTTGTAATAGTCACATTGTCTTGAAGTTCCCTCAAATATATATATAATATTGGTATTTCTGGTTTCTTGTTACTTTATTGACCAGTGTATGTGACATGCAGAAATCAGCTCATAATATCAGTCATGTCAGTGCCCTGCTATTAGCTTTAATGAATGAGTGAAAGACTAATAATTTATGAATCTCATTGTGTCACATATTGTATATAAAGAGGCAAATGTAGGTAGTTGCATCTGTTGTATTTGAGGAAAAATAATCCTTTATTTTGAGTATAAAAATAACAGACATCTGATGAACACATACATTCCCATGCATTTGCATTTTACTGTATTTCATGTTCTTGCAGATTTTTTTTGTACAGTATTTCAATGTCAGTGTTCAGTGTGATGTTTTTGCCACTGTCAGTGTTTCACACTAGAATCTGGACTCATTATAGGCTCTCGTGATACTTCTGAACAGCAAAAACCTCTTAGAATAAATAAATAGTGAAGCAGCAAACATAAATAAACATGTTCATAAAATAAAAACCCTAATGTCAAATATCATTATAATTATGATGATTATTATGTAATAGAATTACAAAACATTTCATTGGACTTTATAATCAACAAGTTCTTCTTGTTTTGTCCCATATTTGTAATTTGATGACACTGATTACAATTGACCACATTAAACATTCATTTTACTTCAATGAAAGCAGTGCCTGCTTTACTGTAAACCATGTCCATTTTGATTCTTAAAATAACATTTTAAAAAAAATCTATTAATCATAAAATCCTCTTTTCAGATTTGAAAGGAACCTGCCAATGGGTGAGCTGTAATTTGACCTGTTTCCAATCCAAAGTAGCTATCATGTTTTCCTGACTGAAATTACCAATCACTTTGATAGAAGTAAAATAACTTTGCCCTTATTGCTCTCGACCATATTCTGTCTTTATCAAAGATAATGAACCAAAGAGAAGCTACTGTATTAGACGTGTGTCATTCTTGCAACAAAGGCTTAGCTTTCATTTAAGTTGTTACATGAATTAAACTTTAAAATTTGAAAATAAATGGACAGTTTGAAGTGTCATCATTAGTTCACATCGCTATGAGAAATTGCACAAAGTTAATTAGAGCTTTCCCAGCGTTTTGATTTGAAACAAATAAAGATGACAAGACTTTTCACATGAGAGCAACTAAGTCATCGCAATATTAAAATGCCTTTTCTTAAACCTGTAATGTAAGTGAGTATTTTAAAGAAAATTCCCTTGAGAGACAAATCAATACCGTTACTTTAAAATGAATACAGAGCACTTCATTATACTTTAAAGAACGAGGCCAACACTGGTCATGGCTGTCTGTTAAATTAAAGTTGTCCGTGTTCACTTTCTCCGTCCAATCTGAGCCAGGAGGCGCGCGTTCTCAGCCGCTTTGGCGCGCAGGTTTTTGGCTTTGGCCACATCAAAGAGCACGTTCATGATATTGGTCGGGACGTCCAGGGACAGGGTCAGCCTGCTCCTGCGGTCCCCTTTGCTGCTGTTGCGGAGCATCTGACCTCTGAGCTTCGTCCGGCTCATGAAGCGGTAGTTTGCGGGACTTGAAGTCCTTTTTTCCCGACTGGACTCGGCGGAAGAAGAGGAGGATGAGGATGAGGAGGAGACATACTCCGCGGACTGCAGGAGGGATCCCCAGCCGTCCACGGGGGTGTAACCCGGTTCGTCCTCGTCGCTCCGAACCCCGACTTCCAGCTGGTTGTTGCAGAGGAGGTCAGGGCGGGTCTGGTAGAGGCGGAGGCACAGGCTGGAGGTCGGTGTGCACAGGACCGAGAGCAGCAGCAGGGTCTTCAGGGACGACAGCATGCTGTGTCCTCTGGGACCAACACAGGAAAATGTTCATGCCATTTATTTTTTTAATTTATTTTTCTGTCCTCAACTGTATTACTCTTTAAACAAATGAAAAAACGTGGTGAGAATGAATAAAGTGCATTGAGGAAGAAGAAGATGTCACTGAAGAAAATTAAACGTGTTAAAAATTTCTCCTCCACCATATACTCATTCTCTTGTTATGCAAAATGGATTATAAGTATGTATTTTAAGATCGGTATTTTGAGAGCAGAGTAATTTCAGTTTCTCTTAACTCTTAAGCAAGTTGTTTAATCGAAAGTTGGCAACGCTTAAAAGGCAATTGAGTCACAAAAATGTAAGCAATAATTTCGTAAAACTTACCACTTGTATCTTATAATAAAGAATACAGTTAAAGCGGGCAACCAACGCGTATCCCTGCCGAGAAAAAAACAAGCAGAAATCCTCAGAAGTGAATTTTTGATAAGAAATCCTGATAAAGTGTGTGTGTATGTGTGTGTGTGCGGAGGTCAGCAGTGCGCACGGGTCTGACCAGCGGAGTGTTTTGCTCGTCCATTCCCACTGCATTCATTTAGTAGGAGCCGTCAAACTGCATCCCTACGCCAGCAACAACGTCATCCCGTTGATATTTTGTTTGCCATGTGCTATCTCATTGGTTGTGATGCAGTGATGTAGTGGTAAATTAAAAAAAAAAAAGAAAGAAAAAAAAGTTGGTAAATGTGACCTCCTGTCGGTGAACATGAAGCATCACGACAACTGATAGAAAGGAAATAGGACGTTGTCTAATATTTCTATGATGGTTACGCTTCACATCATGATTTCTTACAGTTGTACAATTTTAATTAAAACCCAACTAACTAGTTAAAGTCTTCTAGATATGCAGGCTGCCTGTTCAGCACCACGGACAGCTCCAAGCCATTCACTCACTATGCTCCATCGTTCAGGCAGAACTTTGTTCAACTTAAGACTAGTAAAATATAAAATAGAGGAATTGTACACTTCTTTTCTTATTCTACCAAGTGTCCTAGAGATGTCGCACAGAAGACTCACTGAATTTAATTTCCTTAAATGAGAAACAAACTGTTTAATTATATTATGTGGTATTTGGACTTATAAAAGGTCGCCTCTTACCCTTCTTCACACTTGTGTGCAAACATATAATTATTGGTAGGATTTTCTAATAAGGCACCCTTTATTAAGGGTTTACAAGTTGTAACTAATGCCTTAAATTATGGTCTATAAATCTTTGACTAATGCTTTATAGTTCAAATGTAGGACATTTACAACTTCTTGATTGATTGGATTTGGCTGCTGTTTATCCTTCCTGACAAGACATTGCTTTGTCCTTTGAGCTAGTTTCTTGCTTTCTAATAGAGTCTAAACCTAAACTGATTTATAAATGTGGACACCAGGAAGAGTAGCTGTTGCCTAATGTAATGGCTAATGGGGATCCTACTAAACTAAACTAAACTAAACTAAACTAAACTAAACTAAACTAAACTAAACTAAACTAAACTAAACGATTAGTAAATTATTTGTTAACCATTAATAAAGTAATCAGTTACAGCTTATAAACCTATTATAAATGGTGGCTACTTAAAAAGTGATATTTATTGTTTTAATGAAAACTAATGAAAACTTTTTGTAGCTAAGTGAAGTGCAGGTTTCTTATGTCTTTTTGGCATTTAATGTCATAATACTCCTAATATACCTCACTCATGCATGGCATTCAAAATGTATATGATACACCTGAAACTGTATGTAAAACAAAGAATATGCAAAGTTCAGTGAGTTTTTCCCTTTCAAATTTCTCCATTGACATCATTTTCACATATTTTGATGTAGCGATGATGATTTGTTTTCTTTGAACTTAAGGGAATGGACTCACATGTGTGAATGATACCACACAGACTGTGTTTTTGAGAATTGTTTACTCACTGTGCATGATTTGCACGCTGTATATGTGGCTATTTGATTTCAACAGAAGAATGATATCTAAGATCTGGAGAACATTGAGTTTTAATTAAAACTTTATACATACAACACACACCATGGAAACCACCTGCAGGGATGTACGTTACCATGTCGAAATGAAAAAGGAACATGCACGGAGAGGATCAAAGGGTGTTGGGTCAAGCTCTAATGAGCAACTTCATTGTAGGATTAATATGACTGTAAGCCTTCACAGCTGGAGTAGTCACAGCCTATGACACACTGTGCAATGAGATGTCCTCCCACTGCGGCCTCTGCTCTGCAATTGATCTCTGAAATGGAATTACTTACTCTTCAACTTCAATGGAAAACCATATTTTCATTTAACATACTAGCCTGGATTATGTTGCTGTTAGTAGCTTAAAATAGGATGTCAAGAACCCTCTGCATTAAGGCGTTTTGCTCAGTTTACATCAAGGTCAAGGTGGCTAAGTCAAGGTTACGGTAAAGTGTATTGATCACACATCACATTTTTTATTCTGGTATTGAGTCTTAAAATATTTAGTAATTTAGAAAGAATAAAACCAGAGACACTTTCACCTCTTTCTGGTGCAAATGTACTTGTTTAAAGGTCTTCTTGAATGTTCACTGTCTTACATACTGGTGGAGCCATCTGTGGCATTTTAAGACATTACCACTTAACTTAAAGGCCCTAAAAACATCCTCTCTCAATCAGGCTTCTTACTATGAGCATTTACATGAAGCTATAAAGTTGGTTATTTCACAACATAGTTCTGTATTTGTGTGTTTGTCCTTGCCTCTAGATGATATCATGTATTTTCATGCACCAATCAGGGTTTTTCCATATTTGAATGAAGTTATGAAAACAGTTGTGGAGTTTTTTGCTTATGTTGCCAGCGCTGTCAGTCAAATCCGATTGAACCACTCCCACACAGTCCTGAGGAAGCAAATTAGCCAAAATTTTGAGTGTTAAACACCTGATAAATATCATCTTATAGATATAATAAATAATTTTTAGATATTTTTTTAAAATTTTGATGTGGAAATAAGTGAAATTATCTAATGCATAAGTTGACCTATTTTGAATTAAAAATATACATCTACAAATGATTTGAAAGCTCAAAACTAAACTGTTGTTAAGTTCATTATTTTTTGCAGTGTGGGACCTGTCATAGTTCATGAGTAGTTGTAGTTAGCAGGGGGTTGTGGTGTAACTGTATCTTGCAGACCTATGAAGCATCTCAGCATGTGGGAGCACATGATAGTGCAGAATCGTGACTAATGTGAAGGAGCTGTTGGAGGCTTTCTCCAAAAGCTTCATCAATCACTTTGATGTGAATGATAATTCTGCTTTAAATATGGATTGCTCTCAGTAAACCACCCTCTGAGGAGCTGACTTCAATTTAGCAGACCAGGTGGTGCTGAATGTTGCACTTGCATAGCAGCAGATACTAAATTTTAACACTATAAACGGAGTAAGCACAACAAGTAAATAAAAAAACGAATACAACGGGATTCTCTTCAAAACATCAACCAGTGACAACTTGAGAATCTGAGCTGTGTCGTGTATTTTCACATGTCACACTGCCAGAAGAGAAAAAAACCTCCAACGCGTGCTGCCCCCACACCAACACCCACGCAGGAATCCCCTGCTACTGCTGCGTCGGTCTGATGGAGAGTCCTGCGTGATCTCCCTTACTGGGCCCCTGTTGGCCCCTCATCTGGCTCCCAGCCTGACCCATAACACCCCCTGCCAAATGAACATATGTAGTGTTGGAGGTGGCAGCAGGCAATCAGCTACCAGATTCTTATTTTTCGTACCACACAGGATGCGGAGCGATTGACAAAACATAAGAAAGGTGACGTGATGTAAAGCGTGAGAGCAGAGGAGTGAAGAGCAAGGCACGACAACGACATCACAAAAGTTAAGACGGATTTAATTTTTCAGTAGTGTTGATATTCATCACTTTGGACATTCAAAAACTCACTCTAATGTCAGTTATATTTTCAGAAATACACCTGTTTTTAACACTCACATTTTAATTTCCGACTTATTGTTCGTACAACAAATTTGAAAAAAAGCCAGAAATATATAAATAAGAACAATATACAGTAAAACATCACATTTTACACAATCATGTACACACATTTGCATCTTGTTTTGGGGTTGCTGGCTTCATCTCCGGGGTTCAGTGCCTGTGAAAATCCAATGAAGTGTTAAATCACTATGATAAAGGTCAACAAGAATGTTGTATAGTCTTAATGACCATATTTGCATCTACAGTTTCCTCCCTTTCATACTGTACTGTTCAACCAAAACCTCTTTGAAGCATGATTTCTTACTGATCGGATTAGCTGTTACAATGTGTATTATGTAGGTGATATGATTGGCACCCCTACCTGTTTTCTCCATCACACACCAACTCTGGCACTCTTGTCTTGAGGAGAATCGGTTTTGGTTGCCGCCACAGCCCCCGTACACAAACGGCCTGCACTCCCCTGAGTGAGAGTGAAAGTACCAGAGCAGCACATATTCTGAACAGGCACCTTCTGACATGGGCTCCAGGCAGCGGTCTGCAGCATGTGGGTGAAAAAACAGTTAAAATATAAAAGTTAATTATACAGGACATCCTAATGGTTTTGTTTCAGACACTGACCATGTAATTGCAGTGTCCCCGGTTTGAGTCGAGCTGGGGGCATTTGCTGTTTGTCATCCCCTCTCTCTCCCCTCTCTACTGTGCCCTCTTTAATATAGACAGAAAACGTCCGTATAAAAATTTTTTTTTTTAAAAAGGTTATAGCTACATTAGAAATTGAGATGCTGTAGATTTTCCCTATTTCTTCTTTTTACCAAATTCAAGGTGTTGGACATACTGCAAAAATACTCTGAAAACATTTGCAGCATGTCCAAGGAGTGTGTTCACTGATATCAACTTAAGAATACTTAGAAGACAATATATTTATCTATAAGTGGGGTCATAAAGACTCCAGGAGATAATAAGTCTAAGAAGGTTTCACAAAGGAAATGATAAAGACCTGCTGTACCTGCGGGTCGAAGAATTTGTGTAAAAGCAATTATTTCCTCTTTGCTGTCTTATTGTGAGTTAGATGTGAAGAAAACGGCTAACCCAGCTCACTCTAAAGTGCCTTTCAACAACTCCAAATTTGTCTTATTCACTCGTTGTATGTGTGTATTAACATGTATAAAAATAGAAAACTAGATATGGTTTATGCATTATGTAGTTTCTGCATTAGAGCTTTTCTTGACCAACAGCAGCCAGACCAAAAAGATGTTAGTTAACAATTTCAAGCAACTCATTACTCATAGGCTATATGAAAATATTGGGGGAAACAGACACACACACAAAATTAACAAGAGTGATATACGGGGTGAGTAAACAAGGGAAGGAAGAGGGGAGGAAAAAAGATAAGAAGGAAATCTGTCGTTTTGGCCACTCACCAGCAGTGTCTGTTCCAAAAACCCTTCTTTTTTTCCTCTGGCCCCACTTCATAGTCCCTTCCTCAAGAGAGTCTGAAGACCAGAAAGAAGAAACAGTCACCTTTACTAGACCAACATTTGACATTTTGACTATTCAGTCAATAGCCATATACTGAAGTTTTCATTCAAAGACTTTTTGAGATCTTACACAAGCTCTCTGTAAATCTGCAACACAAATTACAAAATTCATAGCACGCTGACGTTGAAGCCAGGGGTGGAAGCAAAAACAAAAAAAAATCTTAAAAAAATAATTGACAGAGCTGGAATGAAAGGTGTACAGGTACACGTCAGTGAGCACTTTTTTCTGTATCTTTCTTCTAGGAAGACACTCTGTTGATTTCTTTTCATCTGATTTGATCAAGCAACATGCCTCATTTTCAGAAAATGGAAAACAAACACTCTGTTCCGTCAGAGACACTAACGTCAAGGAATTGACCATTTACAGCCATTTATACAAGTATAGTAGAGTAGCACACAGCAGAAAAAGGTTCTGCTCTTTGAGGGAGCTCTCAAGCAATCTGAGAAACAACAAAGATTTTGCCTTAACAAACATATACGTGACCATTACAACTTAGCTAAATCGCAGAGTAAAGAAGTGTCAGGTTATAATGGCCTCGCTGTACACCTGCAGGAACATGACTGGGCGTCACTAGTCAAGCTGACAGGCACACAGCTGGAAAATGAGCGAGTGGCTGTGAGGCATGAATGAATCGGCTAATAGAAGCATGACGTCAGCACTCTGCCTGAACAAACACTATGCTTCATTCATTTGATTAAATTACATATGAAACTCACACTTTACTGGGCAAGAATTTCCGCCTCCTTTAATGTGCTATTTCACAAAGCGCTTTCCCATTCCTCATAAAACATTTTGAGTATTTCACACTTTAGCACTGATTCAAAGTATATCAGAGTTTCATTGTTTAGGGCTCAGTGTGGACAATGGGATTGAATTTGTCTGTTCTAAAGAGCAAGCAGAAGAAAGAGCTGATAATAATCCTTGAAAACAGCGAGTGTGTATTAATATGAATGATACTCAGACTTGGAGGTAAAATTCAGAGCAGAAGCTGGTAGATTTGGAAATCTTTATTTTATAAATGGCCTTGTCTATTTAGAGTTATTCTTCTTATTGAGTGTGCCATACTGTGTTTGTGCATATTTACTATATTGTACACAAAACGAGCTAAATGTCACTGTTTCACATCTAATGCTGCGTAATTTGTGAATAAACATGCTGACATTGACAATGGGCAATGACAGTCTCACTCTTTGATGATTTTCCTGGTTTTAATTCCTGAAGCAAGAATTACAATAAATTGGGATGCAGAAAGATATTCTTACCCGCGGGCTATATGCACTAATGAGCTTCATGAAATATTGCGTGATCTCTTGCTACATGTTGACCCTTTGTTTAACTCTTTTTGTGTTTTGTCTTCATGCTGATGTAACAGCCACAGTCTGAGAGCTGCAACTCTTAGAGTTTTGCTGTGTAATTGTCCCCCTCAGATCCCTCTGCTCAATATGTATCGACTGCACATAGCAAACTGACTTGAATTTCTCTACAGTGTTGACCTTAAAGTGTGTAAAACCATATATAGTTGTAGTCAGTGACGCAACCTTTAGGTTTACCTTGCAACACTTACATTTCTTTTTTTTGTTGTTGTTGTTGTTGTTTTTTTACCATGGCTCCGGAAAATTTAAATTCATGATCTCTGGAGCCCATTTCACAAAAACAATTTTACATTACAAGCAGATTGCAAATGGTGGCAAACACACAAATCATTGTCACTTGAAAATTACACAATTACAGCGGTCTACAGTCCTCTCATATGCTCATGCATGAGCACAGGTGTGGTTTTATTTGATTAGTTTAACATGTCAAACTTTGGTGAAACATGCCGCTGGCTGTCAGGTGTCCATCTGGGATGCAGGTAAACTGTTGATTGTAACTGTGTTTGAGGTGTCCCAGTTTGTTGTGTGTAGTGTTGTTGCAGGCTGACCTAATGATGGTGCTATTGAGCACAACTGAATGGTCTGACACACATCATCCTAAATTATATTAATCATAAAAATAATAATGTTATAACTCATGAATATCAAAGTGCAGTGTATAAAGCTACAGGTAACCACAGCAACATGTTTCAGGCTAAGTTACCAGTGTTAAATCTAATCAAACCAAGAATTAAATTGACTATGAAAGAATACAAAAGTGACCAAGATGTAAACATGACAATGCACTATGAGGTGTCCCAAAATAAGAAAAACTGCCTTCATCACAGCTGTTCCACATAAGTTTGAAAAAAAAAAAAAAAAAAATGTTGCCGGGACAACTGAGTCATTTTGAAAATCATATTTTAGGCTCGGCTGTGTGTTTGGCCAGAGGCGTGGACCCTGATGATAGTTCCTTGTGTCACGTGTATAAGTTACATAAGACTATTATTATTACCAGTGCGGTTTGGTAGGATCCCTTTTTCTCCCAGGATCACCGGGGCAGGACTGGTCATTTCTCCATATTCTTCCTCTTCCACTTCTTCACCTTCTTCTTCCACCTCTTCCTCGTTGAGGTCATGAGAAAGGGATGTTACTACATCTTCTGGCTTATTTTTATTGTCAGTCACCTTGGTTGTTCCATCAGGATCCACAGACTTCACCATGAACTTGTATTCCAACCCTGTAATGATCCAAACATATTCACATATTTAAATTTTATACTATACTTTCATTGCATCAACATACTTTTGAAATAAAGGATTCAGTGACAGACGTTTGTGTCTGACACAAGTAAATAACAATTTTAAGTGTTTTCAACGTGGACTTTAGTTTCTTAGTTTGTGCCATCATGACCAAGACTTCATTGTAGAGCTCTTCCAGCAGCAGTGAGACCCTAAAAGTGATTAAAAACACATCTTTTCACCAAATATATTGTGGTATAAGACATGTGGCTGAAATCATATATATTCTTCACAAATATGAATATATCTTCAATCAATCTCCCCTACAAAAGGTAAATAAAAGTGTCTGAAAAGCAACAGTGTGTCACCACAAACAGTAAACAGCAGGGACTCTAGCTTTATCAAAGATTTACTGTTTACTTACTGCATAAAAGGTGAGAAATACCTGTTGGAGTTCATTTAGAGATGATTTAAAATCATGCAATAAATTATATGATACAAATGATTATGGATATCGGCTTTCAAACAAGCTTATTACCTAAGAAAACTCGACACTGAAGTAAATTATGAGTAAGTTCTCGTAATGGCAGAAAGGTAAACGATAAGCAGAACCATCCTGTAAGTGTTTTGTAAGTGTGGTGGATTCTTGGTGAGGCGTCCTACTTAATGGCAGTCTCGTGTTTGTGAATGGCTCTACTGTTGCTGGCACCATGGTGTGTGTTCCTCTGAGAGAACATAACAGATGGCACAACACACACGGGTGCCATGCTGCTGCCACAGGAGCTCTACAACAAACACTCTCTCTCTCACACACACACACACACACACATACACACACACACTTACAGAATATGAAGGTCTATCTGGAGGCACACGTTTATTCACTCTTGGATAAATGTACATACACACACATAGAGGGTTCAAAATGTCCAAGTAACATGACACCAACCAAACACACACATACGCATAACCTTTCTCTCTCTCTTTCACACTTACCACACTTTTCTACAACCTCCTGGGTGACCAGCTCCTTCACTTCGTCAGCCTTGACACAGAGAAGGACAATAATCAAAGTCATTTCATTAACTTCCCAATTTTGCAAACTCTGTATGTATATGTGTGTGTGTTAAACACATACTGAGAGTCCAGGCTCTCCCTTGTCCCCCTTTGCTCCTCCAGTCCCCAATGCACCCTGCAGGAAAAACACAAATTTATACCACCAACAACTTTACAGTTTTTGTTTACTCTCACCGATCTAATAGTGCCATTTCCAGTCAGTAGCTGTTTTCAGCAAAAAAGTAACAAGCTGGTGAACATAGTAAAGCATTTAGCAGGCAGATATTTCCCTCAAGAGTTGTCAGAGACTAAAATAGAGCTAAAAGTAGAGTGAATATTGGACTTACATTAACCAGGTGACCAAAAACATGACTCCAAATGAATGATAATGTTGCTCCATGTTTGCTGGATTTGTAAATAGGCAACTATTTACTTCCACATGCACCATATCAACTTTATAAGGTTATAATATGTCATTGTTGTGTTAACAGCTTATGTCCACTGTTCCCAGGTGGCAAAAAAAGTCTGTTAATGCAGCTTGAAACAACATTTCAAGTTGGCAACATATTCCACGAGTCCCTGCCAGTTCATGTTCATGCTGTAGTCGAATGCTCATAAAATAATTGTTATCTTATGTAATGAAAAAAGTGCTTTTTTAATCTTACATAAGAACAGAAAACCCAACACAACATTCTTTAACTTTTCAGAAAAACGCTAAATAAAAACCATCTATGGTAAGATCCACTGAGTTACAGAAGCGAAGCCTCGAGAGGCTCTCTAGGAGAGCTGATGGGACATCTGCTTTCTATTCTATTAGTGTGTTTAAAGAAGTGAATGGGTGTGTGTTCCTAAATGACTCTCACACTTTCTCCTCTTTGTCCAGGAGTCCCAGGTGCTCCCCTCTGACAAGGCTTCAATCTGCCTCTTCTGCCCCTCTCTCCCTGTTTGACATTAAAAAAAAAAGTGCACACAAAGAAAACACATTACAAGTTTCTTTTAATCTTCCACACAGAACTTTTATGCTAACAAGAAAAGAACGCATTGCAGCACAACTCATCCCTGCTCATCCATCTTTCCTCTAAACAGTACGAACGACAGACTCCTCCCAATTAGGTCCGTCCTCGGAATATCCTCATTAGAGGTTTCCAGCCACTCTCTGTCGACACTGAGAGTCTAGTAATTGTAGCTGAAAGGCGCTAATTGAGTAAGATATTACTTGAAAGCTGCAGACAGAAATAGACCTCTGTGTGTGTGTGTGTGTGTGTGTGTGTGTGTGTGTGTGTGTGTGTGTGTGTGTGTGTGTGTGTGTGTGTGTGTTAATTAAGGGCATGTCTCTGCTGTATTCACTGCTGCAGTATACAGAGCGCATGCTGCCATTCTGTCTGAGCTAGACGCAGACGTGGTGATGACTGTAATCAAGCTCAGCTCATTCTTCTGTCCGCTGTGTTGTCACACTTTCAGTCTTTTCTCTTGTAAGTTGGACTTTTTGTACTGTATGTTTTATTTAAAGTGACATAGTTGAATTAGTTTCTAGCTATTTATGCCCCATCAGTGATTAATAATGACCTCAGTGTGTTGCAAGACCTCACTACAGACTCATTTGTCCTGTAAGTATCTCAAAAGCAGATCAAGACTCTGATACCACATATAATTTATATGTAACTTACCCTCAGGACAAATACTGTATATATAACTTTATAGTTGCTTCTGATTCAGCTCCATGGCTTTTCTGTGCTGTAGGACTGCTGTCACTATACTATGACTGCACAATTCCGTTTCGGTAGTGGTAATTAGGCTTGTGATCGGGTGAATATACTTCATTAAAAACACAGACACAGTTATTCCTCTATACACTTCAACTACACTACTGGTTTGCGTCATCCAGTCAGACTGGTCAGGGTTGTTAATACCTTTTTTAGGCCCATCATTTCATGGTCACAACTCGTGAAAACAAATTGGAATGTTTATATTTTATTCCTACCTGTTATCTTGAGATAAAGGTTTAATCATGTTCTCAAGATATCAAACACTGTTTTCATCAAATCATGACTTAAATATGCCATTATATATTATAAATATGCCCTTGTTTTTAACTTTGACTTCTTCTCGGAGAGTTAGATGAGAAGATCGATATCGTTCTCTTCTGTGAGAGTGGTATTAATCTTCTCATCTAACTCTTGGCAAGAAAGTGTAGTTCCCAAAATGTCCAACTATTTCTTTAAGAGTCTATCTTTGTCATCTCAGCCTGACAGATCTGACAATGTCAGGAGAAATCACCGATCAACAGTTTTACTGTAATGAGGATCCGACAGGCAGACATGACATTGCCTACCAATTAGAGGGACAACATTCAAATACGTCCTTGTCAGAAGAGAACAGCTAGACAACTATTAATTTTTCATCTTGAGAAAATTGAGCAGTGAAGTTGTGATTATGAGAACAGGTTGATATTTTTGATACAATGAGATAATTAAGCTGTAATATTTATAACTTTTGTTCCATTTTTCTTTCCATTTATCTGCATTATAATGTATTATCACTGCAGAATGAAGATAAAAAGTCAGCAACATATATCCCCAATAGGGAGCAGGTATATTGTACCTTTGGTCCTGTGTCCCCACGGGGTCCTGGGGCTCCTGGTGCTCCCTCATCCCCATCCCTTCCTGGATTCCCTTCTGACCCCTTAAACCCTGGGAAACCTGGGAAACCTGCTGTACCCTGCATGGAGCAAGAACAACATTAGGAGTAAATTAAACACACTATGGTTCTTTTCTTTGCAGGAGTAAATACAAATACATTTTCCTGGTGTTTTAACACAACCTAAACATAAAAAAGATTATAGAAAAAGACAAAACAGTGAATTTTAATTTCAGTTTTTACTGGAAATTAAACAAAATACAACTGTGATTAATAATAATCACTGACCTTATCCCCTTTCTCTCCTGGCTCACCATCAACACCATTAATACCTCCTTCTCCTTTGTCACCCTAAAGTGGACACATAATGGGAAAATGCAAATGAAAATAAATATGTCACATTTGTTTATGTTTGATAAAGAGACAAAGAGAAATGTTTGTGAACATGTATGTGGATGTACCTTGCGCCCTGTGACTCCATTCAGTCCAGGTATGCCAGGGGTGCCAGGAATCCCTGTATCTCCCTGTTTTGCAAAGACACGATGTTGATATGTCACATAAACAGAATGATCAGGATTTATGACAGGACTTCTTGATAACGTATAACTCTGCTTTAGTCTGATCAGATGACCTGATTCAGGCCTAACCTTTTCTCCATCCAGGCCTGGACTCCCAATGCGTCCTGGTAAACCTCTAAATCCCTGTGAAAGCATATAACAATATAATTATTTAAGGATTTACAGATATCAAAACAAGCACAACGGTTGAGTCTGCTCAAGTAACCTTCTCTCCCTTTTCCCCTTTTTCTCCTGGTAAGCCTGGTTCTCCTGAGTCACCCTGTACAAACAAAAACAAAACTAAGTAATATGATGGTGAACGAGCTAATGATCAGTTGTATTTAGCTTTCCACTGTACCTGATTGCCCTTCTGGCCGTCCAATCCTATGTCTCCTTTGTCCCCTTTGGCTCCATCTACTCCATGAGCCCCATTGCGGCCCTTAAAATCACATCATACATATTATTTCATTTCCTGATTGTAATACTGAATTTTGGCTCCTGTATGATTGTTTGTTTGTTTGTTTTTGTGGTTTTACCTTTACTCCATTGAGTCCTGGCTCCCCTGGATCTCCCTGTAGGAAAAGAAAATAAATTCACCCACAGTACTCCAAAAAAAGTATTGAATGATCAAAGTAATGCTGCAGTGTGAAGAAATTACAATAAACTCTTACTAACCTTCTGGCCTACTGGTCCTCGTGCTCCAAACCGTCCCAACGCACCCTTAGTGCCTGCATCACCCTTAACGCCCTTTCAAAAATAATTTAAAATACTCTCAGTAATAATACCATTTATTGTGGTTTAGGTGACAAAATTCAGTGCCACTGATGATCATCTAAGCACCAAACAAGCTGTTAATTGTGTATCAGAGATTTTAATATGACTGCTGTAACATCACTGTTGAGATGCCCTTAAACGTGGCACCGAACCATTATCTTTTCCAAGGAAACTTCACTGCAAAAAGATGCTGAAGTTGTCCTGTGAACAGCTTGATTCTTTGCGTTAAGATGTATTACCTTGAATCCAGGGGGACCATCTTCACCCTTTTCTCCTTTATCTCCATCAAAACCTGGTGGGCCTCGTTCACCCTGAAACAAACCAAAATGGTAAAATAAATACTTAATTCACATTATGTTACTTGCACAGCAATTGTTGGAGGAATAGAATGACAACAACTTGTGTAAGATCTCACCGCGTCCCCTTTGAAACCCTTAACCCCACGGGGTCCTTGCATTTGAAGCACACTTCCCTGTAGAAAGGAATTAAACTGTGAATTCAAGGTGCAAATCAATGTAATTCGTAACAAATAACAAAGCAATTAATATGGATTTATGTTTACTTTTTGTGTGTTTGTGTTTGGGCTTGTATGATATTCAATACTGTATGTGAAGCCATTTGTTCTGCATGATTTATCTGTAATGTATAATTGCCACAGCTAAATAAACCAATTGTGATTCACCAACAGACCAACATGCAAATCATCATACCCGTTCTCCTCTAACTCCAGGTAACCCGCGGTCACCCTGGAAAGAAAGATCCTTTTTAAAATAACTCTCCAAACATGATTCAATCATTTCCAGATGTCAACAAAAACTACACAGATTACTTCATATCTCTTGCTGCAGTGCTGTTCACAGAATTTTATCAAATCCTTTCACGTTATAACCAAATCCAGTCCAGTATAATCTACCTTTGATAAAATGTCATGAAAGATTGGTTTACACAACCCGGCCAAGGTTTAGTGGTATTTGAAAGGAATGATAAATAAATCATACAAGGACACTTGAGTAGAGAGCAGACAAATAAATATGAAGGCAATCTGACTGACAACTGACATCACTCCTATCAACGCAACCTGAACCCACTGACACTTCACAATGAATGGGAAATTGCTATCTTAGAAATGAAAGCACTCTGTAGGAATATCTAGACGTTCAAATGTCAACGTTGGCCTCTCAAACACCACACCTCACTGTTGATGAAAACGACCACTACAGTGAGTCAATATTAAAGATTAAGTACATGCAGGCAGGCAGAAAAGGTCAAGAAGTTCATTGATGCTCAGGATTGGCAGCACCTTCATGCTTGTGGTGCATAGTGTAGTTGAGATTTTACAGAAACTGCTGTGTAAATAGAAAAAAAACATCACAATTTGGTGATGAAGGAGGTCAGAGAATAGCAAGAATGGTTGTATGTGGCCTGGTTCATCACATTGGATTTCCATTACAACACACAGGCACTTAGATCTGAAGCTGACACAGACAAAATGAGTCCAAACATCTATCATCTTTCATCTCTGCTGTCAACTGTTCGGGCTGGTTTTACTGATGTAACAGTCTGGGAAACACTTTCTTGACATACAGTATAGTTCCCTTGATAAAAATGGCGCATCGTTTAACGAAACATTGCTGTTGACCAGATGCATCCTTTCAGAGCTACAATTGTCTCTCGTGCAAAAGCAAAATTTCAGCAGAAAAAACATGGAAGACATTTTTATTTACTTCAACACCCTTGTGAGGTTCACACATGTCAGTTTAATAGAGTACGTTTGGGTGATGTGTAACAGGTGGTTTGTAAGCATCAATAAGGCCCCCCGCTCACTTTGACATGAAGTGTGGAGGATTTACTTAAATGAAGACAACCTTTTTGTAATTTATTGTGTTTCACTCCTTTGTACTGCTACCTTTTGTTTAACCTCTTAATTTATATTTCGACACCTGCTGAGACGACTTGTCTGTAACAAGGTATAAAGTACTGTAGGTATCAAGGCCAGTGAGAGATCCTCTCTGCTCTCTCCATCTTAACATTTAGAGCAACCTTTTGTACAAGTTTTTTGTCTTGTTCTTCAAAATAATTTTTGCATCCTGAAGAAGAGAGTTTTTGAGGAATTTCCTAAACAAATGACTTCCAAAGTCTTGTTTGCTGCAATCAGGGAATTCAAATTTGCATGTTTTGATTTAAGGCGGAATATTTGCAAAATTACACAAAAATTACAATTTCACTTATGATATTTTCAAGTGAAGGAATCATATGAAAATGATAATTAAAATAAAATGAAACTGCATTATCAGCAAAGATTTTATACGGTGTCGGTGTCAGTTATGGGAAAACACCTCACCTTTTCACCTTTGCTGCCACGCAAACCTTTTGGACCCTAGAACATGAGGGAAGGTAGAAGAAAAAGATTTTATCTTAAAGTGTACATAAGTGGAACTTAAATGCTCTCAAGTGATATTCCATAATGACATACTTACTATATTTCCTGGAGCTCCTTTAACACCTGGAGTCCCTGTATCACCCTGAAATAAAACACATATTCAGCATAATACACTAGCATCACTAAACATACTGGTTACATTAAGTTTTAATGGGTAGTGTGAGTATAACTAGCTATAGATTTGTTTTGCTTTAAAAATGCAAAACATCAGAGCTGGAGAACAATGATGAGAGAAAAACAAAACCAGATGGAGAGATATTGTAATTGTCCCAGTAGATATTTCCCGATCCTGATGTCATTTTAATGGATGTTGTCTGAAGCTGAACTCACCCTTCTGCCAGGAAAACCAGATAACCCCCTGCCACCAGGCTCTCCAGGAATACTGTCACCCTGATGATGAGAATAAGGGAGTCATAATTAACATTTTATACATTGCACATTGTTAGAAGTAACAAACACAATTGTAAAATGATGATGATATAAACACAGTATGTGGCTGCTGCAAACATCAACATCAATACTTATAATTTGATCTAGGACTCTTGTACCGAGCAAAACACCATTAGTTCTAAGTGAGATATCATGATGTGGCTTACTCTTGATCTTAGAAAAACAAATTCTCAACACAAAGGTGGAGCTTGCGAGGTGTTTCTCTCGCCATCCTTGAACAGAAACTCGGGTTATAATAATATAATCTTCCCCTATCACGACTTTGTGACAGAAATTCTATAAATGTGATAACAACAAAATAATCTCCTTGACATCTGAGCAACTCCAGCAACTCCATTCACTGAGAAAAAATATGTGGATGAAAGCTTAGGGGACAAAAAAAATTAAGTGAGATTTGAGAATCTCTTTTAGGTAAAATCATGTAAAATCTTGTACCTTTTCTCCTTTTACTCCAGACACACCAGGAGGACCCTTTATTAGAGAGATGCAGTGGTTGCAAAAGAAAGTATGGTTAACCTTCATTCCGGTTGGCAATCAATCAGGTATGAAAATGTAAAGATAAAATAAATTTTAAAAAAGTTAAAGAGGTGTATTGCTTACATGAGGTCCTGGTGCTCCTCGAAGTCCAGGAGCTCCTGGTGATCCATTTCTACCCCGTTTACCCCTCTCTCCCTGCATCAACACACAAAAAAACTTACCTTACACCACTTTTCATGTAGTGAAGTAATATAGTTTCTTTCAAACCAAATGGTACAACCTTCTCTACACCTGTTTCTCCACCTTATTCTACTTCAATTCACACTTAAACAGCATCTATTTACATACTTCCACTGTCTTGTTCTGTCCCTGATCAAAGAGAGTTTGATGGCAACTTGTAAGATGATATATGATGATGTACCTCTCTACCTGGATTTCCTGGGTCACCATGGAGACCCCTAAGGCCTGGGATGCCCTGGATGCCAGGGTTACCACGGATACCCTGGATGCCCTGAGCACCTGGAGGTCCTGGCTCACCTGGTTCTCCCTGAGGTAACACATGGATTAAAAAAATAAAAGACAGAGAAAGATAAGGGAAAAATGAAAAGTTTGGCAGAAACACTGTTAAAGGTCACTTGTTTCATGTAATGTAATTATTCAGCTCCTCTATTGCATTTGAATAATTGCTTTCAAATTAAGTCCTTGATGTCAATTCAATTCAAATCAATTTATATGCTCATACACAATTTCAAATGAGCAAGTGAATCACTGAGCCAATTAAATTCCCCACATTAAAACTGTGATGAGAAACAAAGTCAATCAAAGTGACGTCATTTTTTACAGTGACTTTTTTTTTTTTTTTACAGTGAATTTTACCTTCTGTCCTGGAGGACCAGCCTGGCCTTCTGGCCCCCTGTGGCCGATGCCAGGCTCTCCCTGAACACACAAAACAATGTTTCACTGTCATGCCTTTAAATTACAATCTAAATTCCCAATTTTTTCTGTCACAAACTAAAAGATTGTGGCAATCATGATTACAAATGAACCTTGTATATACCTTTTGCCCTTTTTCACCAATTTCACCCTGAAAAGTGGATAAAAAAGAGCACATATCAATTATAAAGCTCAGCATATCCTTTTTCGTGGGCCAAAATAAACCAACACAGAGGAATTTGAAATAAAAAAAAGTATAAGCAGACTTGTCAGCATGTTTAACAAGGGGAATTATTAATGTCTGCTTTAATCTACTGTCTCACAGTCAAACAGAAATAGAGCATGGGACATCAAAGGCCTGAGCTCGACTGGCTTTACTGACAGGCGAGACGGGAGAGAAGTTCTCCCTGAGCTCTGATGTCATTTACTGACGCAATGTGGGTAGGCGGGGAGAGCAACGATGATATTTTTATGAACCGGTGGCACATTTCATGTGACAACTGTCATTCTTGCTCTATGATCTTGGGATGATAATTACAATGCTTTTACTCAGGATATGCTTGAGGAAGACATTAGCAAATCTTGACAATAAGAAGATATGTTTCTGTTAAAAGGGTTGGTTCACCCAAATGACAAAACAAATTTTTCTCACTCATCTCTAGTGGTTTCTAGCCAAAGAGATAGTTGTGGGTTTATGCACACAGGTTTCAGGCTCTGAGATTCCTGCCTCCACCCCAGTATAATGGAGGAGAATGGCATTTTGTTTGTGGGGTTCAGCATTGAAAAATTACATTAAAAAAATTTAACAGCAAGTTTTCATTAGGACTAATTCTTCCATATAAAGTAACTAACTATTCACAGTAAGGTGGATCATTCAGTGTCTTGGTAACACCAATTCAGGCAAGACAAGATTGAACTTTTAGCTCCACTCGTGTCATGGCTTCAAGGGATGGCAGTGTCAGCCTGTCGATCAGTTGGCCACCACTTTGGTCCAGACTGAAATATCTCAACAACTATTGGAAGCAGTCAAATTTGGTACAGGGTGAATTGTAATAACTTTGGTGATCTGCTGACTTTTCTAGCGCCATTATCAGGTCAAAATCACATTAACATGGTAACAGGCTAAACTAACATGGCAAACATGGTAAACATTATAGTAAATTTTATGTTTTATTGCACATTATATGATGATTTAAGGGCTACACTATTTAGTAAAACATCCTCTATTTCTGATGAGATGTTTCTAGATGAATGATTTTAAGAAACTTGAGCTGTGTTTCGGGGGGGAGCCTGGTACAGAGGATAAAGTTCTTTTTTTGCAATGTTATGTAAGATGTGTTCTTGTTTATGTTTGACAAATGTTTCACCACTGCAACTGTATTTTGGTGTCTTGTAAATCCATGTGGGCTGGGTACTAACTAACTAATTAACTACATCTGCTCAACATCATCATTTTTTCATTGTCACTCAGCCTCTCAGAGCTGCTAGCATGGACGTAAGACTCTTTCTCTTGGCAAATGTGATTTTTCAAAGCTGTGAGCAACTCTCAATAAATTCCATTCACCATTATTTGGAATCACATTGTCAGAAATCTGACAGATATCTCAAAACCTGGAAAAATAAAACCAAAACTATCTGCAAGGTTAGATCCCACTAGGTATGGTAAGAGAGATTTTTTTTTCCATTTGAGTTGCCAAATTTGAATGATACTTTTCATTTAAATCTTGTCATTGTAGAGAAAAGAAACTAAAATCTTTTCCCTTCATAACCTTTTTTTGTTGGTACCTGGCTCTACAATGATAGCTATGCTTATAAGAGCTTTATCAGGTTTAAAACAGCTTTATTCACCTTTCGTCCTGGTTTTCCATTCTCACCCGGTTGTCCCTATTGCACAAGAAATATATAGTAAGTTAATAACTTTATATGATTAAATTGGACATGTAATCTATCTAATTTTTAACTGATAACAGGCAAAAAACATGTTGAAGAGTGTTTTGTTACAACGAGTGGGTTAATATCATATAGTGTACTATCTGCTCTTACCTTTAGGTAATAATACTCTGGAGGATATGGGTATGGCTGCCCAGTTTCTTCATCATAATCCCCCTCCCGCCGCCTCTCCATCTCTGCCCTCCTCCTCTCCCATTCTTCCCTCTCTCTCTCTAAGTCTCTCTCCCCCTCCTGCTCTGTCCTCTCCCTCTCCAGTTCTCTCTCCATCTCCATTTTCTCTCTCTCCAGCTCCAATCGCTTCCTCTCCAGTTCCTCCTCCTCCCCTTCCCTCTCTCGATCTACATCCTCCTCAGTCTCCCAGTCGTAGTCTCCGCTCCTCTCCTCCTCGTCATAATCTGGATCAGGGCCTGATTCTTTAAATCCATCCTGTTCTACTGCTTTCTCTTTCTCCCTTTCCCACTCATCTACTTCTTCAGTCGTACCCTGTTCCACTTCTCCACCCTGTGTTTCTGTATCAATCTCTCTTTCTGTATCACTGTATCGCTGTCTCCCCCTCCGTTGTTGCCTCCCACTCTTGGTATGTGTTTGAAGGTCAGGATTTTCTTGCTTTTTCTTCTAAAAAACAAGGTTCATGACACAAACCACATAAGCCAACCCATCTTTCTTTGAAAATATACTTATAATTATTATCTACATCATTGATTACAGACTTACATTCAAGCTGTTGTAACCTTGAGCTCCAGAGGACACATACTGAAATTACAATGAAGAGGTAAATCTCAAATGCAGTTCACAGTGAGCATGAAATTGCATATTTTATTTGAGTGCAATTTGAGCCACATGTATGAAGTCTTAATTTTTAAAGACTGGAAACATCTAGTGTAAAAATATTACTTTTTGTGCCTCCATGAACCGATTTCTTCCACCTGGGGCACCTGGCATGAACACCTAAAATATAAAAATTATTACTACTACCATTTTTATTATTATCATTAATCTATCTTCTACAAAACCAGGTGAAACTTACCATAGAATAGGGCCAGGGGGCGCTCTTCTTGACCCTGATTTGGGATCGAGGGACCTGTCAAGTCCCCAAAACTGTCAATCAGCGTATTTCTATCTATTATGCTTTCTATTAAACAGTCGTGATACTGTGTGTGAATTGATGTGTATTATACTAAAAATGTAAGAAATAAAGACACAGACTTGCTTAGAAAGTCATTTTAACATTTTTTTTACTGAAGGATACATGCACAGAGAGGTTAAACACAGACAAAACAATGTAATAACTGAGAAAATGTTCACCAGTGAAAAGTTTTTGATCTGGCTACAAAATTGTTTATAGTATTTCAATATTGAGAATAATATCACAGGCATTCAAAAATACTTGGTGAGGTAAAACATCACATTTGTCTGCTTTTCAATAAATAAAAAGTTCAGTACAACTTGACACAAGGTAATATGCATTAAAAATTGTGGCACATCTTTGAGCAAGGTTTGCATTTTATCTAATGTGATGTTTATTACACAGAAATATTTGTCTTAATAAATAAATTAGGAGCCATAGACAAGGGAAGTAAAGTAAAGGCTACACTTAGAGTTTACATTACACAAACTGAAGAATGACTATAACTTGGACATGAGGTCACAATTCTCATGTCTGTGGTGCCTGATTTTATATAGAGCTCTACTCATAAAAAAAAGCCCCAATACAAGCCCCAATACATGAATTTTGGCACGGCTTTGGCTTTGGGTGAGTGACATCGTCGCTGTGTGAAAAGAAGTCCCCCCTCATGAAACGTTGGTCAGGTTCAGGGCTCCTCACCAGCAATACAGTTCACAGTTTATTCACACTCTTCATGTAGAGCGTTTTCTTATGAAAGCTTACAACTCTATAGTCACAGTCTCTCTGGAATTAAGAGATGTCCTGTTTAAAAAAACGAGAGAGAGAAAGTATTAAAAGTAACTCTCTGGAATCTATTCTTAGTCAGTAAATCATTCGTGAAGAGTCGAACTCTGCTACTTATTCTGCTCATTCCCATTCAGTCAAGCTTTAGAGAAATCATGCTCAAAGCATGCTGCTCAAAAATGCTGCTCTATCTCATGCTTTGGTAATGTTTGTGGATTATAAAATCTGTGATGGTATGTTTCCATTCCCATAATAAAAACATGTGCACCCTTTTTCACTGGTGAAATTTTCACAGGAAGTAGAAAGAAGAAAAGGTCTTGAAAAATTATGCCAAGTGCTTATTTTATACCACTTAAATCATGGCTTATTTACAGAAATCTTAAGATTATGACATGTAGAAATCTGTGAAGAAGTGAAGTCTATCCTTCATTTTATTCAAGCACTTGTCCATCACTTTCAGACCTTTTGTGTTAAGTGTAAATAAAAGAGCTTTTCATTCCAAGGCATGCAAGGATCTTAAGAAACATTCAAGTGAGATTTAAGCCCGTATCTTACCTTATCTTCTTCTTCTGTGGTGGTGGGAGGTATAGGCAGTGACACTTCATCCTGTTCATGACAATAAAGAATAGATAACAACGTGACATTGAAAAAAACAACACACTAAAAGTTCACTGCTGCAGCTCCCTCCACCTCCCCAACCTCTTCTTTATGTGCTATATGTTTGGTATTGTTAATAGCAATGAGCCAACAAGGCAGTGAAGAAGAAAACTGCTATATAGCAAATATGGATAGGCGTATAAACATTGCACATGTAAAACATCCAAAAAGTTGGTTATGCAAATATTTTTTATGAGGAAGGAACTTTATGGATAGAAAAAGACTTTTCTTATAAATTACTGATCACCACAATAATGGCAGACACACCAAAAAATTTTATATTTGTGTTTCATTTCAATATGACTAATACATCACACAGTTTGTGTAGTTTTACCTGTGCATTTATGTCTCGGTCTGAGAGGGACGTCAGAGGATGACTGGAGATGCCTGCCAACGCTTCTAACTGGACGGGACTGTGTGATGTTAATTGTTCCCCCTACACAGATTAAACATCATAAATATGTCATTATTCTTGCAGAGGAAAAACAGGTACAGCTGAGCAGCACATAACTGAGCTCAGCTGTCTCTGCTCCTTTTCTATCAGAGCAATAGTGAATGAGTTTTTTGTTATTAATGCCCACCTTGTTTTCCAGTGGATGGAGGAATTCATCTGTTTGGTCTTGAAGCTGTGTATGATAAAAACATTAAATATATTTTACATTAAAAATGAATCATAACACTTTTACCCAACCTGGCTGAAACAGATGAGAGAATGCTCTTTGAAGTAAATTCACCTCCTGAGAGTTACCCGGGGAAAGTTCTGCCTGTTTTCAAAAAGAACAAATTAAAGGAAAAACCTGCATAAATGTGGACAAACATAATGAATGCAGATGCCTCCACACAGGTGCACAGCATGGTAGAATTAAACAATTAACATCCAATCCTGCTCTGTGGCATGTATAAAAATGCTGAGCAGGCCCAGTTGGTTCGGATTTTGTATCAATATGTCAAGAAGAAAAGATCTAAGTGACTTTGAAAGAGGGCTCATTGTTGGGGCACGGATGGCAGGAGCTTCGGTCACAAAGACTGCTCAACTGGTTAGTGTTTCAATAGGAATGGTGATGTCTGCATTTAGATATATGGGAAAGACATGAGTAAATAGGGTCAGATTTCATGACCGTCATGCTCGTGCATTGGTGTGATATGTAAGGAAAAACAGAAGAGCAACTCTTCCTCAGGTGATTGAGAATGTCAACACAGGACATGATCAGATTTTGTCAGCAAGAACAATCTGTTTACATTTACTAAAAAGGGATATTATAGTAGGGTTGGAGTGCATAAAGCCCTCATTACAAAGATGAATGCACATTTGAGAATTCATTGGTGAAAAAACCATAGACACTGATCTACAGAGATGTGGAAAAAGTGATATGGTCAGATGAGTCATCCTTCACCATATTCTCAACAAGTGGGTGAGTACATGTGTGCCATACACCAAGAGGCCTGAGTGTTTGACCCCTACAGTGAGGGGATCTGGTAGCTCTGTTATGCTGTGGGGGTATTTTGCTGGCATGGTTTGGGTCCACTTGTCCCCTTAGAGGGAAGGGTCACTGCAAATCAAATCAATACACCTATGGAAGATTTTGGAGTGATGTGAGCGCCCTCCACCACCATCATCATCACACTCTGTGCTGCCACACCTTCTCATTGCCTTGAATGAGAAAGTGTGTCCAAACTTTGTGCTGGCTCTATATATATAAATATAATAATTTCATCCTAACTTTTTAACACTCAAACCCACAGACTCTCCAGTGTGTGATGAGCAGATGCAGTGGGCTGTAATGACAAACTAATTTATTCTTAATAATTAATTCAGGTAGTGGGTGTGTCATTAATCAACTTTTTCCGGTGTTTAGTGTGGGCACAGATATATTTCTGTCCCCAGAGATGCTGCTATTAAAAAAAAAAAAAAAAGAAGAAAAAACAAGCGATTTGATTATGATTTTGACAGCGCCGTTAACAAGAAGGCAGTCACTGCGACAACGCTCCAGATCTGTAACAATCCCACATCATCAATCATCACTTTAAATCGAAGTTTCCCACAGTGCATGAATTAGTCATTCACTGCAGCTGCCTACCTCATACTCATAACTGTATTCTTCGCCATTATAAAACTCATCTTCCTCCTCTTCCTCTTGCTCGCCCTCTTCACTTGTCTTCAGATAAAGGAAAAGAAGACAATAATTACAGGAAGATACTGTTATAGATCATAATTTATCATTTGTTGCAATAACTGGAAGACATTACTGTACAAGGCCACCCATTAATCAAAATTATCAGAACTGTTATCAATATAAAGAGAAGCACATGGATGACTAATGCATGCTTTATACTAGCCACACCATATATACAGTTACTGCTTAATTAATGATCGTTATACTTAAAATATGTTAATCTATTAAAATTATTTGTTATTATATTTTAGTAAAAATTGTTATTTCTACACAAATAAGGTTATGTTAATGTCAAGCCAGTGTTAGAGTCTGTGTTTAAATTCTGCAGTATGAGACAGCTGTGTTAGTTGGTTTGTTTTTGTTTAGTTTGGGCAAAGATGAGTTTGAGTTTCCAGGTTTCGTTTGACCCCTTCAAGGACATTTACCAGGCGGTGTCTCTGCCTCTTATGTCGTCCTTTATTTCCTTTGCCCTGGTTAAGAAGTTCACAGTCAGAGAGAAAAAAAGATAAAGGTTTCTCATGCTTCAGAAGTTGTTGAAGATCAAGTACAAAACAACCAGTTGACAGGTTTAGGCAGATGTTTAAGAGGGGAATAAGTAGTTAATAATTATAAAAGATTAAGATGTTTAGGAGCCCTCAGTGTTAAAAGTTACCAAAATGGTTTAGAACTATTTATACTTGTACGACCACAATGATGGTTTTGCATGTTTCAGCCCATTCATTACAAATTTATTGTTGACCATTTTTTGAGATATTCCTTAAGTGGATTAGCTTGATTCCCTGCAGGTAGAAGCTGGTTTCATGGTTGGTTTCATAGCAGTATTATATCGATTTTATGATTAAATCATTGGTTAAAATATTGAACCGGTGCAATGTAATTACAATGTAATTTCTATATGTATGGAACAAATATTTCAATTACAGTAAAAAAGAGGAAATGAGTTATGAAAATCTGCTCATAGAGACTTGAGATGTATTTTCACAGAGAGCACTTTCTTGCCCTGAATTGTGTTCTCAAAACTCTGCTTAGCGTATTTTTGGATGCTTCACAAATCTAATACTTGAGCGTTTTTATTGCAAGAAACATTGAAATTTACATCATTCTTACAACAATTTTAATGTTTACTGTTTGGCTTTTGGATTTAATTTTCTGACAATATAGCTCATGTGTGCTCCAACTCCTGGATGTCTGAGTGTCCTTAAAAACACTTACAAAAAAGCAACTGCCCCCATCTGCATGCAACAATACCATGATTTTTTATTTCTTTTAAATAAATTATGGTGACAAAATTGTTACTGTAATCTATGTCAAGTGAGTTTCAAATCTCTGTAAGTTGATTTTCATACTGTACTGGTATAATCTTGAATCAGCAAATGCATGGAGGATAGGAAATTAATCTAAATGTGCCTTGGAGAGTTGGTTAATACATACAGGGCTAAAACATGCAACACCAGTATGGTCCTATAATAATACACATTTAAATGATCAATGGCAACATAATTATACTTGTTAAAAGTATCCCATATTAATGTTATATGTTGAATGTAACAGATGAAACAATACTCATGCTGGTCTATGATCCCTCAGGGTACACCCAGTCATTAATAAGATGTCTACAGAAGCTTTACCTTCCCACGTTCCCTGTTCTTTCTCTTTTGTCCTGAATTTTTCTTCAGAGAGTCTTCTTGAGTGAGGAAAACAGTCTCCACCACAGTTTCTGGTAACCCTGAAACCGTCTGACATACACATTTCAATGTTTTTATTGATAGTAAGATTTTTTAAAATAAACAGAACATGAATGCTAGACAGAACAAAGTCTTTCCAACTTCTGACTCACCTCAGTGTTTTCAATTCCAATAACTCAATTTAGCCCTAAAACACGACTTACACATTTTTTTAATCATTTATTTATATTAAAACTTGCCAAGTTCAGTCTTCATCCTTTGCTCTTCATAAAAGATTGTTATCCTCAAGGGCTCCTGCAGCCCTTTTGCAACAGTTAATGTTATTTTTTTAAGTTTAAGTTGTGTTTTAATGATGATTAATTTACAATTTTTCTATGTTTAGTTAAGGGTCAGAATAAAAATGACAGAGATAAAGAAAAAAATATTATTAAGGTACTAAACTGCAGTTGAACCCAGAATTTTACGGGAAAATGTTATCAGCAATATGAATATGTGACACAAGTTTGAATGAAATGTTTAACTCTCTGTGTAAATGAAGAAATTCAGAAGATAAAATATTAGCATGTTTAAAGTGCTCAGCATGTTTTCAATCGTTTAATAGAATTATAGATTTAAAGATGGCATATTTTATTGTACAATAGCCTTACCTCCTGGTTTGAAGTGTAATTTAAAGTAGAGTTGACTACAGTCAGGTTAATTTTGAGTGAAGATATTTCGCTGCTGTTCCCGTCTACAATCTCCTTCCCTTCAGATGCCTTTAACTTGGCCTCAATCCTGTCAGACTCTTGCTCTCCTTTCAGTGTGGTGACGCTCCATAATGTGGGACGCTCTGCAGTTTCATTCAAAGGGTCCTGCATATGAAAAGACAGAAGCAGTGTATGTGACAAAATGTGTATGTGATGCTACTGGTCCAACAGTAGTATCTATTTGATGTAAACTTATTTAAGGTTCAAATTTAAGTGTAAGGTGACACAAAGAATTTTTAGTCCAGTCAGCCAACTTATGTAGAATAGATTATTATATCAATGTAGAATATGTACAACATTGATCAGAGTCAGAATCAGCTTTATTGGCCAAGTATGTTCACGCATACAAGGAATGTGACTCTGTTTCTGGTGGCTCTCAATGTACTGACACACAACAATGTTCAGGAAGATACACATGGACATAACAGCCAAAACAAGGACAAAAAAGACAAACAAAGATAATTAAACTAAACATATCACTATTATGTACAAGTAAGTAGGTGAAAAATGGATACATGCAAATAAAAACAACCAATGGACAACATACAATGTCCATATACAGGTAGTACTGTTTTTGCAAACCGGATACAGTGTACAGGTGTATAAGAGTGCAAGGTGTGCTGAAATAAATACTGAACTGATAAAAAAATGTGGTAAGTTTCTTTGTATACATACAGTAGGTGGTTATGTACAGTATATACAGCCTGCTCAAATATAAAATTTAACAGCATTGGATGATATGTATATATGTTATTGCACATTTTGCATTTTAAACTAATATAATTATTTATAAGTTGTAGCTACAGTGGATGTTCTGTTAGTGTCAGTACAGTATCTTCAATCAACAAAGCATACAGCAGATCGCTTAAGTAGTATCATGAACCAAAATATAATTATTAATTTAATTTTTAAGTTTCTTTGTCTTAGAAACACGTATAATTATAGCAGATTTTCTAGAGATTTTATGACTCAGGAGACTTTTATCAGCTTGGTCACTTACAACTTTTAAAGACTCTGGAGGCTGTCCGTCTAACTCAGCGTCCTTAATGGTGTCCAACTCCGACAGGGGCTGGTTGGAAAGGTCAAACTTCAATGGACTCTGTTCAGATGGCACAATCAGCTGGTATAAGCAGTATGTTGTAATGTAAAACATTTGTAGATTTATTAACCTGTGTTCCTACATTGTTGTGATTGTAAGTAAACAGCGTCAAAAACCTTCTGAAGATCTTGTCCTACCTTTTATACATTAAAATCTATCTGTCACAGGTACATTAAACTACTCATACAGTGTTTGAACTGACCATTTACTATTAATAAAATCCCACACACACTTTTTTCTCATGTTTACATACTGTGTACTTAGTGATGATGTTGGATGTGTGAGTTTCTGTGTTTTCCTTTGTTTTCTTGGAGGTGCCGATCACATGAAGCACCTCCTCTATTCCCTCCTGTAGCAGCCTGTCAATCAAAGCCTTCAGCAAAGGCAGCTGAGAAAAGAAAGAAGTTTTTATTTAAGTCAAACTGAAATACTCACACAAATTCTGTCAACCTCGAAATTGGTACAATGTCATGCTCAGAGCTCACCCTGATGCCGTAGGCTTCAAACATCACTTCAATGTCCTAAATAAAAGGGAATGCACATTGCTCAAAAACTTAATAATACAAAATGAGAGCATGTATCCCAGAGGAGCAACCACTACATTCTGTATTCACCTTCATCTCAATAGATTTTCCAGGAGCTCCAGCTTCACCCTAAAGACACATGAAAGCAAATGCAGTGAAAATGATGTCATTTCCATTTCCATATACATGTGTTTTTGAGGGATTACTCTGATCAGCACTACCTTCTCTCCTTGTAGGCCTCTTTCTCCTTTATCACCCTGCAAAAATAAAATAAAAAAGAACAAATGAGCTACACAGCCAATATTTCTTTTTTTTTTTTGTAACTCAGTTTAGTATAAACCTCATCACCATCTTACCTTCATTCCCGGTGCACCCTAAACACACAGAAACAAAGGAGCAAGACATTGGAACATGCATCTACAATGCATGACATGGCATCAAGTTTGCCATATCTATTTGCAGATAATGGCACAACTCATTGCAACCCACAATAAAAGCACTATAGTCATAGCTGAATGATGACTCAGATGTCATGCAGGCAAAATATGAATTACACCATGCAACAGCTGAAATTATGTGTCATTATTCATGAGCTATAAATGTGTAGAAACATGTCTTGTGTTACATTGAACTCACAGTAGCTCCTGGAGGACCCATTGGGATTGGGAATGCTTGTCGGATTTCGTCAATATTTGCGTTCTGTAAACAGATTCACAGAAAAATCAGTAAAGTTTAAACTGCCAGGCAAGTCTAGGTGGACCTGTTTAATGGTTTTCTGAATCACCACAAAACAGAATTGAGCCAAAGTGATAATGATTATAGGTATACCCCTGCATGCACTCATTACTCTATTAAAAAAAACAACCCAAATCTCTCCTTCCCTGTTAACAAATCACTGAAAATGCAAGCGATTATTTTTACCTCTGAAGTGACAAGCACTTGCCTACCAGGCAATCCCGGAGGTCCTGGTTCCCCCTTACTACCATCTTTACCCTGTGAAGAAACAAAAACACCTCAGTGTTGCAACCTTTCTCACTTTTTTTCCTCTTTTTAATCGCAAAAGCACTTACATTTGCACCCGCATCTCCCTTATCCCCCTGGAATGAGAGAAAAGTTAATGTGTGTATTCAAAACGCAGCTTCATAGATGTTTTAGTTGGTTACAATAAATTTGAAAGACCTTTTTGCCGTCATCTCCTTTTTGCCCTCTTTCTCCCTGTGATAGTAAAATACATTTTAAATTTCAACAAGTTACACAAAAAGAGTAACACATTTTGAGGATTTAAAGAATTTTAATAGCAAAAAATCTCAAAATAACTTTAGCATCAATATAACAGTAATACAGTTGGTATCACACATGTAAATGTTCCTCACATCTTTTCCTGAAAGTCCCCTCTTCCCATCGATGCCAGGTCTCCCCTGAAGAGAAGAGGACATAACACAACCTCAATCTCTGGAGATATTCTTCAGATTGATCATTATGATGGAAAAACAGAATTACACACTTGAAACAACAATATAGTTTGTTATATTGGCTTGAATGTAGACTCCAGTATTGACTATCACCATTAGAAACATATAAAGGAGGATTAGTGAATGTTTGTTGACTAACTCACTGGAGTTCCCGGTAAGCCAGGCATTCCTGCGATCCCAACCCGGCCTTGATCTCCTTTTTCTCCCTTCTGTTCACATGCAAACATACATATGATGCACAAATACATATGAACATGCATACATACATAAACAAACTTTTTATTTATCTAACTCTTGACTATATTTTAAATGGATTCTAGTACTGATGACCCTGTGGTCACAACTAGCTTGTCCTGTTTGTTTGTTTGTTTGTTTGTTTTAACAATTGATTTTAACCCAAAATCTCTGTTTCAAATTTATCATGTCAAACATTGATATGACATAAAAAAAGCTCATAGTGCCACATTCATATGAACTGGTCTTTAAGTCTGTTTTCTGTTTGTTGCATTTCTGAGAGAAACCAGAGTCTTGCGAAATTCATGGTGCCACGTATCTTACTGACATGTTAAAATTAGCCACCAGCAGTGATCCAATTAAGTTTATTTGTTTGTCATTTGGCACCCTCCCAGGAGCTAAATATTCTGTGCATTGATTGGAATCACCAGAGTTCCCAAACACAGCCAATCCTAAAGGCACACAGTCTTTCTACTTGCACAGTAAAATACATTCATCTTTTCAACTCTCAACATAAATGAATTACATTTTTTTTTGTCCAAAGACATCATTCATAGTTGAAGCACTGCAGTTTATTCATCTTGTTTAAGTTTAAAGTTACATTTTTCAAGTTTAAGTGTCATGTCAACTATTAAAAAAAAAAACACTTAAATGAAATTCACACAATTCTTCAGGACCAGAACATAAACGTCAGACAAAAAATAGAAGCATCACACCAAAAACATAAAACATCTGAAGTGTGTGGGTGCTTGAAAACGTGAGTAAAATGAAAGATGTGAGTAAAAATGCATAAATATTCAAAGAATGTGACATCATCATTGCTTTTCCTTTCATAAATGCATTTGTGTAGGAGAGATAATGATCTGTAATTTTTATAGCGACATAAGAAGCTTTTATGTTCTGTCAACCTGGTCATCTGTCTTTTGATTCAGCTCAGTTGTAGACTGTATCACAAACTCAAACAACTGCTAACTGCTACAATCTTACAATGAGGCTCCTCTTTTTCTAATATTTGAGCAAATAATTTTACTTAATGTGCTGTTAACCATGTACACATACAGTATGACTACATACAGTGTTTTCTTATTTTAAAAAAAGCATGTTGCACTTACCAAACCAAGCTCTCCCTTTCGTCCTTCTTCACCCTGCAGGCATTGTGAAAAATCTAATGAGTAAGCTCTGAAATTTGAGCTCAAAGCAGTTCACATACATAGATTTGAATGATGTGTGCTAAACTGTGTATACAAGTTTGTATTACCTTTATTCCTGGTTTCCCTGGTAAACCAACAAGTCCATCTCTTCCAGAACCACCCTGCAAATCAACACATACATTTTTAAACAAATGTACTGATACAAGTAGTACCGCAATACATGCGATTTGAATGATGTACATACCAGAGATGGCCCTGGTAGTCCTGGTTTACCCTCTGGACCCTGTGAAGAGACACAAATATTTAAATAGTAGGATGATTCAGAACAGCAAAGATATTAGAAAAATACCAAATATAACTAAGAAAGAAAGCCAATAACATGAAAAAGCTACTGTAGAAGAACTAGCCCTAGCAGAATTACAACATCTGTACGTGCCAGTATCCTTCCTTTATCACCTCAGATTCATTTATTCTGTGTGACAATTTGTTTGATTGCAGTATTGATGGTATTTATGATCAGCTTGTGTTGAATAAAAACTCTCTACGATTTCTGTTGTCTTACATTTTTACAGTATATCTGTTGAGCTTGTTTGAGGAGAAGATGCAGTATATGGAGCTTGTAACACACAAATTTTATATCACAGTCCTGTGTGAGCGTAAAGGGTAAGAAACAATAATAGTAAATTTAAAAATGCGGGTGCAGAGTGTCCTTGAAACAGAGTAAGTTTACACATGTTCAACACTAACATTAAAATGGACATGGCTTTTCCATGACATATACTGTCTGTGGAACAAGAAGAGATACTCACTCTTGGTCCAGGCAGACCTGTTTCCCCTCTCAAACCAGGCTGACCTGGTTCTCCTGGTTCGCCCTGAAAGAGGGAAGAGAAGAGCAGAGGAGAGAAGAGGAAAGGAGAGGAGAGGAGAGGAGAGAAGAGGACACAAAAGGAGATGAGACGTGAGGATATGAGACGAGATGAGAAGATACGAGAGGAGACCAGAGGAGAGTAGAAATTTCAATTCCCTCATGAGAAAAAAGATGAATAAAATAAAGCATGCTATTCCTTAAATTACCTTAATAACTCTGGTCAGTATGTTGTTGTCTGCAACAATCTGGTAGAACAACATAAAAAAGCACAAACATTAATTTGCTAGATGACAAACAATTTCACTTGATTGAAAAGAGACACTGATTTTCCAGTGTTTTATGGGAGAGTGGTGTTTTTTTCTTTCGTTCTTTACGAGCTTTGTTGCAACAAATGCCCTGTTAAACATGGCTGAACTGATGGAAAGCTGTCAAAAATTATAATAAAGGTTTGTTTACTTGTTCTCCCGGAGGTCCTGGTTTTCCCTTTGTGACAACAGCGGCAGGATCAAAACAAGAGCACAAGAAAACACAGTTAAAATCTAACATGTCACACTGCTAATCACGCTCCATATTCGCAATACAAAGGAAAATAGTAGGTGCAATGAAGCGTGACCACACAAAAACCCAAACTTAATTACTGAATATATCAAAAGGGGAATCATGAAGTCACAGGAGGATGAAATGTTGTGAAGATGTGACATGGTGACTGACACAGAAGAATGAGCCCAAGACGATCAACCAAGAGAAACAATAAACATGCTCAATCAGTGAGAGGGATGATGAATACAAACATACTTGTTCTCCTTTTTCACCTTTCTTTCCATCAGTTCCCTTCAAAAAAAAAATCACAGGTTATCTTGAAGCATTGGAATTTATGATATATTATTTCAGTGGTTTATGGTGACATTCACTCTACGAAATAAACTTATTTCCTACAAACACAACTGACAGTAAAGTTGTGAAAAAACAAAGTAAAATAGATATTTTATGTTGATTTCTTTCAGGGAGTAGTCATCTTCTGTTAATGCATAAAGAACTTACAGGCAAGCCAAGATTCCCAATTTCTCCTTTCTCTCCAGGGTCTCCTGGTCGTCCTGGTAAACCCAGTGGACCCTGACCAAAATTAAGAAAGGAATTAACAAAGGGCATAAAATGAAACTGTACAGTATCCTTGTATTGGTCCTTGCAAATTGCAAAATATATGTGTATATTTGTCTTTTTTTGAGTAGTTGGGTCAGTGAGCCTGTGCAAACTGTAGCGATTTAAACCGGTGTCTTTATTTCAGGAAATTAATCATCTGGCCCGAGCAATGTGCAGATTTCATTTTTTTTCCTGCCATATTATTCAGTTATTAAACTCTTACATGCCAAGGTGCCCTCTAAAATATGCTGATGAAGCGCTGCTGATTGTTTCTAGGATACGGATGGTGACTAGAAGGCTAATTAGTCTTTTGGTCAGATTGTTGCAATCAGGGCCCCAAACACTTACTAAACGTAAAAAGTTAAATGAATATAACTTTTTTTATCTTATTGCTGTATTAGTTATGGAAAACACCAAAGAAATACCCTAATTCCTCTGTCACCAGGTTCTCCAGGTGGTCCTTGTTCACCCTGTGAAAAAAAAAAAAAAATTATTTATCAATTAAATTTCATATCTAATTCTGAATGTAAAGTATAGGTCTTTATTAAACCAGCTAACCTCCTGACCCCGACCAATAAAACAAACAAAAGCATAAAAACAAACAACCTCACTGTACCTTTATCCCTTGGTCTCCTTTAGTTCCAGGTGCACCCTACACACAAGGTCAACAATAATTGTCACCAGTACTGCAATGTAAATATTCAGCCATCTGTGCGACATACCAAACAATGACTTGTCCAGACATTTATCATGTTCTACTCATGTCTTATGTTTTAATTCATACTCTAAGCTTTTTCCTGATGTTATGGAATCCAAACAAAGCCTTGTGAACTGCTGTGTTATACAAACAACTTGTATCATTGCTGTAACAACTACTCAGGATTTACTTACATCTTTACCTCTTAATCCTGGTTCTCCAGCATTGCCGGGTAAACCAAGACTCCCTTTGTCACCTTTATAGCCATCCTGCCCCTGGACAAAAAAATTGATTAACAACATCAGTAAAAGTTTGAATCTTTTGAAAAAGTAAGTTTTAGGAGCCTCATACATGAGCAGATATGGAATGAAAGTCCAATATTCACCCTTGTTTTAGGTCTGGCTTGGTCTCCAGATACTCCTGAGTAAAATATATCTGGATCTTTAGTTACAAAATGCTCCACTATGTTCACCAGCTAGGTGCTAGCTTTGTCTTTCTGCAGTTTGGTGTGGGGCAGGTAGTGTGTAGTGTGTTTTTACAGCTTAAAACAGCTGCCTGCTGCTTCTACAGCACAAACCATGTTGATGAGAGCAGTGACAGACAACCAAAACAGTAAAGTTGCAGGCCAATATGACACAATTTTATTTATTATGCTAAAATGTTCCATGGTGTTGAGGAGAACTGCAGAGTCAGGAGATAATTCTCTGTGGGTTTGTCACTTGCAGCCTCTTTCACATTACATAGTGTCATGAGATCAATTGTTGATGTAAAAATTTAGGTTTCTGCAGCTTTCAGTAAAATAATCTGTTTTCACTTACTTTTGGTCCTGGTTTTCCAGACAAACCAACATTTCCCTGTAAATAATAATAATAAAACAAATATAATAACAATCAACAGCTATTTGTTGGTTCAGTATCACAGAATCACAGAATGACAACAAGGGTTGAATTAATTCATTATTCAGGGGACTCACCCTCTCGCCATTTTCTCCCTTTGGTCCTCGCTGGCCTGGAATCCCAAAACCAGGACTGCCCTGCACACATCAAAAACAAATCATAGCCGTATCATTACAAAGCTTTTTCTAGAGTAACAGCAATTTGCTCAATTCATACATCAGTGAATAATAAATGACAACATGTAGAAATTGAAAAAATGCAAGCGTGATGTACAGTATTTCTCACTATTAACCTTTTCTCCTTTGTCTCCTTGTTCACCCTTTATTCCTTGCGGACCCGTAGGACCAACTGGACCAACGTCTCCCTGAAGGGAAGGAAATATGCACGCACACGCACACATACATACACAGCACATCAATCAGTGATTCTGGTCACTGGGCTACATTATCACAACAGTTTCAAAACAAAACTCTCTTCACTTTAAATGGTACCCTGTGGACTGAGATTAAAGAGCACCCATTCAATGAAGCATTCAGTCCCACTGCAAAAGCTAATGAGAAAAAATCTTAATTGTGTTTGATAAGCAGACCCAAAGGACTGAGTCTGAGCGTGCAAGAATACCCGCAACAATTAATTAACAATGTTTCGACAGAATAAAATATTAAGGGAATCACTTCCCTTCAGCTGATTTACTAATTTTATGCTGTTGAAGATAAATCCAGGCAATTGACTTTGACATACAAGTGAGTTTGTGACAAAATGTAACAATGGCTAATTGGGAAAACCTAACCAGGAAATGAGTTGCACTTTACTCCCACTGAGCAACTTCTAAAACTCTGCGCCTGTAGTCAAAGTAAGACCACTGCAGACAGGAATTTATATTATCTTGGAGTCAAAGCCCCACTGGAGGCAACAGTAATATTACTGGTTGAGCCAATAGACCCAAAAAACAGAAACAAAACATGCAAAGCTCATAGTTGGCTGAAACCAATGTCACTGTACATATATTGAAAAGTGTTTTGACCAGTAAATATATATTTATATATACATGAATTATCAATCCAATTGTTCAGGTTGTACAGAGCCCTGCAGGTATTGGGGGCAAAGTTTTGTGCACACAAAGTAATTGATTGTACTTTGTGTGTCAACTGCTGTTTCCAAGGTCAAGAATAAACTCTGAAACTTCATTCTTAACATGTAAATAAGTGTGTGTAATAGGCACTGAGATGTTTAGCAGGTAGGTACAAGCTGGAAGTTGGAACAATTTAGTTTTTTTTTCATGCAAGATTTCTGTATTTTTGGTTTTGTCTGTGCTCTTCTCACTTGTTTGAAGTGGGCTGAAGGTTCAGCTGGAAATGTCATGTCATGTCATGTCATATTTAATTATTAAATATCACAAAATTGATATTTAATTGAATTGAGGGTTTGACCTTTGAATCTTTCTCTGTTTCCCACTTTTGCAGCTGAAAAAGGTATAAAACAAAAACTACAATCTGCAAGACTGTGAATGTGCTACACAGCTCAGTGCGTACATAAATATTAATGTGGATCACAGTGCTCCTACACAGTGGTGAACGCTGCAATGGAAAAAACTTTTTCTGTATAAATAAAAGTTACAAAAAGCTGTCTTTGGGTACTTACCCTGGCACCCTTTTTTCCGGTTGGGCCAATAATCTGTTGTAATGGGAAAAGGAAGACTGAGTTCTGAGTATTCAGAGAATCTATTTACACAGTTTAAAATGTATTTACACAGTTTAAAATGAGTGAATCAGTTTTCTTACACCCTTGGCAGGATCTCCAGGGGCTCCTCTCGGACCCTCATCTCCCTTTAACCCCACTGGTCCCATCACTCCCTGAAATAATAAAGGTAAATGTAAAATATTTTAATTTCTGTATTGCTATTTATGCTATAACTGATAGTGATTATCTATTATTCCTGAATTCTGAGCCTCTCTGCCAGCAGCAGTTACATCATTTACTGCACTGTCCTGTACAACAGATAAATCAAAACATATATCTACACTGTTTCTAGTTTTCAATTTACCTTCACTTATCATAAACTATAAAATACCCTAAAACATTAGCCATCATTCTGTTCAGTTAACCAAAACTTTATTGGCTGCTTATCTTGAAAGCTAAACTTTTTGAATTGACAAATGAAAACCGTATTACAAAAGACAGGAAGATGGTCCTCATGACAGCATTTTTTGTGATAATCTCTTCCAAAGGATTGTGCTGCCTCAAATTAAAAATCAGTGATGTGGGAGAAAATGAGCCATTTGTAAAAGATACCCACTGAGGTATGTCAACTTGGCTCATAATCAAGTGATATCACAACCATCTCTAACAGAATCTAATCGTGAGAGCCTAGAACAAAATGGCTTCCTTATTTGTTTGTTTATCAATCTAAAAGTCTGTTAGGAGACATTAGAAAGTAGTTATCTAATAGTGTATTGCTGGCTTTTCCAGCCCAATTCACTGTGGATCTCCAGTAAATATACTGCTTCTGCCTAAGGCTTTCTTTGTAATCAAAAAGAAATTATGAAGTAGATTTAAATGCGCTCAGGTGAGTCAATGGAGGCTTGATTGGCTTCAAAATGTGGCTAAAAAGTCTGTCTATGTATTGTCAATTTAGGTCATTTTCTATCAAATGCAATTCTCACTCACTGTGGATCCTTGTGGTCCTATAGGTCCCATCTCTCCTTGTTTTCCCTCAAAAAATTTAAAAAATGCATTTGTTAATTTGGCACTGAAAACTGCACCAATACACATGCACTCACATACACAAAATCTTATTCAGGTATTATCACAGTGTTATTCCAATATCTACTAGCTTGACTTTCGGCTGCGTTAAAATCATTATTTCACTTTATCACATTAATTATTAAGTGAGTATTTTCAGCCTAATGAAGAGCGAGTGGAGATGTGTGTGTAGGATGAACTCACCTTGTCCCCTTGTTCCCCTTTGAATCCCTTCTTTCCCTGCAGGTAAAAATAAATCACCAGCTCTGAATCCTTTCATCACTGATTCTTAAACATTATTCACCCCTAGTTAGATAGGTTTGGTTCCATCTCGTTACACTAAACTGGAATTAATTTATATGTGTTTGAGGGTAAAATATGCAGGAACTCATTGCTAGCTATTGAACTGGAGATAATGATGAGGTGCACACCCGCGGTCCGATGACTCCTTGGATGCCCTGTTCTCCACGCTCACCCTTCAAAGATAAATCGCATAACAATATCAATCAATAAAAAGCTTTCTGACTGAAACAAAATCATGTCACATTCAGTAAACAGACTACTTAATGTCCAAATTTATTTTTAATGTTGGGTACCTTTGGGCCAACTGGTCCCGTTAAGCCCATATTTCCCTGCAAATCAAAAGACAATGAAACAAAAACGTTATTTCACGTTAATGCATTCAGAACAATCATATTACACTTTAAAGTCTGTCCAATAACACAATTAGCTTGTTATTGTCATTATAATGGACAGCTTAGTCGACAGAAACCACTGTGTGATGCTGTGAACACTGACATTGAATAGACGACTACCTTGTGAATGCTGTAACTGCAGTCCAGGCAGTTTATTGTACATTTCTTATTACAGTTGTGCCATTGTTTGATTGTGATATCAAAGTTCAGTGCTCAATTAGCTCAAATTTAGCCTCTCATTGATTGTCAGTGGAATTCCTTCCGAAATGTCTCTTGAAAAGGTCTTTTGATGACATCCCAGCCTTAAGTCTTGTTTTACTGGGAGCAAGTATTGGTTTACATATTAGCTTTGTATTCTAAATGAAGTAAAATTATAAGATTATCATAATAATTAATATAATATGCTATCAGTGGATGATTTCTATTGTATGTTCATTGAGATGTACCTTCTCTCCCAACTCTCCACGAGGCCCTTGAATACCTTGTATGCCAATTCCTTCTTCACCCTGCAAAAGTGTTTATTTATCACACCTGTCAGTCAGCCTCATTCTCACATATATTCAGTGGACTGTTGTGATTTCTTGATGAATAATGGACACTTTTACCTTGTCTCCTTTCTGACCTGGTAATCCTGGCACCCCATCAATGCCGATGGGACCAGGCAAACCTGCAATGCCCTAGTGTGTATTTGTGTGTGTATTTCAGAGTTTGTGCATGAGAAACACAGAGAAAAACACTTAATGCAAATTATTTCTTCAGATGGCAACTCTAAATAAGTTTTCTGTTAAGCAATTTCTTTTGCCACTTCTAGTAATTTTATCAACTATGCACTTACATCTCTTCCAGACTCTCCTTTGTCTCCTTTCAAGCCCTGCTTCCCACGTAAACCCTTTCAAAAATATTAAAAGTATTATGAAAATGAAGCAATGTAATGTAATGTAATATAAGCTTTACATACAAGACAAAATTTATTACACAATATTTATGCTTAGTATAATTATAAGACATGTTAGGTCCACTAACATGCTAGTCAATACAATTTCTTAAAATGTAGGCAACTGTCTAAAGACTAATGAAGGGATACAAAACAGCCTTCTTACTTACTTTTTCTCCTGGCTCACCAGGATCTCCCTAAAAAGTACAAACAGCAAAAACAACTTGTTGGTCTATGTTTTTCACTATCAAACATGTTTAAACATTTTGTGACACTTCATACTAAATACTGTAGGTTAGTTTGACATGATCTGATGTAATACATTGTATAATGACATGGGGCTAAAGTCAAGAAATGACTGCCTTGCTTTAAACATCACACATTACATACATGGTGAGATGTCACTTTGCTATTAAGTTGTTCACAGGTTGTACAGTATGCTGCTTTTTGGGTTATTATGGATTTTTAAATCAGATCCATGTTACCTTGACAGATATTCCTGCTGATCCTGGTGGACCTGGCTGGCCAGGCAGGCCTGGAGCTCCATTGACCCCTGGTACACCAGCAGGTCCCTGGGGACCCTGCAACATTCAGTAAATAAATATATTTGATTTGCCCAAAACTGTTTCCAGAAAAAAATCCTAAACTTTGTCAAGGACTCACTGAAGACCCCGGTTCTCCTTTTCGTCCGGGGACAAAATTTGCATCTGTGCCTGCTATAACATATCCAGGCTCTCCCTGTGTAGAAATATAAAAAGGCATTACAGTGGATGTACAACACAGTATTCCTATCCTGTATTGTTGTAGCACTTCGGTCCTTTCCATGAAAGCAGATAAATCCACACAGAAAAGCAGAGTCGCTAACTGGTCCAGACATCAATTAGTTTAAATTAAATCCACAGTTTAGACTTACTCTCTCTCCTCTCTGGCCCTTTGGACCAGTGAGTCCAGGGAGACCCTGCCATTAAGGGACAAAAACAGTTTTTATTAGATTAATTCATATAAAAAACATTAACATTAACAACAATTCAAAAGTTTTTGCCAACATTTTGCTCTAAAAAGATTTTCTTTTATAAATGTATTAGTCATATTTTATCTTACCATATCACCTGGGACGCCTGGAGGGCCCTGAAAGAAACAACAAATATTATTTTCAGAATCAGACCTGAATGAAATAAACTTAAACCATGTCAGTGTGAGGTCTTGTTTTTTCTGAATTTAGTTACCCGCTGGCCAGCAGAACCTGGGGGTCCAGTTCTCCCCGGTCGTCCAGGCAACCCAGGAACACCATCTGTTCCCGAAGGCCCCTGTTAAATTAAATCATTATGGTCTGTGCTGGAAAATAAAATAATAGGCATACACAAGCAAAGCCACAGTCACTCACTCACACAATCAATGTGAGGTTATGAGACTGGATACAATAAAAATGAAAAAGTAATTACGGCAATAATTTGATACACTGGAGCTATGAGGGCAGAAATTTTGAGTTTACCGTAACTGATTCAAGCGATTCATAACAATGAGCAGGCCTCTTATTGTCATTAATCTGTGCATAAACAGCCAACAATGCACATCTGCTCCCTGAATCATATATACTAAAAAAACAGATGCACGACGTTTCCACATCCAGCATAATGTGTATATCCCCCAAACATCTCTTAACCTGTAAATCTGTCAATACCAAACATAGTATAGAGATTTATTTTAACGCAGATGCTGCAGCTCTTTTATATTTTTGCTAGTATGACATTGTGTCGTCCATGTCGATAGTTGGGTTGCATGTCAACTTAAAGCAAATAACATGTAAAACAGATATAGACAAACTGACAGCATACAGGCGAGCTATTATTGACCACAAATTATTATCAATGACAATGGCGATGATGACAATGAAGGCAGTAGTAATGTGTAATGTATGATTGTATGAGTTTGTGTTTGTATACTGCTTCTTACCCTCTCTCCCTTCTCTCCTTTGGAAGAAGTGAAAGGATCAAACTGTCCAGGGCTTTGCCTAAATCTCTACATAGACAACAAATACCACTTGTTATATTGAAAAGTTGAATTAATAATAAAGTTAGTGAACGTAAATGAATAGCCATGAGATCACGTTAATGTAGAAACAAGAGGTGGGGGATGTATGGAAATATCCATACATCCAAAATAAGTGTCAGCTTTTTGAGTAACAGGTACTATATTGTTAAAAAAAAAAAAGAAAACTTGATAAAACATACCAGACCTCCAAGACCAAAACCATCTCCCTGAAAGAAAGAGTGAGATTATTCAAACATATATAACACTGTTTTTACAGACATTTCTAAATCGGTTTAATCTTTAACATGTCTCAATTAACTGACCTTTTCTCCTTTCTGACCCTGGAAAAAACAAACAATTAATATGATTAATAGTTGAAGGTTAACAAAGAGAAGAACTCATTAATCAAACCAACCGTAATGTGAGAAGTTCAAATAAATGTCAGCATCTATCAGTGAAGTTTAAACTGGTAAAAATCATTCAAATTGCTTTCCAATTCACATCTGACAATAAAAAGCAATAACAATATTCATGAGTACTTTTAATGAACAGTATATAATATGTACCCTCATACACATGACTGATGATATGCTACTGACAGAGACGAAGGCAACAATGATGACGACAGTGACAGGGAGAGGAACAGGAGGAGGAGGAGGAGGAGGAGGAGGAGGAGGAGGATAATTATGTTTGTGTGAAGTACCAACCTTCACACACTGGGATGAGCAGGGACCCTGAGGCTTAAGCAGCTCCTCTGGGTCTTCAGTCGGGGTGTCCAGCTGAGCAACCTGAAAATAAAAATGAGGAAGATGGAATGCATTACCGACTGGTCAAAGACATCTTGGACGACAGACTTAATGTGGACTACAGTGCCAGAAATATCTGTGTAATGCACTTGCTTTCATCTGAGCTGCAGTCACACCCTCCACTGCTCTGTCATTATTAAGTCAAGACGGCTAAAGTGTTTCCTCCTGTCTTTGTGTGTTGATTAAAAAAAGCTATTGCCTTTACATTTATGTAACATGTGGTCACTTTGCAAGCCTAACCAGCTCCACAGGTGGTTTGGATGACCTCTCCTATATGTGTTCTGGATGCATTTACTCTACCTGAGCAGCTTTAATGAGTCTGAGAGCTATCCTGTAACAGTGCAATCACCTAAAACATTATTATGCCAGTTGTAAAGGCCATCTTAAATTGCATGTGTGGACAGAAGATGTTGTTTTTTTCAAGTTTCTTAAAAATTCTGCTTAAACTATAAAAATATCTCAAAAGTTTCTATTCTTACCTCATCATGTAGCTTGAATTCTGAGAGGAGTTCCTCACTACAGATACTGTTGATAAATTCTCTCTCTATGGAGGGAAACTCATCAAAGGTCGGTGAGTAGAAGATATTCTTGTAGCTGGTGGGAGCTGCTATCTTATTCAGCTCCTCGATGTCTGCATTAGCAACTCCAACTGCCAGGACACTGACACCTGATTCAAACCAGACAATCCAGAGTCAACCTCCAGGTATTTGGAGTAATTAAAGAAGAAATATAACCTATTGCTCAGATTTATACACAAATAAACAACAATAACTTTGACTGACCCAGAGCACGAGCAATTCTGGAGGGTGGCAGCACATTATCCTGCGCCCTGCCATCTGTAATCAGAACCAGAACATGGGCCACATCTTGCCTCATCCCCAGAGACTCCTGAAACAGTTCCTGGAGAACGTAGCTGATGCCTTTTCCTGAGGGTACAAAAAAGCATTAAGAACAAATAGTTTAACTTTTGGGAGAGTTTTATTCTGCTAAATGCTTTTAGACTAAAAGTACTATTATATTTATGTATATATAAAATGATGACTGAAAAGTCTTGTGAAGTGTTGGCTTCAAACTTCAAACAATTTCAACTCGTCCCTTCTTCTGTAGTCTATTCTTGTAATTGCTGATATCAGTAAATTTCTATGACATTTATTGAAAAAAATTGTACTATTTGTGCTATTTGTACGTTTTTTTTCACATTTCACATGAAACTAGCTACATCAACAGTCAGTATTAATACATCTATACGGCAGCATGACCATAAACTAGGATTTATCTGGCATCTTATCAAAGGTGGCAAAGAGAGGGAAAACAGTGTGCACATTTGTGTCAGTGTGAGTGTCACCAACCTGTTTTGGTGTTGCCCCCTCCATAGCGTAGCCCTCTGAGAGCCCTGAGCATAGAGTTTCTGTCTTTGTAGTCACTCAGGCGGAATTCAATTCGAGGCTCATCACTGTAATGAACTACGGCAATCTGAGAGAAGATTGATGGAAACAAATGCGTCATGTTATTATCTTAACTTTTCTGATGGAAATAATTGCATGAGTGCAATGAAACTTTAAGCCATAATTATATAACAAATTTCATTCAAATTCGTCCTTCTCAGACTGTGCATGATGGGAAATGTACATTTTAGTTTTTGCATGTTTATGGGATGTTGTCTCTTCCTTGGCTGCCACACTTTACTCAGCCAACTACAAGCCATGTGGCATTGTGCCTTATTTGTCCTTTCTGCCAATGTTGGAGTCCAATTCTGCCCACTTGGTGAAAGAATTGCACATTATTTTCCTGCTAATGGTCCTGGCCTTCACAAGAGACTCAGTGCAGCAGTTTTGCTACCTTGCAGGCAGCTATTATTTAATTGTCCTACCATCCTAATCAAACTAACAGCCAAAAAGATATCCACCTCAAGCCATAACATCAACACAATATCAAACTGGATAATACAAAGAAAGTTTTTGCTGTGAGACTAACCTGTGTGTCCTGAGGACCAATGTAAGGGAAGTAGGTGGCCACCCGGAATATAAAGTCCTTCATCTTGATAAAGTTGTTAGCGCCAATGCTCGAGGACTCATCCACTAAGAACACTATGTCTGCTTTGGTCTTACCACACACTGACAAAACACAAAAAATATAAACCTTAAACACACAAATGCAACATTCAATGTGAAAAATAAAACAATGCTCTGCAAGATCATGTAAAAAAATACACCCAGACTTTATTTTCTGGTTTAAAACACACATTGTAGATCATAAAACCTCAATTATGAGCCAGCAGGTCATCTCTGTATGATACCTGGTCTTGGTTGAGCTGTTGTCTCTGTGTCAAATGTGGTTAATCGGAGGGAGGTGACTGCTCCTGCTTTAGCTTTAGTGACACTTGGCTGACCTGGAGGCTTCTTAGCGGTTATGGTTTTGATCGGGGGCACAGCAATGGGGTGCCGGGTGGTCCTGGTGGCTGCGTGAACGATGGTAGCATTGGTGACAGAGACAGTCTGTGAAGCAGTCGTGATATGAGGGGAATGTGGGGCCACTGTGGCTGGCACAGACTGGACTGTTACCACTGGAGGATCCTGTCCCACTGAGAAGCACAGAGCCATTACATCACTTATAAAAAAAATTAAATCAAACACAAAATGTCACTGGAGGGAAACTGTGTGATTGCTGAGGCAACTAATGGGGTGCAGGAAAGAAAAAAGAGAACACTAATGTGTAAATGCACACTGAATCACACAGAGAAGAAAACTGCTGCTGCTTTGCTCCCTGTGGGTTTAAACTTTGAAGTGTGTTGCACTTTTGGCCGCAGCCCACTCAGTGATGTCATAGTAGTATTTTGACCTGCTGTGACAATAATCATTGGAGTTTGGATTGCTGCTCTGAAGCAGTGGTTCCCTAACTTTTTGACTCACCCCTTAAAATTAAACTCTGTCCAGAAGTCCTGAAGAAGTAACATTTCCAGTAATTCATAAGGAAAAAGCAAACATTAGAGAAAAGTCTGAAAAAATAATCATCACTTTATGTAGCAAAAATATGTTTTTTATGCTTTTTTTATGCACAGATTTATCTTGCGACCCCTTGTGGGGGTCTGCTTTAAAGTTTAAACCCACAAAAATAGGTTCAGTGGCACTGTGTGATTCAGTGTGGATTCACCCTATACTAAGAATAAAGTAGAGGATTCAACACAATACAATCAATAATATTTTGTATTATATTGTTAAATATATATTAATAGTATTAGACTCAGATATGTTTATTAAGAGAATATGAGTGTAAAGATATAGGTATAATAGTGTACATACAGTATATTCTGTACAATCAATAGGCATATTGATATTCATGTTTCAAATTGTCTTACATATTCTCTGGTACACAGTGCTTATAGGTCCCTCCACTTCTCCATACAAAGGCTTGATGGTGAAAATATATGTTCTTCCATAGAGAAGATCATTGATCTTATAGGAGGTGAAACCAGGGCCCAGAGTCTCTGTTTTAGTCTCCAACACTGGAACAGACACAAAGAAGTTACAGAGGAATTATTTCAAATGATTTAGAACAATAAATTAATCAAATGAGGATGTTATGTCAATGAGCATTTCTAAGTGGACACAGTTCCTGTAAATAAAATCCAAAGCAACAAACTTTTTACATGTATCCAACAAAGCACTATAACTCACTTATATCAGACTTTGACTACAATTACAACCATTACCTGCCAAAGACAACGTGAGCTTGTAAAAACTCTGCGTGTTTAATAAAACATGAATATTAGTTGTGTGAATGTTCTCCTTAATCTTTTCCCTTTCAACAAAAGGGTGCTTATGCTGAGACTCAATACACATTGCAATAACGTGTCATGCTAAACGCATCCACCTCTACCCTGAAACAAATGATTATCATACTTGAAATGTATTAAAAATAAATATATTTTATGACTAATGCAACCTTTTAACATAACAGTGTTATGATAGGGCTCAATATGCAATGCAATAATATTTGCACAGAACAGGAATTAAACTCTAAAGGCTAGTTTGTCAACTGAAAATTGCATGAATGTTACCATGATGCTGAATTAAGGGTGAAACTTTGTGGTGGTTCACCACTGACCTGAGATGTGCCTCCAGGAAAGACGGTATCCAGAGACACCTGCCACTCGAGTCCAGTTCAGAACAGTGCTGCTGTCTGTAGTGTTCAGAGCAGCAAAGCCATTCACTTTGGGAAGATCCACTGAAACAGAAAATAAGAAAGATGAAGAATGAAAAAAGAATCAGGCTTAATTTATGTTTATAGAGAAACATGGAGACTAGAGATGCACCGATCCAATTTTTCTTGCTCAATACCGATTCAGATACCTCAACTCACAATTCAGTACCAGCGCTGTCTGTTTTTTCCAAATGAGATTGGGATTATATTTATATAAGGTAACATGAGGCCTGGTATTGTTATGATTCTGAAAACTGAATCTGCAGCTTGTTGTGCCTTAATAAATGTGAGAAATACTGAATTTGATGACAATGACAAAGAACATCGATTGGTTACGTGTGGCCGATACTTGACTGGCTTAATAGGGTCAGTATTGGCCTGATCTAGTGGATCAGATAATGGACACAAACATGAAAAAAATACCAGTCTGAAAATATAAAAAGATATCAAAAGATATCATTGGAGAAAAATGTTCATACAACACTAAAACTAAACTGTGAAGTTTTCTTTGGCATGCCTTTCCCTGAGTTGCAGAATCTCTGGATCTGTCTGTTCTTGGAAATTTTAGCAGAGTATCAGGGTCTCTGAGATTGGTGTTCATGTCCATTACATGAGTAAATACTAGTTAACAGGTTGCTGAACTTTGACGAGTGACATATTTTAAGTGGCAAACTTGCATCACTTGAAAAAAAGGGTGATCTCTATGATTTGAAACACTATGGACACATTTACACTATTAATTTGTGCCACATATAATGCATAAACTCCTCCCTGAAGCCTCTGGTTGAGAACACGTTTCATACTGTTCCTCACTGTTAAGGGCAGGCAGGACTCACAGGTGCGTGCAGTGACCAGGGCAGGGCTTCCTTCTCTGTTGCCCACCATGGAGGACACCTGGACCTTGTAAGCTGAGCTCTCACGCAGATTCTTAATGGTAAAGGTGGTGGAAGCAGCAGGTACCACGTGGGACTTCTCATCACCCCCTAGAACAGGGAAGAATAAAACACAGCATGCAGAGATAATGAGAGTGAGAAACAATAGTGTTGTGTGCTCATTTGTGGTTAAACCTATAATGAGCCACAAGAGCCCAAACAGTGATTTTTAAATCTGACTTTTAAAGAGCAAAGATGAATTACCCATTATGCAAATAGAAAAAACAATTGTTGTAATTGAAAAATTATGCTAATATCCAATACATGTTTAATAATTGTAGTCAACAAAATTAAATATTATTCTATTGCTCAGAAATGTGTTTGCTGAAGTGAAGATAAATAAAGTCACTGCTTAGCAACACTTGAATTAACAGTTATATGGTTGCATTTGTCCATTTATGAAGTATACTCCCACAGCTGTGAATGAAACTGCACTGAGGGCAGAGAAAATATATTTAACAATAAGCAGTTGGTGACTGTTTATGTGATCTCACCCAGGAAGGGGATCCAGGAGATTTTGTACCCAGATGCCCCTGGTGTTTTCCTCCAGGACAGGGTGAAGGAGTTGACTCCAATGTCCACAACCTTCACCTCACTCACTGCCTGGATTGGGTCAGAGTCTGAGACAGTAGCTGAGAAATAACACCATACAACCAAGTCAGATGACACATTTTGAATTCTGGTTTAATTCCTCATCATGAAATAGAGTCAATTCAAATTAGAATGCATAAAAACTGAAAAATAATGTGGGGCAAATGAGCTGCATGAACTGGAGCGGCTTTATTCAAACAACCTATTATTTGGCAGTGTAATAAACTTGGCACTTGGAGCTTTGTGTAGCTTTGACAGTGACACTGATAAAATGATAGCAACCCTGCTGACTTGAACTCAGTGACACATAATGCAAGTGACAACGGCAAGAGCTGTGGTTAAAATGGGAAGACCAAAGTACATGACATGTCAGTCAAACAAAGACACCATGAGGGTGCCATGGCACGGGATTAGGAACTCCGCTGTCCCAACCCATTTAATTACAATGGGCGCACAGCTGCACAGAGCTATTTAGATCTAAAGATGAATCATGATCAGTTAAAATAAGAGAAAGAAAATTGAGACCTCAATTCCATTCAGTACCTGTGAGCTGAGATAAAGAGATTTCTGGTCCCTCTGAGTTTCCGTATACTGCACAGATGGTGATTCTGTAGGTTGACTGTGGGTTCAGGCCTCCGATACGATGGAAGAGAACACTGCGGTCCAGGTAACGGGACTGGGGGCTGCTATCATCTGCAAGCATGCAGGTACACACAATAAGATACAATATACAGCTAGCTAACTAGCTTTTTTGTCTAACCTGTACACAAACATAATATTATTTCTATAAAGCTATGCAATGATTCTCTTTTAATTAGGGATTTAAGAAAAAATATTCCCCAAATAGATCTCAATCCATAACTAAAGGAGGGCTAAATCAGAAGAATAGTTAAAACAGAAGAAGTTAAATAGATCACCTGTGTTCCAGGAGAGTTTGTACTCAGTTGCTCCAACGATGGGACTCCACTCCACATCTATGGAGGTACTGGTGTAGGATGTCACCTTGAAGTTGGACACATAGCCCAACGGAGCTGAGATAGAGGAAGAGGGAATATCAACAGGCTGTATGTGTTCTTGTAAATATATTGTTAATGTTATTTACACTGTAGTATGAAACAGAGAGAAAGATTTACAGCAAATGACAAGAAAGTTATAAACTGGATATAAACACATATTGTACAATACATGTAAGTATGCAACTACATGAGTACTGTGGTTGACTGACTATTTCCTTCACTGTAATAATACTCTAACCTAGTCTCTGTAATGTTTTACTCTCCACTCATTTGGTTACTAACACCTTGGCCAGAGAGCTGCTCAACTAGCAACTAGCTTTTATGGAAGTTGCCTTTGTGGCAGTAATTAAATTGTTCTTCAATATGTTTTCCCATTTTATCATATTGGCATTTTCAATAGGGACACACAATGTTATACTATTTAAGTTTTGTGCCACAGAAGCAAAAAAAATATGTCAAGTAAAAATGAAATCCCTTTGTTGTGAAGTCTTCGACTTGCAGCGCTGCTGACTCAAGCTCGTTGACACATAGTACAAGTGACAAGGACAGGGATGGTGGTTAAAATGGGAAGACCAAAGCACAGGACTTGTCAATCAAACACAGACACCACAAAGGTGTGAAATACTACAACCTCACCAAGTGCATCATTATATTTGACTTGGCATCATACAATGACAATACAGAAAGATAAACAGCATATTTCAGCAGACTATTCCACAATCTGCAATTTGTGGAAAGTCCACTGTGTTCACTCCTAAACCACTGTGTTATTTATGGGTAAAAGACATACTGAACACTGGTACTCACAAGTTCGGAAGGTAGCAGAGATACCAGGCCCAACCACTGATCCAAACAGCACATAGAGAGTCAGGACGTACTCAGTATCATGGGCTACATTCTTCATCTGGTACTCTGTGGTGCTGCCATTCAAAGCCAACTGCCTGGGACGGTCTCGACCAACAAACTCTGAAAATAATATTAACATTAACAGTACAGTCACAGTTTTTTTCTTTCAATTCCTCACTGTCAACTGCTATAACTGTCAACTTTGGCTCAGCATCAGAGGCTGCTCTTCAGCAAAAAAAACCCATCAGTCTTGTTTTATTCTAATATTTGTATTTCATCAAAGTGACTCCCCGTGCCACCTGACACATCTTCCTGGCAGACTGGCAGTGTGGACGTGTCCAAAGTATAAGCAGTGGTATTTCAATGCTCTTGCCAGAGTGAGTATGTCACTGGGAGAAAAAGAGCTAGACAACAGGACCAGAAAAAAACATGCAGGCATACACATGCATACAAAAGCAAATGTTCTTTCTTCTTCTTTCTTCCTACATTTGCTATAGAAGGATATCATGGGCCTGTATACTGTATCTTACAACTATATAGAAATGCAATATAGCATGAGTGTGCATGAATTAAAAGATGTATCACCAGAAGAATTGGAGAACATGAGTTATGAAAGGTTGAGAAAGTGAAATCACCTGGCGTGGGTCCCCAGGCCAGTCTGTATCCTGTGGCCCCCGGGACACTGTTCCATGAGATGACAGCAGTGTTGGTGCTCACAGCGGATACCTTCAGAGTCTGTACTGCGCTGCTTTCCACTGACACACAGAAGGAGAGAGAGGAAGACAGAGATGATGATCTTCAAATCTAGTTTTACCTATGTCTTTAATGCTATAATAACTGTATTTTTGTACTTTCTTGCAAGCACTCTAGTTACATGTCTTGACTTTGGTTGTCGTGATAGGCCCCTCGATGTCTCCAAAGATGGGGTTGATGGTGACGGTGTACTCAGAGCCTGGGTGGAGGCCCTGGATCATGTAGAAATTAAAGTTGTCCCCGAGGTTTATGTTTTCTATGTGGCCATCTTAAAGAAAAAGAGGAGGAAATAAATGGTTGAATGTCATAAAATGATGTCTGGTTTGGCCGAAATTAAAAGCAGCCTTTTGTCTGATGGTACCAAGATTAAACCTTAGAGCTCTATTTAGCAAATCAAGGCAGTGTAAGTTGGTTTCCTCTTCGCTACATTCCCGAGGTCACAAACAATCAACCATAGTACCTGAAGATGCCCATGTCAGACGGTATCCTGTAGCACCCTTAACTGATGACCACCTTGCCTGGACAGTGTCTGTGGTGGCGTTCTGGACCGGGAACTGCTGAACTGGTACCAGCTTTACTGTTAAACACACACATATCCACACAAACACACACATATCCACAAATTTACACACAAAAATTCAATATTTCATTTTTATTTAGTGATTCACAAAATGATGGAAAGTAATGTTATTTAGCCTGATTTTTTAAAGAAAAAAATGTTATTTAAAGTAATTGAATGAAGCATAAGAAACGTAATAATCTAAATACAGCCTCTAAATATATTTCCATAGAATACCACAAAAAATAGACAAATGAGAGGCCACCTCTACATGATAGTATGGAAGCCTATGAAGACTATATTAAAATGATAATGTAAACTTGAAAATGAAAATGTAATTCCAAATTGGATTATTGCATTTTCATTTTCACTCAAATAACAAATACATATGTGGAAAATTATAATGCTGTTGTGGAATTACATTTTCATTTTCAAGTTTTACATTACCATTTTAATGTAGTCCCCTATAGGCTTCCATATATTAGACCTGATGATGACTGGTATTTTTTCTAGAACAACATCACCCTCCTGTGGATATATTATAGTACTACACTTTGGCATTTACCCCCGCCCCCCTTCCACCCTCCTGTTATATCTTGTTTCATACTCTATTCCATGTTACAGTGTTAAATATAGTAAACATGAGAACTTGAGTTTAAGGAATCATCTTCAGTCTTTGAATTTCTTCTAATTTGTCTATGTAAATGAAGAGACATTATGTTTTAACTGAAGCCAATACACTTACATGTCTTGCCCGTTATTGAAACCGGCTCGCTTGGTCCCTGGGGGTAAACAGCATAAATACTGATGGTGTACTTCTTATCCTCCTCCAGGCTGTCAATCACATGAGAAGAAGTGTCTCCAGGAAGCAGCTGCTCATAAGTAAATCCTGGTCGGTTGGCTGCAGAACATTCATAAATCCAACATAATCAATACACGACAAAGTTTTCCTTTCAAACAATTTATCCCTGTGATGCAGGCTGCCTTAAATATCAAGCACATGAAAACCAACTCCAGACTGGTTATGGCTTTCATTCAACAAAATCATACTGTGCACATCTATTTTGAGGAAACACATTAGAACATGTTTAACTGATTGAAAATTGTAGTTTTAAATCATTGCAATCATTTTTATACTGGTTAGAAATGAACTGTGGCTTTAGCTCAGCTGTCAAGTGGTATGTCAGCGTACATCTTGGGATGAAGATCTTGAATCCATTGAGCTTCCCTAGAGGAGGGGTCCAGCCCAGACGCAGAGAGAACAGACCCTCCTCAATAACACGGAAGTTTGACACCTGGGGCAGAGGGGCTAAAAGACAGAGATTTGTTGCTCAGGGGAGGGCGGTACAGTGAAATCAAACATAGATGCATGCATCTGTATACATGAGATGCAATGTCAATTTACATAAGCAAATGGAAGGCATGTGTGTATTTTATATAATTATTTATATATCATTTTACATAGGTGCATGTGCAGTGATGTGTGGCACCCACTTGTCTTGACGGTGATTGTCGCAGAGTCTCCTATGAGGCTTGGGTAGATGGCATAGACAGTGAGGGAATAGTCTGTTTTAGGACTCAGCTCTGTCACCACTGCTGTGCTCACATCTGCCTTCAGATCAATCTGTTATATACACAGATGATATCAACAACAAAAAAGAGGGGCAGATCGTGTGGGTTTGTGTGAGACAGACTGAGCGAGAGAGAAAGATAATTGATCAAGATAGTGATGATGTCAAAGCAGAAAGCAGAACTGAAGTGTGCTTGAGTAAATATAAAAATGTAAGTCTCTACCTCAGTGATTTACCAGAATCTTTATTGTTTGTTTATACTCCTGATCCAAACCCTCTTCTCCATTATATTTAAATTAAGTGGCATGTTGTGCCTTCTAACATAACGCAGAACCTAAATTATTCCTTTTAACCTAATTCTCTGTGTCTGTCAAGGGTACGAATAAGATTGCTGTTTTATTAAAAAAAAACAAATATACACAAGCACAAACACAGAAGCACGTAGATTGTTTGAGAAATTGGCATCAATATTGTCGCAGTCTTTGGAGAGTTACACAGACGGAATCACAAACTCAGGCCTTGTGATCTGCAGTATTGAGTCTAAGTTCTTGGCAGAGATGACAGAACTGGAAGCTTATGTACTTAGGATCACCAAGGTCACAAGTAGTCCTGAGAATGATCCTGACATCCCTGAAAAACTGAAGGATGCAGTGGACATTTTGGAGGAGGTAATCTTCATTACAATGGATGGAAGCATGTCCCTGTTACAGAAGGATTCATAGATGCTGTTCTGTCAGCCCTTGAAGTTCCACATCAATAATAATTCCCACTCATTACCCCTCAGCCCACTGCGCAACATTTCCCATCATGCTTGAAAATTTGGAAATCATTTCAGAAATAATTTGAGAACTGGCACTTATTGTTACAAAAACACAGCAATAACAAATCCTCTCCCTGTATAAGGCTGACAAATTGCACAACTTAAAAGCATTGCTGACTGATTAAAAAAAAACTTGAATGAGGAGCATCTGGTAATTGAATTTTGTGGTTAAGACACATGCCACATAAACATAACATCTGTGGTTCGACCTTTGTTGCATGTCACCCCCCATCTTTCCCTCCCTTAATTTCCTCATATCTCTACTGTCCCTATAATAAAGGCATAAAATGCCCCAGCATTTATATATAGACGGGTGACAGATTAAAGGAAAAAACTGCTACAAAAAAAAGGTGGCTCTGTTAGCTGTGGGGGACATTTTGCTGGCATGGTTTGGGTCCACTTGTCCCCTTAGAGGGAAGGGTCACTGCAAATCAATACAAAGTTGTTCTGAGTGATCACCTTTATCCTATGATGAAACATTTCTATCCTGATGGGAGTGGTCTCTTCCAGGATGACAATTCCCCAATTCACAGGACACGTGGGGTTACTGAATGGTTAGTATGAAAATGATGTGAATCATATGCTACGGCCTTCGCAGTCACCAGATCTCAACCCAATTGAACATCTATAGGAGATTTTGGAACGATGGCGCTCTTAGACAGCACTCTCACCACCATCTTCAAAACACCAAATGAGGGAATATCTTTTGAAAAGGATGGTGTTCCAGAGACTTGTGGAATCAATGTCAGGGCACACTGAAGCTGTTCTGACGGCATGCGGTGGCCCAACACCTTACTAAGACACTTTACTTTGGTTTAATTTTGTCACCCATCTGTGTATTTTGGAAATAAGTATTCAACACGTCAACATTTTTTTCAGGAAACATATTTCCAGTGCAGCTATTCACATGCAATTATGACCAGATATTGGTATTACCTCAATAAGGCAATACAGCTAAAAAAAATCATAACATTCCAATCAATAAAAAAGTTATGTGCATTAAATCAGAATGACACAGGAAAAAAGTATTGAACACGCTATCTGAAATACTTGGTGGAGAAGCCTTTGTTTGCAATGACAGCTTCAAGACGCTTCCTGTTCAAAGAAACTAATCTCTCATAATGTCCAGGGGGGATTTTGACCCATCCTTCTAAGGAGCCAGTCTTCAAATGTTGAAGATTCTGGGGGGCCGCTGGTGATTCTTTGTCTTCAGTTCCTTCCATAAATGTTCTATAGGGTTCAAGTCCGGTGATTGACTGGCCCATTCCAACACCTTTATTTTCTTTCTCTGGAACCAGTTGACAGTCTCCTTTGCAGTATGTTTCGGATTGTTGTCCTGTTGGAAGGTCCATCTGTGTCTCATCATCATTGTCCTGGTGGATGGCAACAGAACAAGAATATCCCGATACATGGCTCCATTCATTTTCCCTTGAACAATTTGGACCATGAGAAGGGAAACAGCCCCATGCCATAATGCAGAATCATTTCTACTCCAAACATGGCATGTAGTGTTATTGCCAAACATTTCAATTTGTGTCACATCTGACCACACCACATTCTGCTCCAAATGTCGTGGAGCAAACTTCAAACAAGCTTCAACATATCTTTTCTTCAGTAATGAAGTCTTACGGGGTGATCGTGTATGGAGACCGTGGTGATGGAGAGCATTGCCTATTGTTTTCTCTGTGACAATTGTACCTGCTTCCTCCAGGTCTTTGTGTAGCTCTTTTGAATGATCCTTGAATATTGGGCTAATCTTCTGACAAACTTTCTTACTGCCCAGTCAGAAATCTTGCGAAGAGCTACTGAGCATGGCCGGTTGATAGTGGAGTGATGCTGCTTCCATTTGCAGATAATGGCCCAAGTGGTGCTTATGGGAATATTCAGGAGTTGAGAAATCAGTTGGTAACCTGTGCCATTCCTATGTTGCTCAACACTCTTGTTGCAAAGGTTTTGGGAGAGCTCTTTGCCTCTACCTGACAGCTTGGTAGCAAATGATGCATTCACAGATGGCTAACCCTTTTAGAATGGAAATACTAATAGCCACATGCACTAAGCCAGCTGATTCTAATTAACACAGGTAGGAGAACTTATTAGTGGATTCACCTGATTCAGTGCTTTTTCTTACTGCATGTTCAATACTTCCTGTGCCATTCCAATTTAATGCACAGAACTGTTTTTGTAGATTAGCATGTTGTTGATGCGTTGATTTTCCCCACTGTATATATAAAAGAGAGCAGTTTCAGGGGACATCTGATCTTTTCAGAGCTTGAACTGAGCAATATGTTTTTATTTCGAAAGATCTGACAGATTGCTTTTAGTCTATATTGTAGTTACTGGTGATGTGATGAAATGATTAGTAGCAGTTACACTAATAAACAATCTGATTACCTGCAATCTGATTATACCAACAATGCTCTTACAGTCCAACTCTGCATCAGCACAACTACCATCATGCACATGGACGCATTCCTCACCTGTCTCTGCTGTAGGGGTCTCTGCTGTCCTTTGGAGCTGAGAGGGGTGACCAGGAGTCGATATCCGGTGACATCACCTGTGGCCTGGCTCCATGTCAGTCTGAGGGAACTGTGGGCCAACTCACTGACCTGCAGGTCTCTGGGACCCACTACACGCTTTTCAACTAGATGTGGTAGTGGAAAGTACAGAAAGAGAGATGAGAAAGAAAGAAAAATGATATGAAAGAAAAAGAAGGGAGATGCAGATGAGTAGAGGATCAAGAACTCAGGAGAGGAGAGAAACTCAAAGTAATACAAGTTGGTCTCGATGTATAATTTGAAAGATAAATCCATTTTATTGAGAAAGCTGCAGGGCAGGTTGAAATAAGAGAAAAACACTCATTCTTTTTTATGATACTTTTCGTGCTTTAGGGTAAAATACAATTCATCAATATAAAAATGCAAACAGCAGTCAGCAGGAGGGAAGCATCTGAGAGAAATCTGAGTTTGTTATGAAAGACTTTACTTTTATATGTGTATTCACTCACCAGGCTGGAAAGTTTTCACAGGACGTGGTGGTTCAGAGGCAGTGAAACAAAGCCTGCGAGACACTTTGGGGAGGATGGTTTCCAGGAGAGTGAAGTCAGCGCCCATCAGTAGATGCTCCTCATATGGCTCTGACACAATCCTCCTCAGCTCTGATTCGTCAGCTCCCCTAACACCTGGCCACAGGATTGAAAAACAGTGGAACAAAGCAGATACAGAAACAGGACTCTGCATGTTTAGTCCACTACTACTTGCAGTGTCATTCCTATGGTTATCATAATTTCTATGGATTTTCTCTGCAGATATTCTCACAGACACCACTAGGGGGAGCTGTGGCATTTTGAGTGATTTATTTAAAATATATACACAGGCTTAATCAAATGATTTCTGGCGCATATCTCAAGTTATGGCATTACATTTGTCGGGCTGCAGTCTGAGGTACTGGTTACCAAAATGTGGTGGATTTAACTAAATAAAAAACATTTTAAGAGGCACAGATGACTGTGTTGCAAGTCCTTAGAGAGATAATTCACAGTTACAGTTTATTGGATTCCACACCTGGACAAGATAGATGTGCATGTGTTTTCATACTGGTACTTTGTATGTACAGAACATGCATGTAGATGCACATCGCCTTACATATGTGTTATCCATGCTACACAGACTCTACAGGCTTATTGCTTTCACACTAGTACACAAGATGCATGTGGAGCTTTTCTGCAGAAGTGATGAATGAGAGGAGCAGGCCTTGGTGTCAGAGGTGCAGATGGGGGACACTGAATCGCCTAATGAAAAATGGCTGCGATTAGTACACCATCGGCTAATGAGCAGTAATTATTGCCCCGCTCCCAGCGAGGGGAGTAAGTTGTGTGTGCTTATGCATGTGTGTAGAAGAAAAAGAGAGAGAAGGGAAGGTAAGGTATGTGTGTTGTGTAAGTAAACTTGTGGGTATACAGCAGTGTGTATTCATGGGCAGGGAGAAAGGTGTAGGCTAAACTAGCTCTGCTGATGCAACACACAGTATCAGAAAGTACGCTTTTACATAGACGGTACAGGAGCTGAATTAAGCACTTACTTATTTTAACATACATATTTAGTAGATGTTGTTTTGCTTGCACCTACATACACTTCATATACACTTGTTTGAATGCACTCAGACACATTGAAACAAGAATCTCACACATACTCACAAATGCCTGCACTGAATCAAATGAATTCAAATGTACAGGACATGAATTTCTAACTGCAAACACTGCAGATAAGCCGGCAGAGCTCGGATAAAATCTGAGAGGCCGCTGCAGTGGGGATGTTGAAGGAATTCACAATACCGTGCTCCCCACTCACCTACTGCAAAGAGAGAAATCCCATTGTCAGCTACAGCTCTGGCTGCGGCATCAACCTGGTCGTCTGAACGTCCGTTTGTGATCAAAACAGCAATCTGTAATGAGTAATTAATGAGTAACAGATTCATGAGACAGAAAATCACATATGTAAAGATCTTTAATGTAATATAACAATATCTCATTCACACACTTAGATTAGATACATTTATTAGATTTAATTTAGATTTATTAGATAAATACAGCATCCGCATTTATTATAAAAGATCAAAGTCAATCGGTAATCATATTAAGACCATGCTGCTACAATTACATGACAGACTGTGGCAATAATTCACATAAAACATAAATCTAATAGTTTAGATAATAATTCATGTGAGTATATGGTTTTAGTGTTCTGAATCAACGTTTGACTTGTATTGTGCGTGTTGATTTTTACCAAATGTATACTTGTACGAGAAGTTCAAATGTACCCTCCAGAAAACATGTTTTTCCGGGTAGAAAGAGTATCTTTTGCAAACAGTATTATGCTCATAAAAGCCCCCATGGACTTTTGACATGGTTTAGCTCATAATTGAACGCATAATTAAATAAATCAAACCCAAAGACAAAGTGGAATTCAAGAATGCTGGCTTGCAACTGAGACTGATAATTTGCCCATTAAGGAAAATTTACTCAGTTCATTCAAAGTTCATCTCTCAGTCAATGAAGAGAGGGTTGGAAAGCATCAATATGAGAATGTAGCTTCTTTTTGCATGTGCTCTGACAGTACAAATTCAATATATCAGCCTAATCCTCAATTCTCTGCCTTCCCGCATCAAGTGTGCTGGTGCAAGATGATTCGCACGCACTCTCAGAGATAGAGAGCTGATTGGAATGCTAACCAGCTGTGTTATACTGAGTCTACACCACAGCATAACACTGTCAGGGAAATGTAGCTGATAGAAAGGGAGAGTACTTGGAGGGAAAGTGCATTTCAATATTTGACAAGGCACTTCTGCAACAAGTTTAGTTAGGTTGCTGACTATTTCATGTGAGATTGGGTCAAAGGCTAAGACCAATACATATTTAATTCATAATGTTTTAGGACCCGGTCAGAAAGCAGCTAAATCTCCTTCACTGAGAATCCATGGAAGACCATCAATTGTACTATTTGTGGTGTGTCTGGCAATGCTGCTTAGTCGAACCTTATCGACAGCTATGATCATGTTGAATCAAAATTGCCTCTACCTTTTCCCTCTCTTCTTCTCCAAGCAAAAGACAAAACAAAGTATGTTGCCAGTTGTAACTTTCTATCAGACATATTCTCAATTTGTTTTCTGAGCATTGTAACAGGACCGTCTAACCAGATTCCCAGAGGTGTGAAAAAGGTAGACCAGCTTGTTTTGTTTGTATTTTCTGCAATGTTCTTTGGAGTACAAATACAGACTCCTTAACAAGTTATTTCATTCCACACAGGGGAAGAACATATGTTTTTAGTCTTTGCAGTTGTAATCCAAAAATAATTTCCCTGTTGCTTTTGTATCCACACTTTGACATACATTTAGTAAGATTGAAGCCTTGCTGTTTAAGATGTGCATGGAAGAAGTTTAAGGATCTTTAGATGACTTTGTTTGCTTTTGTTTGATATTACCTACAGGAATTGTGGGATTGTTTCAAGGATATTGTGTTGCTTTTTCTCTACTTTGCTACCTTATCTATGCTAGACACTTGCTGGATGCCAAACAATCACAATATTGCAGATACAAGCAGAAACCCTGGCGTTGTCTTAACATCTCACTTTTAAAAGCATTGTACCTTTGGGGCATGGTCTCGACTGATGACAGGGCTGAAAACGGGATCGACCAGAAACTGAAGGGCATCGCCGATCCTCTTGGATCCACCTTCATAGCGAAGGTCTCTGATGGCTCTGAGCACCTCATCCAGAGAGCTGTAGTCTGTCAAAGCAATCCGCATCCTGCAAGGAAAGATTTACTGGGAAAACTGGTCCATGTGGAAAGGATGGAACAACTAATACAAACATTGTTATCAGTGTGTTTAAGTCTGCTTGCTGGGACGACCCAAAACTGGCAAAAGAGGCATACCTTTTTTCCCCCTGGATTTTCAACTTGAGAAAGCTCTCTAGAGATATTGTATCATAGATTGGCAACAGAGGAAGCTGCATCAAGAAGCAACTTGCATCTCTGAGGAATTCTAGTGGTTGTGTGCAAAAAAGTGGTATAAAATGGGAACTCTAAGACTAAAACAATGGATGGAGTAACTCTATATCTTCTCTGAGGAATAAGGAGACCTTTCCCACAAAATGGGACAAATGAATGACCTTCACAGCAAATAATGATGGATGACTGGATGACTCTAGGGACAATGTGGACATAACAGTAGACCAAGAAATGCACATCCCACATGGATCCTATGCTTTCTTTGTTTATTTTTCGCCTTTTCGTTTGTAAAATACATTATTATTTATTGAATTATTACAAATAAAATGTGGCAAAAGACAATGCTTTTTATTTTACAAAAAAAAAGAAGTCAACAAACTATTTTCTTTGAATTTTTGGATATTATGTAACGAAAAGTGCACTTCTTTATCAATAAATTTCATCTGCAGTAAAGCTAAATGAGTCTGGCTTAATGGTAATTAGTCACATAGATGTGTTCTGTGTGTCACCCTTTGATATCTTTATATCCATGTTTGTCTTTGAGTTTTACCTTGGGATATCCCCAAAGACAGTGACTCCAAAGCGGACCCCCTCATCTCCAACCACACTGTCCTGGAAGGAAGAGATGATGGCTGAGATGAAGTCTTTGACACTGGAGAAGCTGATCTGGCCCACACTCCATGACTCATCCACCAGAAACACTATGTCTGCCTGCACCACCGTCCTGCATGCTGAGGAAAGAACAATGGTTGAATTAGTGTGTGCACAAGTGTTTTCTGCCGCCTTAACCTTTAATATTCAAATGGATTCGAACAAAATCCAATGCAAATCTTTTTTAAAGGTTAAAGGGTACAACTAAAGCAATGTTTTATTCCAACACTGGCCACCAGATAGCAGTCTTGTCCCATCATGTTGAGGGTTTTTTCTTTTACTTGCCTCTGTCATGCAGCCAGAGCACCACACAAATCCCCATGAATTTTTAATGAGACACAAGTGAGCCGAAGAGACTATCAATATTCTGAGCACTCCAGCAATAAAACTTTAGTACAGCAATGAGGAACGCTTAGAATAATAAGGTAAACACACCCAAAATCAGGGTCAGTCCCCTCGCTCACGCAAGCAAACGCATTTAACATACAGTAAGGATCTGCTGCGTTTGGAAGGATTTGGATGCTTCAGATGCACACACTAACACACATACCCATACAGTACTAACAAACACATACACACACACAGATGTGCTGCGTCTGCAAACGCCCTCTGAGTCAATATTCTGGCATTATATATGCAATAAACTACAGTGACGACAGCATTGATTAGGCTTGTGAATAAGAGATAGGCACCACTGATTGTTCTATAAGTGATAAGTCAGCTTCTCTGCTGTCCTCTATTTCATTACCAAGCTTTCTCTCCTCTATTATCTCGCCCTTCTTCCTTTGGCTGCAATCCCAGGACTCACTGGGGGTGACATATGTCTCCAGCCCATGGCGACCTAACATTATGTTCTCCCTCACACACTATACATCTCTGGCTATACACCAAGGAAACAAACTATCATTGGGAATACCATTTTCGATCCCTCTCCTGTGCAGAGCTGCTATCTTTACCTATGGAAGCTATAGTGTCATAGTGGATCCATTGCAGATGCAAAAAAAACACAGTTAAAACCACTGATGCAAATTCACAGGATACAACAATGTTCATCCAGGCTCATATAGGCAGCCATGCACCCTAGTATACACATGTGGCTGTTCCATTTATTGAGATACATTTTCTACTCAACAGATTTCTCTAAAAACCACATAAAACATAGTGGAGACTTTGAGCAAGGAAGCAGCTGGAGACTGTTCTCTGTCAGACAGACACAGACTGAGGTGGAAAACAAGATCAATTATCCAGAAGTTTGTCCGTATGAGCTGGCAGGTGAGAACCACATGCCTAGGATAAGGAGATAACACATGCTGAGGGATTAGAATGGTTTTCTTGAAGGTTATCTATGCTGATATTTCAAAGGTTGTATACAGCTCTGTGTTGGACCACCATTGATTTCTACATTAGATGTAGCTCAGTGGCTCTAGCATATGCTGCAGAAAATCCTGCCAGGAAAGAAATAGTCTAAGAAATAATGATGCACCACTGCAATCAGTCCAAATAAGATCAAGAAAAAATATTTAAGCCATCGTAGAGCACAAGTCTATGAAACACAAAGGGCCATCGGGTTCAGATTTCATCAGACAAATGAATGTTAAAGTTCCTGTGAGCAGCAAAGAAGCAAGATGCAAAGATGGGATGGCAGTAATTTGCAGATAAGCGCAAGTAATAATAGGACAGAAATAGCAAACGATAGAAAGAACAAATACTGACAGAGTTTCTCACAGTCAATATGATAAATGCACAATCATTGTTCCAGCGTACCTTCCCCTTTGAGACAGTCACTAGATGTAAACAAGCAAGTCAGTCTGGTAGATTTTAGATCTGAGTCTACCATTCTACTCATAATGTTGTGCTTCTTATTTGAATTTCATTTGGTTCATTATGTAGAGGAAAATAAAGGCCTAGGGGCAACCATACAGTCTACTACTTAGCTGGCTGACACCAGGTTGACACCTGGGTCAACCACAGGGAACTGGTTGTTTCTGAACCCTGATTATGCATATGTTTGGTCCTACTGTCTATCTCGTCACATGGACTTTTTTGTTAGAGTAAGGAATTATGCCTTAATACAGTCACAGAAGTAACTTGCATTATTATTCCCCAAAATAGATAAAAAAGCATGTTGTTTGTACCACTTAACAGGGTCTGGTTCTTCTGATTTCAGTTGTGTATAATATTTGATAGTTGTGGGTGTCTCTTGCATACACACATTAATCAAATACAGCAATGTAGATAATTGCATATAAGCTAAACAAACACTGGGTGAGTTTGTAAACTTCTTGCAACAAATTTCATCTCTCTTTCCTCTTTTGAGCACGACTTTAGAACTCACTTAGAATTATCACACGAGTCTGTAGTTCCCCCTCAGCTAAACAGAGCATTTTTTGTGACTTGCTGGGATATATGACCTTACCAGCACCAAATGGCAGAATAACAAAGTTAACAACTAGCAACTGTGGAGCATTTAGCAGCTAAAGAGCCAGATATTTTCCTTCTGTTAGTAGAAACCAAATCATAGATGAAATGAGTGAAATGAGAGTGAATATTGGACTTAGCTAGGTTATATTTGGGGGGACATAAACACACCTCCAAATGAATGCTAACGTTAATGCTACATTAAACATCATTGTCTGCTGTTTGCCATGTCATTATAATGATATAAAGAATTGTGTTTATAGCTTAATTCCACTGTCCCTAAGCAAAAAAACAACAAACAAACAAACAACTGACATTATTAGTGCTTTAAAGTTGAAACATATGCCTTTGGTATCAGCTTAACGTTAGCAATCATTTGGAGTGGTGTTTATAGCCACCTGGGCTAAACACTGAACTAACATTACAGTAAAGGAAGCTAAGAAGCTCCATAGAGCTGGGTGATAATTCTCTCGATTCATGTTAATATAAGATATTGATTAATCGAGCTTTAAGCTGACAGCTGGCTTATTGATTCAAAATTGACCAGGTACCCCTTCCTGTGTAATATTCAACACTAGTCATATGATGGCAGGGACAGTCATATGTGAATTAACACTGTCAAGAATTTAAAAAAATAACTGTTGCAGAGGAGCTGTAGCTTCAAATATGGCCTTGGGCTATTTTTGTCCTTCCGTAATTCTGCCCAACGACTTTACCAATTACTCTCTGCCAACCACATTCCATTTGGAGAAAATCCTACTTTTGATTGGCTGATTGACCTTTTGGTGACATCCAATAGCATCAGAGGCTAAGGTTCTGTATCTAGTGGATGGGTTTGACAGGCTGGCAGACAGAGTGCTGTTGCTGTACATGAGGCAAGCAGATGTTTAAATTCCCTGAATAGAAACAGTCTGGAGAGAAAGTGGAGCTGAGTTAGTGTCTGCCCGTGTACCAATCCAGGTGTGGAGATTTTAATGATGAAGCACTTGCACAGACTGTGTTCATTGAGCTACTGCCCTTTCTTTGGCCTGAGCATCTGACACTTCTAATTCTTAAATATGACAATATGACGTGTTTTTGACTTAAATTAAGAAAGTGGTAGTATCACAAAAGCAGTATTTGGCACTTATTTCAGTGAGTGAATGATTGAAAAACTAGAAAATGACATGAGAAAAAGGTTTTTGGACCAATGAATGACTGGAAAAGTAAAAGAAAAAGCTTGGTGTTGTTATATTGGTAGTTGAAAATAATAAAGAGTAGGAACATTTGAAGCAAATTAATAAATTGTGTGTGTGAGTGTGTCCTTTGGGTGTAGGAATATCATCTATTACCTTCAGCTTGTGCTGTGACACTTTGATGGGAGAGAGAAAGGGACAGTAGAAAGATCCAAACAGAAGAGCGGCCCATTTCGATCACCTGCTCCTCCTCCCAGTTCGTCTCTTCACAAATCCCCTTTCTAAATTGCGCTCCACAATCATCAATTCCAACTCTTCTTTCCTCTTATCTGAAAGTATACAGATGAACAGAGAGTGGGAAAAAAAAAGTCATTAAAGGCACTCAAAGATAAAACATAATCAGGCAATTTTAATTTGTAAAGGACTTGTGATTCTAATGCAAAGTCAAGCTTTTGCGAATTGCCAAGAGTTTTTTCCTTCCAGTGACACAGTGTTTAATAAATGTATGTGCAAATGTATCTATCAAGGTCCCTTATAGACTTACAGACAGGTAGCAAGACCTTGACAGCTCATTTTACATGCCATTTAGCTTAGCAACTATAAATATTAGGACATACCACATTACACATGAAAAATATGCAGCTTGGATGCCATTGCACTGTTTATTAGCTATTGCAATTAATGGTGAATTCAGTGTTTTGGTTAGAATAAAGCTGTAATAGCTCCCATCATCGTATGTTTACAGTTGCAAACAGGTGCGCTCCCTGTAAACAGTTTTACAACAGATTTCAATGAGGCCAAGGGTATAAAAGCATCACAGAGCTTTTAAACTGTTTACTATGAAGCCAGCTATCAAAACCGGTTATTGGGAAGTCTAGACAAAGGTGGATATTAAAAGTTATTACCCCAACAATCCATCCATCCAGTCTTACATAGCAGAGATACTCCCAGATTCAAGCCACAGGTTGACCTGGATGCATGCCACCATTGAGTTCACATCAATGAATAAAAAAAGTTGACACTCCCTTAGTTTTTTTTCTCTTATCTTTGTTGTTAAAGATTTTTGTTCCACCAAAGATTGTGCAACTCACAACTGGAGCCAAGTAGTGTGTGCAATCTTATAACCTCAGTCTTATTTCCATACAAACAAAAGCACAGCAAGTCCATCCTCTAAATATTTACTGGCATTTGCACTGTGTGATATATTATTAATACAAAATGATAAGTTAACAATTAATAAACATAACAGATAAGTATGTAAGTAAATTTGGAATTTTTACGGGAAAAAAACATAAAGTTTCAGTTTATTTAACCAAGTTACTGCTTGCAGCGTAAGACCAAATGGCTGCTGATAAAAACATATCATTTATATAAAATAGATCATTTTTGGTTACAGGACATTCTCTCAAATCATAATTCCACCCTAACTAACTGCTAGGCTTGCTTTCCCTCAAACACACAGTAATACTGTATATGTGAAAAGGTCTGACTGTGAAAACAAGCTCAAGGAAGTAAGATAAAGTGCTTCATCATATTTTACTGAGAGATAAAAACCCTCCATGAAATTACTTGAAAATGACAGTTTGTAAGGGCTGCCTCGCTTTAATTCAGGCAACATTTAAGTTTAACTTTGTTTTAGTTGGTAACATGCATTCTGGACTGAAAATAAACAAGTCAAAATATGATTTATCAATCTGTTGATTATTATTGCTGATATGATATGAAAATCAAAACCGCAAAAAGTGGAAAAAAGCTTGAAAAGAGGAGATGTGCAGCGCCATTCAGTAAATCCAAGTAGACTGACAGGTTCAAGGAAGCTCTTGCATAATTCCACATGTGCAAAAGAAAATTTGGACTAGTCAGATAAACCTCTGGACCATATGCACCTGTCCTAGACAGAGGATTACCCAAACCCCCTGAGGACCGGCAATGCCCTGGAGCTCACGCTGCAGAGGTGGTTATTTACAGAGCAAAGGCCAAGACAGCATGGCTAATCGCTTCCGATGTGAGTGTGCATACTACCTTGCACTTGGTCAAAAAAAAAATGTAGCACCACAGCAAATCTGCAATAACAGGCACCGAGTGTGACTAATTACAGTTTCCACTCGCCCTCTGTTATATTTTGTGTGTGTGTTTTGGTGCTTTATGATTGACCAGGACACGGTGACACCATGGCAAATTTGTCTTAAAAAGGCACCATTTGAATCAAATTCTTATCTCAACTTGCACGCGGGCATATCATTCATACACTTACAAAGACAGATGAACACACAAATACCTGACTTTGTTTTTTTAAGTGTGGTTTTGTTTATTTTTTAAGCTAAGAGATTCACAGTGTAGTTTTGCTTTCTCTTTACCAATATTTCAGAAATCAATAATATCAAAGTTCAGCTGTAGATGTGTGAGAGACGGGTTAATGGAGATGGCGTTTGGCAGTGTTTCTGAGAAATGACAGCAGGACAGGTACATTTAGACAGAAAGCACAGCCGGTCTTCACAGCAATCTAGATGGAGGGAGAGTATAAGCTGTCCGTGAGAGTAAGTGGAGGAACAGTAACGCTCTAGGATACAGAAAATCCTATTCTTTTCTTCCTCGACAGACAGAGGAAATTTCAGGTTAGCATGACAGAGATTAGCCCCAAGGCTACAGCTTTTGACTTGACATAATACACTAAGTGGAGGCAATTCCGTCCCATTGAAACGGTGAAGCTGCTTTACTGGCACATTATCTCCCACTGAGACATGTACCTTGGAGAGTATGGAAGTGCGCTGCAATGATAATATCTTGTAGTATCTTTACTGCATTTGTGCTGCTTTACTGCACACTTACTGCAACTCAAGGACCCTGTGGCTAAAATGCAATGAGTGTTAAAACCTTCCCTTGTATGTGTGGTGAGTACCACAGAAATGTATCAGCAGAAAGTGCTACAATAACATTCAGTTAAGTGAGCATAATCATTGCCTAAGTAGAGTAAATCCAACACTTAAATCAGCACATGATACCCTGGCAAATGAATCATGCAGCAGTAACGGATTATCCCATTTGAAATGAATGAACCTCCATCAGAGAGCAGCACGTTCAATGCATTAACAGTGATCTAGGGAAATGGTTCGTGCTGTTATGTTTTACATTAGCTTGCTATCCTCCACACGTCTCCGCATAAGTGTGCATGTGTGCTTAAGTGTCTGCGCATGTGTGCGCTGTATGGGCATGTGCTTTTGCAAATTCATAAGCATAACATCAAAGACAGATCTGCCTTCACTCAACTGCAATACATGACATGAAAACATAACAGATTTCTGTTGGCTTTAATGCTTCACATTCAATCTGTCAAGTTATCCATCAGTACACCTATACTGTACAACCATTCCAATGATGCCCTCATGGGGCCATATTTCAACTAGAAATGAATGTAATAATAACAGAAAAATAAATCAGATCAATGGGAAGTAATTTGAATTTCTGAAAATTCCTTGCAGCGATTTGACCACCTGGTCTAACAAAGTCAGAATGGCTGAAGGCTGAGTCGTTTACAACCCCTCCAGATGAAAGTGAGAGCTGGCAGGGCTTGAACTCTAATGTAACACAGCCAAAAAACTGCATTCTCCCCCCTCACATACCAGTGCAGATCTAAGATCTGTCTCTGCATGTGTCTTCTACCGGAGTGCAGATAGGAAACTCAAACGCAACTGTTTTGATGAATGACAGCCGGTGCAGAGGTACACACTTACTATCTTGTATCCATCCTACAGCGGGCTTTCAAACAGGTTTGCATGGGAGCGCAGAAAACCAGCAGGCAAGCAGAATCTGAGTTTTACGATGGTTTCAATATGATGAAACAGTTTTTCTTTTCATGTCATCAAAAGCTAAAAGTGAAAGAAGTTTTCTGAACCATGAATGCAATTCTAATGTTCAGCAATGTGCAAAAGAAAGTAAAAGAACCTTGATTTTAGCTTGACATAGATGTGAGTCATCCAAACAATTTTTAAAAGGTTTGATGAAGTTAAAACATGATCCACCACTTCAGTCACTGCAGCAATCATAACTCATTCCAATAATACCTTTAGACATTCTGCTATTATAAATCTGAGTCAGACAACATGCATTCAGTGATCCTACATCAAAAACAGTTGCATATCATGCCCATCTCCCTCCCCTCTGTTTCCTGTCTGCTTCTCCACTGTCAGCTGTTGAATAAAGGCAAAAATGCCCAAAAACATATCCTTAAAAAAAAACTGTTGCATAAGACTGCATCCATCAGTCACAGCACGCTGGGATCACAAGAACCTTGTCCACCCTCGCCAAGGAGAAAGTAAGTATTGTGTCTGAGGCCTTTAGTTTATCACCCTAGAGGATTAAATAATGTTACCAAATGAAGTTTACTGTCTCTGGCCCCCATACTCCCTCTCCTTTTCCCTATCTCCTTTTTTTTTACACACACTCGCTCACACATCGAAGACCCTGCAAGTCTAACTGCGTGTCAGCTATTTCTACATAATGGCATTTTCCACCTCACCACTTCACAGGATGGATTATCCCTGTAGGTGGGAAACTGGTAACAGTGAAAAGGCACACACACACACACGCCGCTCAGAACTATGATAGCAGATATCTTTGGTGCAACATAATTCAGATTTACAGCTAAAACACACACTAACAAATACACAGCTCACAAGCTGCACTGTCTTAATATCACTTTGCATTTGCAGTCAGACAACACAGACAAGTCTATGCATGGGGGGGGACATACTTTCATCTCCTGTCAACGCTCTTACAAAGACACAACACAACCTGGTATCCTCTTATTATTCATAAATGCACTCGAGCTGACATGATTGTAAAATGTGTGACATCTTGGTTTTATGCTCTCATTGAGTTTTGAATTGTAAAATCTTTGCATTAACTCCTGCAGAGAAGCAGAGTGCTCAAAGAAGAATGCAGGCACTGAATGGACAGTGTATCTAATTGTAAGTGCATGTTCTTTGACTCAGCTGGACAGCACGTTTGCAGCAATTACTAAAACTTAAAAAAGCAATTGAGACAAACAGAAAGGAGGCGACCAGAGAATGCTGATATCAGACAGATTATGCTGTTTAAGGGGGAACTGTGCTGTAAAGAGCAACAGTGAACAGTGAAGGCACAGTACAAAAAGTGTTGGCCTTAGTCCAGACACTTAGGCTGTAGAAAGGGTATCCGGGCAGTTAAGAATCCAAAACTACTCTGTAAAGCACCATATTAAAGTGCAGTAAAACTAATGGGTTTTGACTATGGCCCTAAAATGGGCCCACACATTCTCACTTACCACTCCAGATAAGTGAATCATCATTATCTTCCCAATCCAGGTGATTTCTTGAGGGCAAAAATAGCCCCTAAAACACACAAAAAAGTTTTATCCAAGTCAGGCGAGAAAAAAAAGTCTGGAATTGATATTGTATTCCTGCAAAGGTGGTTATCAGAGATAATCGACTGAATGCTACATGAGAATTAATCTGTGTATGTTTGTCTGTATCTGAGTGAAAGAGGAGGTAGGTGTGTTTGAATGTGTGTGAGAGTGAATGAATGACAGAGACTTTCTTTCCTGGGCTTGGCTAAAGCACAGTAAAAGTTTGGGGAGAAGGGTGGGGGTGAAGCTGCTGCAACCTGTTGGCTCCCGAGAGAGACAGAGAGACTAAGAGTGAGAGAGAGAGACAGATAGAGAGAGAGAAGTGGGGGTTACTGAGGAGCTTTGACCCTACAGGATTGTTACTGTGCTACAGTGCACATGCACGTGCGTGTGCATTTGTGTAGTGCATGAAGGCATAGACACAGACTGTCAAGTTTTCACCTCAGGGTGACAGGATAAGCAGTGTAGTAAAATGATGCAAGCTACTTGGAGGCAAAGTCTGTCAACACCCACAATCATAATGTAAGTTGGATCATCTGTAAGTCAGGAGTGTGAAAATCCACAAAAAACTGTGTTGGCTACACACTCGAAGACAGGAGTCAGCATGGACGACCTCTGCAACGAGTGGTGAATATAATATTAAGATTTGACAACTTACTCATTCAGTGCTGTTCATGTGTCTTTAACTGCTTGTTTCATTTCTGCTGTTTCATGTCATTGACATATTTTTGGATGTGAAAAAACTACCTATGCTGTTATTTCAACTACATCCGTACCCTGTCTGTACATGATATTGTATTCACTCTAACAATAGGTTATATAACATCAAATAAGTGAAATACCTGATGATAAAAAATAACAAACACAGCCAAGGTCAATTTGTTGAAGCTTGCGCTCTTATATTACTCACATACCTCTGTATTCAAGGTGTGTATACTTAAACATAAACCCAACCCAATGAGGTTGTAGAGCAAACACTTCTCAAAACAAAAAGAGGATAAATCAGTCATGTTTTACAAGCTCTTCTCAGTTAGAGTTTGTGTGTGTGTGTGTGTGTGTGTGTGTGTGTGTGTGTTCTGTCTATGTTTGGTGGCACTGGGTCACCTTTAATGGTGGACCCCAGGAATGTGGTAACCAGTTTAATAGGGTTTAGCCAGCTGTCAGTCTTGACATGCTATAACTCAACAGACACACACGCTTTTCAGCTAGGACAACAGCGGGATCTGGCTGAGATGCAGATTTTGATGACGGTGTTGAGAAAGGACAGGGTACAACATTATATGTTTGCAATTACACAATTGTAATATAAAATACCTCACACACACAAAATTACAGTGGCAGCCACTGTCATCTCCATTAACTCCCAAACAAACCATTTTGGGGTTGATGTTACAAGGTGGCAAAATTGCAGCAAACCTATACTTGATGACTCATCTGATGTGCGTCTGTACACAGACCAAGAAAGCATGAATCCACTACATTTGCATACGAGCCTTTCAGCAGAAGTACATCGAACAAATTGTAAAAAGCTTGGTCATTCAGTTTTACCTCAAATGCACTTCCAACAAATAGAAATGTCACTTTTGAGACATTTTCATCTCCCACTTGCAGACATAGTAGGCTGATTGAACATCTTTGGAGCTATGAGAAACTCTGTCTAAATAATTCACAGATTACATGATATGGAAAAAAGTGAAACTATTTCAATCTCTACTAAGGATGGAGAAGGAAATACAGCAGCTCCACGGGATGCTACTTTTCAATGAGTCCTCTGCAGCCTTTGTGAACCAAATCTGGGGGGTGACTGCTGCTTTCATCGGCATGTATTGTGCCAGCAAAGTGGCATTTTTAACAGGCTGGAAAAGTTTACTTTCTTATCTGTCCAATTTCATATGATGGTTACTCACCATGAAAAGATGCATGGTTGTTCATTTAGACTACACAAGCATGTGCGACAGTGTAAATGAATGTTAGATGTCAATGTGAAAGTCCTACCTTCTTGCATCTATTCTGCACTAATACTTTTCCAATCAAGGCTTCTTAAGGATGCAGCAGCACTGCCACACCAATCGTGTAAAATGAGGGTCTTCTACAGAGAATCATGTGTGTGAGGGGATGGTATTCTGTTGTAGAGTCAAAGGTGCTACACTCTGCTTTGACCTCAGGGCTGTCTGTGCTAAGTGCTGCCCTGCCGCTGACCCTCTGCACATGTTAAGGAAGTTCAGGGGGGCACATCAATCAGGACCACTTTCACTAGACAGTCAAAGGTGATTGTGTCATATACCTCTCTTCACATCAGTGTTGTCCCCTGGTACTGTAAAATGGGCCTCAATGTAAAGGGAAGCCTTTATTAGGCTACTACTATAATGTCACTACTGACTTCAGGTCAGACTTTGAGAGGAACATAACTTAGAAGTACCTTACACTGTAAACCTACTACTATATTCACCACTTTACAGTCTTGATAGCTTCTCAAGCTCAGTTACATCATGGATGAATGAGCCAAACTATCTTTCAGTAGCAGGTGTGATTAGAAATAAAAGGTGTTGTGGACCTGTTGGGGGTATTCAGATGGGGAATATTAACCAGCCTTGTCTCAGCTAATTGCACTCCTTCTCCAAGTGGGCCTAAATCCCCCCCAGCCATGAGAGGTGCCAGCACGAAAGTGAGCTTTGATTAAATTCACGCTGTAGGCTAACCACAAAACAATCATGTGCATTGGGAGTCAAGAGAAAGAATAAAAGGAAGAAGAAGAAAGAAAAAAAGAGGCAGGGAAAACTAGCAAAAGCGCAGTAAATTAGCAAAGCCATCGGGAGTTCAGAAGGGAGGGTGTATGAGTTGGGTGGGTTATAATAGGTACATGTGTGGACTGGGAGTAAATACAGAGGGCAAAAGAATAAACCAAATGTGTACACACAGGTACGTGGTTGTCATTCATTACAGTAGGAATCCCATGGGCTGGCCAACTCTACTGACAGCGCAATAAAAATATCAATCACAGGAAATTACATCCCCCTGGTTATACAATAGCGTCTTTTAAAAATGATTTAAAATTCTTCTCTCCATCTTTTCTCCTCCAAAAATGCAGATGGCAAGTAGGTAAAAATAAATACTATGCAGACATCTTCTTTCTGACAGTTCCCTCTTCTTAAAAGCCATATCAATTCCATAACTACTGTGTTACTGCCAAGGCCATGATGATGTATGAAATGGAGGTACAAGTGAATATAATTACCTATTAATATTCAGTTTGGAGGAGCCTTGGTCATTCACCATTCATGCCTCGTGGCAGCTTTTCAAGGAGCTACTTCTTCTAATTTGATGAAATACAGATTTAATGCATTTCTGAAATCTTCATTTCTCCGCCTCCTTTTTTTTTTTTTTTTTTTTTTTTTTTGCTCCACTGGTTCCATTACAAAGGTTATGAGAATCAAACATTACTTCAGCCGCTGGTTGTAAGGCACTCCGTTAATTGTGCGATTTCTCACATGGCACTTTAATTATGTAAAGCTGAGGCTTTCAGTTAAAATTTAGAATTGATTATTTCATATACAGTGTTCCGTATAATTGGTGGGTATATTACAGTAATATCATTAGATTGGGCTCAAAATGGATATGGTGGAGTGTTTTTTTCTTTTTCCTAAAATATATCAGCAACTCTGAGCTGAACTTTGACCACCTACACTTTGGAACATTTTATGATTAAACTTTCAGAATCGGGACATTTCACCTGCTGCTGCAGCATGAAATCAGCCTCGGAGGCTTGTTTTAATTTGCTCCCCTGCCCGCTTTTGTGTGCTGTTAATGTAACTATATGATAGACTGACAGCATGAGATGGGTGTCAGACAAATTTGATGCTTGTATCCGTTTCTGTTCAATGCTGTCAGCGTTGGCACATTTGTTGGAGCTTCACACCAGGAAGATGGGCAGTATCTCTCTCTGGCCGGAGGCTAATGCAATTCTGACTCACATCCATAAACCATACAAGGTGGGCAGAGTGCCCACTGTTGCCAACTACAAAAGGTCTTCTCTGTGCCAAGCCTTTTAGCAGTGCAAACATACGTACACACACGAACACACTGAGCAGAGATACACACAGTCAGAATAAGCCACAGTGTGCACAAGACCAAAACATACAAAAGCTCATACAGACAGACACATCCACACCCTCTCGCTCGCCTCTTGCAGACAATTTTTGTCATGATAAATTCATTTCATAAACCATGCGACTTCCCGTCTCCAACTGAGATACGAGCTGTCATGGCAACAGAAGAAAACAGCGGTTGCAGCATTAGGGCTGGTTTGTTGGGACAAGCTACACCAGAGCAGAGAATTGAGATGCAGCAGAAGTCTGGGCTGAAAGAATTAGTCATGAGTGTGTGTCCAATTAGCCTACCACTCTGAAGCCGACAGAGGATATCAAAATAATGAACAAAACCAGTTCTCTTCACTGTGCTTAAGAAGACACGGTGTCACAGTAAATCCAATATTCAACACAAAGAGAAAACTAAAGCTACACATGTAGAAATGTGAGTCAATAACCTTGCAAAAAACAACTACTCTCTGGTGTGGTTCTGGATTTTGGCCTAAAACTGAGTCCTACCAATAACATCAGTGTATGATTATGAACATTAGATTGTACAGATTGTCTGATATATGTGATTTAGCCATGGTATATAATGTCATGATTATATAGATTACACTGAAATGTAAGGAGGTAATTATGTTAATTACATAACAACATAAAATTATGAAGGCTGATTTAAAAAGCCATCCAGTCAATTAAAATGCTGTGACTGTAGATTATGTAGCTATGTGCAGTATACAGCAGATCTAAGAGATTATGTCTGTTGATAACAGAAGACAACCCTTTTGCATCTCAGGAGTAATGAGTGTGTGTCTGACCTGGAGAGATGGTTTACATGCATGTGGGATTTTTAGGAACTAGACAAGCCCTTGAAGGTCAAAAGGCAGCAGCTGTCCACATTTGACTTTTGAACCTTCCAGGTACCACAGAGATAGAGGGAGACAGGGAATGAGGAATTATGTCTGTCAAAGAAGGAGACAAGGCACTGAGCAACTTTTTGAATTTGTCAGGGATAGATATAATGTCTCTGCCTGGGTGACTGTGTGTTTGTCACAGAAAGAAAAAAAAACAACTGATGGAAATGCTATAACTTCAGTATCATAGCTCAGTGCAGAGGTGGAACCTTCAAGGATTGAGCTCCATGAAGTCATGCCCAGCTTCCAAACATCCCTCTCTGCATCATACTCCAACACACACAGGATTTGAGTGAACTTGTTGAAACAACGTCTAGAGAGAATTTTTTAAACTGTGCATATATGATGAAGCTTTGCTCAAGGGGAAAACAAGAACCCTCTGTAGCTGGGCTGTGTGTGTATGTGTGTGTGTGTGTGCACCTTCATTTATTTTATCTAGTGTTTAGTTATTTTGCATGATTTATTAGCCATGGTGCCTGCCTGCCTGCCTGCATGCTGCACTCCATCCTACAGACTCATACAGACTCCTCTCACTTGGCAGTCCAAATGTTTGGCTGCAAAGCACAAACAGCAGAGAGGTTAAGCTACTGACTTGTAAACCCAGGTGTTCCTGTAAAATGATACTGCTTAGTAAAGCATGAGAATTTTGACTAAACTCTGCTAATTAAACTTCTCGGAGAGTAGAAGGGAAAATTGACAGAATAAACAGCGCGTTAAGGTGAATGCTTAAAAATGAGTAACCTCTGTACAACCCATTTGGCAGAAAGTGACAGAAAACGTTTTCCCTGGGTGTTAAATACTCAGTATTTGAATAAAGCATTTATGTTTATGTTAGTAAATATAGATAAGCACAAACATGTAGAAAATGCTGCGGTATATTTAACCGGCTGGTTCACTAGCGTGTCACCCAGCTAATCCAAAAGGTTGATTCTTCATCCTGATCCCTTGTAAAAACACACAATATTTATTGAAAAACAAAGGGAGTTCATTTAATAAGGTTATTATGTTATAAAGGAGTTCACTGCAAGAATTATGACTGTGCTTTTTTTTCTGCACAGTTGAACATAATCCAGCTTTAGTGAGTAGAGCAGAACTGGATTTAACTGAGCTCAGCGAGCAGGACTGTGAAGGACACTACAGAGTTTATTCAGGTATGCAATATAGTGACATTAGTGCTGGTACAAAAGTACAATTTTACAAGGAAAATCACCAAGTGTATGACTTTGAGAATGTGTTTACTTTGAAGAACAACACCATTGTGCATTATGAGTTTGTAGTTATATTAAAAATCAACAAAAATGATAGTTATTCTGATGTCAGCCTTAAAGGAGGGGGCTGGCAATAATCTGTTTTCTATTATTGTCAACAAATCTTCTTAAAAGACAAAAAAAACAACATTAGTCCGTCTGTCAATACTTTCTGTCTGTGGCAATCAGCCTCCAGCCTATTCGTTCCTACTTAAGACATAAATCTTTAAAAACTGGTCATTAATACTTTCAAAATTAACCAGGATATGAGCTCATATCTGAGGAATTTGTGTATACTGTATAAATACACTTATAAAAAAAAAATACCTCCATCAGTCAGGCAGTGAACTCACTAGAATGTGTCTTGTGTTGTATAATATTTCATGTTGGCCACGGCTGAGAGATGACACACACACACCCACAAGCAGAGACAAGTCTGCTGTATGTCTGCTGAGAGCAGGTCACTGGAGCTCTGCGGCAGTACTCAATGGAATGGAAAATGGCCGGGGGGGCGGACTGCTGCTATGAAAGCTGCTGCTTCGTGTGCATTATACATAAGTAAGTGTTTGCATAAAAATACAGGAAAGTACTTTTTTTTTGCATATAAACATGACAGCCAACAGAGATGTGGAGGGGTAAATGCGGTTCAAACAACGTAGAAAAAAGATCTTAGCATAATTCCTAGCATTATCCACGACCTGGTGTGTGTTTTCATTAACTGCAGGTAAGGTTGCCATTTACTGACCTTCACAATGTTCAGATTTGATGGAAACAAAAACAAAATTAAGGTAAACACAAACACATGCACACACGCCCTTCCTCATCCACCGACATGGTCTTTTTCTACATCAAACTCTTGTCACTGAGGTCCACAAACCATTTCTTGCCAGGAGTAAATGGATCACAAATGCATATGGTCGGGTGAAGGATTTCAAAGCGGGGACACCTGGGGGGTTTCACAACCGTCCCATAACCTTTGTCCTCATAATCTACCTCTGCCTCTCCTCCCTCTGCTGAAATCTTCTCTTTTGACTCTCTCTTCCATCATGTGCCCTTTGAAATGTCCCACTTTGGTCTAATTTAATATGCATGGCACAGTTGGGGATACGAGGACAGTAATTTGTTGGATAGACTGAGGCATTCGGTGGATCACTCGATTTCATGGGAAGTAGACTGTGGGTGTACAAGGCAATGACTTTTGAGAAATGAGACGATGGGAAGAAGAAGCAGTAAAAGGAGAAGATACAGTGAGAGATACATATAGAGGCTGGCATTGGCGATTTTAGACTCTTTAGGGGTGCTCAAGCACACCTTCATTTCATCACAGTACCCCTAAAAAAATTATTATTATTATTATTAATTTTTAAAAAATCATTTTCAGCCCTCTAACATTAGATTTTGCAAACTTGTCTGAGGGCTTAAATGCTTGTTAATTGAAAATCAGCACCGTTCAACATTTCCTATCCATCCCTAGTTTCAAATTAAGCACACGAGATGTAGCTAGGTAGTAAATTTAGGATTTCATGGCACAGAAAAACACAAGTAAGTTGAAATGTTAGCAAATAAAAATTTGCTGAATATTCTGACAGAGAATGTTGAGTCAGAGTGGTTGTTATTTCTGTGCATTTATTTGGCAATGTATCAACATAATTTTAATGGAAGACTTAGAGGTGAAGAAGTTATCAGACACTGACGTTTCAGAATGAGCCATGATGTTACCTGTAATGAACCAGAACAAGCCATAATGTTAGATCATCTTCGAGATAGCTTGCTTGTAAATTTGCTAATTTCAGATTTTAAACACGACAGTGCGTGAATGTCATTTGTGTGGGTGCTGTTAAAGTTAGTTAAGATTGTTTGTGTAGGTCATAGAGTTAAAGCACAGTCGATTTTAGACTTAGAAAGTCTCAGGTTATAGTTCCACGATGTGAATGGTGTCAAAGAACGTTAGCTGGCGCTGTTTGTTAGCTAGCTAGTTTGCGTGCACACTTGCCCGCTAACAAGGTAACTGATGCACTTTGTTATTTAAGTTAAAATAGTCACAGTGTTTTTTATTCTGATAAAGTTGGGCCTTATGGTATATTTACAGTATAGTTGTGAGCAGTGAATTGACACATTGGAACAGAAAATGTGACTCGTTCTCTTACTGCAGCCATTGAACTTTTTCAAAGTTGTTTTTGGTCTCAGATTGTTATTTCTAACCAGTTTGCTTCTTGCTCAGGTGCGCAGATTGGAGGGACAGTCTGATTTGACAATAATTTCATTACATGAGGCTTCTTTCATTGCTTGAAGATATGGTGGACTGTCCCCATGGAGTTCAGAGACTGAAGCAATGTTTTGTACATTGTGCCTCATATCTGCTTTGCTATAACTTGATTTTTTAATTACTTTTCTAGTCATTACGACTGAGTCTTTGCCTGAGGTTTCATTAACTGACTGATGGTCCTCTCTAGAACAGGTGTATTATATTGAAATCTGTTAATTCTGAACCATTATTATTATTATATACTACAATAGACCACCCAACTAATTAGGTTGCTTTGAAATGTAACATTTTGTACCTAACTGAATTGGGGTTTGCCAAAGTGAGTTTGTTGAATACTTTTGTGGTGTAAAACTCATGTTACTTACTAGTAATTTATTAAAATTATTATTGTTTAAAAGTAAAATATCATATATAGAAATATATTAATGTATCAATTGTTATCCAGTGAAATGAGTGATTTAGCAGGGGGGGTTTGCCAGGAACTGTATGCATGTCACATTCTCGTTAGGAGCTGAGCTCCACTAAAGGTCTGATCCTAGAATTGCCCCTGGAGGCTGGAGTGACACAGAAATGGAAAAGGCTTGCAGAAAACAGCTGAAAAGTAATGATTTCTGAATGACAGCATGAAATACAAAGATCCTAGAGAAAGGGAGCATTGAAGGGGGAGAATGAAAGAACGACCCAGAAAGCAAGGTTATTGCTAACACATGGAACAGTCTGGCCTTTCAGGCTATTACTGTATGGTTCAGCACTTCTCGCAGGAGAGAAAAGCATGGGAGACAGATAAATGAAGTGATGGAGACAACATGTATAGGAGGTGAAGAAACAGACTGATGAGAATAACATCTGCAGAAAGAGAGAAACACATGGAGAAGGAGGAGAGAAAAGGTGAGACAGATGGAGAGAGGAGTGGGAAAGAGAAAGAGAATGACAGAAACGGTGGTTGGAGGGGAGGGAGATAAAAGGTATAAACCTGTTATCACCCTTTGGAGAGCCATCGTCAAAGCAAAGGTCAAAAGTATAATCAAAGGTCAAAAGCCCTAAAAATCAAAGAAAAGATCAAATAAGTGTAGACATTCACACATCCACACTTTCTCTTGCTTTCTCACACACACATGCACAGGCTGTGAGATCCCACTCAACTGTAATAGAAACCCACAAACTCCTTTTTCCTTCCCTTGCTCAGCCCAGCTGTAGCCCTGCTCCCCCTGAGGCGACCATTCCCTGGCTCTGAGGTGAGGTCAGCCCACCCTGGAGGGGGCAGTATTGTTCCAGTAAGGGGATTTGTCTGGGCATGTCTACCTACTGAGATCTCCCTCCAGCTGACCCACAGCCTGAGGGGACCAGCCAGATGAGGCATGAGAGGGAGGAAGATGGACATGTGTATGTGTGTTTGTGTGTGTTTTTCTTTCTCTGTTCATTTTAGTTTTCTTTCTGTTGACTTTTTGGACATTACTGCTGTGCTGGCTTGTCACCTCTAACGCCTAGTGTCTCTAACAATAGCTGAAAGTTTTAGGTACAAAATCCTGTTATGTAATTTTGCTCAACTGCAGTGCTTTAGTTTGTGTTCTTACATAAGAATCACTCTGATAACTTTGTTATACCGCAACTCTCAGAGAGCGTCTTTGATGTAGGAAAAGTAAATCACTGAGTACAATTATTATCACCAATGTTTTGTGAATCCAACTGCTGGTGTCAATGATATGACATGGTGTCAGAATTATAGAAGAATTAGATGACAGGTTTATTAATGAATGAGTAGGTGAAGGAACATAATTCTTATACCAATATAAGCTACACATACAGTATAAATTTCTTAATATAGTTTTTCAAATTATACTTTACATGAGTATCACCTATGTGGACAAATAAACTTTGGAATATCGATCTATTAATATAAAAGTGTATGTGTCAATATATGAGATGGCTGGATGAAATGATGGAGAAAGTAGGGTTTCAATAGTAGAGAGGAAAGAAAGGGGTAATTATTACTGCTTATCAGAACCAGCAGTATAAAGTATTATTGGTAAAGTCCTTACTGTTTCATGAATGTGAAAATGTTCTATTATTCTCCACCAAAGAAGCCAAGATGAAGATGACAACTGTTTCTGTGTGTCACTTGGCTTTTAAATAAATAAATAAATAAATAAATAAAAGATGAAAATCAGAAGAACAAAGTAAATGCATGCACTCGCGTGTGTTTCTGTGCACATAATTGTTTACAGTTTGCTGTCATTGAGTAGCGAGACATTCACAAGGCAACATTAAATCAGGAAAAGAAATAAAAGGTGAGTAACATCTCAGAAATACAATGTACTGTACCTGTTTTAGGAGCTAGAAAGATTCATGATCACTACCAGCCATACCTGGTTGTACTATAACAGTGTAAAGGGTCATATTGTTTTAAATTTTCCACACCAGTGCTAATACAATATGGATTTTCATTAGATTACCAACAATACTCTTTTCAATACCTTACTTTGAGCAATAAACATGTTTTTCTACAAATCCCCCCTTTTTATTTAAGAAAATCAACCAAAGCTCTCAATGTTAAAAGTCTAAACACAAGCAGCCTTAAAAGAACTTTGCCCAAACAAAACAGTCTAATTAATCACAACCTATCTGATCAAAGAAGAAGTAAACAAGATTACAAATCTGACCAGACGTTCGATGGCAGCTTTCAATATTTGTTACGGAAACATTTTTGACTGTAGCAAAATATATTTAGGTTCAATGCCCACACTGAAAGTCTCTAAAGCTTACTAATTAATACATTATATCTCGTTTGTTGAATCTGTACAAAAACCCAAATATAAAAGCAAAACCTGGTCTTACAGGGCGTTATGTGAGGTACTCTCTACTTTCAGACAGAGCTAGGCTAGCTGTGTCCTCATGTTCTTTATGCTAAGCTGAGGCTGTAATTTCATATTTACCGTACAGTATCAATCCTCTCATGAAACTCTCAGCAAGAAGTATATTTCCCAAAATGCTGAATTATTCCTTTAAAGCTACTATAGGATGTGATGAGTATATTATTGGAAAAGTATCTCAAAGGTTAATGAAGATGCCATTTAAACAAATAATTATATATGAGTCATTTAAGACTATTTACTGTACAGGAGGCACATAAAAACCACAATATATATTTTAGTTTGCTACTCAGCTAAATGATGAGTACATGAACGAGGGCCAAGTTTGCTCTGTGAGACATCCTGCCTCCTCTGTAAATCTGTATATTGTGAAAAGGTAAGTTCTTTAGTATGCGCTGTGTATTGATTATTGCAATTACACATGATTACGGTTATATTATCCGCACTGACTGTCTTTAATTACACTAGAGAGCAAGAGGAAGAGTGGAGGAGGAGCGAGAGAGAGACAGTGGAAGTGAGAGAGCGAGAGAGAGACACTATACAGATAGATAGATGAAGCGAGACACTGCACCAAACTAATTAAAACAGAAACTTTTTGTTTCAGCAAGTTGACAGGGAATGAATCTGGCAGGGAATTAATCTGTCCGCAGGGAACACAGTGAGGAGTTATACACAGACACACACACACACACACACTCATAAGGAGGTGCAGTGCAGAGTGCCGTTGCCATAGTTACCGAGCATGGCGCCACCTCATGCTGCAGAGTTAATGCAGACGTGCGTGTGTGTTTGTGTGTGTGTGTGTTTGTGTGTCTTATTTAAGCTTTCATTATATCACCGCCCTGACCTATTCCAACATCCTGTCCACAAGCACACAGAGAGAAAAGTTGCAGAGATAAACCCAGAGTGTTCCTGCTGAAACAGCAAAGTCTTGGCCATTGGCTACATCCTCCAATCTGAAGCTCTTACCCTTGAGGTGAAGCATCATTTATGCTTATGTGGTGGGTGATGACATACTGAAAGGACATACGTATTGGCAAGTAAAGCTAAGCACATCAAGTCAAGGCCTAAAGCAGCGTTCCATTGGTTGTATATAGCCTGGTTAACTCTTGTATGACTATGTATGCCGTGACCATGGGTGTCTATGCAGTGAAATATGTGTTAAAAGCATGTATGCATGTGTTTGTGATGTTAGGGCAGCAGTGGAAGAAGTATTCGGATCATTTATTTATGTAAAAGTAGCAACACCACAATGTAGCAATACAGTGTATATAATATTTCACTCTGAAATGTAGCAGTAGAAGTATAAAGTAGCATCAAATGGAAATACTCAAGTAAAGTACAAGAATTTTTATGGTAGTCAAGTAAATTTACATGGTAACTTTCCGTCACCGTGTGAGATTGATTGAAGGAGTGAATTAGTGAGATGAAGGTATGTGAAAGCAGGGTGGAGAGTCCAGAACATAAAGGACTGTGCAACAGTAATTCATCCATGCAAACGTCTGGTAATCAAAACAGCAAGTTCAGCACAAATCCAAAACACATGGGACCTGTCTGCTCTCATAGCCTTTTACCTAAACATTCTCCCTCCTCTCTTTTGAAGAAACTGTCAAAACAGATTTACACAAACAGACGTATTGATGCAAGCTAATGTCAAGTGATATCGATTCTTCAAGCCACTTTTGCTTTTCTCATGTTGGGAATGAGGAAAGAAAGGCAGCCATAGACTGTTATGTGGGCCAAGAACCATCAAAGATGGAGAATATAATTTGATCTCTGTAGGGAGGATGTGTATGTTTGAGTAAATGAGTGTAGGTGTGTGCCTGTTTCTACCTCACACTGTGCACCCCATATGTGCGAAGGTTAGTTAACACGTTTACAGCAACGCCTGTAACATATTATTGTACTTTTACAGACTATTTTCCAAGTCCATTCACAGCCTCATAACCCTTCCACTCCCCTCCTGTCTTTTCACAAGACATTTTAAAAGGAAAACTAGCTGTATCTCGTAACAAATCATGGTCCCTGTAAAGCACGGGTATAATTGAAAGCTGTTTGAAATACTGTGGCAGCTCATAGGGCTCAATAGTGGTTGTGTCCACCTGGCGCGAAGGCCTACTGCCTGAAAAAAAAAAAGCACTGCAGGAATTGACAAGAAGTCAAAATAGGTAGAAAATGGAAGATAAGCTCTAAGTAAGTCTATATTTGACTTCCAAAAACAGCACTATATTTAAACAGTGAACATGAGCATAGCACAGTTTCGGCCAACCACTGACAATTCCAGTCCGTTTTTTGAACTATCTCAGAATGACAGCAGGTTCAGCCAGAGCTTTATCCTGTGTTGGCACAGTGAAATGGAGTGTGGAAATAGCTCTGGCAATATAAGAGTATCATTAAACTGAAGCTGACTGCTGAACATGACTGAATACATTAGCTGTCTAAAGACCATCTTTTACAGTCTAAACCATCTCTTACAGTTTAAACACCAAATAGTAAAGATTTATTTGGATCTTTAAAAGACTTAAAAAATTAAAATCACATGTAGTATACTCATGTTTTTTTCCATCGGAATGTGTATATTTGACATATTCTTAATAGAAATCGAATGTTGCCATCAGGACCATATATACACAGTACAACGTTCAGTTCTAAATTGAGAAAATTTGGGGAATGAAATAGTAGTTTAGTATAGTATAGTACAGTACAGTACCGTACAGTACAGTGCAGTATAGTATAGTATAATGTAGTGTAGTGTAGGGTAGTATATTATAATTTAGTGTTGTAGTGTAGTATAGTATAATATAGTATAGTGCAGTGTAGTATAGTATAGTGTAGTATAGTGTAGGATATTAATAATAATAATATAGTGTTATAGTATAGTATATTATAATACAGTACAGTATAGTGTTGTGTAATGTAGTATAGTTTAGCATAGTAACAGTAGAACAAGGGTGTTATTCACTCAGTCAGTCAAACTGATGTAGTGTGATTCCTGTTATTTCTTACAAAATCCTCTCTGGAATGAAATTATAGATTAATGCTCCTTCTTTCCATAGCCCAAGTCTAACAAATATCATAAAAATTAATTCATAACATTGGGCACTTCAGCTTGGTGTAAATTGATAACGTGCCTCTGCATATCTCCCCCATGACAACTCTTTCCCGCAGACATAAATCTCAGATGCAAGCTAGTCTTTGTTTCTCCCACAAAGTGTTCTCTCCTTGTCTCTTTGGTGTTGCTTTCCTTGGGAGTTATGTCTGGATGAAAGTGTGTGACATGTTTATTTTTCCACAGCTGGTGAAGACAAGAGGTTCGGTAGACAGTGCATACACACATAGTAGATGCTGTTTAAATAAGCTTTTTCTGCTGTGGACAATGTTTTGTAATGGTTTATGATGCGAAGAGAGCTATTGCCATTACAGATGTTACTTTTCTGTATGTGCTTCAGGCAACAGTGATTTACATCACTGTCATCAGAGGGCAGAGTAACGATAATTTGTAACCATGAGATTTACAATATACAGTACTCATTCACTTTTTCTTTCAATTCAAAATTTGTGGGCAGCAGTGGATGATGTAGTCATGCAATATAACATTGCAATGAGGTAGGCACAAAGACAGTAACAGATGTAGACGCATCAAAAATAGATTAACAAGCTGGGACAATGGTAGGTATGATAGCAGTCTGGAAAACAGAGGGTAAATGTGATTACACATCAACACTTGCAATGACTTCCCAGTCACTCAATATCTCATCTGTGCTTCTCTTTTAACAGGCTTTTGCGTACCTTCATCAAGGCCATAGTTGCATCCCGTGTAATGTTAATGCACAGGAAGACGACATGTTAGTCCATGATGAGCTATAGTAAGGGGTGCAGACTGCAGTGTAAGTAGGTTACACCTCAGGGGCCCTAAAGACACTGTCTGGTTTCAAACAGCCAAAGAATTATGACAGGGTTGCAACATCTGCTGCCTGAGAGGAAGACAGACAGTGATAGATGGCCAGGTGTGTTTTGTGTGTGTGTGGAAGTGCCGCATACACACGTACAGCCCAGATAACAGAGCATACATACTGTACGCGCACATGCGTCTACAAGCAGACCAGTGAGGCACCAGTTAAATAAGCAATGCATACATCTGTGACAGATGACAATGTTAATTTACTGTGAATCAAAAATGAACACAATATGCGCAAACATACGGGTGCACATACTGTATGCAAGACACACAATAACTGCTAAAAAAAAAAAAAAACCCTCACACACAGACACTAACTTGTTTATGATGGCTCACTGTTCAATAACTGTCAACAACTTCCATATGAGCACATTTCCAGTTGAATAAATAATCCCATCAGAAGAGATAAAGATTAATGATGTATTTATCATCCCATGACAAGAGCTCCACGCTACACATAAATGATCAGTATCAACATGTCAATGCCAAATCCAATTTGATGAGATTACTGAAGAGTAGGAAATATAATGCCACTTCCTTGTCAGGAAAATTAATGCTGCATTTATAAAACATAACATGCACCATGTACTTTGAAGACATGAACTTTTCCAGCTGCCATAATGAATCTGTACATATTATGGTTAAAATGCAAATAGAGCTGGTTGCTTCGACACACTATTTTTTATTTCAGCATGACTGACTGACAAATGCATCAATCTGTGTGAGTGTCAATGTCACACAGGTGGCAACTGCATCATCATGTGTGTCAGCATTATGTAAACCAGTAAGCCCATTATTATATGAAGAGGAAGAGTACAACTTTACTTATAATTAAACTGTAGTTACCTTATGTATGGTCATTAATGTCATCATTTATCATGCATACAGAATATAGCAAGTGCAAACGATCCAGGCGTGTTGTGGCACGAGCAACAGATCACAGGAAAAGGCAAGTGCTGACAGTGAAACCTCAAGTGTTTGGTTTGGGCGTATCACATCAGTCTGTGTAGTTTGTGGTATGATAGCAACAAATTTGTGATTTTGCGGTTGACTCTTCAGATTTGTGATGTTACCTTGAGGCAGAGCTTATAGTTTGAGTACTGTTTCATGTTAAGAAAAAGAATTTCACTGATTGAGACACTTTCTGTTAATGTTGAAAGCATTTTAATTATGAATATGTCCGACTTGGTTTGCTTTCAGACTTTCAAAAACCCTTAAAAGCTATCCCTCCCTGTTTGCCTCTGCTTCCTCTCTTCCCGCTGGGTTAGGGCTGGGTGAGGGAGCCGGGCTGAGTGCTGCAGGGGTCTTGCGTCCAGTGGGGATTGGTGGCAGGATGGGCTTGACGTTGGATCCGGGCCTTCTTTCAGAAGAGGGAGTCGTGACAGCAGCTAGTTGATCTGTGCCTGGGCGGGCAGCATTGGGGGTTTGGTCAGATGTCATGTGGTCTGAAATGAAAATATTTGACTTGATACAAGCACAGATATAGAGCCACATCAACACTGTAATCCGATTTTGTTCTGATGATGTACTCACAAAACTCATAAATAAATGACAAAGGTAAATGTGAAAAATACAGATGATATGAAATAGTGTTAAAACTTGTAACATAAAAATAATAGTAGAATAAATGACTTGCCTAAACTATCTCTTCCTTTCAAAAAATAGCATGCATACCATCTGTCTCTGTTTTCTGTGCTCTCTCTATATTTCTATAAATAGAAATTCCCTAAAGTGATAACAAAAAACAACAACAAACCTTCCAAGGTATGTCCCTGGACAGACATGTCTAGTGGCTCCACTAAGCCAGACAAGGCCCCGGCTGAACTGGGTACAGACAGCACTGAACTCGCATGAGACTCATCTGAGCTGTTTGTGAAATGAGGAAAAGAAGGAATGGAGAGAATGACAAAGAGACAGATAAGAAGAGAAAAGGGGGAACACAAAGAGGGACCAGTGTTTCCATGATGGTGCTCGATGATGACGGAATTAATTGCTCGAATGCCTCAATAGTGTGACTTCGGGGATGATTGGTACTCATTTAACAAACAGGTACAGGTTTATGTTATTTATTTCGGTTATGTAAACACAAGCGCGCACACACACACACACACACACTCACAAACTCACAATGCAATGCAAAAATCCAAAACGAAAAATACAACAGGATCCTCTGTTACAGTAAGTGAGATAGACACTCACAAGTAGAGACACATCCCTATTATGAAGAGTGGTGCTAACAAGCACCTAGATGCCTGGAATCCTCTATAGAAATACTGAAGGGCTGAGTAATGCTAACTGTACATACTATGGGTATGTATCACTCTGACCACGTTGACAGAACTTGAAGATTTTCCACAAGTTTGGTGAAACTTGCCTTCTGAGAACATGAAATACATTTCAATGGAGCACAAATGTATCTAAAATGTAATCTAAGAAAAGATACTGAAATAAATTGTGTGGACATGCACACACACATACTATATCAACGTCTGACTGATTAAATTCATATTTGCAGCCAATTTGTGCGGTAAGCCTGTTTATTAAGCAAGTGTACACACTGGGGAGTCAAAAAATCAGCAAAAGCCATAAAATCTGAATTTATGAGTGGGTGTATTTGTGTGTACTCAATGAGTGTTTGTGCACGGCTTTTACAGTACCAGTAAAATGAGCTATATAAAAGTGAACATATGTTGTAAAAGGAGCCCAAGGGAATAATACAGAATACCACTACAAATACAGTTTTCTGCTTCTAAATCTTTAGCTTGAGATTGTTTTATAGGAAACAACAAGACTTTCTCTAGATAGTCATGCCTCATTTTAAATCATACAACTATAATGTATGTGTGTGTGTGTGTGTGTACTTACCTACTGTCTTCACTAAAATGGGTACCAGGATCATGACTCAGTAGTGATGATGGTGCTGTTTGAGCAGAGCTGAGGTAAACAAAAAAATAGGACTAAATTTAATCATTCTTCTTCACCGCTATAAATCATATGGAAAAGCAATTACACCCTTATAAGGACATAATCTGTTACAAAAGATGAATTTTGACTTTCAAAACAAGTACAGCCATTCATTCTTTGTTTAATTCAGATTAAAGCTGTGAACAGGTGACAGGTGAATTTTAGAATAGCTGAGAAGAGAGCGCACTACACAACCCCATCACATTAGCAAACTAATTCAAATAATTTGGGCACCTGCCACTTCACCCTCAAGGTCAAACAATAACCCAAAACAAACCATCAAAATGCAGTTAGGACAAGTGCTCAAATTAAACCAATTTGGCCCAGCTGAGAGAGTCCACTTTAAATTAAGCTCTAGAGTGCAGTGAAGTGCGTGCCACTTATAATGAACCTTTTGAAGAGCTGGCTGTAGACCCCTGGACTCCTCCCCACTATAGCCTCTCTCACCAGCTGCTCACGCCTCCTGATGGAAGCCAGCTCCTGCAGAGTAGAGAGTTAAAGACAAGAAGCAAGAAGAGTAGTTGAAGTGGGAAGGTGAGAGGAAGGGCAGACAAGCAAGAATTGCAGATGAGAAAGAGGAGAGGAAAGATGATGTGGAGGGTGATTTAAAGGGGGGAAGAGAATGGGGCAAAAAGGGAAGGCAAGGGGGGCATGGAAGTGATGATGTATGGTAGTGGGATGAGAAAGAAAGCAGCCTCCTGTTAGAGGATTGGGGATTATTTTACCATAAATTTGGTTGACTCTAGATGTCTATTTAGCATTCGCTTACAAGCTTCATTACCGATAAATTTTTCATCAGACATCATGTAACTCACAGCAGGGCTCTTCTGAGGGCTGAGCTGTGCCTGGATCTTGGTAAAATAGTTTCTGTAGGAGGGATCTGAAGGGTCCAGAGCTGTTGCAGAGAGTGACATAGTGCCTGATCCTGACCTTGACAGGTCTGAGGGTGGCTTTTCCTCTGGCCCGTGACCTGAGGCTGGGAGAGAAAGAGACAGACACTGTATATCAGTACCATGTATGGTATGGCTGTTCACAACACACACACTTAAGGCGCCTTTAGAATGTAAGTTTATCGCATGTCACATTGTGTGAGATGCCTATGATAAAGTCTTGGTTGCAATCTGAGTCAGACTGTAAGATATCAATATGAGGCATGTCAGATTCAGATCAAAGTTCTTTTTAGTTTCACATCCATCACTATGGTTTTTGTGTGCCATGAATGCATTAAGGAGAACGAGTGTGTTTCCCCCCTAAACTTTGTTTAAATGTCGAAATGTCACAGTGTATTCTGTGTCATTTCATGTCGTAGTCTGATGGGTTTGTTTGTAGACGTGGGTTACAGCAGCAGTCACATTGTGAGAATTTGTCTTTGGTCACTTAAGCTCCACATCAGTTGCTGGTGCATGTGAGTCACAGTGTGACCTAGGATCATCATTATGGATTGACTACCAAAGATTTGACCATGTGTTTCTCTCACAACTGTCAACCTTTGTCTCAGACAAGGGACCTTTATGCAAAGGATGCATAGACTGTGTATGCACGTATGCACATAAACAGATAATGCACCATGTAGGGGCAGACATACATACATGTCCAAAAGATCCAAAAAGAAACTCAAAACAAAACTATACTCAGTGACATTATTGATCTATTTAGACACCAAATCCAACTGAACGCCACCATAAAGCCCCTATACAATATGCACTAGAGTATTAAAACCTTTCTGTCTACATGCTGTGAAATTAATAGGCATTTATATTTTAGAAAAAGACTGCACAAGGCACTCTTGACTGCACTTTGCATCCTGCGCCTTGATTCATAAATTAGCACCCTGATGCTTTGAATCTGCTAACGGGTAAGCTGAACAAATAAACAAACACACACCTGTGGATGTGTTGTCTGGAGACGCTCGGCTGTTGTTCTCTCCTTCTCCCTGCTCATCGAGCAACAGGTAATCCTTCACTACCTGCCCCAGCATCTGGTAGGCTTCTTCCCAGTCATCTAAGCGCACACATACACACACACACACACACACACACACACACACACACACACACACACACACACACACACAAAATGTGCTCATGAACAGAGCCAATGCATATTCTATCAAACAGTAATGAATCAAAGACATGGGGATGATGACCTTAGTATAAGGAGGTTCTATCAAGCAGTGCATAAAAGTGATGAGTGTCCCGTGCTCCCTATATGTTCATCTCATTAAGAAAACAGCTTAAATGTCTGAGTGCTTTCATGAGGGAATGATAAACACAGCTATTCTGCGGCTATGTGCCCTTAATACATCTAGTAATTGGATTTAAAGTGTAGTGTATGGATTTTAGTGAAGTGTGTTAATTTATCTAAGGCTGTACCAATGACACATGCACTGCACTAAGCCAGGGTATTTTTAAATTTGTAAGGAACCACAATGACAAATGAACAAACCAATCACACCAGACTTTCACATTTCTTTTTTGCTAACACCACATCCAAAGGTTGAACATGGAGAAAGAAAAATCTCCACTGGGAATCAATTAAGTGTTTTTTTTCTTAGCTTAAAATGGATGATTGTTAAAAAATTAATTGTGAATATTTATAATTACACATTGTACTACAATTAAACATGAATTAACCAATTAGTACAATGGATCTGATTAGTCACCAGAGGGGATTAAACTATCATTATTATATTCTATACTGCACACTTGAAATAATAGCTAATACCATCTGTTAACATGAAAGAATACATTTCAAGCCATGTCTTACCACAGGGGATAACATTATCAAAGAAGCCTGGCCGTTGCCTGTTGAAGTTGGCGTAGAGTTCTATACGTGACACGGCCATGTCGACCTGTGCCGGGGTGTAGAGGCCGCGGCTTTTCAGGTGGCCCGTGTACTTCTCCAACTGGGTGGGGATGAGCAGGATGTATCGAGGCTCAAAGTGGCTGTTCTTCAGACTCAACACACCCTGTAAAGACAGACAGTTTGCTTTTCTGTGACAGAGGGTTTGATATTCTGTTAAGTGAAACTTTGTTTGAACTGTGTGATTCACAGCAACACGAAACCTTAATCCACACTGTGCTATGGAGACTTTGGGAAGAGAAACAGAGTATTTAACAACTGAAATCCACTGGAAACACACTAAGCTACACAGAGAGGTAAAAACTATGTAGTATTTAACAGTATGTGTGTCTTACCCCGAATCACTGAAAATATCAACTACCACTCACTACCCCAAGGGGTGAAAACAATTTGTCACTATTGCTCTTTGAAGCAAATTTACAGATATTTTAAATACCTGCATTAGTTAAATAACACTCCAGCAGAACAAAACTTATGCTGAAAGGTTTACAGCTGTTTTACATAACTGTCTAACAAGAAAAAAATTACTGAGTTTTCAAGAAATTGCTCATAAAGCAAAAGTGTGTCTTATCATGTTAGATGTGCATCAGGACTCCCTGCGGGTTTCAGCTGAGGAGTGTTGGTGGATCAGAACACAAAAATTAAGTTTATTTCCCAGAAGATTAGGTTAGCTGAGGATGGCTTAAGTTTATTCTATTTGAAGAGCTGATCAGTTCCCCTAAACAAGCAAACTACTAAACATATTCTCACATTCACTGTAAATTTAATAACTGTATAACTGTGAGACGTTTAAGGATTAAAGTTTAGACAACATACTGTTTCAGGGCTTTGTAAAGAATGCATATATTTGTTTTTATCTCACTGGCAGTGTGTTAGAAACTTTATCTAACATTTTGTAGCATATATGCAGAGCATGTTTTTGGCACATCCTCCATCTTTACTGTACTGTATGTCAGTGTAGTGGCTTTACTGACCAGATATGGTATGAGCCTGCTTGATATACTCTCAAGCACAAGTTTTCCATATGTACCTCTAGTTCCATATGCACACAGCAGGCAAGTCCTTCTCTGGCCACGTCCTCTATGGAATCTCTGGTCAGACCGTAGCTGTGACCCCCGTACTGCATGGTCTGGATAAACTTACCCTAAAAGGGAATTTCCAGTTATTACGGGGAAGAATGAGAGAACATTTTATTGCACCACTTTATTGCCTTCATGTTACCATAGCAATGAGCTACATTTATCTCCTAAAGTAGACATAATAATTGATCGGCGTACACATCCCCAGCATGTTCAGTCAAGATTAACAACCTGAAGTCATTTGCTCACCTGTGACATGAACTTTTGACCTGGTCGTCAGGGCAAAAATCTCTCTCTCTTGGTTACTTCTCACACATGACCCTTGACCTTTTGTCTGTCTTCATTTGGGGAATTTTCATTTGAACAGCGTAATTTATAACTCTCAACAAGCTTATGACTCATCCCAAATACATGTGGCGACATCACTAAAACAACAAGAATAGAATTTAAACCTATAAATACAATGAATGAATGACTTGCTATGGGTCCCAAAAAAAGTTACCTTGTATGCATTTCACCACAGTCATTGTGTTGTTGTTTCTGCAAATGTAATTTTTGAGTATTATTCTTGAAGTATTATTTTATTTAAGCATGTTTTGGGTATATTATTGTTGCTTGCTGCATTTAAAATCACAGCCATTAGAGAGCGCAGATTTTGTAAAATCGTTGGCCTGTCGATTAAATGACCACATGTGGAGCCAGTAGCAGTGAACATTATGTCAGCAGGAGACTGACTAACTTCGCTGTGCTCTTTTTCTCCATTTTGAAAACTGCATACAGCATGAAAGGCTGTGTTATACAATGATAACGTAGAAAAAATCCATTAAATCCATTAATTGTGATCAGTACATTTAAAAGCTGTTACTTTTTACTGATAATTTACAGATGTCGTACACCATGTCCCTCAAACGTTTTGTTTTTGTGCCTCAAGCTTCCTAAATAGGTCACTGAAAAGCATCCAAACACTCAATTATAAACATAATTCTTGTGATTCCATATTACCAGAGTTGGTAGCTATTCAAACAAAATTACACAGCAGCCCCTTCCTTGTGTTTACAGCACATTGAAGAGTATAATAAGTACTGAGGACTGCTGATTGGGATTAATTTTGTGTAAGAACAGTCACAAGAAGTGGATTCAAGAGGTTATGATTGCATAGTTACTGAAAAGCACATCTGAAGGAGCGAGGGGGAGAGAAAGAAGAAGAGGGCAGCTGATACATGAAAGGTGAGAGAATGAAGAGTAAGAAGGGGGAAGACTGGACGGCAATAAACCAAGAAGTTGGCAGCAGGAGGGTGGAAGGAGAAGAAGAAGAATGAACAAATCAAGTAGAGGAAGGGACAGACTGTAAAGTTAACCTGATCCACCTCCTTCGTAGAGAGAAGACAGAAGGCATCAATACCAGCATCAAAGCCCTCACTGTGTAAATCACTACATGACCCAGACCTCTGTTCTTTATCCCCCACAGGCAGCTTGACACGAGGGACAAAATAGAAAACAAATGTGTCCCAGACCTCAGGCCTCAGGACTCATTTTTCAAAGTCTAAAACTGTAAGTCCACTGATTTGATGCTTTGGTTATATTTAAAACATGTCAACATACAGTCTGTGTAATGAATGAGAGTCAGTTGCTATTGATTAACACAAATACAAACAGACCATGCAGATGAAATCAGAGCCTGGCAATAAGAGGTGTATTTTGTGGAATTTTGACCCAATATTGGCATATGATGGTGTTAAAAGCATCGCAGAAGATGCTGTAATAACTTTTCCTAAAGTAAAATTTAATTAATACAGCCATAAAAAACTCAGTCCAACTAAAATGTATCTTTATTAAACAAAATATCAGCCAGTTAAAGTATAGTAAATCCATTCAAGTAAAACTAATTATCTCAAGTACTCAACTCATTATGGCCAGTGGGAGAATTCAATTTGAAACTTGCAGTTACATGAATCAAGTGCACCTTTTCAACCTTTTAAAAATCCCAGCGTACATTTAATTAACTCATGCTTCAGTTTTAATGTTTGCATGATTTATGAAACCGAGCGCACAAGATTATTTTGAGTGCAGAACTCAAAATAACCTTGAGACCTGTATTTTATAGTCAATCCTGGAGTCTGTGATGTGCAAAAAAAAAGCTTAATGACAAGCTTACGCACCATGTGAATGATATTCTGAAAGTCTTCTTCACTGACAAAATGATAATCACTTCCATTCTCTTCTCCAAGGTAAGGCCCCCTTGTGGTATGACAGGTTCTGTGGGAACAGACAGGAAGCGCACACACTTAAGCACAGAAACACTCAATCTGGACATTTCATGCAACGTATCCTGCCATTTTGATTTATGATGTCTAACTATGTGAAAAATCCTGGACCTGCAACCACTAAACACAGCAGGTAGAGGGGCTAAGAGCCAGAACAAGACCCCTGTGTGTCTGGAATGTTCCAGACAGTAAAACCAACCACTTGATGAGAGCCAGGAATATATCATTACCTATAGATATACTGTAGGTTTGACTTACACACTGCTGCATATGTTTGGCCCCCGCATTTAAAGGATTGCTTTGGATTTTGTCAAATCTTTTTTAATACAGTACTCACATGCCATAGTTGCACTACAAAGGGATCACTTCACAGTCAGTATGGACAGGAGGATTGATTACAGGGAATAATAACTCATATGGCATGTGAGTATTGTATTAAGATAGGCTCCAAAAGAATCCCAGTTCATCATGTAATGTATCCAGGCTCATATGGTTCCTTTTTTCACGATGTAATATGTATATAACATATTCATTTATATCAAAACTTGGATTAGGGTTGCTAGTGCTGTCAGTCCCAGTGAGAGCACTCTATTTTCTAGGCCTGTGCAGCTTTCAAGTCATTGTTTTGGTTCACCACACTCGACAGTGTGGTTAATATCTTGGGCAGCATTACACGACACTATGTGAAAGCTGAAAAAGAGCAAACTGACCGAAAACTATTGTTTTACTTGTCATACCATTGATGCCACTGTCTACAGGATCTGGAGAGTAGATTTATTTGGAAAGCATTAAGGTTCCCATTGACGTAACTTGTTCTACATCTTAAAAAACACAGAGCAGACAAGTAATTTCAACATTTAACATTTCAGTGATGATATGTGTACTCAAATAGAGCAGAGACTGACCCATAGGCAAAGTATTCGCTGAACTCTTGGCACAGTCTATGGGCCAGCTCTCTTTTCCCACAGCCTTGAGGACCAGTCAGCACCAGCATAGGATACGGAGAGTCTGCACTGGGAAGAGTACTGCTTGGACAAACACAGGTTTCTGATGAACTTTAACCTTACAGATATGTTCACCGCTTCAGATTCAGTTATCTCTCCTACCTAAGATGTGCAAGACTTTGGTAGGAGAGAAGTATAATAAACCAAGAAGTCATTTTTTGAAAGCCACTCCTACAGTCAATATAAACAGGAGCCTTGTGGACAATATGGATGTGCTTTTTCTAGGAGGCACAGAGGGGAATGGTAAATTGACTGTAGCTGCAGCGTTTTATTTGCTGATGATGGATGTTTTCAAAAAGTGCTGATACATGAACTCATTTTTCTTTCTTTTAGGGAATAGATAATATGAGCAATACAGAAACACTGCAGATAAAGTGCTGCTCATGCCTGAAAAACAACTTTCTCCGTAGCTGATTATAAAAGATATCTATGATTATGACTAATCATCACGTTCTGATTGTTTGTAAATCTTCGCATTTAAAGCGCACTTCCCAAACACCGCTTCAGCTCTTTGGCTCAGTCAACATTTTTGAAATCACTTTCCATTAATATTACATTAAAGGAAATAAATAGTTAATGTTACATGAACACAATATGCTGGGCAGTTTTAACTTCAGATTTGTACTACACAGGACAGTTCAGACGTGGGAATATTAAACAATATCGTATGTTCGTACCAACCTATCATAGAGAACCTGAGGCTGCATCAGCTGATACACCAGGTGGGTCATGTGATCCCTGGCTGCCACCACATCCAAAGGAGGGTCATACTTGTTTATCGATGATACCTGGGATTCAAGGTAAGTAACCGAGCATCATAAACCACCCCACATCCAAGAAAATGAAGACAGCTGCATTAGGTTAGTGGCAATCTCTAGCTATGATATCAGTGTAGTATTCTGATGTCTTGAGCTATGTGTTGAACCTCTGATCATGAAATTACCTGAAGATTAATCATTATGTTTATTCATACCTTGTCTTCAGCTGTGACTTTCTCTTGGTCCAGCACCATCAGATGTTGAAGGAGGAAGATGACTGACAGCCGGTAATCTGGCTGCTCCTACCACATCAGGTTCACATGGCCAATATTACAAAAAACATGCTGTGAAGCTATACATAAAGCACAAATGTTTTCTGTGTTTCATTGGTGAACCACCATCAATTTTACCAAGCAATGTACAGATGGAAGGCATAGAAATTTAAGTGCTAACAGGCTGGGTACAGAACACATAAAGAGTAGATGCAATAAAATGGATCTCTACCATGGTCAGTATAAGCAAATGCGATGGAATGTTCCCACAGCAGTACAAGGTAGTGGTCAGTATAGGCTTAGGTTACCTGTACAGGGTTTCTCAGAAGATTAAGGTCCCTCAACAGGAAAAGATCATGAATGTGCTTGCACTCTTGAATTTCAGTTATCTGAAACAAAAACACAAATCTCTCTGTAATAGTTTATTCGCAGTTATCAAAATTTTAAATTTGTTGAGCGTCAAAGTTGATTTTCAATGTTAAAATGTCAATGTCGAAGGTACAGACAGTGGCAGAAAGGGCATACTCTGTACTTGTCACTTGTGTGACATTTTAACTCATTCACCCGGACCAGAATTTCCAAACTGGCCAGTGTACTCACTCTACTCACATTTTGACAATATATTTAATACTAGATATACATTTTATTCAGGATTGAAGACAATTTCAGATACCAAAATTGAAAAATCCTTATACAATACTGTTCATTCATAGGGTAGGCTATTCATAATTTCAGTAAATGTGTGATGCAGATCTGTATTTGTATTTAACATTTCGATCTCATAAATTAGCTGAATTGCATTTTAGACTCAGGCTGACATATTGTATTTCTGCTGTAACCCAGTGCTGATACTTTCTAAAGCTTTTCCCAGATCAATACCAGGTTTTTCTCCAGGTTGATGGAGCCCAGCAGGTGGAGGTTCTGGAGGCCAGACAGACTGGTAACACGGTTCAGGGACAAATCGAGAACTTTCAGACTCTTAAGATTCTCCAACCCTTCGATCCTCTCCATCTGGTTCCCCCTCTGGACGCAGACAGGAGAGAGGACACATTTAAAAGAGGCAAGTACATGATAATCATGCATATGCACGCTCACATAAATGGCTTCCAACCACCACCTCTACTTTATATACAGTCAATGATTCCCACTAATCAATATTAATGACATGCCATGGTCGCTCTGCCGGGTGCCTGAACCTTCCTTCCCCTCAGTAGTGAGTTGAGTGGCAGGCCTGCATCTCTCTGCTAGATCCTGACAGGTGAGGACTGACAGCCAAACAGCTGGTGAGGTGCTAATGCAGCACATAAACCAGTTAAAGAACCAGACCTGAGCACTCCTCTCTTGTCAGGATCTCCAGCCTACTTCGCACCTCATTCCACTGACTAAAGTTGTTATCAAGCCGTCTGGCCACACCTCGCCCTGCTCTTGCCAAGCATGTTGCCTGGCAGAGGGCTGCTGTCAGTGGGGGTGGGTGACTGCGATGGTCCCTTGAAGCTCTGGGTCAGTGCTGTGATGGGCTGGGAAACAGTCTGGCTGACAGGGCCGTGCTGTTTAGGGAGGCAGCATGAGAGGTAGAGGGGTCAGGGATGGGATTAGATGGATGCTGGACGGACAAAGTGTGTATGAGTGCGCATATGTGTGTGTGTGCGCTGAACTTGGTCCAGGCTTACTCAAACACCAGCAGCTGGTCCCAAAGCAAAGCTACAGACAGGGGAAGACACAGCCGGACCGATGGCTGCTGACAATGAGGAAACACTGATAAAAGACAGAACATGCATGTGCGCACACGTGTACACACACACACAAGCAGAAAGAGAGGGAAAGAGAGAAAAGGCCTGCTGTTGGACCATATGGTGATTCTCGAACAGGGGGCCAAGGTTTTACTGAATGTAAAAATGCAGCCAAAAACAGAGACATAACGAGAAAGACAGAGAGGAGAGAATAGAGAGACACAGGAACAGGTGAAATTGAACATAGATAAGGTGAAATACAGGGCACAAGAACTCCAAAATAACTCCCACTGAGTGTGTGTATGTGTGTAGATACTAGACAAGACAAGGAGGAAATCATCCCGCTGAGAAGTGATGACATACTGTACATGTTAATGTACAAGCTGCCAAGCGATGGCAAAGAAAGACAAATGAGGTTCAAGCTTCAAATGCATGTTTGTAAACCTGTGTTTATGTGTACGGTATTTACGTCTCTGTGTGAATGTGCACTCTCGTTTATCACATTTTATGACCGCAATACAGGAGAACCTACAAGGCAGAGGTCTGTGAGAGGCAGGTTGTCCAGGCCGTTGATCTTTGAGATCTTGTTGTGTGCCAAGCTGAGTTGGGTGAGCTTGCAACAGCGCTCAAGACCACTGATCTCACTGAAGCTGTTGTCTGAGAATGGAGCATGTTAAGAATACATATGTTTGTTTTGACATAGTGTACTTTTAGAGACATTGTCATATGTGTTTAAAAGGTACAGAAAGAGGCTGTGGGGTTTGTGACTGACAGGATACGGTCCAGATCCAGTTTACAAAGAGATGTATAGGCAGACAAATCCTTCATTTTTGTCATACAGTTGTGGGAGAAATTGACCTCCTGAAAAAAAAAAAAAAGTAGCACACTGTGAACAAAAGTAACAAAAACCACATTAATATACATCTCACTAACGAAATTCTTCAACTAAATCCATAGAGTATGGAAAAGAATTTTTTATTCGGCAAAGTTCACTGTCATTCAAGGGCAGTTAATGCCTTGTAAGCATATTAAAAGTGACTACAGATGGGCTATGGAAATCCAGGCCTATCTTGAGGGAATAGAGACTGAGGCCCGAGCCACCAATCAAGAGTTGTCTTTTACTGTCAGCTCAAGGTCCTGCCTTATACCTTTAGGTTCTTGGGTGGCTGGAATCCAAAGAAGTTGGAGATTTGATTGTGAGAAGCATCCAGGATGATGAGGTAAGGCATGTGGCTCACACAGGATAAATCTAGTGGTTGACAAAAGTTTGAGTAACTTACCAAAGAATTTAAAAAGTAATGTAAATTAATGTGTTAATTATATCTTTTTATACAGTATCCCTCTGCAAAACAGCCAGAGCCTCATACAGATAGGAAGAGAGGAGATGCAGATCATGTGATTCTAACAAAAAGTCACCTTTAATTTTGTTGTATGGCAGTTCCAGCTTTTGAAGATAGACATAATTGCATAAAATGGAGACGTCCCTGAGACTGTGACTCTAGAGTAAAGAAACATAAAACCCTGGTTAGTCTAAATCAATCTCAAATTCAAACTGCAAAGGGCATTGCCAACATAACATCAAGACACATTGTGATTGTAAACAGATTTGTCAGGGATTGCTTCGTCTTGGTAGATAAGACATTAAATACACATGCAAGCCAAATAAATGTCATTTATGAATGCAGTCTGTGCGTGTATGTCTTACAGGCAGAGACAGGTGGTGGTAGAAGTACTGCAGTCCAGTGCAAATGCGTCCAAGGTGAGATACACAGCTGGACACCACCTCAGCAGTTAAAACACCATCCTTCTGTTGACATAAATAAATAAATAAATAAATAAAATGTAGTGTTTTAATAGAATAAACTGGTATATGCTGTGGAGGCCTTGCAACATTTACAGCAGTGCAGTAGTTCCCCTGCAATAATAACGCAATTACAAAATTGGAGTGAAGAGGGCATATGGCATGAGGCCACTATAAGCATGTGGTCACAGCTTCCTGCCTCTACAAGCACAAATGCACATTTTCATGCAGCACATCCACACACAGACTATGCCTATAAAGGCTGCACAACACTATCTTTGCCGTCCATGCAGCTATTACTGTATATGTTGCAAACAATCAACTATTTGACCTTGCAGTGCTGTTTCACATCCCCAGACCTCTTGTGCAAGGTTACCTGCTTAACCTGTTGCATAACGGAACAAATGTGGAGATTTATTCCCAGTTTTTCATCCATCAATACATTTACTGCCTTTTTTTTTAACGCTGAATCATTCAACTTGTAGTCATGAAAACAGTAAAATGAGAGAAACTGAAAAGAGAGTTCCTAAGAGGTATGCAGACGCACCTTAACTAACTGTTAACTAGCTGAGGTGTGGTAGCTACTCCTTACCTCCATCTCTTCGTTTTCTTCTGGCTCCTGGCAGCTGGGTGCCTCTGCTAAGCGAGCGTCTGTGAGGGACCCTGGGGGACAGCAGCAGCTAGGCGACGCAGAGGAAAACTGTCGACTCGTTTCCTTCATTATTTCATGATGAAAGCTCGGCGAGAAATGACACTAGAGTGACTCCCAAAGCACTTAAAGTCAGGAATTTGTGAGGTAAAAGTTTGAATATCCGTCCCCCAGTTTGTTAGCTAGCAAGTTAACACTAGGTTTTAACAAGGCGCGTCGCCTGCCTCCCGTTGTCGCTTAGCAACGCTAAAAGAAGTGAAGGTGAAAGGAACTATGGGTCATGTAGTCTGCTTGCACCCAAGAGCGATGGTGGATTGTGAGCAACTCGACAGGCCTGCTTGTTGAAACTTGTAAAGAAGTAAAAAGTAACATACTAAGTGAAAACCTTTAAATATACATACATCCCAGCCACATAAATGTGAGGTAGTTATAGTAGAAGTATTACTTACAGGTATAAAGCAGGTGTAAGCAGTTTGTTTTGTTTCTCAATGAATCATAAATAAAAAGACGAGCCAGTTACACTGTTTACAGTCCTTACCTTATTACTAAAGCAGCAGACTTAAAATTCTGAGGTAACACCCCAGAAGATCAGCTAATAAATGGACCTTGTGGTCAAATTGTTTTCTCAATAACTAAATAAATTTAGCTTATGTCTAACATTAGTATCAAAAGACCTCTCGATTGATTTTCCAGCAGACATTCTGACGTCACAGTAGGAAGAGCTCAGGTGTAAATAATAAAACTAACGATGGCTGAGTTCCATTTAGCTACTTCAGTTTCAGTGTCCTGTTTTTAAAAGGACTCTTGAATATAGCAAACCCATTGTTAGTGACATCTGTGCCTTTCCCACTATAACAAATCAAAATGTCTGAAGTAAAAAAGGCATATTAGTGAGTGTCAGCAGTTTCTAATGCTATGTTGTACGTTTCAGGGGTGGTGCAGCCCTTTTGTTTACTATTGGATTGTGCCTTCATGGATCCGTGACAGTGGTCACAATAGGGCTGATAACACAACCAGGGTTTGCAAATATGACAGTGCCAAAAAGATTCCAGAAGAATTGGATTTATGCCCACACCAACACAAGCATGCATGCTGCCACGATGTCTGTTTATTTTTCAGATTCCAGTATGCTGCACTTCAGCAACTCATGCTTCAAACCTTGTCACATAACACATCACACCTGTCAGGTCAACTTCATCCTCGAAGTGTTGGTTTTGGATCCGTCTCACACTCCGTAGGATATGATGGGGTACATCTTTAGTGCATCAAAATAGTGATGGACTACAGTATGCAGTCGTGTGGAAAATATGACTGTTTGCACAAAATACACAAGACAAGGTTGGAATTTGGATGGTTTATTTTTTTTCAGTATATTAGTGTATGCATTGGCAAATCGTGTGCTTAATTTAGAGTAGACAAACATTTCAGGGCATTTATACGATGACACTCAACAATCAAGAGGAGCAATGTTGATGTTTAAACTTGTTAAAGACTAACACGCGTCGATGTACATTCTTACCAGAGACATTAAAATTACTCTCATCGGACAGATGTGCAAAATAAACATCTATTGCGAAAACAAATGTAGTAGAGGTGCATGAACTAAATTTGGCCTCCGAGTAAAAAATGAACTTTTATTACATGTTACATAATTCATTAATTAATAAAACAGCATGGACAGCAGGAGTGGTTCACTTAAATATATGTATTGCAGAACATACGCTCGCTGGACTTTTATGGGTTTTGGGAGTGTGTACAGTCTGATAATAGTGTGACATGACACAGTCAATTAACATTGTATTAAAGTTTCCCATGTATAACATTACAAAAGTAGCTCTAAAGTCATCAGCTGAGTGAGCAGATTTCACATTTTACACCAAGTGTACGTTTCAGAGTGGTAGGCAAACCCCTCAGCAGCTCCACAGTTGTTTTCCCATCGATCCCAGCCTATGTGTCATTATGATGGATTGTTCTGTGGGCTTCAGGGAGACCAGCGCTGGGCCTGCTGTATTGACAAGGCTCCCATTCTCCTCTCCTCCTCTCGTTAAGTACTTCTCTCCCAAGTTAATGAACTAAAAACAGGGAGGGTTGCTGGGAGGGGAATGATTTGTGATAGTCTCTCGAGTTTTCATGTTTAGTTTTAGCTTTAAATGACTTAACACTTAAAGATTTGAGCGCATGTAGCGGGTACGACAAAATAAAAATTGCATCGTTTACGTTTACAGAGCTGGACTAATGAAATGTATTCTCACACACACACGCCTTAACACAAAAAGTGAAAGTCATTCCACTGTGGTGTGCTGGACTTGAAATATAACATTTAAAATCCTTCTGTGGGTTTACAGAAGGATTAAAAAACAACCTGCTAACTTTAGCTGAAATCAGAAAGAAAATATCTTCATTACTGAGTCACTCTTTTGTCCAATTTGTAAATAATTAACTCACAACTTCCCACACTAGCCGCACAGGTTTACCGCACAAACTATTTGACAAAAAAAAAAAAAAAAAAGACAGATAAACAGATTTTTAACAGCCATAGATATGATACAGTTCTCGGCTAGGGAAATCTTTGGGGACCAACCCAAATTGGCAGCAGGCGGAAGATGTGGCCTCATTCAGACAGTCTAATCTGGCATCTGTTATTGCAGACAGAATCAGTGGGCCCATGGGGCTGCCAGGAGAGGAGAGATAGAGGTGTAATTGAGAGCAGCAGTTTAGATCTAATAGGAAAATGAGATGAGATGGGGCCCAAGTTCGGGTGAGTGTCCAACACAATCGCCTTTTATCTGCAGTTGAAGTCGTGGTGAGTAGGGGGGGTGGGCGGGATTGTTGGGAGTTGGCGTGCGCTTGCTGAATTTGTTGTGTCTTTTAAAAAGTGTAAATTGACAATATCTTATGACATAGATACATAGGCAACCAGGCTTGCGAAGTATGCAGTCGTGTTGGTCGTCACCTCCCTTCCCAATTAGAGCGAGTCAGTGCAGCACAGACTGAGATATATATATATATTATCTGCAGGCCCGGAGTTGGAAGAAAGTTTATCTGTGTCAGCCCTCGAATACAATGCGTTTCATCACATCAGGCAAGACACACTTTTCATCAACATATTTCACACACATTATGAACTAAGTCTAGGAAAAGCTTCTATTTTAATGTTTTCTAACCGAAGTCTCAAATAGCCTCTGTCCTGCGAGTTTTTGCTCCATCGTTCCTTACTCACTTATCTGCTAGACAAATCTGGAGGAGATGAAACAAAAACGTGTACGACAGAGGTAATTTGACTGCAAAACTAACTGCTGTCCCTTTTCATTGTCATCTTTCATGGAATTCCAGTCAACATGTTTACAACCGCTCTGAACCCCGCCCTGTTTTATCATTACACAGTGGTGATCTTTTTGTCCTTGGTAGCCTGTTTGATGGCAGCTTGCTCACAGATGATCTCCTTCAGCCTCTGTAGCCGGATGTTTTGGGTGCTCAGGTCCCCTACGCCTGTCTGACTGCGATGCAGCAAGGACAGGGCGTTGATGTACTCCAGCTCCGTGTAGCGAACACCCTGATCCACCACCAGGTTCAGCAGCTCGTCTGCAGTGTTGTACAGCATCTCGTAATACTGCCTGCACGGAGGGACAGGAAGAATGAAGAGAGAATGACAGTTCATGGATGAAAAAAATAAGTGGAAGAGAAGAGCAAAGATAGTAATGGAAAAAGGAAAAAGGGGGAGAGAAAGAAAAAGTTAATGACACTTTATATTCTTCTGTTTTGCATCATTCCGGCGCTGAATCAAAAAAAAAAAAGGAGCAACAACAACAAAGGGAAAACAAAAAAGCCAAACTAACTGCTGTTGCTGTCAAGCCCAATTTTCTTAAAAAGGACTTCAAGGACCTCAACCTGCTGCCGCCGGGAGCTGAAGGCAGAGGGAAAACATTCATTGGCTACAAACTACTGAGACTGTTTTAATGAAACACTGTTGACAGAGCCAAAAGAGGAAAGAGATGTGTGTAGAATTAATAGGTCTTAACCAGGACCTAATGCCACAACGGGCCATTTGAAAAGGACCATGAAGTACATACTGATAGAGAAGGAGCATAATGGGAGATTGCATACTGGTCAATACCACACACTTCCAACTGCTGACTAAAACATTAGACATAAAGGTCAGACATGCCAGACGGATGTGAGGAGAGACTGTGTGTGTACATGTTTTCATATTAGCTGTCTGTATTTCTTCTTTTTTACAGAATACTAAGAAGTGGATCCTCAGTGTATGTCAGCAGAGGATGTATGACTCAGCAGTATCAATTCACTAAGGAGTACACAATATTTGGTCATATATGTATATAATCATATGGGTTTTAGTGGGAGGGTAAATTGTAATAAATACAATTAAATTATACAAATCCTGCGTAGAAAACACAGTTTGCTTGTTGGGAAGTTGGAGGTAAGGTAGTGCACAGTAGAGTGTTGGGATGCAGGACATACTAATTTTCTTTGCTTGCGGGGTAAACAGGTCAAATACCGTAGAGAGTGTGTGGAAGATTGTGTAGGCCACACAACTATGCTCTCATGCACACACACTAAAACAGATTTCACCACTAGCTGCCCCTGGCTATGAGAGAAATCCCATTTACTACAGATACACTAAATGTTACGCCTCTACACAGTAGTTGTAGATAAAGTCAGGGCAAGAGGACAGCAGTTGAGGTACATACTGTACTATGACATGTATGTTTAGGATTACAAACTAAATTTAAATGGGCCATGAAAAACAAAGATTACGAAGAACATGAAAGCTGAGGTTTTTCAATGTGTAAACAACACTTGTTCACATGTTCAAGTGTTCCTTAAAGTTAAGGGTAAGAGGTGATATTCCATATTTTCGTATTGTTAACAAATCCCATGAAAAGACCAAAACCAACAATGAGCTTTTCCTTATTTCCTTATCCTCTTTTTACCTTCTTTTAACTGACTGTTGTTTTGTATCTGTTATGCCAAGTGTCTTGGCACATACACCTAATGAGAAATGGCTTTTCATTCTGCCAAGTGTATGAAATACATAAAGCTCGAATGACAAGTAAAGCAAATCTAATGTAGTTTCTCTGTACCATTGACATCCATTGTTGTCCAAAAACTCATTCCTTGAATCTGGCCCAGCTGTTTTAGTTAATTATTTGGTACAAAAAAAAATATTATCTGAATCTGAATAGACAAGCTAAAACCCCTGGTATGGTACTTTTAACACTTTTCTAACTTTTCCTTTCTTGGTCCCCATATAACATGGGGAACAACATATGTTTTAATAAGCCTGTATCTTCGTGTGACACCTAATTTAGTTTCAAAATTGGTCTGAAAAAGTTTCAGCTCTACTTTTGCTCCTTGCAGGCTAAAGAACCTTCCTTTACTAGCATCAGCTGGCCACCTTGGCCAAGGGCAGATGCCAGTCACTCAACCGCAGTGGCTCCTGCTGTTTTGTGACTGCAGCAACACAGTGAAGAGAGATAATTGTAGCTCTGACATTGTTATGTTGAAGAAAGGCCTCGGAGGTGTTGTGGTTGAGAAAAAAAATGATAGGTTCAAATCTTTGTGTGACAGCAAGAAAAAAGCGATTTATAATTATGTCCTTCAAAGCATCAGAAGAAATAGGGTTAAACTTGGAAAAGCTCTCTATTGTGCCAGAGGGAGCTGAAAGTAAATGGATTCAAATCTTTGGTGATTTCTGATATGGCGCAGTAAAAAGACACTTTGGTAAGAAAAGGTATTTTTATCTCATTTGTTTAGGTCCATCACCCATCCAAGAGCAATTTCCTTCTTGAGATGATCATTCTCGATGCTAACGAGGCATTAATGAGCACTCAGGGAGCTTCTGTTCCAAGGTGTTTTATGTGGTGTCATTTCGGAGATTCAACAGTAGAAAAGGACCTAAAAGAGTAATGGAGGGGTACGACGAATGAGATGGAGATGGAGAGATACAAAGAGTGATGACTGAGGACGTGAGTGAAGAATAGAGGTGCATAATACTTGTTTGTTGGCCTTCTTCTGACAAGGAACGCCCTTGGTCATCGAAACATTTGCATTCTTTCTCATCCCCCATCCTGCTCTCAATTTCTCTCTAAGGTCTTGTTCATTTTTTCACCCCTGAGCTCATTTCATGAAAAAGCTTGTCAATATTGATGAGGGGTCACATTGGTTCACTTCTTAACCGGGGGCAAGAGAAAAGAAAAAAAAAAAAAAATGGGAAAAAGATTGCACTCAATTGCGGTTTTATCTCCTAATGAAATGTGCCGTGTATTTGTGTGTTTGTCTTTCTAGCTGATGGTGCCTTTCAGTGTTTTTCTGCTTTGTGCAGTGAATGTTTAAGTGTTGGCACATTTACCACAGCAAAATACCAGCTCAAAAGCATTCTCATTTTGCTGTCTAGACCCAGAAAACTGACTGCAAGCTTGAGTCAAATCACCTTGTTACATGATCTAATGGGAAAAACAACATATAACCAGAAAAAAGAGAGAACACTCATATCCTTTGTTGAAGAAAGAAGCTTTGAACAGAAGGCCTCCCTCTTTCAAATATCCATCTGTGGCTCTCAATGGGAAGCAGTTTCTTACTTTCTAAAGAGGCATGATTATTGCAAACCTCCGTGCTGCAGATTTAAGCAAAGTACCTATGTATACAATTAATTTAGTTGTTTTTATTGTTCTCGCAGTTTGCTTGCAATTATGATATGCAGGTTAGTTTATATGTAGACTAAATTTCCTGTTGATGTGAATGTAAGTGTGAATGGTTGACTTATGTATTAGCCCTGTGATAAGACTGCCGATGTGTCCTGAGTGTACTCGACTTTCACCCAATGTGAACTGCCAGTATTGGGTATAAATAATGATGGATGGTAATTTGAAACCTAAAACAGTAAGTTTTACCAATACAAACTTGTCATCGTGTTCTTGTTGTTGAATTCCTGTGGGCTGACTGATGAGATTTTAGGTTCAGCTCCCCGTTTCAATTAAGAAACCCCTTCTGGTAGACCAGTAAGTAATGCACACAGTGGAAAATTAACCACAAACATGCCTCGCTGAATTTGAAATTATGACTGTGGACACTTTGACGGGCACTCAGTGCTGTTTGGACAAAAAACTACTTGTCTGATAAAATAGTAAAAGTAGCTGAAAAACTCAAGAATCCATCTGTTGATGCAGCAGCCAGCAGGAGAAAATGACAAATACCTCATAAGTGCTGTAAAACATGGCTTATCTACAATATAATAGCAACTATAATTCACTCGGCAGTGATACATTTTGGTAAAATCCCACACAGGATTTGTTAAAAGCAGATCGAGTGATGCTCATTTATAACTGGTGACAAGGTACTAAATCCACTGCGCAGTTTGATGTCCCTTCTAAAGCATCTAGTGTCAAAACAGAAAAGCTGTGTCTGCAAGAAGACAGTGAGCTGCTCTGTCGGCTGGTTGTTAGTGTGCGTTTATGTGTGCACGTGGTGAGTCAAGAGTCATGAGGACAGCTGGCAATCTGGCTTCTGTTCAGTACAAAGGAGAGGGGAGGGGGGGGGGGGGGGGGGGGGAGCGTAAGGTGTGTCTATGTGTCTGAGTGATGTATGTTGGTGTGTGCTGAAAACACTTTCAAACAGTTCATTACCCAAGCAGTTGGAAAGCCATTTGCCAAACAGGGTAAGGGCTGTTAATAAGATTAAAATCTCTCGGCACCACACCATCAAGAAAGGACCCCCAGTGACACTGACACACGCACACAAACACACACACAAACACAAACACAAGCACACACACACACTTCCTTTTACGCGTTAGTAAGTACGGCTAGTAAATGAAACCAGCGTTCTTTTTTTCCCACAATACCAAAGTAAATTGTACTTTTGATTGCCTTCTTCCTAAAAGTCTTTTTCACTTTATGACTCTCAGCATCCCCATGTGTCTCCCTCTTTAACACACACACACACACACACACACACACACACACACACACACACGCACTCTTACCAATTTACACTTGCTTCCACTAGAAGTTCCATCTATAAGAGAACTGCTTTAGTCAAGTCAAGTCAATTTTATTTATATAGCGCCAAATTACAACAGAAGTTATCTCAGGGAACTTTTCACATAGAGCAGGTCCAGACCATACTCTTTAATTTACAGAAACCCAACATTCCCCTAAGAGCAAGCACTTGGCGACAGTGGCAAGGAAAAACTCCCCTTTAACGTGAAGAAACCTTGAGCAGAACCAGGCTCTAGGTGGGCGGCCATCTGCTTTGACCGGTTGGGTTGAGAGAGAAAGAGGGAGGGAGGGAGGGGGATAGGGGGAAGAGAGAGACACAGAGAAGCACAGCAATTTAGTAATCAGCCTGTGTGTCTGTGACTGTGCACGTCAAGATATCTCCATGGTGCACTTTCTATTAAATTTTAATTAGCTGCTTCCCTTTTCCTGGTATACAAAGAATATTAAGCAAATTTATGATGCGTGGATGCAGCATAGGACAGACAGATATGTGTGTCAATGGCACACGGAGATGGAGGAAGAGAAGGAAAAGTGGGAGGAAAAAGACAAAGACGGAGAGAGCGAGACAAGAAAAGGAAGAAAAAGACAAGAATCAGCACAATTCATTTCCCCTCATTTCCAGCGTGTGTAATATTAAGGCCATTACAGGCTGCTTCTGTCAGCGCCTTTGAAACAACACATTAGTTAGTGGGGGGAGAGAGATGAGGTGAAGGAGGAGAAGGAGGAGAATGGTTGATGGAAAACTCTGTGATGATCCTCTCCATCAGATGGAACTGAGGCTTGTTGCTGCAGTAACAGATACCAGGGCTACAGACACCAACAACAGTGCGACGGGACTTCCTTCCTTTCTTTTTTGGCAAACTCACAGTACATCAACACTTAGCAGGGTACATTTGACCAGATGTTGGCTGTGATGAACAGCTTGATGTTTACTAACGGAAATAGGAAGAGGATGAAAAGATATAGCCATTTTCCTGTTGTTCAGGTGTTTTAGTGTGAATGGAAATCTTTACAAAAACAACCTGAGAACCTTTAGTACCCTTAGACACATGTTTTCGTAACTAACAGCATCAATTTCACAAGTAACTGTTTTCAAAATTAGCTGGTATTGTGTGGATATAGTCTTTAAGTCCTTCTACCTCTAAAGTCTCTCTCCCTCCCCTCCTTCTGTCTTTCTCTCCCTCCAGAGCAATGCATTTGTCTCTCCTCTGGTAATGAGGAAAGGTCTGCAGAGACACGGACTGAAGCTTCATCAGCAAAGACCAGTCCCATCACGCTGCGCCATGCACAACACACAAACACACCGATACACACAATCTCACTGTCTTCATCAGCAAAGACCAGTGTCATCATGCTGTGAGGTGCACATACATAAACACATACACACGTACACACACACACAGACAGGCTTCATCAGCAAAGACCGGTCTCTTCATACTGCATCAAGCGCATGCACACACAGAAAAACAGGAGCAGAGAAAGGGAGGGGCTGGAAGAGGGGGGAAGAGAGAGAATAACAATTCAGCAGAGGCGGTGCAGGTGGTTGGACGGTAGCAAAAAAAGGAAAAAAAAAAAAAATAAGGCAGGCAGAGAAAAATGAAGAAAAAGGGACTGAGAGGGGAGGAAGAGAGAGATAAAGAGAGACACAAGGTGACAGGAAGGGAGACAGAAACCGAGCGAAGTGACAGTGTACCAAAGCCAGGCCTAAATACAAACAGTTTTATCTGTTGACACCCACTACCTCCTGACACGGCCGTCAACTGTACTTATTACCACATTCTCTCTAGACGCACCAGCCTGTCACCTCGACATACACACACACACATGCACACACACAAAACCAAAGAGTTTATTTGCTGATGTGCGCACACACACACCAGATCTACACGCAGACACCAGGGCGGTATACTTACAATACACAGTACACAAGGCTCTTGCACATTTCACACAAGCACAGCCGCACACTGCAGTAATTTCCAGCAGCAGACAGGTGGGGGTGATGGGCTGAACTCTGGGGCATCTCTACAGTGAGCCTGTCAGACTGGTGTTTAGCCTAGCTACGGGCTAAGGGGCCTGCGAGTTAGCTAGGTATGTTATGACAGCACTGCAACCTGCCTACACGGGTCACTAGGCAGCTCAGAGCTCCACCGTATGTGTGTGTGTGTGCGATAGTGTGTGTTATGAGTTTGTTGTGTGTGGGTGTGTGTCTGGAAAAAACATACCTTAAATGCTGTTGTGCCAGACATAGGAGATATTTACACTGACAAACATTTATTTAAATTCACCTTTGTGGTGGGACTTTTTTTTTCACACCTTGCAGAGGAAAACATGTCTGTAGTGTGTGGTGAATTTGCTTTTAGGAGCTCATCCTCTCTACTGGTGTGCTGTGGTAAAAAAAAAAATACTGTTCCAACAGAGTGATCATTTATCTAGCTACTCAGTCATTGTATAATTTGTTGACCAGTGGAGATGGTTCCAGTCTGCAGTTACATTCATGTCCTTTGCATTTGACAAAGCTTTTTATGACTTCATCACATTAAGCCAATCAACCAGTCGAAATTGTGAAATGTACCTTTAAGGCATACTGTGTTGCCTAGATACGAGAGAAGCAACATCATCAGACAGCGCCTTGTGTTCTTTGAGTTAGTCGGGTGGCGCACATGGACGGATGGATACATATTGTTGAGCTCCTATTTCCTTTAGCCTCTCAACTCAAGTGTAAGGTTAAGGTTACGTGTGGCCTCTGTTTTGTTCATGTATGATAAAATAGTAGCTGTTCAACCGGGCTTGGTAAGGTTGATGTGCATGTTAGTAATACACGACGAGCATTGTGGAAATCCCAGTACCAGTGTGGCTGTGAGTTTTTGACCATCGTCTTCTTCCACACGGACCCAAATTGTTACAAACTTTAGCTTACATATCATCTTAAATTATTTGTCGATAAACAGAAAATTAATCAGTATCACTTTGGTATCAGGACACATGTAAAGCAGAATGGAAGTTAAAAACAGGTGAGAGGAGGAAAAACCAAAAAAAGTCTTAGTTGCAACGTTAAAACAATCTTTTTAAATTTAGGCTTTAAGGTCACTTGCTAATCAAGCTGTGCAGCAAACAATATGTGCTTAGACTTCAAATCTCAGTGACAGCTAATTATTTTGGATTTCTATTAAGGGATACTAAATCTGTTGCCAAGCAAAATAAGACCAAAATTTCTCCATAGGCTGAAGTGGACTGTTGCCAGGCAACACTGATAAAGTTTTGTTGTTTTGCTGTTTAAGATAAAAGACTCACCACCAAAGTCACTTGTTTATCTCATCTCTGCCTCTGTCAAGAAATCAGAAATCAGCATGTAGAGAGACAGACAGAGAGAGAGAGGTGGACACATAGGACAATAGAGATCAATGGAGTGACAAGGCTGAGGGTGCAGTCAATGCACACACACAAACACACACACAAGCACGCACACACACAATACACAGATGTGATTTTGACATTGCGGTGACACACAGGTCTGCAGAATAGGACTGAGCCCCTGAACTGTGTCTGAGCAGATGGTCTGTGTGTGTCCACTTGTGTGTCAGCGTGTAGGTGCACGTGTGTGTTTGACCTTGACCCGCGTGCTGATCTTGATGCCAAACTCCTGACTGAGAGACACGAGACCGCCATAGGACCTCACTATACAAAAACACACATTCTCTCATACACACATTTGAGTTTTAACACCCTGTGCAACATTAAATTTGGACATACTGAACGCTTTCACAGCATTATACTGTGTATAAACACGGATTTGGCCACAAGGTGGCACTGTTTCCATATCCTTCTTCACAATCTATGGCAGAGAGAGAGAGAGAGAGAGAGAGAGAGAGAGAGAGAGAGAGAGAGAGAGAGAGAGAGAGAGAGAGGTGAGAGTGTGTGTCTCCATGAGTTCTGCAGTACCCGTTACCGGGCCTCTCCTTAGTTTTAACTCAGATCAATGATTATTACTGTGCCCTTGTCCAGGTCTCTCCCTCTGCCTCTCTCTTTCCCATATGAGCACACAGATGCAGAAAAACAGCCTACACACACTGACATGCACACACATAAGAACATAAAGTACACGGTATACAGGCAAGCATCTGCAGCCTTTCTCAAAAGCAAGCTTCCTGCTGTGATCACTTCCTTTCTTCATTTTGCTCTTTTTCTCCAGAGGTGGTCATAAAATACTGATGAATATTCAGCTTTTTTCTCACTTCCCTGCTGATTCTGGTGGGTCTCAGCATTTTTATGACAAAACTATTACATCATATACATACGTATTACAACAAAACTATTACGTCATATACGTACATATAGAGTTTAATCATCACCTGGAGTCTATCAGTCAACATCTATGACATATAGAAGATCCAGCTGTAAAACAATTCACTCTGTCAATCAGTTAACTTTAATATAACTTAATATATTAGAGCTTCAGACTCTGGGACCAACTGACAGAAACATCTGCTCTTTATGAATGCACCTACCCAGTGTCTAAAGATGTTGGATACTGTACTGTAATGTGCTTTACATTCTATTACAGGCTGTGATTATCTTATACAATGTACAACAATGTACAAACAGACTTTAAACTGTCAGAGCTGATGGTGAATTCAAGTCAGTTTTATAGGATCTGGAAAACAATACTCTTGGTCAGTGTATTTGCTTTGAAACTTATTGTTCTTACTCTATTTTATATTCAGAAAATTTCTAAAATCCTGCCAGTTTATGCATCTTAACTGGATTTTGTCTGTTTATTTTCATTGCACCTCACTGGGCATCTTGTATACTCTTTTGTAGCATGTGACCATTGTCTTAGCCTGTTTACGCTGTTTGTATTTATTGTTGAAAACAAGAATTTTTCCTGGTTTAATAAAGGAAATGAGCAAAGTTTACATGCACTGTTTCCTACTTTACTTAAGCAGCCCGCACAGGTAGATAAAATCACTCGGTTTTGACCAAGCAGCAACCTCCAGGGCTGAAAAATGAAGCTAACATGAAGTGTCAAAAACTGCAGTTCCTTGAATGGCCACTTGAGGCTGGCTCCAGAAGCAAATCAATCCCGATAGGCCCCCATGTTGAAATGCCCAACTTAACAACAGAAATAAAAATGTTTACAGCCTGGTACAAAAAATGGTTTTGGTCTCTATAACTAATTTCTCTGTTCATGACAACAGTACGGGGGTTGAATTTTTATATAACTCACCTGTTTACATTTTATTAAGGCTTAAAGATATGCATAATTAAGTGCCGTCACAGGCAAGTCGCTACCATGGCGTTAACATTGGTTAGGTAGCGTAATGTAACGTAACGCCAAGGTACACTAAGGGACTAGCACCTAGATGCTGAGGTCAGTGGTTGGTAAGTTTGAAAAAAAAGACTGTGGTGTGTTTTTTTAACCCCCACAACGCCACTACGGGTGTTTTTTTCTGGGGCAACTTCAGATTGTGCCCGACACATAAACGACCCACAGTGAGGTTAAACCCGTGGGAAGACGTTCTGGGGTAAGATGAAAGAGGCTCATTTAGGTTAACCAAGACCGGTGGTGAGTCTGTGTCATGTGGGAAAAGGGAGGTGCTGTTATGCTCATGGCTTCAGAGACCTAGTTCACCTTATAAATTGTGTACACATGGCGAAATACTTTCTGAGTTTTCACTTATTAATTCTCAAATTAAGTGGGTTTTATTTTGCATCTTATGTTACATTAATGATTTTTGTTTTGTTTACATTTTTTTATGTTCATTTTTTCATGTGGAGAATTTGGTGCATGCAATTTATTTTGTTGTAAAGCACTTTGAGCTGCATTTCTTATATGAAAGGTGCGACAAATAAAATTAGTACAAATAAAGTTATTATTATTATCATTATTATTATTATTATTGTTATTATTATAAGAGGCTTCTCTGTGTGCAGCCACCTAGCTAGCATCTACCAACAGCCTGCATGTGAGGCGTTTATAGGACATCTGTAAATTGTAGCTAGAGAAAAAAACCTGGGTTACACTCTCCCCCTCTGAACTGCATGAGTCTCTGCATGCACATTGGTCACACGCTGCACCACCCACCACCACAACTTAATTCTCAACCTGTGGGAAACACTGATGTGTGCATTTCGATGCGCTTACTGTATACAGTTTAGCATGTATTGTATATTTATGTTTCACAGTGTTAGAAATGATTGTGTATCAGTGTACATCTTCTGAAAAAGATCTGATCTGGATTTAAACAGTTTAGAAGCCTGAAAATATTACTTACCTCAAAGACATTAAAATTAATAGTGACCTCTCAGAAAAGCCAAAAATGCATAATTCTATCTTATTTTCATGGTCAAATTACTCTCTCATTTGGGCCGTATGGTCAGTAACACTAGCAGGTGTGAACTACATAGCATACTTTATGAATATTCAGGTCCTACACATAAATATGGTGATTTCAAAATGCTGATTGGTTTGACTGAGTGTCTGTGCATGGGTGAGAGCAAGGGACACATATTACATGTGTGTGTGCGACTGTGTGTGTGGGTTTGTGCGTGTGTGTGTGTGTGTGTTTGCTAGAGTTGGTGTGTCTTCAAGCCAGAGGACAGCCAATCCAAAAAGCCATGAATGTGTAAACAATGTGCTCTGCAATTCCCAATCAACACATCCACACTACCCACGCCTCGTAATCAGAGAGATTGGGAGAAAGAGAGATAAGACAGGAAAGCCATCACTGGCATTTCTCCATAATCAAAGTCGACAGAGGGTAGAAATAACATACTAATCAATGGTCCTCCACATCCAGTACAGTTCAGGGGCCTCATTTATAACCGTTGCCTTTGCACAAAACAGGGCCTGAAAGAGGCGTACACCACTTCTCACACAAAAGTTGGGATCTATAAAAACAAACTTGATGGGAGAATGTATGCACCTGTGTGGAAACTCTGACCTATGCGTACGAACATTTGAGACACGGGAAACTGGCGACACAGATGGTGAGGTGGTGAATTGAAGTCAGATTGTATAATGATTCTTCTCACACATTTCACTTAATATCAAATGTTAATTATAGATCCACTGTCACATAAACATTCAAGCCAGTAGTGTTACTTGTTCTTGCGCTGTAACTATTCCATAAGCACCTTTAAATTTTAAAAGATATAAGCCAACTTAAATCTTAACCAATTCCATCTATGATTAACTATTGATGAAATATTGAGCGCAACATACTGTCTCACCATCACATTCCCAAACCCCAGAGCGCAGAGGAGAGGGCCGGCTTACCTTTCCCCGATATTAATGAATGCGAAAATATGGATTCATTTTCACCTCAGCCATGTTAACAAACTGATGAAATTATCATCATCAGTTGTAGAAATCCAACATGACATAATAACTTTAAAGAATTGCAGAGAGCGCCAATAGATTTTTAATAATATCTTCTAATACTGTGCATATATCACCAAGTATGATTTTAGTTTTCATATAGGAGTTTTTGTGAGTAAAATCGCTGCAGTAAACACAACTGTGCTGTCAGGTTTACAGAGCACGCTGGAGACTTTGTGGTGACTGCCACAACACACTCTGCCTTCTCCAGTCATCTCACCGGCACATCTTCACCACCTGCACTCATCTATGGATTTTGTTAATTTGAGAAACTCCTGTATGCTGGAGTAAATATAAATGAATACCGTGTCTCCACAACTCCATATATTGACAGTGTGCAGCAGTGCACTTCTTGGCATCTACCTCCATGTCTGACCACTTTGTTTAATTTCAAAAATTGTTTCATTTGTTGCACCGACTTCATTACCAGCTGCTGCAGCTGTCAGCCTCTCAAACTTTCTTCTGTTTCTAACACTGCTGCCATTCTCCACATGAACAGCATGTAGCTTAGACCTACATCAATATTCATGCATTGACCATTTATGTTTAGTTGTGGGAGTGAAAGAGGTTGGATATGAGGCTGATCCACGTGTGCACATTTCCAGGTGGACTGTGATTTATAAAGAAAACATTGTGTTCAGGTGTGTGTGCACATGGTTTGATAAATCTGATCATCTTTTGGGGCACACCATTTTTGGCTTTTGTGTGCAGGTACGTTTTTAGTATGGATCCTTTGCATTGTTTTATAAATGAGGCCCCAGGTCATTTCGGTTTACATTTTTGTTTTTTTCCCTGAGCGAAACTTGGCTTGCAGTAGCGGCATACAAAACAATAGCAATGTCCATACACCAACAGCACATAGACACTCATCCACTCAATCGTATGACACACTCATAACGATGCTGAGAACCGTGAAAAGAAGCTAATTAACCCTAGAACACAGCATGAAAACAAGGCTGGCCGCAGTGAACGAATTTTTTAACAAATGTTACAATAGACGCAGAAAGACTGAGAAGGTAAGCAAAAGTGTTTTAAGAGATATCTGAGGTGCTGCCTTAAAAAGAAATTCACTGGAAGGAACAAAAGATAAGAATAAACTTCTTATTGTTCTGAAACATCAAAGTTGGCCTTTATCAGGTCCTCACAGTCAAAACCTTCATTGAGGATCATGTGAGAAGGTTGTCATGGCCAAAACCTCAAGTTTTTGGAACAATTAAAAGTGTCTGTTTTTCCTCTTTTGTTGCTTTTACTGAGTAATCTATAATGACTAACATGAAGAAAAAAGAAAAAGCAAGACAAGAAAAAGCAAGACAAGGAAAGAAATAGTGGAAAAAGATGATACCCATTGACAGCTGAAAACAAAGCTGTTACGTCTGCAATTCAAGCTGATAACATTTTATCTTTCTCCTGTCATACTTGTCTCATTACATCTTCCTGTTTTTTCCCCTATATCTCCATCTGTACCTTTCTAGCCTTCATCTCTGACTACTCTATTCTATCTCCTATCCATACAGTCTTCTCTAAGTCCATTCTATGCCTTTCCTATGAAAGACATCTTTTCTGTGACTTCCTTTCAGTTAGTTTTTCAATTTTCCTCCCCACAAGCCCTCCCTTCTTTCTCCGTCTTTCCATCACCCCTCCTCTCACGTTCTCTCTCCTGTCAAGGACACAAGCTTCTGAAAGAGGGAAAAAAAAACATATGAATACTATTAATCTCTCTTTTTCTGTCTCTGTCTCTTTCTTTGCCTCCTTTTCTCTCCTGCTCCTTTCCTCCATCTTGCACACAAAGATATCTGAGCACTGATTTCCCCCTTGCCTGTCAAGGATGGTCAGTATTGGACCAACAGCAGGTAGACTCACAAAATATAAATGTATGAGTCATAAATAAACACCAACAACTGCATGCACACAGACACACAGTGCGGTTGACAATCTGTTTGACCATCTGTCTGCCTCGTGCATTGACATTGTTGCTGTCTGACATAGTACACGTTTGTGTGTGTGTCAGTGCAGGTATGTACTTTAACTGACTTAGGCTGAAAAACTGTAGCAGCCGGTCAGTATTGTCCATTTTATGATTTGATGGCTTCATAATGCAGTGAAATTTATTATACAGTATGACTGAGAAATGTTAAATTTGGAATGATTCTACTACACTGCAGATCCAACATAAATATGTGTTAATATTATTATTTTTACGATTATAATTATTATTTCAAGGGAGAGTCCTTTGGTATCAGAGGCTTTATCACCATGACAACAGCAACACTCAAGAGAAAACAGCAAGGACTTAAAAAAGTGTTGGCAAGAAAATAATTTAGAGACACTGAATGTTTGCCACCAGTTACTTTAGTCCAAGGCTATCACCCTTTACAAGCCCATATTGGTGTGAACCTGTTATACAACTGAAGCAATGCTGGCTCAATCTATGGTATTGACATGTGGGTGCATTCCAGTTGTGAACTCCCCCAAAAAAATGCTCCAGGTGAGCTGCAGTTCCCCTTGACCCCGTGAAAATGTGAAAAGACTCTGACCTGGCAAAGTCGAGGTCGGCCTCCCTGGACATGGTGATGTTGGTGAGGTTCTGTTGGAGGACAAAGATGTTCCTGCACATCTTCTTGATGCCAGACTCGCTGATCCTCTTAAAATACTGGGCCCCATTGATCAGAATGCAGGAGATAAGATGACCCAGACCTGGTGGGGGGAAAGGGATGTGAGGGAACAAGAGAAATAGAAAGAGAAGATGATGGTGGTCAGAAAAAAAAATCAAAGGAGAGAGGGGCATTAAAAGGGGAAGGAGAGGGAGAAATGGATAAAAAAAAACATCAAAGTATCAACAAGTACCTGCAAACATTTTACAGGTGGGCTCTGATATTGAACACGCTCCATAAATCTATATCACAAAGATTAGCTTTAGCTTGAAAAAGGGTAGGTGAGCTGTATTTCTCACACAGACCAGGCAGTCTAGTATACTTAAATCCAGCAGAGCAGTCCTTGCTGACCTTCGAAGATGTACTGAAACTTGTGCTGCTGCAGGGCAGCCCCCATGGCTTCCTCTATGGCAGAGATGTCCTTGTTGAGTTTGACCACCAGTGGGTCGTAGTCCATGCTCTCCACATTCGCCACAATGGCATAATTGCCTTGCTTGGTCAGGGGGATCAGGTAATGGAAACAATGCACTCTGGCATTGGCAGCGTGTGGCAGGGAGATAAAAGAGAAGGTGAGAAATTAGATGTTGGAAAAATATTTAAATATGTTCTCTATGCCCCTGCTGATTTTGTTATAATGCCCAGTAGTGTCACCCAAATCTCCTCCCAGTTCTCTGTTGATATCTTTAATTCAGATATCTAATTCTTGGAGGGCAGCATGGACAAAGACAGAGAGAAAAGAGCCTCTTATAAAAAGGTGAGTATTTTTCAGGTGTATTTGGAGAATTTAGAGAATAACAGCATTTTCAAGGGCACTGAGTCTTCTTACTCCTCAAGCCCCACTAATGTGTATACCTACTCTAAAACCTATAATTGCTACAGAAATCATTACATTTAGAGCACTCATAATATAACAACTTCTTAAGCTACCACTATATCACTGCTGGATTCTACTCAGCGACGAAATCTGATTAGTTGAGGGCAACCTGTAGAGCACAGTGCTAAATATACTGTACACCACTTAGAGGTGTAAAAAAGACTCCAGCATTGAGTACAAATATGCTGTATAACTCTTAGAGGTATAAAAAGACTTCAACATCGAGTACATTTCCATCCTAAAGCCAATAAAAAAGTCTTCCACTTCAGCTCTTGTGCTGCAATTCAACAGCCTGAGAATTTATGTGAATCTCCTTCATACAATAACTTCTTCATGTCTGAAAACAATGGTGAATTGTGGCTTCAAAAGTATTTAATTACATTATTGTATTGTAATTCTTGCTTCTTCCGAGGGATAACTGAATGAAGATGTTGATGTTGCCCAGTAAACAGTTCCAGTGGAGTAACTGTGGGTTGAGAACCCTTTTCTTGGCAAGATTTTTCTTGTGTAATTTCAGGTCAAATTACACAAGTGTAATCTTTTGTATATGGGCTCATGATCAACAGGCTGATCTGACTTTACAAAAGAATATCAGAAAATGTTAGAATGTTCTAATTGCATTTTAAATTAATTTTACTTCTTGATCACTGTTACGTAACATACCATTTTCCTAGCTCTGGATGAAAATAAAACTCATCTATGAGAAACAAAACAACCCAATCTCTTTTTTTCCATGTTCACATTTAATGTCCATATATCACATTGTGTATCTTTAATATTACTTTTAGAACTTTTTAAAGATCTTAACCTATCCTTTAACAATATTATACTTCTCTTTGTCCATCTAAAACCTTACATCATAGTCTGAGGTCCTTGGTGACTATCTTTAAGTCCATATAAGGCTCATTTCTGTCTAGACGCAAGGAGTCAATACTCTCATAATTCCATAATCACAGTGCCCCGAGCAGAAAGGTATAAAATGATATGGGTGAATGTCTCTTCCCCCTAAGGCAAAGCCAACAACTACACCGCATTTTCAAAACCTCCATCTCACTTCCGTCTCACTTTATTCAATCATTTTTCCCACTTAGCTACTGTATCTCCCTTCTTTAACCCCCACACTCATCTCTCTCCCATCTCTTCCACCCTCCCCTCTTGCTCCCTTCCTCATGGCTTCATTTAGCTGGTACCACTATCAGGGGAAATTTGCTAGATGGGGAGAGTCAATGGAGTGTAGCATATAGCTAGACATCAGCCTCAGGGAGGGTTTTCTACTGAAATCATAAACAATATTGCATAAGTTACACAATAGTCTACGGGGAAATAGTGGTACATGAAGGGATGGAAGGAAAGGGAGAGGGATGATGGAGGACTATTAGTGATTGTGGGGGGAGAAAGTACATGGTGTGGTAAATTAACTTGGATAATGACATTCAGAACACATATCCAGTACATGGTTTTAATTCCTGAACTTCCCAAACTGTCATTTAGTGTAGAAGTGTGATACTACATGTTCTTTTTGTCCATATGATTTAGTGACACGTCCTCTAAGCTTGTGTTTTATGTTTATTGTAACTGGTTGGTAAATTATTCAAACTCAACCTCAAATTATCTGCTTCATAAAGTCGGGAGGGATATGGATGAGTAATATCAACTCACTGATACCAGTTTTCGTCAGACGAAGGTGAGAGTGGGTGAAGGAACAATATAATTTTCTACAGCTACGTGGTTTCTTTGGTCTACACCTGACGGTCTTTCAAAAGGTGTTTATTTGTTACCTTGAAGAAAATGAATTATGACCCTGAAACATTCAGCGATGTAACATCAATTTTCAAACCAATAATAGGTCAACCTCACACAACCCGATTCAATTTAAACACTATGTTTCCACATAGTGGCTTAAAGTTCTATGATTTCCTTAAAAAGGTACACAAATAAGCAACATCCAACAGTCAACATCTAATTCATAAATGTTTTTCAAGTCCCCTTCTAAAATCCACTTCAATTTAACAACAGAAATTGAATAATAACATGATAGACGATGCTGCCATTAAAAATAAGATTGAAAATCTTAAAGAGATTGAAAGTACAGATTCTGCTGCTCTAGGTTCATCAGGCAGGTTGTTCCAAAAAGAAAAACCATTACAGTACTTTCAATTTTAGACTGAAGTGTTTAGAAAGGTCCTGCCTGAGAATCTGAGGCTATCTGTCAGCTCAAACAGTAACATGAACACTAGAAAACAAATGTAACAAAACAAAAAATCTGTTAAAGTTTATATTTCTCCTATTTCTGTGAAATGTGTGAGTGAGTTTTTTCTGCATACCTGACCTCCAGGTGCAATACCAGGAGACAGCGGTCGGCAATGTCCTGGAAGCCCCTGGACAGGTCACTCAGGGTCTGGAGAATCTGCTCTCTGCTCCGCTCACTCTCACCAACCACCTGGCTGTCTGCTGAGCATGGAGACATGTCTGAGTCTACAGAATATACCATTAACAATCACAATTGTACCAAACAGGGCCAGCAGAGGTGGACCCTCATTTCACCAGAGAAGAAGAGAAAGAAGTCGCCATATTGATACCTCGTTGAAGAGCCCTTGAGCCTGACCTTCCTGTGGGTAGTCACAAATGTGTCATTATTCGTGTGACCTACTTGTGCACACATACACTGAACTGTACTCCAAGGTGATGTCACTTCATACCAACATAATCAGGCAAATGGCACCAGTACTTACATTACACACAAAAGAAAACTATTAGTTCAACTTCACACACTTTCCGAGTCCTTCAGCATGGTCTTGTACTTTCTTCTCGCCACTTGTGCTGAGACAGCAAGAGCATGTGTCAGTGAACTGCACTGTGAACCACACAAAAGACCTGTGTGTATGTGAGTGTGAAAGAGAGAGAGAGCAACAGAGCATGATGAGTGTATATAAATTCAGCCCAGTGTAGATCAATGGCCATAAATTAGCAAGGGGAGGAAAGGGAGAGAAATTGGCCCCGTCACTCATATGTAAGTCTATTTGGTCAATGAGGCGAGTTTGTGTGTGTGTGTGTGTGTGTGTGTGTGTGTGAGTGTGTGTACAAAGAGTGACTGTTGAGCAGGAGAATGCAGGGGTCCACGATCGATGTGCCGCAGTCAAAGCCAGCTCCCCAGTTACTCTTCCTGCCCTTCTGAAGGTCACACATGCATGCATGCTCGCACACACACACACACAACTAGGGACAGAGAGGCAGCAAGTCTAAACTAAGGCTGAAATAACCTGTTCATCTGTCTTCCCTCAATATGAGTGATACTTCTGACTGATATTTCCCAAAACTGATAGGAGGTGGAATACACAAAAAGTAATATGTAGCTCCGAACCTTTTGTACTTGTTTGTTCACTGGTTCATTCACACAAAGTAGATTTGCCCAAACCTAAGCGCATTTAAAATAACAATACCAAGAAAAGTAGCTGAAAATGTGGACTGACTGGAAAATCTGCTGGAGTGGTACACTAATATAAACTGAAAAAATTACTTCCACAATGGTGAAGTAGCTTGGATATGCAAGTTTTCCAGTTAAGTGGAAAATATTCTATAGTTGTTACAGCAATGGTGTTAATTTCAAAGAGGAATATATTTGCATATTCCCCACATTAAGGCCAATTTAAGCTCTAAACTTTACTATGCACAGACTGTATTCCAGAAACTCATTATATCAAAGTAATTCTGAGCTTCATTTTGTATGTGCTGGTGAATATGCCCTTTTCTCCCCATTATAGTTACTTCAAATTAACCCTTGATAAGATAAGAGACCATTGGCTTAGGCAAACAGCAGACAGGTATGAGTCGAGGCCGTCCAATCAACACAGCAAACAAACCCAGCGTTGTGATGTGACATCAGTGACAGCTTCTCGTATGGCTTGTGTGTGTGACATGAAGAGATAAAGGCTGGAGATTGCATTTCCTATTAAAAGTGTGCATGAGGTGTGTGGATTTATGTATGTAGACGCGTTAAATGTATGCGCTGTATGTATGAACTCACTTGCAAGTTAACTGTCTTCTTGAGTAAACCTCTTGATAATGTGCGTTGTGTGTGCTGACACTGCAGTGCAGAGACACAGAACACTTGCAGCAGTTACTGAGACTTTGACCAAGGTTAAGAAATACTTAGACTTGAGTTATATTTTTTTCAATAAAAAGGAAAACCTGACCATCTGGGACACTTAAAATTGCTCAGCTCTGTTCACTTCGACAAAAAATTTGTGGTTATAGAAGGAATGCAACAGTTACAGGAACATTTTATTTGGCAAAATCATAGATTTTGTATCAATCAATTATAAACTATTTGAAAAAAAAACCCCAAAGGTTTACCGCAGTATCCTCTCTCATTTTTGTTCAACAAACTTGTTAGTAACCACAAATTATGAGCCATACTTCCCTCTTTTTAATCAGTTTAATTGTTACGACAGCACTGTGAGTTCTGAAAAAATCAGGAGGCAGGGTGGCTCGCAATCAGTCTTTATTTTTGTTAAGCTGTGTAATTCAAATTAAACCTGACTGAGAGCAGAACTAAGATTGACTTAATTCAACAGACTGGACAAACACTGCAGTGACTCTGTGTGTTTAGCAGTACGTTTGTGTTTTTAAAGAAAATGTCAATCAACATGAGTGTTACTGTGCTGAAATGTATATAGCGTCTACACTAGTGACAAGTGGAGATATTTTCCTCTCTTCCGCTGGGCAGAAAACAGCACCTGCCATGGATTAGATCTTTTGGTGAGTAGTATCAATATTAATCCAGCTAAATGAGCCACATGAACAACAAACAAGATTGCTCTCAACAGAAAAAAAAAATCTACAATGATTTCTCAAGGGAGCGGAGCATAATGACATTAATTGACTTCCACTGATTGTATTTAGCTGTTGTTGTTTATTTTTCCTGGTCAACTTATCAGATCATTAATAGATGTAGAGGCTGGCACTGGAACACAATATTGCATTACAAGGATATTACTTATACAGCTGAGTAAACTGAGACCTACATTAAGTGATCTATGACATTTACTGATGTCTACTGGCAGCAAAGGAATGGTAAAAATGTTAAGTGTGAGGGGCAGCTAGCAGATGGTTAGCTGTACATTAAGATATAACATTTAATAATTAGATTGAGTATTAGTTTAGGCACTTAAGAAAAGGTACATGATGTATATTTGTAATGATATCGACTGTCACTCTGTGTGTCTTCACGTTGTGAGAGAGAGCAAAAGCATGTCGCTTGCTCTGTATGTGGGAGTGTTTTCCCTCCAAGTGTGTGTGTATGTGCACAGAGGCGTGCGTGTGTGTGTGTGCAAGTGTGTGTGAAAGTGACTCGAAGACTTCTGTTTCCTCTCATGTGCATTACACTTACTCACTTTGGCAGTGGAAGGGAGAAAAAAAAGGGCTCTCGGTGACACACGCTGCTGGAGGTCTCTCCGGGGGGTATCGGTGAAACGCACACATGCCCCAAAAAAGCGCGCGCGCGCACAAACACACATGGGAGCACAAACACACATGGATCCCTGCTGCCCCCCAGCCTGCGCTGCTTTGATGATGCGAGGGAGGTGTCACAGCATGTGGGACACCATTAGAGTCAGGGACAGACGGGCAAAAGGAGACGACTCATTGGTCCTGACTGACAACTTTCTTGCTCTCTTTTTTCTCTTTCTGCTTCCCTCCGCTTTCTTCTATCCTCAAACCAACTACTTCCATCTCATATTCATAAATTCTTTGTGTACGCATGATTAAATATGAGAATATGTACAGTATATATGTATCTATTTATGTGCTCGTGCGTAGGCATGTTAATGTGTGTGTGTGTCTCTGTGTGTGTATGCTCTGTGCTTATCCAATTATTTTCGAATGTCATCTAAAAGAAACGTCTGTCGCTTGCCATCTGCAGAAGATGAGGGTGGCAGACATTAAGGGAAAAGATCAGTGATGAAATTCTCATACTTACATACATACAGCATGCAGACACATACACACATGGACAGGATAGATTAACAGTGCACACACACCCAAGCTTGCACTCAGTGCCTTCTCTGCCACTAAGGCCATGAACAATAAATTAAGAAACATTTTCTGTGGTATTGACAAATACAGACGCTAAATATTTGACACAAATTGTTTCTTGTTTAAAAAGTACAACACGCCCTGCCTCTCAACAGAAAAGAGAAATGGAAGTGAAAATGGAGAAAGATAAGCAAAGGACAGTATCCTGCAGGGGTGGAGTGATGAATGATTCATAAATGACTGACTGCGTAAGAGAGAAGAGTTATTAATTATTTTACTGCCTCTGGTAGAGGATGAACATCTGCACATGGGGATCTGAACTTCTGTCCAAAAAGAAAGAGAGAGAGTGAGGAAGGGAGAGATAAAACTGAGAATGAGATTGATTTTGATATGTGAAGACCCCAAATTGCTTAATGGTGTCTTGTAATGAGAGAGAGAATCAAAACATACTAGATTTATTGGAAAAAAAACAGACATGAAACCCACATGGATAAAATAAGACAATATTTCTACTGCTGAAAAAAATAACACCATCATCTCCCATTGCAACTGCTCCCCCAGGCCTCTGCAGTGAATAACTATGTGTTCTTAGTCAACTCGCCTTGTTAAATGGAGATATGAAAAAAATCACTGCTAAAGGGGAAAGACCTACACTTACCATAGTCAAGGTTAGAAAAAAAAAAAAGTATCCCATAAGCATTCAACATGCAGCAGAGCAACTGCTGGAGAGAACAGGAACTTATTCCCATGAGTAGACCACATGATTATTGTCAAGTAACGCTTCAGGATAGAGGCCTATATCTACACAAACTGCTCTAACCAAAACACACTTTCTGATATAGTAGTAAGCAGTGCAGCCCCCCCCCACCCCCCAAAGGATGTGTTAGTTCACCCTTCTTGTTTACTCTGTATACGAATGATTGTGTCAGCTCCCAGGCTAATCAATTTGTAATGAAATTCTCAGATGACATTGTTATCCTCAGTTTACTCAAAAGTAACTCCAACATTGCCGGCTATAAATCTGGAGTGGACAGGTTCATGGACTGGTGTGATGAGCATCACTTGCACATTAATGTACATAAAACTGAAGAAATTATGTTAGATCACAGATCAATTGGAGACCAGAGCTATGTTGCCATACATGGCCATGACATAAAACAGGTCACTTCTTACAAATATTTAGGGTTTTTGGTGTCTGCAGGAATATTATGTATTAATATTAGCTAATTATATAATATATATTATTATATCATTATATATATTATATAATTATCGGTCATGTTAAAGCTCAAATATTTAGTCTGGTTAAAACGGCTGGGAAGATTATTGGAACGCCCACACCCCTCACTACCCAAGACATCCTTGAGCAGTCTACTATTTGGCAGGCCAACAGGATTTTATCTGACCCTTCCCATGTGTTGAACTCTGAGTATGTGCTAATGAAGTCTGGAAGGAGCTACAGGGCCCCTTTGTGTAAGCACAACCGTTATAAACATTCATTCGTCCCTCTGTCAGTTAAACTATTATTAATGGGCAATTTCGGGAGGACAGACAGAACAGCAGGGAGGCCCTAAGATAACTGCAGGTTCCACCAATCGCTTGTGTGCTTGTAAGCATATAAAGTACAATATGCTGCTGCTTGTAAGTTATGTACTAAGGTGTGTATGTTTTGAGAAATATGCCTGCGATTCTTTGTAAGTTTTAACAGTGTGAAAGGCTTTGTGACTAATTTGCTCGGCTGTTTTATCTCAGGTTAATGTTTGCACATGTGTCCCTATTTAATGTGTTGTTATTGTAATGTCTGGTTTGATGCAGCAGTTCCCTTCATCCAAGACAATTTTCTCCAATGGGAGACAATAAAGTAACCTTAACATTAACATACACACGTACATAACGTGTTGGTAGTCAACAGGTACATAAAGATCCAACGGGGCTACCAGATACACTGGCAAACATTATTAAAATGTCTCATATTCATACATACACACTCACACACACACACAGACAGTCAACAAAAAAAATGTCTGTCATGCTGGCATTGCCCTGCAGGCGTCTGTGTGTGTGTTCTTGGGTAAATATTGTCAGAGTGGATTAGAAGTCCAATGCTGCGACCAGATGGGTGATAAGATCCTTTTTCTCCAGCCACCTTCATGGCCAATCACCATCAGTGGTCTGTCTGTCTGCACACACACACACACACACACACACACACACACACACACACACACACACAGTCCTCATTACAAACACACATACACACAGGCTCACTTGCACACACTTCACAATTTGACACACACAGATGCACATAACTGCATGTGCACACGTTTAAATTGAATTCAGCACCATGAGGGAGATGGGGATTAAATGTGCATGCTTTTTACATATTATTCTCTATACTTTGGCATATCAATGTGTGTGACTCTACATCCGGTAGAATTCAATCACACTGGAAGGTGAGTAAACCAAAGGTCCACTGCAGGGATCACCCAGCCAAGGAGAGAATCTACCAGACCCTTACCACATGAAGAAAAAGAAAAACACAAAGAACAATGTTCACACTTCCAGGATGAGGAAGAAGCTGAAGTAAGGAAGGAAGGAAGGAAGAAAGAAAGCCCAAGAATGAATGAACAAGAAAGTAAGAAAGAGGAATGAAAGAAAGAAAAGGCAAAAAGAGAGAGAGGAAAATGAGTTGTTCATACCTGACTGCTTCTGTAATATAAAATCCAATTTGGAGAGGCATAGACGTGAGGCAGGGGGGTGGAGGATAAGATAAGGTGGGGTCCTTTTTCCCTGCCGTACCCTTGTCCCATCTTACACAGTGCATGCTTATGTACACACGCACACACACACATACACACGCCAACACCCATACCAACACACACGTAGTCTGTCATCAGCTTGGCAAACACTAAATAATGAACAATACGGAGGCTGTCCCAGCATGATAAGTGACTGCCCTATCCTTCCCATTAGTGCCACCCGGGAGAATTAATGATAATTATGTCACGTCCTTTCCCGTACTTTTATTGAATTCTTATCTATGAATAGACGAAGAAAGCTAGCGTAAGAGTGAGAGGGAAGGAAAGAGTTTAAAAAGAGATAGTGGCAAAGTCAAGCCCAAATGAGAATATCTGAAATTTCTCATTTAATTATTTTATGTCTAAAAGAAAAGTTGTGATACGGAACAGCAAAATAGCGCAAGTTCAATGAGCAATCAGTGGTCTGAAGCTAGAGAGTTGTGACAATGGCTGATAAAAGGTTGAAGCCCTCTCTTTATCCCTCCAGTAAAGGTGCATAATTTACCAGAGCCCTGCAAGTGAACCAAGATAATGCAGTGAATACAGCTTAAGTTTCTCCATAGTGCTGTAACACAACTACAGATGTGAATGAAAGAGCGATATAAAAGAAGGTGACGAAACATCTGCACACATTCTATAATTAATGTGGTGATAGATACTGTATAGTCAATGCCTGTTGGTGACAAATAAAATCAAAATGGATGTCTGTCCACATAAGAAACACAACAGACTCTAACGTGTGAGCATTTTTCAAGAAAAACAGAATATTTGGGAGCATCATGTTGTCAAGATTGATACGGTATTCCTCCAAATCTAGAAATTCAGCTTGAAGATATTTTAAAATATATTAAATATTAGATGAGCTTTTTAGAAATACATAAACAACACATTAATTAAACATGAGCTTAAGTATGACATCTGTATATGTTGTAAACATACAAGAAAAAGCAGTTGTGTAGTTTTGATGGAATAAGAAAGAAGCTCCAGCAAGCTATAGTACAGAAACAAGTGTGACTCTACTATGAGAGTCATTAAAGGGAGTAATGACTCCTTGATTGCTATCATGTTAATAAAAAAATATGGACTTGAGGACGAATATTACAAGAACCTTTATGAGAAGATTAAACATGTTCTCAATGTGATAATGACGATAAAAACATTACTGAAATGATCAGTGATTAACAAGACCTACATGCAGACTATGTGTTGGATGCAAACACAAACACACACACACACACACACAGACACCTCATTTTGATCAGTGATTAATGATACAAAAGTGATGACTGAGCAGGGAAAGTATGAAATGCTTTTAAGAGTCCTGATTAGAGTAGGCATTTATGCGCACACACTCGCAGAGGCAGAGCCAAGGATTATGAGTGTCTGTGTGTGTGTATAGTGCTCGTTGACAATTCCCGCAGAGAAGGTAATGAGTGTGTGATAATACACTAAAACAAGAACTTAATGAGGCACAGGTAAGAAGTGTTGCCACAAAACCACCGCAGCTAAGGATGAGAAAACTTCATAGACCCCTGACTATGATCCTGACATTGTTGTACATCTGTAGTGTATTCTGATCGATAACTGCTTAATGGCTGGAGAGACTTGTAGGAATGTCTCCTCGAAAAAACATACCCATGATGTAAGATTGCACTATACCTTAACATGTGGTATTACGGTGGCTTGTGCCCAGGCTTCACTAAACCATCATACTGCAATCCGTTGGATGTCCCTTGAACTCTCGCACATTTTATGCAAACATATACTCATGATCTTCCAAAAATAGTGATGTTTTTGGCAGCTATAAAAGACTTTCTAGCTGTGCCAAAGTGGATAAACAAGAAACTGACAAAACTGAGAAAGGATAATCTTACTTTTGGTACAATGCAACCATCTGACTAGCAGAATTCATGTGTCAAGGACAATATTCTGTTTTTTTATCAAGCAGAATAAACAGCGACAGATGTATGCTTCGGTGTCATTGTACTGTTTGTAGACACAAAATCTACTGCATATGTCAATGTTTGTGTATCAGTGTCAGTCACATTGTATTCATCATCTAGTGATGTCACAGCTTTATACTCACTTGAGGCGTGAGGCAGATTGGCGAAGAATGTCTTGAGGCGACAGGCGAGCCACTCCATGCTCTCATGAAGGTTGGCAAGAGCCTTCAGGTCGCTGACGTCACGGAGGATCTCATTCTGGGGGATTAACTTGTCTCCTAGGTTCCCAGTCAGCACCTCTGATTCCTTAGCAAATGCCGCCCTGAATGATGGAGAGAGGTTGAGCTGGCGGTATAAGAGTTTATGTGCTTGGAAGATTGGTCGGAATTAAATATTGTAAGCAAAACATCAATTGAACAATTGAACATCACTGTCTACCAGCAAATACCCTTCATCCAAAATGCCCGCTGTCAAAAAAGCGTTAGGACAAATATATTTCTGATGATCATGATGTATGACTATAAAAGAGCCTATAACCAGTCAGTGATATTAAATTATCTGAAGGAAATTACCAGTTATTGGTTTGCTGGTTGGACTCAAAATGTCTTATCTGCAGAGACAGTGAGGCTTACATAAATGCTATAATAGAAGCCAATTTTTCAAAGTTATAAGATTATAGATTGCTGAACGGAATGGATCTGCAAATGCATGTGTATATTTGTGTGTGTGTGTGTATGTGTGATGGGTTAAAATTTTATGATAATCACATGCTTAGGTGCACAATGACTTAGTGATGTGGGACTGAATTAAAGACTTGACCTTTATAGTGATGTACAAACTTCCAAACTAGTTGAACAGAAACAAGAGAAGGTGGATGGAACAAATTGGTGCAACAAAGAGAGTCAGAGAGCCAGAGAAAGTAAAGAACATAGAGTGTAGATAAGTAGATAAATACACAAATAGATCAAGGGGGGGGGGGGGGGGGATAGGAAGTTGGACAGGGTGTTTGGAATATTTTGCGGACATTAGAGGAATGGCCTTGCTAGTAGCTAAACAGCAGGTAGGAAAGAAAAACCACAGGTGATGGTGAACATTTAGAAATACATGATGAACAGAAGGCAGAGATTTGCTGGGTGGAAAAACAAAGACATTAAGATCAAAACCTTTTTTTTCCACTATATTTACAAGCACTTGTGTTTTTGGATGATAATTGACTTTGGAGACGGAGTGGGGAAGTTGGATAACTAAATCTCAACACCGCAGTACTGTGAGCACATGGCATGTGGACCAGTCTCCAGAGTCACCGGGATGCCCACAAGATCAAGATCCTTTTAACAACAGATGGGGAGAAAAAAAAAAAACACCAGACACACAAACACATATTATGTAGCTCACACATAGGCATGTGTAGCTTATTAATGAGGCTTTATTAAAGCACTGGGTTGCCAGCCGTGCCGAAGCTAATCCCCCTTTCATAGTGATGAAAACATCTACAGCTCTCAAATCAAACAGCCTTATGGTCTCCCTCTTGCTATCTCTCACAGCGTGTGCATGTTGGTCTGTATGTGTGTCTGAGGGAGGGAGAGCGCGCGCACACAACAGATTGACTTTCTTTGGCCACATAACCAATTTATTTATTTACTTTACTATTCCGCTCCGATGAACTCCAGTGTTCCCTGAAGAGAGCGCACATTCAAAAGGCAATTTCGATAAGACTGACCCCCCCCCTCTTCCCAGCCTCTGTCTGCTCTCCTTATATTTTCCTATTTTGTTCTTCTCTCGTTTCCTCACTTCCTTCAGATAGAGGGTGTTTAAAAGAGCAATCATGACTTCTTTTATGGGTGCATCTTAGTCAACAAGAGAGGGTTCAATAATATGTGAATAAAAGGGGTAAAGACGGATTATTTGCGTGATTGCTCAAGTGTGGTTTTGTGTGTCTACTTCTGCTTGTTTATGTGTGTAAAGTGTACTACAGAGACTTTCACATCTGCACACACATGAACATATTTACGTATGTATGAATGAGTTTGTGTACTAGTATGAATGTGCATGCCATCGTGAATGAGTTCTGTATATATCGGTGTGCGTACCGGGTAAAGTCCTCTTCATCCTCTCTCTTCTGTCGGGTCTGTCTGGGTTGGGCCATATTTGCCCAATTAGGAAGTGACTGGAGCAAACGACTGATATCCTCATCTTTAGACCAGGAAGCACTGATGGTCAGCTTCTCCTCACACTGGACTATTCCTCTGAGGACACACAGATACACAAAAACAAAATCCAACACAAAAAATAAGTAATAAAAAAACAAAACAAAACACCAATACATTTTTGTGTCATTGCCCTTAACAGACTTAAAGGGACAGTTTGGATTTTTTGAAGTGGGGTTGTAGGAGGTACGTATCCATAGTCAGTGTATTACCTACAGAAGATGGGGGTCGGTATGCCCCCAGTTTGGAGAAGCAGGCAGGAGTAGTGGCAGTGATGCCGAGCAATGTACTGCTGTGGACGGGGCCAGCAGCAAAATGTATTTTAGCCACCTAAATAAAGGCCCACCTTAAAAAATCAATATCAGTTTCTATATTTAGAATATTTTCACCGTTTTACTTTACCGTCAGACAGCCCTTTCCTTTGTCACTACGTTTTCTTTACCGTAGAACTTCCATATTCCTACTCACAGCAGCACTTTATGACCCAAACAGCTGATCTGCAAAGTAAGTACCTCATAGAACCCCACTTAATGTAAAAACAAGATTATAACAAGTTTAGAGCCACGCTAGAGGCCCTTGGAAGCTATAACCCATTATATAACAAAAAAATCAGTCAATTAAGGTATTGGCATCCTTAGATGTGCTGCCATTAGCATGTTAGCATGGTAAAATGTTTAAGTTAGTTGTAAATGATAAGTCATGCATGTACTACTTTAGCATGCTAACACTACTTGACAGAATTCCATGTTTGCAGGCTGAAACAAATTAATTCTTTAGTTTTAGAGATATCCCATCAAGAACTGAGGTGATGGAACAGTGGCAATCCCGACTTGCTTGTGGCGCAAGATGAAAAAGCGAGGCATCATCAAAGTTAATTGGATTAACCTTCTATGCACCAATAATGTCTGTGCTAAATTTCATGACAATCGATCCCTGGGTTGTTGATATTTCACTTACAAAAAGACCATCACTGCCCTGGAGAAGTGCAACATATGTAGCTAAAATGAGTTAGCTGCATAATACTAATATTTATACAGATAGATTAGTAGCAGTAATAGTCAGGTAGTTGTAAGTGTGATTGGTTCATGAGCAGCTGTACTGTCATAAAATAGAATAATAGGAGCACTGATTTGGTGTAAAGATGAATTGAGGCAGATTGCCAGCATGTATTTGCTTTGTCTGCATATGTCTGGGCTGGAGAAACTGCTAGGTTCTGCAATTAATATCATTCTAATACCTTGTACAGGAGACACAAGCTCTCTGGGGTTTCACATCCACACACACACACACACACACACACACACACACACACAGTAGAGGAAGGGGGGTTGAGAATGAGAATGAGAGAAACAGAGACTGGTTCATGTGTAAATGCACACAGGAACACAAACATACACATTACAGATCCCACAAACAAACACACATATACACGTTGGCAGCCACTGTTGGACTTTATCACTCGGAGGCCCCAGTGAGACTAAGGCTGACCTGTGACAGAGTCCAGATGGACTCCCAGCAGTCTGTCAGTCCTTTCCTGCATCTCCTGGCCCGTTCATCACTCCCTCTCTTTTCCCTCCAAATTCTCTAGCCCTCCCTTTACCTGGCCAGGTGTTACATGGTCCCAGGGGAGCACAGATGGATGGCCTTTCACAGCACCAATGTGCTTGCAATGGTGTGTGCGCATAATAAAAAGCAATAAGAACAAAATTCAAACCTTATTCCATATTCTACGAAGTATACAAGGATCGGAGTATACGATATTAAATCAAAGTCCTACTATGCTGTGAATACTTCATAGACAATCTGCTGTTCCACCTTTTTTATTGCGTTTAAAAACAGCTGCTGTTCAATTACCAAACATGTATCAGCAAAGATTTTTGCTAAGGAAAGCTTCCATGCACTTTGCAGATGTTACCCAACTTAAACAGCACAGATTTTTCCCTCAACAGTTTATCATCCAAAAGCCAAAAAGACAAAGTGACTCTGCTCGCTCTCTACAAAAGATGAGGTCAACAACCAAAATTACTAAAATGTAATATAAGAATGTTCCTTCATCACATTTTTTTGTTAATGGTATTTCATTGATTTCAACAGGTTTCAAGGACCAAATGATCATATTAACTAGGCAGAATATGAGTAACAAAAAGAAACATTTGGATTGCAGTATGATTTCAGCTCCTATTGCTGAAAGCTAGAATTCCCTTATTTTACCTGTAGGCTGTGTTGCAGATTTCCTTGTACTCTTTGAGTTTGTCACAGACCATTTCAAGGAACTGGTTGGAGTAGGCACTCAGGTCCTGCATTAGACTCATTAGATCCTGGATGGACTTCTCCACTACCACCGTGCTCTGGAGGCAGAAACAAAAAGAGAGCAATGAGTGTTTGGTTTTATTAGGACATAAACATGTTGAGTTTTCAGTTTTAAGTAGAGAGAAACAGACAGGGTAATGGACACAGAAAAAATAAAGGGGGACTATATTTTATGCAAGCGTCAGGTCAAATCCAGTCTGCTGTGGTGCCAGTGTATTAGGATGGCTCCAACTTCACTTGTCTATCTGTCACCTGCGGCTGGACTGATGACTGGTGCTGGAGAGCTTGTCAGGAGTCGAAACACTGTATTGGTGGAATGGATGATTCTTTGTGTGTAAGTGAATCAGCGTGAGTGCACATATTCGTGTGTGTGTGTGTGTGTTTTGAACTTCACCCATCACCAGGAGCCACGGCAGGGCTGTGACAGCAGCCATTACAGATTAGCCACTCCTGCGTGACTAATAGCTGGCCCGGGAACAGCAGAGCAGCTTCGTATTCCCAGACGCACTCACACATACACGCAGAGCAAACTTTTCAAAACACACACCTTTGAGCAATTCAAGAGCTGTTAAATGAGATTACAACTCAGTATGTTCCAGTTTGCTTGCTCCCAGCACTTAACCAATCTATCCTACATCTCCAATAATAGTGATAGCTTGCTATTAGTCTGGTGATAGCCTTGCTGCACCCACTCTGAAACCTGCTACAACTATGAGAGCAGTATTGTGTCTGGTGCAGAGTAATCCAATACAAAGATACAGAGAGAGGGAATATTAAAAATGTGATATCTATTCATCATTAATAGTCTTATTATTCATCTCACTATTTGTCCTATGTACACTTTGTATGGAGTTGCACTGTTAAGGTGTGAAATAACTATGTCATAGATTAATAAAATGGAAACCAGGTGATCTATTCCAGAGTCAACATCTTATTTACCATAACAAATGGTTAAGAGCTAAAATATGTAGTATGCTATGATATCAATAAAATGATGAATTGGAGAGAAGTAGAATTAACATGTAAACATCTACAGACAGTGAAGATTATCTCTACTTTTTTAGTATTAATAATACATTTTTATATAGTTCCTTAATATTCAAGGCTAGTAGCTAGCTGCCAAAGTAGCTGAGGAGACTGTAGGGGGCAGCAGTGACTGTAATTGATCATCAAAAAATACAGAGGAACCCCTGATGTGATAGAATGATATTAATATTAATAGGTCTTTCTCTGATTCAGTTTCCCCCCTCGCTCATTCTGTCACAAGCAGGCAAACAAGCATGCACATACATACACACACACACACACACACACAGAGGCCCACACACACGAACAGCAGCCACACCACTGAGAGAAGTAATGATCCATAGCAGTGCCCATGCCCATGGAGTGCTAACCAAGGCCTTGTCTCTGCCAAGGGAGCACCCTTTACTGTCCATGCCTGACTCCCTGTCAGCCTGCCCGGGTAGGAAGAAATACACAGACCCTGCAGGGGAGCTAGCTGTGTGTTTAGCTCTGCCAGCAGCTACCAGCACATTTTAGTGTAGGTTGGTGGTATTGTTAACCAATTTATATAATATAGTAATAAGAAATAGAGGTGGCAATGACATTGCTTTCAGTGTCTCTTACTGTGACTACAGTGATAATGTAATGATAATAATATGCTTTTTTTTTTTTATCCCTGAGGGGAAATTCTTTTTTTTACTTGCCTCCACCGGGGGAGGTCAGGTTGCAGGATCATCACCACCGAGGCTGCAAGGGATTCAGTGGGTGGCCGACAGAATGCATGACTGACTTCCTCAGACAACATTTTAGTGTAAATGGAGTGCATTAAGGCGCTATGGTATTTACAACCCATTTGACTTTCTTAAAAATTAGATTATTTGGATAAATCAAATTGGATTGATTTAGTTCAATCACAGCACCAATCCTTTAAGGGAATCTGGACTGCTGCGAAAGCAAAAGCTATAAGGATACATTAGGAAAAACATTAAACACTGTATTTACAAAGTAAACGGCATATAAGAATAGGGCAAATGTGGAATACATTAACAACTGATAATTTCAATTCTCTGTTATATGAAATCAATACAAAATCCCAGATTCCAGTATTATCTGAATGTGCTAAATAGTTTTAATACACATTAAAAATGAGATTCATTATTTAAAAAAGTGGGCAGATAGGACAAGTTCAAAGTTATAGTGCACAAGATTTGCGAAAATCCTTATATAAGAAGAAGAAAAGTAAAATTTGGAAATTTTGAGATATGCTATTGTCAAAAAGTTCATGTGTAGTCAGAATTATATAAGTGGCCCTCCACTCTTACTGCCTCTGCTTTGAGGACATAGAGCTCGATAGCAGGCCGCGCCACTGAATGGAGAAGAGAAAACAATGGATCCCTGATCTATTACTTCTGCTCTAACAAATGCTCTTGCACTCAGCCCCCTTGTCTAATTCTGCTCATTTAACACAGCCATTTGTCTTAGGCAGTAGAAATCATTAAAAAGTAATCAAGGGACAGATTGAGAAAGGGATGGCTGAGAGAGTGAGAGAGTGAGGGAGTGAGAGCGGTAGAGGGAGTGTGTTTTGCAATGTCTACTCTATCTTACTTGACCGTTACATAGGAGACGACATGCACTGTAGAGGCTTCTCTATCTAAGTCTATCTTACTCTCTTTCTAATGTTCCAAGCTTAAAGGTCAACATACTGTGCTATCATGTGAAAAACACCCACATTTATTGTGTAATTCTACTTCAATGTATTGTATTACCCCTGAAATTTAGCTTAGTTGCACTTTGCCTCTACTCTTTTACATCATTACAACGTAAAAGCCTAATAATCAAGGAAAATTAGTCCCTTAGAGTCCTGCAAATGGATCTCAGAATTTGCTGGGGTAAACTGCTGTCACTAAGAGTGAAATGATGGCCACGACCATACAGTAGTGGTTTAATGACAGCAACAAGGCAGACCTACCACTCAGACTGGCGCCTCAGAGGAAAAAGCTGTTAATGCATGGTCTTCACTACAGAAACCACCCAGAGCTGGCGCTAGTAGTTATTTCCTTTGGTGGAGTGAGTAAAAAGCACAAACAGGGAATGACATTAATAGAGTAAGAGTGCGGGGATGTAATCGCTAAGCCCCTCACTGTTACTGTATTCTGTTAGCTAAATGCAAGTGTCATCCTGAGGTAGACAGAGGACGTTAGGAAGAGGAAGTGCATGATATTTACTCAAGCTCTTTTTGACTGTCTAAGTGCATGCTGGGTGAATGGCAGTTCGTTTCCTAAGGTTTCGGCGTTGCATTTTCTAAGCTGTTGAAGTTGAGGGGGTGCTAGAATGGGAAACGGATCATGGATTTCCCCATTAAAATAGAGGGGTGCCCCCTTAGGGTTGTGCAAGGGTCAGAGTGTTTAACCCTTTGCTCCCTGCCATTTCACTCACACCCTGACCCCAAACCGCTGACTCGTGTAATGCCGTTGCCGCGCCATTCACACGTGTGACCGAGAGTTGCCGAAATAATACACACTCAGCAGTGCGTATACGCGACTGCGCGCACAACCAACAACAACACATGCAAAGATAACCTCTGTCCACCTCCTCCCCCCTTCTTATCCCATAGACACACACACAGCTTGTTCCTCTCCTGGGTAAAGGGGAGCTGGGCATGAGTGGGACATCGTCTTGACAGATCATTCATCAACGTCAGAGCGGAGCCACACTTCGAAGACTCCCCTGACACACACCGGATGGCCCTCATGCTCGTGCTTCCTCAACCACGACACATGCTCCTTTGTATGTGTGTGCATGTGAGTGGGTTTGTATTCAAGTTTGTTTAAGCTCTGACAACTGGGCAGTGTGCTTGTCCTCTCAAGTGTGTATAATGTCACTACAAAAAAGGGGTCACATATGAAGTTGCCCCTGACCCTCATGGGAATTGATTCAGGGATATAATCTAAAAATTTGAATTAATCTGCAAAACTCCACTTTCTTATTTGTCTTTATTGGTGCATTGGTCTAATTCACTGCATTTGAATATGATATCTTAATTTATCTGCACACAGATTTACTCGCTCACATACGTGCACACACAAACACACACACACCTAATTTCTTCTTATATGACCTGGAAGCCACCAATCAAGAGCTGTCACCTCTAATCGAGTCCAAGTAATCAACTCTCTGATGGACTGCAGTTTATATCATCACCTGAGTACCCATTCTCATCATCACCGTCATCTGCTTTTTGGATAAAATCTGAGGCATGTCACGTGACTGTCTATCATTAAATGATCAATTTGAGGGTGAAGGAAGTTAAAAGCAAATGATGTACACAAGGATTTAGCTGTTGTGTTCACAGTATGGCATAATAAACACGTTACTAAGAGATAAATACAAGCACGTAGCTGGGTAGACAAGATTGAGTTATTAAAAGAAAACATTTTATCTTTCACCTCCACTCCCATCACCTCTGATGCAAAGCTTAATTCTAACTGAGAGATGAGGAGCAATATCACACTTGAATGATTACAGATGGGCTTCCATATTACACACATCCTATTCACACCCACACACAAATGTAGTGTGAAATACGGGGTCCCTGCATAAACTAATCCTAGGAATCGCCACAGATTTGTCATTTGATTCCACATTGTAACACAAAAGTGCATTTTACTAATCTTCTCATGATCCTCTTGGCTTTTCTACACTCAGCATTGTATGATTGCTTTCTAGCAGATGTGAGAGTCATTACCATTTAATATAATCATTTATTCAATATTGTTATCAGTTATTATTAATCCTTTATCACAAAAACTTAGTGGGCTATCGATGGTTTGAGTGAGTGAATAAAGGTTGCATTGTATGAGAGAGTGAAAGAAATTATAACGCTGTTGTTCTGTGGGGGGTGTATGTTCCCCTCTGTGCACCATTAAGCCCATATGGAGCCATTGTATTGGCGCACATGCACACACATGTGTGTGCAGAGATACATAAACACACACACACACACAGCACAGCAACACAAAGATTGTCATTTGCAAATTCAGAGCTCTAACTTGCTTCTAAAAATTCAAGCTGTAACTTTTATCAGGCGCCCACAGCCAAAACCTTCTTTCCTTCAAACCAAAGGGCATGTTTGTGGTAGAGCTGACATTTCAACTCCTCTCTCTCTAACTCACTCACTCCAAAGGCAAAGATTATGTCTTGTTACACACAGAGACTCTGTCAGTGGTTGCACTGCATGGTGTGAACCTGTACTACCTTAGGCTGTAGCGGCTGTCTTTTTTTTCTTGATTCATTTAGATGTTCCCTCTTTAACTACACACACACAGACACGACATATACATTTATTATATATCTATTAAAATGTCTATAAATATGTACACACTATAAACAAAGCACAGCTGTGTCACATTTGTGAGAAAAGAACATCTCCATGGTGGAGGCAGGTTGGAGGCCCAGGGCAGCTGGGTGCAAGCCTCAGGAGTACATGTGTTTGGTGTGAGATAACCAGGCGAAGGTAGGTGGTGGGGATTGTTACACCTTAAGCAGTGAAGAAGGTGGGAGAGGAGGAAAAAAAGACTCGAAAACAGTCTTGGAATTTATCAGGATTCTCTGAGTCAGTTGAGTAGAAAAATAAAAAATGACTTCTCATAGTACCAGGGGAAATTGCTTATCAAGAAAAAGACTAAAACATACGGCAGTATATGAGATACAGTATGTATAATTGTTATTCCAATGCCAGATTTGTTCTTTTAAGTGTAGAAAGACCTATGTGTGTATAATTAAAACATTTAAGTGGACAAATCTGAAGTAAATGGTCTAAAACAAAACTTGAAGTATCATGTTTCAAAAAGTACACACATTATGTAATAATGTATAATGGGACATAACATTATAATTGAGGAGTGACTATGGATTGGTTCAACCTATTTGGAATTTCAGTACCTTAAATATGAAATACTGAATACATTTAAAAGTCGGTATGAGAATGAAGAAATAGCATTTCCTGTATGTACTGCAGCAAAAAGACTATGTTTTTTTGGTGCTGCCCTATCCTCTATAGATTATGGTTAAATAATCAAATATTTTAAAATACATATTTCAGGCATGAGGGGATTGGTGACTGACTCTTTTCACAGATGATAGAGAAGGAGACAAGGGCAGAGGAAGCAAACAATCAAGCAATTAAAGTGTATCAAGTTTCTCCTGCAACCTCTTTTTGACCTTTTAAGTGAATGAGAGAGAACCTGAACATCTTCAGAAACTGCACATCATTTAAGATCAAACAAGGCCAAGATGAGACCATATCAAATCAAATAATATTTTGAAACCACCACAGCGTCTAAGTGATTATAACTTTGTCTCTTTTGGTACGGCAGGAAGAGGAGATTTGAGGGAGTCATTTCAAGTACAGCCAACATTGCTCGGAGTAAATGTGGTATATTTTTTTATTGAGGTGCCTCACTCCTTGATAATTCTTAACAGCTGTAAAATTGTCAACTGGATATTCAGGCACAATCCATTTCATGACAGATAATGTAGAAGGGGGCTCCAGAAAACATTTGGACTAAATGGAAAAGCATTTAGATTATTTATTTTACTCTGAATAGGCCTATTTTGGCAGAATTAAAATGGGTGCCTGATGAGATTCTCTTTATTTTCTTTCTTTCTTTTTTGTATTAATAAACATGGGAATGGCTTTTGGTTTTGTTTCTGGTAATGTTTGTGGTGTGCTATTCTCTGTGTAGGGGGTAGTGCATGTTTGTGTGTGTGTGTATGTGTGCACAAATCACCCTAATACCCTCTTTCCTCCTTCCTCCCACTCCCACTTGTGTCCCAATCACAGGGCACGGCTGATGCAGCTAACAGGTGTATTGTGTTGTGATTGCTGTGTCTGTTGATGGGAGCTGTGTGCTGAGAGTCTCCTTAATAAAGAGAAGCCCCCCCCTACCCCACTCCCCATGCTCTAATCTCTACTGTGTGTGTGTTTATATGTGATGGTGGGGTGTTTGTGGGGTGGGGGGTGGGGGGGGGCAGCAGGGAGCCAATCAACAGGAAGCGATCAGCCCCCCACAAATAAACACTGCCTACACACATCATCGCAAATAAAAAGGTCAGTATCATTACAGTTGCTGGAGGTGGATGTGCGAGTGTGTGTGCATGCTCAAGTAACACGTGTATATATATGTGTGTGTAAGCCTGTTTCCACCCTCCTCTCTCACAAAGTTACATGTGAATATGAAATTTAAAAGGTCAACTTCATTAGCAGACCATTGGCAGGTGAATATATCTGCAATATGGTGAGTGCACTGGCAGCTGACACCGAGCGAATTAAATCAGTCTTTATCCAGCTCCAGAATGATAGAATCACCCCAAAACAGGCAGATACATGCGTGTATGAATAACAAATGCAAGGACATTTACACTAATACACAAAGGCACACACATACGCAGATACAAAAGGACTAGTTAGTGGCTATTTTTTGGAAACACGGGAGACAAAGCTGAATGATACTTAGCTGGAAAGAGAGGACCAGTGTGTAATGTAATTATGGCTCTGGTTGTGTGGTCTTGGCTGATGAAGTAAACAAGCAGAACACAAACAATTTATCCACACTCATGGACTCTCTCACAAGCACGAGCGCACCACACGAGCGGGGCGTGCAGGTGACTCGACGCCGCTTTCTTCAGGACATGTTTTAGTGGGTTTGTCTCGTGGCGCTCGTGTGAAGCTACATGCTCACATTGGGATGTTCAAGACAAACATGTGTATGCTTGTATGTTAGTGTGTCACAAAGTGAGCTGGTAAAAGGGGACATGTGTGGGGGGGGGGGTTCCACCAAGATTAATGGAGCCAATCTCCTGAGCTATCCAGCAGAGTGACCATACCCTCCCCTATCCTACTTTCTTCCTCTCTTCTATTCCCCATCTCTCTCTTCCCTTTACCCCTTTCCCTCGATCTAACTCTAATTAAATGAATCAATCAGTGGCAACACCAAAGCCGGACAGATAGCATCACACCGCTAGGGCTAACAGTGTGTATGTGTGTGGGTATATTGTTGGAGCAAGTCTAGTCTCTGGGATGAAAATAAAAGAAAAACAAGAATAAACCAGAATATCTACGATCATCCTAGATGAAAGGTAGAGAACAACAAAGTGAACAAGGAAGCAAGAAAGAAAGTCAGGTATAAAGTTAAAAAAAAACAGAAATAAACATAGCAAAGAGTGAGATTCTTGACTTGCATGGCTGCCTTCCTCTTTTCTTTAACACCACTGCTCCTCTATAGACTTATCAGCCAGGCTATGCTATCACACAGACGCATGAATGGACGTTAACCTTTCCCACTGAACTATATACTGTCCCAGTCAGCCCTTATCTCATGGTCCTAGTGGACAATATATAGCCGGTGTCAGGCTCATCATCATACCATTACTATATAATATACATAAATGATATATAAATGCAGCATTTGACACCACTGGTGCCTAGTGATAGGCAAATCATCACCCATATCAATATTACTTAATAACCTCGACCCAGACTGCATGTGTATTGCTTATTATGGGCTGTTTATCAAAACCTAAGGCGTGATATTCACCTTGACTCCTGTGCAGTGTTTCCATAAAGTTACTTTGTCCATTTCTACTGCCGAGATATAACTGACAAAGGGTCGAAACATTTGTATAACATAAATGTATTAAATAATATGGGTCCACTCCGAAAGTAAATGCTATGCATCCATAAATATTCACTTCATGCTGCAAAAGGGTAAGAAAAATAGACAAGCGGTAATGCTAGACCATATCATACAGCAAAGGGTCAGAAAATGTAAATTCTGTGTAGATATATATGGAAATGAGTGATGCCCAACTGTGTATATATATATATGCGTCTTCAAAAAAGTGTCACTGTGCATTACATTTCTGGCTCTAAACTCCCTAGCTCCCTTCCAGAACATACAAAACCGCACATGCTAAACGCTAATGTCTTCCTCCAATTGGAACTATTGAGCACATTAATGTGTGCTTCAGCGGTTGCAGAGAGCAGATGCGTCTATAAAATGTGCTCCCCTATGGTTTCCCGTATGTGGCTGCAGCCAAGGTGTATGAGAGTGTGTGTTTAATGTGGTGTAGCAATATTGAGCTCTCTTCCTCCCATCAGCCACACTGGCTCTGATGCCAGCGGTGTGTGTGTCTCTTTCTGATAACACCTGGCACAGAAAGCATCATGGCACTTAAAGGGAGCTCATACAGTACATATGTGCACGCAAACATACTCACACTCCATCTCCTGCATAGACACAAAGACACACACATAGACACACATGACCACATCTGCTTCATGATTGGAAACTCTTACAACCATTATATAATACTGTCACTATAATCTTTAATTATCCATTGCAGTCAAAGGGTTGGATAGATTCACCACCTGGCCAGATAGACGCTCCTGACATAAAGTAGTAAAAGTAATGTGCAATACTAGTTTAAATACCTACTTTAGTTCATGCTTTCTGGATAAAAAAGGTGTCAAACCCCTTTATCAAAAGCTTTCATGACAACTAAGTGAATAAAAACTACACACTGTGGAAGAGAGCAGTCTGTCTTTAGAATGTGAATGGCAGGGGAAGAAGAGCGGAAGGCTCTTTTATTTAGTCCAATTAAAAAAGGCAAAAAGTCCAAACAAAAGGAGTGTTTTATTGCACTCCCCACTATCAGCAGAAAGGCTCATTAGCCACAGCAGCATAATTAGCAAGATGCTGCACTCCTCGTTAAGGAGGGGCCCGAGCCGTAAACAAACCCTGCTGAACTCCAAACGCCCACGGTCTCTCTCTCTGTAATGAACTGCCACCGCTGTTCCCTCCCTGTGAGAGAACCAGGCACAGAGACAGGAAGGCTCTGACAGAAACATACACACAACGCAACGCAACACACACACACACACACACACACACTGACAAACACATGTCCAAGGTCTGCAACACAAATACCCACAGCACGAACAAACTGTCCTCCTTGACTACAGCATGAACAAACACACACATATCACACACATTTATGTCAAGGATGTATGAATCCAAAGCATACATTTTTACAATATTATAGATATGTAGAGCCATCCTCCACCAAAGGTTCAAAATGTCTGACAGCTGAGACATGAAAAAATCTTGCCAACTGTCTGGACCTCAACTTTGCTGTAATCCTCAACCTGCTGTTAGCCTGTTTTGAATGAGTAACAGCTGCCAAAAATCACCATTATGAGCCTTGAATGGTCAATATCATTTTTTAATTTTATTTTTCTAATTAAGTTTCTAGTTCTTAGTTAAGTTCAACAGTTTTCATTTTGACTATTTCTTTGAACAAAATTTGTCATTTTGAGCGGCAAAAATGAAATTACATTCACATTCAATGTATTAGGCTGGCGGCACAAATTTCACAGGGAGATTTCTTAATCTGCATGGAAAGATACCACTAGGGAGTACATGGGGAAATGTGTTTTTATGTGATTTGAGTGAATTGAGCCTTTTAGAGGGAAATAATGAGATTCACATAGACACATATACTGCCATATGTGTACTTGCATGCACACACACAGCTTGTAACACATAGAAAGACATCCCTAAAATAAGCACAAGCTCAGAGAAGCTGTATTACTTGTCTGTTAGTGTAGCCATGCAGTGACACAGTCAATGGTGTGTGTGTGTCATGTGTGGTTGCAGAGTGAATTTGAGCCAAAAACTCTCTACTTGTCTGGGTAGGACAGCCATCATTACTTTCTCTAGAAAATGGCCCTGGGAAAGAGAGAATGGTAGATGTGTGTGTGTGTGTGCGTGTGTGTGTGTGTGAGAGAGAGAGAGAGAGAGAGCAAGAAAGTGAGAGAGAGAGAAGTTTTATAACAAGCAGTTAGCAGTAGCTACAAACTCAAAAAAGATCAAGCACTATTTCAGGTGCAATTATGATCCTTTGAGATAGGTGGCATGGTGGCCATAATGATCTGAGAGAGAAACAGAGAGGGGGGAAAGAGTGTGTAAGTGTGTCTGTTTGTGTGTGTGTGTGTGTGTGTATGTCTGCCCCTGAACCAACAGAGATCATAGAAAACTGCAAGGTGAGTGTACTCAAGAGAGCCCTCCTCCATTGAACAGGCTACAAAGGGGAAACTGTGCCAAACAAACAGGTAGTGTGGATCTGGGTTTTTTTAAGCCTCTCTCACGTGGATATGTGCTAGACACACACACTGTGTATGTGAAAGTCTGAACCTTTTCACATCCAGTGTTCACAAGTTATTTCTATATGCATTCGATTCACTAATAACTAAGCTGGATGAAAGTGGAAAAATATAATATATAGTGGAAGGACACAACATGATGTGTGATGTTCCTCACCTGCAGCAGGGGTCTCTGGACGCCCAGAACCTTCATGGTGTCAGCACTGGCAAGGATCTTCAAGGGGTCAGCTGCCTTGCTCACTGCCTCAATTTCCTTGTTGATCTCTGTTCGCACCTAATGGTTAAGTGACAAAGGTTGACATTAAATGGGCCGTATTAAATGAGCAAGAGACAGGACGAGCACAAACCTCTGTGTTTTCCATGCGAATTGGAATCAAGCTACGGTAAATCAACTTTCTCTGAATGACCGACTAAATTGTCGAGTTCAGAAAACAGTTTTTCAGCTTGAATTTTGTTATTTTCCTATGTACTTTGTTTTGATTTGACATTTCCTGTAGGTGAAAATGTTCCTATCATTGTAAGTAAACTGCAGTTTCAAAGCAGTTTCCTATATTTTGTTGGAAAAACACTGCATGGCTCCAGATGGCTGTCTAGATAGAACACATCACTTGAGAAACTTAAAAGTTCAAATTTCTTGATAAAGCTTGAGGGCCAAATAGTTGCATAAATCAGAATAACAATTATGTATGCAGGTAAAATTATATTTGTTTGAGTAGAGCAGCTTTTAAAACCAAACAAACAGCACATAAAAGATGCAAAAGGTGTTTTATCTTAATGGTAATCTACTGTGTATGTACCAACACTCAGGAAACAGACTTATCTATCTATGGGGAACCATCTGCTTGGTAATTAAAGTTTAGTTGGGTAAGAGCAGGTATTCTATTGAGGTAATATTAAGAGGACTGAGACTCACAGTGGTCAACAGCACTATGCCACTGTGTTATTTAGTTCTATCAGTTTTATGAAATCCTGAGGGGGTACACCACAACATTCAGGCAAACTGACTTTCAAGGCTATGAGCACCACAATTCACATCAGCGTAATGATCTAATACACAAAAACATAAAAAAGACAGACTGTGACTTTCAATAACAGGCTACAAAAATACTTTTTCTTTACATAAAACGAGCACCAGTTTGTTATTTGGTGTTATCAGTGTCTCATAGCTCAAGTTTTTAATATTTAATTTAATTGTATTCTCTGCTCCAATGTTCCACTCAAGCATTGCTCTGAGTGCTGGTATACCACTCTGTCAGACAAAGGTATCAATTTGTCATTTCACTAACCTGGTTGAGGAAGAGGTCATTGATGTAGTAAGTGAGGAATGCTCGGAGTTGGCACTGCTTGGCTTGGCCTGGCCCCATGTTCATTTCTATCTCCTGAATGAACCTGTGTAGAAACAGTCCAGACAAACAAACATTAGAACAGCTATCCACAACATAACACCACCTGTAAATGGATGCTAATTCACCACCAAAATGTTTGAAAATGTTATCACAGGGGTAATGACACGCAGGCTTATGACCAGCCAGACAGTTACCTACATCAGCGGGTCCAGGCAGGGTAAGATCGGCCATGGGAACAAATTTTAAAAAGCTTTGTATGGCTCTCAAGGTGCCCTTGAGCAAGGTAGTTAAACTATAAGAAGTGGTGGAATGTAACTAAGTACATTTACTCAAGTACTGTGCTGATGTACAGTTTTAAGGTACTTGTACTTTACTTTAGTATTTCCACTTTATGCTACTTTGTACTTCTATTCCACTACATTTTAGAGGCAAATATTGTACTTTTTACTCCATTACATTCATTTTACAGTTATAGTTACTAGCTACTTTTCAGATCAATATTTTAGACATAAAAACATGTGATCATCCTTATAAAATAACTATACAATAGCATTGTTATACATTGTTAGACTACCCAACAGTATGAATTGTTGAGAAGGGCTTCATGTTGACAACTTAAAAATGCTGCTTACATGTCAGTAAATCAGTATTCATGTTCCATATATATATATTTATAACACTCTAAATCAGAACTCTTTGCATAATGAGCACTTTTACTTTAACACTTTAAGTACATTTTGCTGCCAGTACTTATGTACTTTTACTCAATTGAATGCAGGACTTATAATGGAGTATTTTTTTTTTATTGTGGTATTGCTACTTTACTTAAGTTAAAGATCTCAGTACTTCTTCCACCACTGCCTATAAGTGTTCCTATAAACTGTTCAGCTCCAGAAGTGTAAGACTTTAGTTAAACTTCGCAACTTTCAACATAAACATGTGCAACAGTACTGAGTGTTCTCAAGTAAAAGTCAAAAAATTCTAAAACTTCAGACACTAAACCTATTTACTGTTAATGATATAAAACGATTACAGCTTCAGTATGCATGCTCTCCGAGTTCCCTCAGAAAGCTGGTGTGTGGTTGGTCAGATAGGGTCAGACAGTAATGTATGGGTTGGTAGAGGCACATGCACACCTCGTTTGTCAGAGAATCATTGGTCACTGGCCTCGTCTCACACACACCACAGGGCAAACCATGCAAGAGCGAGTACCTTCTCAAGCGCTCAGCACATATAAATGCACAAATAAATCAAACTCCTCACAAAAGAATTCTTCGACCTACAAGACCTGTAATATATATGACCTAAACTTAAAGAAGAAAGAGAGAGATAGAGAACAAAAAGAAAGAAAAGGAAAAAGAAAAATGTTTCATGTGAGAAAATCATGAAAAACTGAGGACAGAAATGATACAGGATTGAAGCTACAATAATGACTCTAGATGGTGATTTGAGCAGAAGGAAGACTCCATGGCTTGGAAACAGTCTCTGTACTCTAGTAATGTGGAGACAAAACCAGGAGGCTGCAGCATTGCAGACAACCAGGGACACAGTCTATGCAGGAGCCATAGATCAGTGACGCTGGGTGATTGATTAGCAAAAGTTAAGCTTACATGTTCATACACTGTGACGGCCCTTTGGTTCTGCCATGGCCCATACAGAAACACACAAGCACACACGAAAAAAACCCATGCAGACAAACACACATGGAGAACAAGCTGTAAGATCACACCACTCAGCATTTGTACCCAATTAGTCAGCAAGAGCTGAGCCAAGTGTGTATGTGCACGTGGGTGTGAGTACGTGCATCCTTGGTTGTCAGAGAGCGCGAGAGAGAGACAGCGTGAGCGCAGAACCTAAACCTATTCTAAATCCTTCATTGATTCCCACTGAAACTCTACCACAACAGAAAGTTAAGCAGGAGAAACTCTTCTGAGGCCTTATTAAAACCGTCAGGCTTGCAAAACAATGGGGGGCCCAGATATACAGCTTCTCTGTATAAATATGTAGAAAGCACAACTTGAACGCTCCTCCTTTACAAAAAAAAAATACAATTTCTGCTGACAACTCCATCTCCAAAAATCGAGTTGCCGGTTTAAACGTGCATCGTGTCGCTCTGAGATCCATCTCTTGCTGTCATTATTGTCATTGTTTCAATACAAGTGTCAAGATGATGGATCTTCGAGTTAGAGTGTGAGCACAGATGGATTTTTGTAGGCAGGGGTGATAACGTTTGAGTAATGTAGCAGGGACGAGGCAGTAAAACGGCTTTGTCTATCCAGACGGCCATCTGGAGCAGAGCCGCAAGCCCCTTCATGAAGATACCCAACCCATGGGTGTTGCATGGAAGTTTAGCCAAGGTAACTGGGCTAAAAGGGCTGTTGGGGCCCACAATGAGAACCCCAAGAGCACGTCAGCAAATTTACATTTTAAGAGTATAAGAGTAGTGAGCAAAACAACATACAATAAACAAAATACTGTGTGAGAGGATTCAGAGAAATCATTCGGAATATAGAGTAGACAGGCTGGTTAAAATGCAAATGGGTAAATAACATGGGGGCAAAGCACAGCAGAGCTTAAAGATTTCCAAATGGATCCTGAAAGAAAATCCCTCTCAGCTCATTATCATTACCGCCACATCTTCCCAACGTCTGCCTCGCTGATGGCGTGACATAATGTACAGAGAGTAACAGCTCCTGGTGAAGATGATGGTGGTGATAACAAATTATGCCAAACAACTTAACACACACATACACACACATTTACCCATTCAAAAGCCATCAACTTGTCTCAACTCCAAATGAATCACAAACCACCAAAACCCAGCAGAGCACTATATCTTCGGGCTGTACAAGGCCATTTGCAGAAACTCGTACTCTGAGCCAAACCTCCTACACAAAAACATGGTGAGACAGTCCGACCTCTCACCGAAGAATGACAGCTAGCTTCATTTGATCTCCCAGGGCTACAACTGAGCTTGACTTTACATTGGTCTAAATTGACATTTTCACCAGTTATCATGAGCCACTGCATGATACATCAGAAAATGACCTGGTTTGATAGCTTCTCAACTTGTCTGGTTAGAGTTTCCTTCTACATTAGTGATGAAAAAAGTGTTTTTCCTTGCAGAAGAGTGAAGTCTGTATCCATTAAACATTTAAAAAACATTTCAGATGTGTTTTAAAGGGCAACATAACACTGGTTTATAAAAACAAGTAACATCAATCAAGCCCTGTTATGGTTACTGGAATAAATGTGCCTGTAAGGTTGTATAGTTAAGGACCTAATTCACTTCACAAGCATGCCATATGTATGACATAAAAGCCGATTTAATGGTAGACAAATGCATAATTGGCATGTGTGCTTCCTTAAATTGCCTCGATTTACTTAAAAAAACATTACTCATTCAAAGGATGCTTTCAATCCATTCAAAACCACAAGAATTCAGTAAAGGTGTCCGCTTCATCTGTTATAATTGGACCCGATGTGACATTAACAATGTCGGTTTCATTGCCAGGTGACAAAACACACCAGTCAACCATATGGCAGCTGTACACTGCAGAGGTGTCAGCCAAGTCGCTAAGGAGACGCTGTGGAAGCGCCGCAGAGACACAGCAGCAACTACACAGTGTGGACTCGCCCCTGTGTGTGAAATCTTAATAACCTTAAATAATCTGCTTATCTACCCTTACACACACACACATTATTTCCAACTGGCCTAAAAAAATACTGTGGCAGACATTTAGACGGATACTGTAGACTGACATGCAGCAAAGGTTGTAATAGAAGGCATCAATTACAAGAAGGGGATTAGAGTTAGAACATTAAAAGACAACAAGATAAAGAGTGACTTAGTGGTGCTGGTGCTAATGTATTTACTGATTACAATAATTATCACTGATCATAATAACAATAAATAAATGTTGTGCCTTACACAACCACATTGGTTCAATGACATTAAAGCAGAACAGATGCTTGACAATATGGAGCTTTAGTCTACGCCCTCTAGCAAAGAGTCAAAGCTGTCTAACCAATAGGCCACCATACTATACTGCCCTCACAGACTCATTTCTTATGTTTCTATATCACCAAAACTCTGAGAATTGCTCATATTCAAAGATAACAGCGACTGTACCATTTAATATAAAGTTTTACACCGTCCTTAGTTTGGGAAAAAGTTCAACTTCTTTTTTGTAAGTGAAGTATTACAGGTATTAAAAGGCCATTTCTTTTTATACATTTATGAAAACATCCTGAAAAAAACTGACAAATGGAAGGAATCATGAGTGCATTTTTCCTGTTGCCAAGGTCAGGTTTTAGAAATTCATCCAAGTAGATTGCATCAACCAGGTAGATACAAAACGCAGCCTCGATCAATTTGTCCATTTCAAAGACTACAGACTGGCTCCAGAAATGTCCACCCACTCACTACTAATCACACAGGTGTCAAGAACTCATCTTATGCACAGGCACGCTCACCAAAACATACACACCCAGGACAATATTCAAATTCAGAGGGAGTGTGCCACAGCATCCTCGTGCTCCCCTCAAGGTGTGTCGTCCTCTGGAACCAACATGGATGCACCAGTCACACTCCAAACCCAGTTTCTTAGCAGCAACTGCCGATGATTGCTCTTGACAGCATGTAATTATCTGTCATTATGAAACAGATGTCAGAGCCTAGGGTCTGGAGCTATTTATTGTAGATGCCATGCCCTATGTGTATGTACGTCAAGAAATAACATTCCTGAATGGCATAATGTATTTATACCAATAGGGATTTGGTTAATGAGTGAACCCACTGCATCCTAATGACTGTTTGTTTATTCAGAGAAAGCCAAGGTTTAATTTTTTTTTTTTTAAGATAGCTAAAACCAATGAGAACAGACAGGGACAAAGATGTTTTATAGCAGCAGCTCGGAAGTCATTTCCCACTGGAAACTAAACCTAAGGTAACAAATGCTTCTTTAAATGGAAAGGGTTGGGATCCCATCATCCATCTCTATCTGCGGCAGCGGCGTAATGATGCCGAAAGAGAAATGGGATAAAGACAAAGATTTAAGAAAGACAGCAGAATAAGAGTGTGCTAAGATCGATTAGAGACTCAGCATTTTTAAATCTCCCAGAATTCCCCCAAGGCACGAACCTATCAGCTACGTTGAATTCTGATTTTGTCGCCTGGAGAAGAAGGCTTGTTCTGTAAAGACCTGTCACACACCAAGGACAGGACACACTGAACCTCTGCCAACTGAGAGAGAAGGAGGGAGTGCTGGTGTGTGTGTGTGTGTGTTTGTGTATGTGTGGATACTTGTGTCAGCAGCACATACTTAATCAGTCTGTCTTTGTCAGACTAACACACAACTATACACTGACATAAAAATGTACGGCCACATGTCAATACATCAGTGCATCACTTCCAGTGACACTTGAAAGCACTTATCTATTTATTTGTTTGTTATTCTTACTCGCAGCACTAACCCGTCACCTCAGAGAGATTTCAAAGTCATAAAAGGATTTTAATGGATGGGGACACTTGATGAGTTTTATGGCACAACCAGCATTAGTTTTCAATCCAATGGATCACACAATAAATGTTAGAAAGGCGGCTTTTAATTGTTATTCGACTGCACATAGGATATTGATTCTCTGGGAATATTACACACCCCAATACACACTATTTACTTATTTCTACAGTGCCGTTAAATTAATGGAATTACACATGATAATATAAAGAGCTACTCTTAAGATTTCAAAGCACATAGCTGTTGCAAAGCTTTAAAGAACCAGAAAACATTCTGAATGGCTACAAGTGTGATCCAGAATACCTTTTTAGCCACAAGATGTATTGCTTAAAAATATATATACTTTTCAGGTAAAAGTTCGAAGACCCTCAGCAGTTTCCACCTCCACCACTGGATGGCACTGTGTCAGCTTTCTCTACCAGCTCAGGCTGCATGACCAGTCGACTAAAGATTCTTTTTCTTTATACCAAATGGTTTTGAGGAAAATTAAGATTCCAGTTTGTGTGTATATTTTGAAATCTGTACGGGATTTGCTGTATGGAAGTGTGTATGTGAGTGAATAAGAGACAGGAGGACAAAGACAAAGAGAAAGAGATGTGTGAATATATTGTTTTTTTTGTTGTTGTTGTTTTTTATGTGACAATACTGTGTGATTAAGTATGTGAGCATGTGTTTCCATCAGTGCCTAGTGAAATGCATATGGTCTTCCCACACACCGCCTACGTCTCTGCCAGACTCCCTGCTGTTTATACCCTGCTCTTGCCCCCGATGCTGCATCACATGCGCTGAAGGCTTTCGTTGTGAGTGCACGTGTGTGTGTGCATGCATGTGTAAGACTGTGTATGTGTGTGTGTGCAGGGGTGGGGGGGGTGTGGGGACATGAGCTTGTGTTTGTGTAAGAGAACAAAAGAGAGAAAGAGAGGAGTGCGATGGGAAGGTGCAAAGATGCATTATGGAAATGATGTGTGTGTCCGCATGCTTACAGCAGCAGGTATAAATGGGTTTCATAATCAGGAACTTTCCTTGGGAGAGCGAGACTAATAGGATATAAAAGAGAGGTCCATATTCCTGTAAACCTACATGGGCCCAGTTAAACCACAATGGATGATAGACAGAAGGTGTGTGAGATAATCCTTTAAGGTTATTTGTTCCCCATTATTTTCAGTTTGACCCTGCCACACATGAAGAGGAAAAAAGATAGCTGCTCAGATAATACATAAAATACATATTTTTAGATAGTAAGTGTCAAGCTTCCCATAAGCTTTTGAACTAAAGCCCCACAGTTAGATCCATTTGGTAAAACTTTGTGTGAGGTAATCCTAATAAAAGTGGATGTAACATAAAACAAAACAGGTTTCTATGTAGGCAGGTCAATAAGTAAAACTAAACCTGTGATCAAGACAGGATTCTGCAATGCAGGTTTTTTTTTTTTAACTCTCTAATTGTTTCCACCCAGTTTTAGCAACAAAAACTAGGAGATTGTCCTCAGTCTCTATGAGCAAAGCGTTTAGAGACTGACCTGTGAGTCTAGTGTCACTAAGACCTGAATTATTTTTAGGGCAGATTTTCCCTTTAAGCACTAGCTGCATTAAGGTCTAAATACTGCATCTCTGTTATTTTTCTCATAAGTCTATTGTTACAATGTCATATTTTTATTCCAGTGCTATGTCAAGACAGTGAGAATTGGACAGAATTCATAAAAAACAGACATGAAGACCGACAACATTGATACCGAGGAGGCTGCACCCCTCAAGTAACCTAACAAGCCATATTCATCTGTACTCTGGGGTTATTAGCATTTAGAGAAAATGTAAGCTTACCAAGAACAGAATGTATTGCAAGCACAAGAAATCTGCAGAACACAGACAGAAATGCTACAGTGTAAAACCAGGGCAAATGTAGGAAATGTTGTATTTTGTTAATTAATGGTTATCTATGTGTGACATACAGGTAAACAGGTATATCTGCAACAGATATTCATTGTGTGTGCGTGTGTGTGTGTGTGTGTGTGTGTGTGTGTGCGTACCCACACGTGTATTGCTTGCATGCGCATTTGTTTCTCAGAGACTATTTCTGTCAATGTGTGTACGTGAGTGTGTGCGCGCTGGCCCGTCGCAGTGTGGTGCAGACCAATTAAAACAGGGGAGATTGATGACCAGGGGCTCTGAGTAGCAGCAGTAGCGGTAGCAGACAGTTGCTTCCTGCAGACAACAGGAAATGAGATGGCCTTGTTTAGCTGACGCTGCCAACACCAACACCACAGAGCCTCAAAGACAAATCACCATCTTACTGCTGCTACTGGCCTACTCCTCCATCTTCCTACAGCGTGCTTTCCACTCTCCATCTCTTTATCTCTCTCTAATTCCACCCAAAGACTATTTCTATCATTAGTCTTTTCTCTAAGAGTAATGTAGTCAAGGTATATTCAGGTAATGCAGTGCAGATACTAAGTATAGATGTGCACAGACACATGCTTGATCCTAAACTGCCACATAAAGACTTTGGTGTTTTGTGCTGAAATTCACTGAATATTTATTTTCTGCCAGTTTGGAGTATTTAGTTTTTAGTTGGCTTGCTTAGTGATAACATGCCAGTGAATTTTGGTCTATTGCTGAATCATTGTCTACTGCCCATGTTTAAATTATCATCTGTTGTAGTGTCTATCTAGCCCAACAAAAATGCCCAACCTCACTGAAACTTTGTTTCAAAGACACACCCTCCCTGACACTTTGCCTAAGGCAAGGAAATGATAGCAGCAGGGGTACAAACCTGTCCACCGCTGGTAACTTCCTATTCTCTACAGCTTCTAAATTTTTTCTTTTTAAAGGTTTGTCACTGAAGTATGAAATTTATACAAGGGGCTGTCTCCACTGTCAACTGAATGATAAATACTAATATTAATGGAATAAAGACCAGTGAGTCTGATGGTTGTTCAAGATAAGCTATGACAAAAAGAAGAAGCACCATCAAAGAATGTTAATGATGATAATGGTGATTAATGTAAAACAAGACAAGTGCTATCCTAACTGCTAATGGTCATGGTATTTTAAAACCGGAAGCAGGTTTTTGTGTAGATCTCCCCTGTGGAACATTGAACACATCACCCATTCATTCATAATGGAAGCTACTGTAACTGTTGCAATCTTTTGGTGATTTCTTCTTTTACTGTCCTGTGATTGGAGGAAGAATGTGGGATAAAGGGGGGGCTCTCCGCTCTCTCACATGCTGCATTGAGCCATTACGACCACAGAGTGGCAAAGATGCCTCAATGTCACAATGGGAGGCTATTGGGGCCTAAATTACTACTTTTGTGCACAATGTCTGTCAATAGAGACAGAGGCAGGTGACAGCACTGTTCATGGTTGGTCCCATGGTGTGTGTCTGTATAAGATGTGTGTGTGGATGTATGGCCCTTTCAAATGCCTATTTTCTTAATAACAGGCACTAACTGCTTAGTTCAGACACACAAACACACAAACACACACAATTCTCTAGTCAGAAGGCAGGTGCAGATACTGTATCTGGTCTGATTGTACTCTGCTCAATGCTCCAGTATTTAGGCTAAGTGTTCATCTCCTCCTTATAAAACAAGTCTGATTAATAAGCCAAGCACTAAGTGGCCTCCCACAGGTGACATTTACAGAAGTGGCAAGTACTTTATTAAAGTAAGCCGGGAAGTAAAAAACAAAGCATACAGAGTAGAACAGAGGAATCAACACTTATTCAAACATTAGGTGACTCATTCTTGTATCCAAACTGTTTCCTCGCTTATCTTAAGGTGGCTTCACTGTGAACATTTAGTCTAATACAGGAATGGATTACCTGAAAATGTGTTATTCTGAACCCCATTGCAGATAAGAAACCGTAACCATGTCTACATGAACAAGATGGTTGTTAGGTTGAACTCAGGTTTGGACTCATAAAAAAGAAAAACCAAGCAAGACAATGGCCTTAAAAACATTGCACATTTTCTCTTTAAGTCTGGGCATCCACAAGTTTATCAAAGTGACCCTCTGTGAGAAACTTAGTTTATGACTAATGCGTTTGACATTTTCAGTCTGTGAGTCACTTCTTAGTTTCAGCAAAAAAGAGGTTGAAGGATGAAGAGGAAGATAGAGGCTTTGGGCCTAATTAAAGGTACCATCAACACTTGGTATTAACACAGAGCCAGAAAGAAAGGAAACAAAAAAACATGCAAGTCAGCGCTTAGCTCATAAAATGTACTGCAGCATGTTTTCTCTGGGCCAATGATGCCTTGACTCCTATTTTCTGCCTTTTTGAAAAAGTCATCACCAAGTCTCAACTTATTTGATGGTGAATGTGAGAAATATTAAGAGACACAGTAGAGCATGAGAGCCAAACTGATTGAATGAGTGTTAGATTCATCTTTCACAGTGTTGCGGACACTAACCGCCCATACACACACACACACACACACACACACACACATACACATATGATGTTATTTTCTAATCAGAGTTGATGGTGATGATGGAGACTTTTGAGAGACTGAAGGACACTCATGGTTCAGTGAATGACTCAGCAAGACTGAAATGGCATCTATCCCTAGGAGAGCTAAGTGCAAAGGAAGGCACTTTTCAATTCGCCGGAAAACTACTGAGAAAAACACTTAACCTGCACACACAAAGGGCTGGCACCGAAGATGGACACAAGGTCTATTTTGGCCCAAAGGGGAGAGTGAATATAAAGTTGCCATGCAGAAAGCAGGCAAAGTCAAGGTTAAAAGGATTGTTGAGAGGAAATGGCAATGGTTGGTATTTTCTCAAAGATACAATGGCAACAGGTGAAGGAATGCCATTTTGTGGAGTTATATATATATACAGCATATGATGTATATATAACAGCATATGCTGTGTATATAAAACAATATTGCACTAGAAGAAAACTAGTCTCAACTTCCCATTCTGGTATGTGTTTTTGTTTTATTTACATCCAACCAACACGGACCAGGGACCCTGCAACATAGCATTGTAATGCTGTATTGTATCAGACATCTGAACACTGATACATTACTCCAAATAGGTTGCTAGGTGAGTCATTTCACATTACATTCACCTCTGATTAAAAAAAAAAACTCTATTTTTTTAACTTCTTCTCCCTACTGTACGCTCTTATCTCTTCCTCTTCATCTCCCGCCCTTCATTTCATCCCTTTTTCTCCCCCCTACTGTTATCTCTGGTCTCTTATCCCGTGTAACGCTTCAGACTCTTCCCTCTCCCTCATCTTTCTCTCTCACCCTCTTTCCCCTAATTCCCTTGCCTCTCTCTATTTTTACCACTCTATTGCTGTTATCTCTCCATGGCACCGTTTCAATACACCAACCCCCCCACCCCACCCCACCACCACCACTTGCCATACCTTTCCTCCATCTCTTTTCCCCCTCTCTACCTCTCTTAGCCTTCCATTCCATTTAGACCTTTATGTTAGCGTAGGACTTTCTATCCTGTGGCATCCAGGTAGTAAATTGAAATGGTTCTGGGGGCTCCATTGAAGCCTGATTGAATTTAAAAAGAGAAAGTGCCATAAAGAGAACTAGTGGTGAGAGGTCTGTAATACACTGAAGGGCTCCCCAAGCTATGACAGTGTTGACAGAGAGGGAAGAGGAGAGAAGGGGGGGGGGGGCACGAGAGGTGAGGATGGGTGGGAAGAAGAGAGGTTAAAAAAAATGGAGTGAGGACAAATTGAAGGTGGAATGAAGCACTGATAGGAAAAAAATAGAAAGAAGGAGGGAGAGAAGGAAAAAAAAGAGTGAGACCGAGAGGACTGAAAGAGGAGGGGAGGGAGTAGGAGGGCTGAATGACTGAAAATGTATAAAACTCTTCATCGGCATGAAAACCAGCCTATTACCCATCGTGCACAAGCAGATGGACAGAAACACAAAACCCCTCACAAGTGCGCACCCTTGATAGTGACACCTCGCAGAAATGCCTCAATCACGGTTTGCATGGCCTGGAGGGAGTGAGGTGACAGCTCTCATATTGGAGACAGACAACGAAATGCAATTCCAGGAAGTCAGCTCTAGGGCGGTGTGTCTGTCATACCTACAGCTCTGATAATACTCCCACACATCACATTACACTACCGAAATAGCCACCTCTCAGCATATAGGGCATACGCAAAATGAAGGTGGATACTTGCTGCACGAGTGTGTGTCCACGCACGCAGACACTTGCATACACATACAGGGCCTTTCTGTATACATTACTGCCAGGGAAAATATGATGTTAGGGGTTAAATTATTCATGGATCCTTTTCATAGCCTGCCCAAGCCTGCTTGTTGTAGTGTCATGTCTCGGTCTGTGTGTGTCCACTTGAAAGGGCTCTCATGGGAGAGAGGCAACCTTGAGCTGACGCTGACCTTTAACACTGTGTGTTTCACTTTAAAGGGTGACAGGTGTGTGTGTGTGTGTGTGTGTGGTGTGTGTTCATGTTCATGGCCATATGGGTAAATCTGTCCATAAAATCTTTCAGATATCTGGATGACCAAAAAGGGTGAGGAGAGGGTTAGGGGAGTAGGGGGGGAGTAGGGGGATGGAGGAGGAAGGAGGAGGAGGAGTTTCTCAGAATCAGAGTGATTTGTGGATCAAAGTCAGAGTTTAAAATTAATTAACAAGATAATTAATTATAATTTCTATGAATGGGCATTGAAATGTCAGTACAGAACAGTCTTTATTGTTCATTAAATGAGACAATAATTACACAATTAACTAATAAAAGGATAGATTTTGGGCGACTGTCTGAACTGAATTTCACTGAAATTAGGTTGGACCGCATTTCATTTCTTGAGCACCAGTGTGGGTGCTGCAACAGTCTGTGAGAAATAATCCTCTAGGAACCTTGATTATCTGTGGCAAATTTCACACCAATCCACACAATTGTTCAGATATTGTAAAATAAAAATGTCAACTTAATGGCACTGCCAGATGAAAAGTCAGAACATATAATCTTTTCACAATATTGTTTGGGAAATGGGCTCATTCATCTCAAGCTGTTTTTCCCTATTGCCCTTTTATGACACTATTGTTTTCTATTATGATGTCACGTTTACTTTGTGGACCCCAGGAGGAGTAGTTGCTACCTTGGACGTTGCTAATGGGAATTTCAAATAAGTAAATAAATATGGCAAAATAAATAAGCCATCAATCAGTGAAAAAGTTAAATATTCATCTTCCAATTCAGGCAATCAAATTCTGTATTCTTTCAGCCTCATCATTCAGACTAGTCTTTCGAAACACAGAGTATTTACATCATTTCCATTAATTAACATTTATGAATAGAGTCAACCAATTCCAAAACTCAATACATCCACCTATGAACAATATTCCCAAATGCTGTGAAAAACATTTTTTCATTTGAGAACGAATATGACCCAGTAAACTCTACAAAAATAGCTTCAAGTCTAATTCCTTATGCGGTCTTAAAGTGCCCAGCCTAGAAATCCAGAATGCCTCCCTCTTAAAGAGCAATTTCTCCAAATCTCCATAAAGAGTGCTGCACCTCATGGTACCTTTTATGTTCAGCTATTCTTTATTGGAGTTTTCTTGATGTTTTTCCTACATATCCTTTTCCACAAGGACATGCTAATAAATAAATGACACCCTTTATATGATATGAGATCACTCCTCTGATTTCTATTTTTAATAAATCACAGCAACTGAATCCCAAAGTATGAATGATATTACACACTATCAAACCGCTGACTATTCTCCACCTGTTCCAATTGTAAGCAAGTTAACCAAATACAGTCATCAACTCAGTCAGCTACTTTGTTAGCATGAAATAGCACAAATGGTTACTGCGCATACCACATAACAGCAACGTCCCTAGTTTGATTCCAGCCAGGGACCCTTGTTGCATGTTATACCTATCTCCCCATGTTTCCTGTCTGCCCAGTATCTAATAAATGTATAAATGCCAAAAAAAGAAAAATATAGAAATACCCAATATATGTTGTATTGCTACCTGATAGATAGCATCACGTTTTGTGATATATAATCACAAAAAGTGATGTTTTTTGTAATAACACCTAGTTTTCCATTTGTTATCTATGTTCATACAGCATAAAAAGAGGCTTTAAACCAGAGGACCTTTCTTCATAGGTCAGTTGCTTTGACAATCTATCAAGAATGTGAGTGAGGAGAATTCCCTGTAACATTTACTTGATATTTCTACGATTATTTGTACAATGATAGCTACATCCATCAGTAAACTAATAGTTGTAGTCTGCAGTTTCAGTAATTACAGGAATATTTCATTTTTCTGTTTTTCTTTCAGGGAGACCAAAGCGAGCGGTAAATGAGCCAGTGAGTGAAAGAGGAACAAAGAGAGGGGGTCAGAGGAACAAGGAGAGATGGAGAGACAAGAAAACAGGATTAGGCATTAAGAGCAATAATAATCAGTACACAGCCTACAGCTACAGACAGACTAAAGAGACAAGGACCTAAACAGAGAGAAATAAATTAGCGACTGAGAGAGTTGTATGTGATCGGTGGGCAAACAGCTGGGACAAAGTTGTTGCAGATGATAAGATGACCTGATATGAACATTTGCGCACTTTTGTGTGTCACTACTATTAAAAATGTCAAGGGATTTTGTTTAACAACTTAAAGATATACTTTTAACATCTTTGGCACTAGTGTACAGTACCTATGCTCACAATTAGAGACACTAAAATTTCAAATAAGTGGCGTTAGCACACAAGTGATTAGCTGATAAATGGATTTGTCAGTGGACAGAACAATATTTTGCATCTATTTTAATTATCAATTAATTGTTTAGGTCATCTTTTAAAAAGAAAAATGCAAAACTCGCTCTGGCTCCAGTTTCTCAATTGTGAGGACTTGCTGCTTTTCTTTCTCTTAAGTCATAATAAACTGAACATATTTAGATTTTGAAGTGCTGGTCAGACAAAACAAGCTATTTTGTGAATTCACTTTGGGCATTTTTCACTATGATCATTACATTTTATAGACCAAACAATGAGAAAAAAACTGCAGATTAATCAATAATGGAAATAGTCTTAGATAACCTAAAGGATGGCTGGTTACAACTGAGAATTTACCTTCAACAAGTAATCAAAGTTAAAATGAAGCTCTCTAGTTGCACCAGACATCATTTAAATATTTCCAAGGGATGCATGACCCTGAACCCTTCTAACCACAACCACTCTGCCAGTTTGGCTGTCTGATCTCCAAGCAACAGTTATGTCAATGTAAACCAAGACATGACATTAGAATATTAATCTATAAGTAGTAGCTGCATTGGGTTCTGTTCTCCATGGCTGCATCATGTCTCAGTTTGTATCTATTGCAATATATGGCACATTTAAAAAATACTGTAAAAAAAATAAAATAAATAAACATTCGTGCTCCAAATCTGAATAAGGTAGGAGGCAGCGATATCTACTCTCTCCTAGATCAACTACACCCAGTGGACTTACTTTTAACAATTTTTATTCGTCTTTTTCACTCTATCTTTCAGTGTAACGAAGGCTTTTGCCAGCCTACGTCCTGGAATGCTCTCATTACCTTGGTGCAGTTGCCAAGGGAGCCGGTGTGATATTCAATACTTCTGTTTCCCATCCCTCCAATCTCATTTACACTTGACACCTGACATTTGCATAATGGCCTCGCTCCATCTCCTATCTAGTGAGATACAGGGTGGAGGTGAGGTGGTTACAGTGTGTGTGTGTGTGTGTGTGTGTGTGTGTGTACCAGGTATTCCTCATGTTGTGGGGACATAAATCTGTTTACACAGTCATGTTGTGGGGACTTGCCGCCCTTATGGGGACAAAAAGCAAGTCCCCTTGACATAAATCATTAATAAATCATTAATTTTAGGGTGAAGACTTGGTTTAAAGTTAAGGTTTGTTTAGGGTTATGTTTCCATTAGGGTATGGGTTAGAGTTAGGCAGTGGTTATGGTTAATGTTAGGTTAAGTCTCCATGAAATGAATGCAAGTCAAAATAATGTCCTCTCATGACTGTGTGTGTGCGATCATGCTTGTTTGGTTGTGATGAGTACATCTGCCTATCTAGACTATGTTTGTGTGTGCACATGTGTGTCTCTCAAGCAGGGGTTAAACGACTTCCTTCTTAATCTAGCTCATTAAGCCTACAGAGAGCTTGGAGTGCACCACATTGGCTGATTTGGGACAATTTGCGGAAACGCTGGCAGGAACAAGTAAATGTGCATGCTAATCAGGGATGCTGTGACCCCAATCAGTCAGAGACAGATATTAGGGTGTCAGGAAAATGGAAGACGAACACGAGTCTTTGTCTTTTTTAATGTAAGCAGTGGAAGATACTGATGGAGCGCTATGAAAATGGCACCCTGTCAGAGCATCGGAGGCTTGCACCAAACTGGTCTGTTCATTCATCAGAAGTGCTGGTACTCAGTCAGTGCATAGCCTTGTTGTATTGAATATTTTATTTCAGCAATTTAGTGAATACCAAACTAACTGGCTAGACTTGTTAGTGAGTCAGCTTTCACAATGTATTTGTATTCATTTTAACAGGGTTGACATAAGCATTAGTATATTAAATTTGTGACGGTAATTTATTGCTTCCACCTTAGACTTTTCACTTTGTCCATATCACTACTACAAAGTAATGTATTTCCACGCACGATCGGCATTAGGTTTATTGAAAATGCAGCGTTTCAGTCAAAGACCTCCGTCAGGCATCTGAGTGTGCTGGAATTTATTGTTTTGTTTTGCATTATTTCATTTTCCAGTGCACCTGTTTACCAGGTTTGCATTAGACAACACTCAATTTGACCTCCGTATCACAATTGTAATCCAGGCTCATAAATTACCATTTTAATATTCAGTGCTCAATTCCAGAGGACCCAAAACAGTTTTCTTCTTAAAATGGTAATGAATCGCTGCCTTTTAGCCTGACCTCACCAACCAAAGTGTGGTGGAAGCTACCAGGGGGCAATCCTCGTGCTAGGCTAGCTCAGTATCACCCCCAAGTTGCTTGTTAATAACACGGTTACCTGTCCAATACCTCTGCCTGCATCCTCTCATCGGAGAAAAATGGTATAGTATCAGTTACAAACATAAACTACACACATTAACGATATACTTTTGTTGCACATATACTACACACAACTACAACTCAAAACATTGTTGACTGCGGAGAACATAGTCACAAAACAAAATAGTTACACATTCTGTGTATATACAGTATATATATATATATATATATACGCACATACACAGAAAGTATGATGCAAAACTTCAAACACACACTCAGAATCTTACTCTTGACAACAATATTCTTCTCTTTTTCATATCTGTGCACATATTATAGAAATAACTTGTCTCTCACACAATATAACAATTTGTCACAAATTATGTGCCTCGAATATTTATCATATCTTTATGTAGCACCCCCCAAAATAATATAATCCTCCCCCACATCCCTTCTAGCCAGAAAGCAAGTGAGCTAGAGCAGAGTGAACCGTCGTACTTAGCAAATTGCATTTGAAACCAGGGGGGAATAAATACTACAGATAAAGACTGCTCTAATGTGCTCAAATCCATTAGAAATCTCATATTCACACATAGCAGAAATCACATTACAAGACCCCCCTAATGTTATTTCACAGGGTTTTTCCACCAGCATTTGCTGCCAGGGTGAGACACTAACATCAAACATAATGGATTTTCGCCTTTTCCCTTCTCTCTCCACCTCCCTTCTGTTGTTCATTTCCCTCGTATAGTCTGTTCTGTCCTATTCTGGTTGAAATCCCCTTCCAATCTTCATTGTTGTGGATCCCAAGTCTATTTCGGGTGGATGTAATGAATTTAGCAAAACAGTTTTAGAGAAGAGACCACTCACAGAAAGAGGGGGCTATGGTGAACGTACACTTTACACTTTTGCTGCTCATCAGCCCTTGAGGAATGCTTGGAGTGTTCAGTGTTGTTACACTTTATTGCAAAAGCGTTTCTATCCCTTGACTTCACATGCTTCACTTATTCCAGTGACAAACAGGAGTGCAGACAGGGCTGTGTGGAGGTACTATGTGTACTTCTGGTGGTTTGGAAAACTTTAAAATAAAGTGAAAGGAGGGGAGAGGAGAGAAGAAGACAGAAGAGGAGAGGAGAGGAGAGGAGAGGAGAGGAGAGGAGAGGCTTGATATACAGACTCAATCAGAGTCTGCCAGTTTGACTTTTCCACTGGTTGCACACTCAGTGGGCACACCATGACTCCAGCATGACTGGTTGGGGATCAAACCATCACTGATGGGAGAGGACAGACGAAAGGAGAGAAATATCCATCTCCTTGACAAATGTATGTTGTGCTGTTACTGAGTTTTGGGTTTCACTTCATCTCTGAAGCTTAAAGGACCAGTGTGAAAGATTTAGTGGCATCTAGCGGTGCAAACTGAATACCCCACCCCTTCCAAGTGTGTGTGAGAACGTATGGTGGCTGCAAAACTTGCAAAAAATGCAAAAGGCCCTCTCTAGAGCCAATGTTTGGTTTGCCCATTGTGGGCTACTGTAGAAAAATGGCGGTGCAACATGGCGGGCTCCGTGGAAGAGGAACCGCTCCCTGTGTAAATATAAAGGGCTCATTCTTAGGTAACGAAAACACAATGATTCTTATTTTCAGGTGATTATACACTAATGAAAAATACTTATGAATATTCGATTTCAGTTCAATTTGGGACCAGGGGAGTTTGGTTACTATTATATCCAGAGGTAGAAATCCTATCTACTCAAACCATTTCTACTAAGCCAGACTCAAAATGGTTTTGGAAAAAATATACACCAGAGGGTACAACTCAAAGGCTACAGCAGCAAATAAACTCTTTGTCTGCTTCAATTCATACTAAGAGTGTGACATGAGTCCAATATGGCCATTATGGAAATAATCCAATAAATAATCAAACCAAGCAAATTAGTAAGACTCACACAGATACAAATAATGGACAAACATTCTCCAACTCCAATTATCAACTGTGAAAAACTGTCTCTTAGAACTGCCTGGAGTCCACTTAGTCACTATTGGATTAGATGCTGCACTGAGTTGAGAGTATCTATCTTTGAGAATAATTAACTATCCAGAAAGATGGACTAACTTATGTAACCACCAATTAGGAGATCACAAACAATCCTTTCAGAGGGAGTCGGAGAATTTTAATGAGGTGTAATGACTTGTTGATTGGTTGGTGAGGCTTGTTTAGAAAGGTACACAGGGCAGAGGTGCTGGGAAGAGTTTAAAAAACAAACTCCCTCCACACTCACCCTCAGTCGTCCACTTCTGGTAACCACCTTATACCACTGTGTGGGTACGTGTGGATTTTTGCATCTACATAGTATGTCTGAGTAGAGCTTTGTGTGCACATGTGCATGTATACTTATCTACGGCTCCCCTTGACAATTAAGCAACTCCCCACTTCAATACAGACACACACATACATAGACTCACATCTGTACAGGCTACTTCAGAAGCCTAGCCCCAGACAGGGTGAGCAGATCAATCAATTACATCTCTGCTCCAGCAATCAAACAAGGTTATTATCAGGCAGCAGCTCACCGACCTGGAAAGGCCTGGCCAATCAAAGGCTGCTGTGATGTGGGGGCTGGCGCTCGTTCATGTGACAGTAACACAGAGTGGCAGCTCATGTTGTCAGGGGATAGAAGGATGGAAGGAGGATAGACAGATGACTGAGACTGAATTCAAAGGAGAAAACAGACGGAAGTGTGTGGGAAAGGAACAAGAGAATATCTGTAAATCACCCATCTCCGGCACTCTGTCTTCACCTTGACATTACCCTCAGAAGGACAGGAGAAGATAAACGCAGAATTAAGTTCTCTACAAATATAGCATATTATGTTTTAGAATTCCGGTTTTTAACTGTATTATTCTGTCCTGTTTTCTGTCTCTTTGTGGCTGATTACGTCTCTGACAGAAAAAAGGAGACACACAGGAGAGTGAGGGATGTGGCAGAAAGCAACACATCTCTTTATTGTGGTTCAGTAATTCTCTTCTTAGCAGTGGCTCCCCCTGGCATTCATTCAATGAGCATTAAGGGCATTCTGTCCTCCCACTTCTGTCCTTTCATAGCAACAGGTCTGAGGAACCATTTCAGGTTTAATCAAATTATTGTACAATCAAAAAATGGAGACTTCATTTCATTAAATTATTGTTGGTAACACAATACACCAACATACACACACACACACACACACAAACCTACAAATCTCATGAGAATACAATCTAATCTCTTGCAAATGCAACCAATCAGAGACAATCAGGCACTGTAGGGGACAACGTTGGTGGGGACAGCATGACTGTGTGAACATCTGTGTGATTATGACCTGGTCACCTGGACAGGCTTCAAAGACCTGTCCATGTGTGTCTTTGTGTGTGTCTAAGGTATATATAAATGTTTCTCTTTGTGTCCTGGCACAATTTCTGTCTCTAATCTGACCAGGCAACAATTCCCAGTATCTGCTATTTTTTCCCCACACAGACCTAAAACCTCAGGGACCTTCAAAGCTGACTTCATAAGAAGTCTACCGCTGAGCGTTCAGACAAACTAGACCCCATTAAGCTCCAACTGACGACTGCCTGCTTCACATGAGTCTGTCGGACAGGTTGCCCTGGGAACCGAGTCTGATTCCATTATGGGATGGATAAACACAATCAAAGAGTTTATCCACCTTCTATAGCCAGAGAAAAGACCCCCGCAATGATGGATCTAATCTTCTGCACAATATCTGCTGTATATGTGTGTGTGAGTGCAAGTGTGTGTGTGTGTTTATGTGTGCATGTGGTCCTCATGCCTACTGTGTGTGTGTCTGTCTCTGTGCATGCTTGTAAGACATGAGGAGATTGAAAACTCTGCACCTCACTAGAAAGTGGCTGAAGTTGCACTTTTGGAAAGCGATAAAACCAGGAGTATTATTTACAATATGGCGTGCATGGTGTGTGTGTGTGTGTGTGTGTACGTGCGTGCGTGTATGTGTGTGTGTCCTACTGGGAGGGCATCAAAGAGATAAAAGAATGAAGATACGGCAGTGCTGCAGCTAGTGACGGGTAGGAGCACCTGACAGATTGGTAGCAAACTGGCATTGTGTTCTGCAGACATTCCTGTTCACTCCTACTTTCCATCTGTCTTCTGCTGCTCTCCTTCCAGGTGTATTTTTGTTTCCTGCTCTTCTTGCCATTTTTTTTTTTTTGCTTTTTTTTTTTTGCTTAGGTTTAGTTGCAGGTTTACCTTAGTTGCTGCATTATTCTTAATTTAATAGGACAGTGTAGCCATCCGTCTCAGGTAATTCAATAATCAATACAATTTCAATGTGTTTTGGTATTTTTAACTGTACATGAACTGAAGTGTGACTTGCAGTAACTAAAGTACTGTCTATTTCAAGGACTACAAAGTTATGTCCTGCCTCTCCAACAATGGTAATGCAAAGGACAACTTTCCAATATGTTCTTCTCATATCAAGACAAACTGGTCAGTCTGTTTTAATTTATTAAGCAGCTATTTTTTTTGTTATCTTTCTTTTTTTTATGTTATGTTTTATTGAGAGCCTGCAGTGTTTTTACAGATTTTTCTATAGTAAAATACTGTAGGAACAAGTTCAATTTTTAAGAAGTTGCTTTTTTTCCTTGTTGTTGTGACAGTGATTATGTGTGTTTTATCAGAGGGCAGAAGTTTAAAGATCCCCTCCACACATTTTAGGACATACAGAAAGACATCCACTCTTTCTACCCCATTTCAAAATCCAGAACCTGTGAATATGCAAATATTTTTCATTTTTATTAACAACTAAACAACATGTCTCCCACTTCACTGAAAAGTCCATTCTCAGTGTTTGTGCACTGGAGGCTTCAAGTTTCCACATCACATTTGTGTAAGTTTCATACTGGACCATGATTGGCTCCAAAGTAGTTGTGATGTAATGCTCGTAGGTACAGATCTTTACCTCAGATTTAAGGTGAGCTCAGAGAAACTTTCCACTTTCAGCAGATGGATCTTCTAGTGTCAAACTCTGCACATACATTATTCTGCGCAGTGAACCTCAAACATTAAACTGAGGTAACAACAAGTAAGATTTTTGTTGTGAATGTGTTTTAGACTGATGGTCTAAAACCACATTGTGAAGGCTGTGTGGCACTGAGAGACAGAGAGGGAGGCAGCATGCTTTAGGTTGATCTTGATATTGATTGAGAAAGAAATCTCTGATATTAAAACATGTCTTCAAACGCTCCTTGGCTTCTTGCTCAGGCTTTTATCACACCTGCAGTGTGTTTTTCTGATTGCAGATATTAATCCTCACTACTCAGCCAGTGCTTGGGCCAAGAATAAAAAAAACATTTCCTTGTAAAATCTGAGTTTCTGGCTCACCCTACTGTACTTTGACGTTCCTGGATGTGTTGTCCAGTATGTGCTGTGGGCATCAACTGACACGACACTCCATGCCACCACCATGAATGCATGTTTCCCTTTAGGAGTGTTAGTAACGCCACTTCCTAACACTAATACTATGCCATCTATTTAAATGAGTATGTAGTAGTTTGGTAGTACCATCCTTATATTTTATAGTACTGTTCCATATTTCTCACATTTCTATACTTTTATCCAGATATCAGGCTAGGCGGTCCACATTTCTTCCAAGTGGGACTTTAGTTCAGGAGGTAGATAAGCTGAAATAGGTATATTTTGGAAAGCCTAGAATGAAGGGAGTGATCCACATACACACATACCACACAAGCCAACGAAGCACATAGAAATAACAGATATTTGCCAAAAAAAAACAGCAGTTGTATTGACTTATGACAAATTTCACACAGAATGTAGCCAAATCTCTGTTCAACTGCTGTTCAGTAGTCTAGTTTCATGTCACTCTCTTTTTTCATTTTGTCCCCATGTACAGTGTACTCTAGATGTATAAGAGTCTGTATGTGGACATAAACAACTTACACTCAAAGCAGGCTAACATGCCGCCCAGCATACATGAAATCTAAGGGGCTTTCTATTCTTCCGTATTTTCTTTCCTCTTCTTCAGTCTTATCTCATTCTAATCTCATCCCACGTGTCAGTTTGTTTCTTTTTTTTCATCATCTTTTCCTTTGTGTTTTTCTTTCATTGCCTCCCATCTGCTCTCTTCTCTCTGTTGTTGGTTTCTTTCTTCTACCTTCTTTATCTCTCCCTCTCCATGACCTTTCCAGTGTAAAATCCTCTTTCCCCCTGATTCCCAACTATGCCCCCAGTTTTTAATGGGTGGTGGGTTAGAAAGAGAGAGAGGGAGGATGCTATTTACTGAGGAAAATCCTCCTGAACGAGAGAGAAAAGATTAGAAGGGACTGGCAGAGCAAAGCGGTACGTGCATTTATGTGTGAGTAAGACTCAAGACAAGACGTCCACACTGCATTCTAATAGTCTATACTCAGACCTCTTTGAGTCAGACCACAGATGTTATTGTTGAAAGAAAACTGCATTCTTCAGCAGTAATTATGAAGCTGCTGCCTGACTAAACGAAGGTTAAGGTTCAACCACAAATTGTTTTTGCCATTTTCATTTCTGCCGAAGTTGGAATTTGCATATTTGAAATAGGTCATACACAGGGCGACTCAGCGGGCAACTACAAACACTTTTTGTAGTTCTTCTTGTCACAAAATGGCGTCAACAATGGCTTTTTGATCAAACAAATCTTGTTGCTGGGATGTACTGAAAAAAGATTTTGATACTGTGCTTCAGTTTGTTGTCTCTCACTGGGAATGAGGTTGTTCATGATGCCCAATAAACTTCCTAGTGGATCAACATCATTAAAGACTACGTAATTGCAGGACTTATATGGATCATAAATACCTGACTAATGGGTGCTACTTTCCATGTTGCATTAGGGAGCGTGTAGACAGAGACTACTGCGACACCACTTTGACAGAGGACGCAATAATCAAGCTTGTTTTTTCTGTCTGTTTATCACTAGCGAACAATAAAGCATGGAGATACAGATGATGAGGCCATCGCAATGGCTTTGATGGCTTGTCATCTTCTCACCTTCACAATTAATGTTGCTTATGACGCTTTAGAGTTGCATTTATTATCTAAGGTGACCAACTGGACTGTGCACTAGACCATGCTATACGATATTTGTCTAAAACTTGAAAAACACAAAATGCAGATTATGGATGTGTACCCCTCATACTGATTACTAATTGAATTTGATTAGCGAGGTAAACCAGACCTCACAGGTAAAAATAAAATCATCAATGGGCTTCAATACTTCAAAATGTCAGCAGTCGGTGTCATCAGTGTCAAATGTCAGTCTAGGGCCTTCTCCTTGGACGTCGTGTTTGAGAGTTGAACAGTACGTCTCAGCTAAATCATTTGAGAGAACTTCTTAAAAGATATTCAATTTCACCTCTAACTCTTGCTCTTTCTATTCATCTTGGTCTGTGTGTACCGCTCAGGAGGGGAGTTAATGAGAGTGTGAAATTAGTGCAGAGTCATGGCGTGTGTCGTTTTCACCACAGGCTACTTCGGTAGGAGGCAGAGCCCTTCTGTCCTCTTCTTGTCATCTAGCTTTCTATCCACTACTCTTTTCTTTCATCACTTATTCCATTGTCCTTCCCCCTGTGCTTCCCTTCAGCACTCTCTGTCAATCTCCGACCTTCTGACTCTTTTCTCGCACTTTCTCACTCCACCGCAGATACTGGCAGTAGAACGAACTTTGAGTAGACCATATATGCATTCAAGTATCTGCACTGTTGATGAGTACCTTTCAATAAGCTAATACTCTGTGTGTGCATGTGTGTGTGTGCACACTGAGAGCTCTGTACTCAATCAACTGTTGAACAGCAGTTCAAGTGTTCAATTGAGTACACCTACCAGTCTGACATTAACTGGAGATCTGCAGGACAATTCTAAGCTTTTCTTATGTATACATATGCAAACACACAGACAAAAAATAACATGCATTGACCAGCAAACAAAATTTCAGGAACAAACAAAAGACATACATGTATTATTTGCTTCCTGAGCACAGACATACAAACGTCAAATTCTGAATGAGATACAGTAAACAATTTGGAAAGATGGCTGAATCGTTCAAACAAATCATACACATCACCACAGGTAATTTTAAAGTATTCAGAACTAGTAATTAGAAAGCAGCAAGATTAAAAGCAAAACAAAGTAAGAAAGGAAATTTGTCAACTGCAAGTCTGTTACTATTACATTAAGCCCTTCAGCGAGCAGGTTGATGACTATGAGACATTAAAGATAAAATTAGTTTTCTTAAAATCTCGGTCTCTTATTTTCATAGTTCTAGGCGTCATTCCTTTCGGTTAAGATAACATTTTACTCTAACTGATTATTGTATTTCCTTAAAAAAAAAAAAAAAGACAGTGGTCAAAAGCCAGGACTCTGATAATGGCTGGGGGTGTAGCCGACACAAACAAATAAAGGCCAGGTGGATAAACTCCTGGTGCCAGTTAAGCATAAATAGTAGTTACCTGGATGTAACTCTAGGTCTATGAGTACATGTGTAGCCCTCTAGCCGAGGAGGAGACGCAATATCATTTAAATACAGTGATAACAGCACATACTTTAATAATAATGATGGCAGTGACACTACATGAGCTTGGGGAAACATTATTATAACCATCTTTTCACATTTTCAATTTTATCATTTTCAAGGCAAATGACACAATGTTAGAAAAGGAACTTTAGGCTGTCCTTCCAATAACAGTAAAAATTGTCAAGAAGACATTTTCTACTCAGGGTAAAACATGAAAAGTATGTGTGGGGGAAAATTGTGTGAAAAAATGTGTGAAATACCAATACTTAATAGAAAATCTTTAGTACATTAGGTAAAGAGACTGAAAAATAATGACTGTGTGTGTGTGTGTGTGTTTGTGTATGTGTGTGTTTGTTTGCTTTGGCTCTAATTAAAGAGTGATCATCAAGTGTGCATCTGTACACGGACCTGCACACACAAAAACACATAGCCTATCAGACACAGACACGCACACATAGCAGACATCTACAAGCATGGCCATGCCTGGTCATCCCATGAATGGTGAACAGGGAGAGATTAGGGGCCTGCTGAAGCTTTTCAAAATGCCAACCTCGTCCGGAGCAAGAGGTGTAAATACCACCCAAATGTCAGCAGGAGACCCCACAAGTCAAATTAAATTGGCTGCTACATGCACAAACACTCCCCTATGTCTGTGTCTTTAAAGCCATACACTCTTTACTCTGACACATCTGGTTTTAACTTGTAAGGGTATAACCAGTCTTATTCAGTCACTAAATACAAGCCTTACCAGTGCCAACAGACATGTTGGATATCCCTATGTTTTGTCAGTCCTTAAATCATACCAACAAAATGCATACACACCACTCGAGGTCAGGGCAATGAGTCTGTAATCATCATGAGTCCTGTGGTCCTTTCTTTTTGGGGGACATGGATGATGGTTTAGGTATTGAAGCCAGCTGGTACATGGCATATCTCCACTGAGGTGTGAACACCGGAGACAGCTGATCGGCACAGTGCTTCAGAGTGGAGGGAGAGACAGAATCTGGTCCAGCTGCTTTGCGGGGGTTCTGTCTCTCGAACAGCCTGTTAACGTCCCTCTCCAAGATGGAGAGAGTTGTCATTGTTGTAGGGGAGGAGGGGATCTCTGAGGTGGGCAAATGCGACGAGGCCCGGGCCCCTGCGGAGGTATCGGGAGGAGGAGCTGGTGGTCTAGAGCTGGTGGATCGAGTCATGAGGGATGATGTCAGGGCTGTCACGCTGTCTTTCAAATTGACAGAAGAACTCATTCAGGTCATTCGCCAGGCATGAGTCATTAGCGGAGTGGGGGGCTTTCGGTTTGTAGTTATGATCTGTCTGAGGCCCTTTTGGACAGAGGCCGAGCTGTTTTCTGAGAACTGCTGTTGAAGTTTCTCAGACTACAGTTGTTTAGCATCTCTGGCCACCTTGCTAAACCTGTATTTAGACTCTTAAAACCAGTCCTTGTCCCCACTCTTAATCGCTTGTCCTTTTCCAACCTTAGCTGTCACAGTTTAGCTGTAAACCAGGGTTTCTCATTGTTGTAACTAACCCTGGTGTGTGATGGTACACAGCTGTCCTCACAGAAGCTGATGTATCACATGATCACCTCTGTGTACTCATCTAGACTGCTGGTAGCAGTCCTGAAAACATCCCAGTCAGTACAGTCCAAGCACACGCAAAGATCCTCCATAGCTTCACTGGTCCACTTCTTACACCCAGTCCACACCGCCTGCCTCTACCTGTGCATGACGGCTACCTCATGGAACTGCTGCTGCTCACACGCATGTGGGGTCAATACAGACAGCGTTGCTGCTGCTGCACTGCTACTGCCAGCCATATCTTTCTACATTGAGTTTTCACATATTTTCACAAATCACGTATTTCACAATAAAACCCTTGCTAAGACATGAAGGGATTCTTTCCACAGAAACGCTAGAGGGCTTTTAATGGCATTATATGTCCTCAAAACAGGTTTAGTGAGTTTTAATTTCTGCCTGTATTCAGCTGCTTCTAGACACTCTGTCCAAGACAGAATAGAAAACTAACTTGGTGGAGCCCAATGCCCACATGAACATATTGCAGAGAATATGGATATGGGATGGACAGATATTTCAGCTACACAAGAGCTGAATAGCTGAATGGAATGGCCTTTGCACCAGTTCTCACAGTGCCCCCAATAAGACCCCTGTAAAACCACAGTCATATGCCTTCCCCAAGTCAAAAAAGCACACATTAACTGGATGAGAAAACTCTTATAACACCTCCAGTATCTTTGCAAAGAGTAATGAGCTGCACCTCTAGTCCATGATTATGATAGAATCCACATTGCACCTCCCAAATCTGATATTAACCATCACAAAAACATTACACAAAAAGTGCATCACAACACAACTAATGAAGTGCAGAACATCACCATATAAAATTTTCAGTGGAATTTGCAGAAATAAAGATTTGAGCAACAGACACACAAAAACAATATATTATTCATTTGACTTGAGGAGAAAACGATATATATTTTTCAACACAAAAACATTTGGAATTTAACATTAAGACCCTGTTGTCTCGTACGCCCACACGCTGCCACACACAACACTGACTTCCTGCCCTGCACCCCCTCAACTGCTTTTGTCATTAAAGCTACCATGAGTTGCATGGCTGGCTACAGGAGGTGTAGTGATCCATCAGCGGCGTGCCAGAGTTCTGCCATTAGAAAACCATCTGCAAGCAAGAGCGCTCCATTGGCACTAGTAGTCTAGAGAGGGTTTGTTGGAGGAAGGAAGAGAGAGAGAGAGAGAGAGAGAAGGCCCTGTGTGCAAGGCAGTTTGGTGTGATTGATATGAGCCATTACAGACAACATGGGAGAGGTAGGCAAAGAGCTAGTCACTGTTTTATTTTTGCTCATTTGTTCAGACAGAGCTTGGCGAGGCCAACGGTGAATAGGGCTTGAACGTCAGCACGTGTGTGTGTGTGTGTGTCAGAGAGAGAATGAAAGTGTGTAAGAGAGGTACAGACTGAGAGAAAGACTCAAGGCCAAAGCATCTGTGGGCAGGAAAGGGACATAAACACACAGGCAACCACCTGCAAAGAAAGACCAGGAAAGCACGCACAGACACATGCATGCACACTCAAGGTGCAACACACACATTCAAAACATAGACAGTCCTTACTCTCTGAAACCAGTGGTTTGCTTTCAAAGAGCATCAATCAGTCAAACAAAAGTTAACATGACAACTGACAATACAGCTTAGGTTAGTGGGGATGTGATGAAGAGTAAAAACAGATCTGATAGATGAACTGCAATCTAACTTAATAAGCTGATGTGCTGCAATTCAACATTGTTTAGTAGTCAGTCTGACGTTTAGCATTCTAGGTACACACATTATTTAGGTGTCAGTATACTGGAACAAAATCTAAACACATTTTTGTGCAATACAGGCACTATTGATGTTTTCTGGCTTTTTTTTTTTTTTTTTACAGATTAGCCTGTCTTCACTGACTGCAAGATATTAAAAAACTTTGTAGAGCCAAACAGAAAGGCAAGTTAGCTACCTCACAATACAGTCACTATCCAGATGGCCTGTGTGTAGCTGGAGCTCTCTGCTGGCTGAGCGTTCAAGATACCTTTAAAGTCAAAACTTCTGTAAAACCTGCCAATTAAATATAAACTGAATGGATAAAGTGTTTGCCAGAAACGTACAATTATCTTGCCTCTATGCGTTGAAAATATGCACCATGGTGTTAAAGTTGTAGAAATGTGTGCCAAGTAATACAGTGAGGAAGTAGGAGACATCTCTGTTTAATGGATCCAAGAAGGTAATGTATCACTGCATGAGGGGCAATTCAATTAAATTGCTTTACTATTAGATTTACACTACTCTACTGGGACCACGGTGCTGTATAGAAAACTACCAGACATACAGAACATTACCACAAAGACATCCCTTCAGAATACTCAAATTTAATGGGAAATAAAAGCGAGGATAGTAGTCAATCCCAATTCCTGGATGGTATCAACAAAACATTCTGAACTAAAGGTACAGTATATTACATCACGCTTGATTTACGATATCCCACTAAACATTAAAAAGGTTGAAATCGATAGATGGTCACTAAGAGGCCATGTAATATAATTAGTTTACATTTTACTGGTATTGAGTCATGTCCCAGCCTTCATATGTCTTGAGAGGCTTGGCTATCCCTCTTTGACAGACCCTTTCACACATATTGTACATCTCGTAATGTTAATGGAATCCTGCCCAAATTGTTCCAGTAAAGAAAGCAGGTTCTGTTGTTCATTGACTTCATTTTAATCTGATTCGATTGAGTCACCTATTGCTGTAAATCAGAGGTGTCGTACATCAAAACGGCCTGGTGTTATGCCAGAGCACTGTAATGCTTTCGCATTGCAGTATTGGCACCTTATTCACTCTTCCACAGCAAAAACACAGTCAAATTAACAGTAAACGATTTGTGAAAATGCTTATTTTGCTTATCATTTCATTTATCTTTACTTGTGGCAATCCAGTCATCACACATGTACAGTTCTTTATGGGGATTTTTTCCTATCTTTATTCAAGAGCATGGTCTTTCAATTTGAGAGCATGATTTATTGACTTCACGTTCAGATTTCATAATTCTTTCCCTCAAACCCCTGCCCTCGCACCCCTGCTTCCAATTAGATTTACTCTGTTTCTGTTCAAACTGTATGCTTGCACTCAGATGTATTGTTGCTTGCACAGATTTCCTGTGTTCCAGCTTCAGCCTTTCTTACCAGTGTACTTCTGCTAGTTGCTACTATTGACGGGAGGCAGAAGTAGTCATGTCTGTTGTTTGTCAGTTTACGTTTGTCGATCCTTGATTGCTTTCCAGTGAGTGAATGGTGATCTGTTTGACCTCACTGTCATCTGTCGATCAGGGATGTGGCATGTTGTTTCTTGGTGTTTCTGACACTTTTTATGTCTGTGTTTGCCCTATATGAGTTTGACCAACCTCATGGACTGAAGTACAGCCGCAAGTTCCTTCTTCAGTGCTGCACACTAACGTAGCAGCACTGGAGCCTGGGATTGTAATTCCACCGGCAATCCGGAAAGATTTTGGAGAGAATGCCAACACTACTAGGAAGAGGACTGTTCAATTGAGGAAGCGAGGAAGGAGAGGTGGAGTGCTTCAGACTATGGAGACAGCAGCTGCATCGTATTCCTCTGCCCTCCATCATACTTGCCAATGTGCAGTCTTTAAGGAATAAAATAGATGAACTACAGGCAAGTGCAAAGTTTCGGTCAAAGCACAGACATTGTCATATCATTTCCCTTACTGAAACCTGGCTTAAAGACCACGACTGATGCTGATCTTGAAATTGAAGGTTTTGGCCAACCCTGGCGCCTGGATCGTGACGCACACCTGGCTGGCAAAACACAGGGAGGGGGGGTGTGTGTGCTTGCATGTCAACAGCCAATGCTACAAAACTGTGGTCAATAGGGACACTGTGTGTGCCCCTGATATTGAATTTTTATCTGTCTCACTTCCCCTGTTTTATTTGCCACATGAATTTCTACAACTATTTCTCACAGTTGTTTATATTCACTCCGAGGCAAATGTGGATAACCCGACGGCAACCCTAGTCAAAACTGTGCAGCGTCTACAGACTATATGTCCTGGTGCACCCAATTTTATCATGGGAGATTTTAATCATTGTTTAAGTCCCTGAATCATTTCTTCCAGTACATCACCTGTCCAACAAGACGGGGTAAAGTATTGGACCATTGTTATGGCACCATTAGGGGAGATTCTAAATCTTACATGATGGCTTGTCTGGGTTAGTCAGACCACAGCACTGTTCATTTGGTCCCCACCTATCAATCGGTCCTGACGAGAGAGAAAATTGAGTCGTTTGGGTCCAGACTGAAGACTCTACAATGGAACTGCAGGACTGCTTTGAATGTACTGATTGGGACCTATTTAAAGACTCGTGTTCTGACTTAGATGATCTAACAGAATTGGTCTCCAGTCACTTTTTGTGAAAATATGGTGATTACTCGCAAAAGCTGTACTATTTTCCATCAATAGTAATCCCTGGATTAGCAAATTGCTTAAACATGCTTTTAATCAGAGAAGAAATTGTCTTATTATGAGGGAGATACCAATGAAAGGAAGGAGGCACATAAACTTGTCAAAAGAGAGATAAAGCTAGCTAAATAAAAGGAATAAAAAAGAAAGTGGAGGTTGAGCTGAATAAAGGGTACTCAAGGTTGGCTTGGAAAGGAATCAAGTCCATGGTTGGGATGCAGAACAAGGACAGAAGAGTATTTTATCTTGAGAGGCCTGATGCTGAATTGGCAGAAGAGTAAATAAATTCTACTCCAGGTTTGATATCTATGATTTCAATGATCAGCCTTCTAATTTTAGAAATGGGCCTGCAGGCAGTAAGATTAAAATTCATGAGGTGATTGTGTGTAAATCTTTTGGTTGTATTAAAGAGAGGAAAAGCCCTAGCCCTGATGGCATAGGGGCAAAAATCATTGAAGCGTTGTGCCTGGCAACTGTGTGGTATTTTTTCATAGATTTTCCAGTCCTCCTTGGAACAACAGAAAGTTCCTAGCATGTGGAAAGAATCTATTGCCAGTGCCAGTGGCAAAGGTTAAGTCTCCTAAGGCACTGAATGATTATCGCCCCGTGGCCCTTATGTCCCTTGTTCTGAAAACATTTGAACATATTGTCGAATATGAAATTTTACACACAGTGGATGACATGTTGGATCCCTTACAGTTTGCCTACAGGGCAAGGAAGGGAGTGGAGGACGTAACAGCTACTCTTAAATCTTGTACTGAGGCACCTGCTTTCGCTTTTTATTGACTTTTCTTCCACTTTTAACTGCATTCAGCCACATGTCCTTGCACACAGGCTCTTATCTAATTTTGATATGGATTTTAGTACAGTATGTCGGCTCACTGACTTCTTAACGAACAGATCTCAGAGGGTCCAGGTTAATGGGACCCTGTCCAGTAAACTCTCACTTCCACTGCATCCCCTCAGGGCTGTGTGCTTTCACTACTTTTATTCATTTTATATCCAAATGAGTGTCAGAGCAATCATGTATCAAGATTTCTCCTTAAGTATGTTGATGACTCCATGTCTTTGATGAATTTGTTAATTGGTGTGACGAGGCTTCCCTCCAAATAAATGTGACTAAGACCAAAATGTTTATTGATTTTCAGAGGAGGCCACTTCCCCCTGCCACTGCACCATATGTGATTAAGGGTGAGCCAGTGGCAGCAGTGCAGCAATATAAGTATTTGAGCTCTGTCCTAGACAAGAAGCTTAAATTTGATGCAAATACTACATGTAAAAAGGCAAATCAACGGTTGTTCTTTTTAAGGAAGTTGCAAAGTTTCAACGTGGACATGACACTGATGAAAATGTTTTATTCTTCTTTTGAGTCTGTCATTTCTTTTTCTATGATTTGCTGGTTTGACAGTCTTAAAAATAGGAACAAACTGGAAAAACTATCAAGCTGTGCTGGTGCTACCTTAATGACCTTCAGCACCTGTATGAGTGAGTGAGTGAGGGTCATCTCAAAGGCAAAAACTATTATTTTGGACCCTCAACATCTTTTTCATGTTGAGTTCCAGATGCTTCCATCAAGGTGGAGGTTTAGTCTACCCAAAGGTAGCACTAAGAGATACAGATTGTCCTTTGTTCCATCTGCTATTGGTTTCTTAAACAAACTATAACCCCAAATGTCATTGCATCTTTCTTTCTTTTTCCAATGATTCATGGTGACAGTGTAGGAGATATAGATCTTGTGCTGTGTTGCGTATGATGTATTTTATGTATTTGTGTTGGACTACTATGTGTGAAGCAAATAGCCCTTGATTGAAATTAAAGTTTTTTGAATCTTGAATCTCAAATTGAAAGACCACGCTGTTGAATAAAGATAGGAAAAAAGCCCCACAGTACATTAGTAGAGCCTCATACGGAGAGGAATGGAAAACCTATTTTTGGTTGGATATAAAGTGTTTCACTCAGTGCTTTACCTGAGAAGAGGCTGGAAGATGACAGTGATGTTCCTCGCTCCTGGTTTACAGACAAACTTCATCTCTCCTCCTTCAATCAAGTTGTCATCAGCACCACCTAGAACACAGGAAAAAGGACTTGACTGAATCAAACACATCAAAATAGACATCTAAACATTGTAGTGTCATTGCGGAGAGTGCTTTAACTGCACAATATGTAAAATGGATACGTGTGGATCATCATATGTAGAATGACTTTCAGAAGGTTTAGGTGGATTGGAAGATCAGCTTTCAACTGGCCCTCCCAGATATAATGTATATAATGCATCACCATGCAGAAGTGCTCCTTAACAAGACACCAAATCCCAAACAAACCCCAAGGGTGCTGCTCTGTATGTGACCCTGAACTCTTCCTGGAGGGGGCAAGTAACAATAATGTGCCCTCCATTAATCAATATTTAAAAAAAAGAATAATAATAATTTTAAATATCTAAATATGTATAACCCACATCAACCATACTAAAAACACATCACTCAATCAGTGCGGCTCTCCATCACAAATCTAAATGCATCCCACATGCTCACCCTCCAACATGCCCCTGCGCCACTGCGTGGACAAACCCCACAGCTAACGGGGTTAATCAGAAAATCATTGCCATGTTACATGCTCAGAAAGGAGTGGCGGAGTTAGACACTGGTTGGGGGAGGCGGGGGGGGGACGACGACTGCAGACAAGGGAAGAGGGGAGATCATAGGGGAGAGAAAGAACACCGAAGCTCATTACCTCCACTCATGCTGAAGTAATCAATATAATTGATGGAGAAGAAATTGCGGCTTGTTGTCAATACAGCAAACTGCAGAGCAAAAAGACTGGCTGTCTATGTGGGTATGTGTGTGTGCATGTATAAAAGTTTTGAAAGAGTACTATGCATGAATGAATGCACATATGTTCACGTATACGCTCATACAGTGTTCGCAAGCAAATTGTGATAGATTGACATATAAGAATAGGAGAACAGGAGAGCAGTGAAGGGGTGGTATTCCTGTCTTTACCCAGTGGAGACAATGTTATTCATTAAAATTCCTTGATTTAGGTTTATGGTTAAGTCTCACGACACAAAGCAACAATAAATCCAGGAGACTGGGAAAATCAGACAATGGAATAAATAACCTGCTTGATTCAAAACCAAGGGAGTCTGATACATTAATTCAACTCTGTGAGTGGGAAAGCATTCAGAAAAAAAGTTCACCTCCTAGATTTCAGGACCTCCAGACTGCAGTTCCTGGTTAGATTGTGGTCAGTTTAAATGAGGTGTGATGTGGTGTCAAGTTTATTAAGTGGAAACACTGGACGGAAACCACACAAAATGGTGATCCAAGCAATTGTGATAGGGTTTTGAGACGGTAAGGGGGTGTATCTGTGTGTTCTGAAACGGTGAGATTTCAGTCTGGCAAAAAAGCCTTGGCCTGCTGTTTTCTTCTGTTTCATTTCCATGTCCAATATGGCCTTGCAAAGCCTGTGTGACAGAACACAAAGACACCTTGCCATAGTGCGAAAAGCTTGTTCCGTATTACCTGCGCAGCTCGCCTAGCCTTGCATTCAAATGCATATCAACCCATTGTTCCCTGTGCTGGGCTCCATAATACATTTCTAATGGAACAAGTTTCATTTGAAAAGTATGGGAGACAACACTCTCCTTTCAAATCAAGAGTTTCTGATTCTGATCTGTTGCCATGAAATTCGCCTGCACGGTAAGCCCACATTTGCGTTGCTAAGTGCAGACGGAGATGAGGTCCAATTCACTGAAACTCTTTCTTTCTCCATCTCCATCCATTCATCCTTCCTTTGGTGCCAATTCAATTAAGACTCAATTACAGGCTCCTAAACAAAGCTGCCGCCAACGTGCTCTCTTGCTCAGCCTCTCTTGCTCTCTCCCGTTCTCTATCTTCCACTCTCCATCACTCGCACTCCCTCTCTCTCTCACTGATCATCAATACGGAACGAGCTGGCTTAACTTTTGTTTCCTCGTCATCAACTTGCAAACACTCAAGTTCCCATGAATAACATCAACATGTCACAGACTCTTGGAAGTTACCGTTACTTGTTTGCTCCAAGAGCCACGTCTAACTGGTAACTACACACAAAATACACGTGCGCACACTAAAAATACACACTAAATTGACTACCATGTATGTATTCCAAATGACAGTGACCAATTTAATTTCATGCTCTAAACATCTGCATCTGTGTCAGACAAAGGAGTGAGGAAGAAACCTCATTGATCCATGGGGTCTGGGACCAGCTGCCAACAGGGCATAGCACCGATGAATATTAAATAGGCTAGCATTAATATGCATGGGATTCTTCAGAGTTGTCTAGACGTGACAGGGTGGCTCCGGTTTCAGGTCAGAATGCCATCAAACTGCTGCCAGCCTTCTCTCGACATAACGTGCGGAAGTGCAATATTGTTTGTGAGAGCTTATGTGTTGTTGCATGTGTGTGCTTGAGTATTCGTTAGTGTTGTTGGGACGAGTGTCTATGTCTGTTGTGTCCCTCGGTGTGTGGTCTGATCCGGGATTAGCGCGAGGGGTGTGTGGAGGTGTGGTGCTCGGTGGGACGGCAGCTGAAAAAGGAAGGGAAAAGAAGAAGTGACACATTCTAATGTGGCCAAATCTGCCTGAAATCCCCCTTGAGGACCACTGCTCCTTCGCCAACACACATATACACCTCAGCAGACATGGAACAACTTGTCTCCCTAAAAACATCCATGATTTAAAGGGGTACACACAAGCAGGCACAAATATGTACATACATGCAGTACAATGTCTTTAAACACATAAGTACACGCAGAGTAGTATATTCTGGACATATTGAGCCTAAAACAAATGTATCAGCCAAAACTACATACATTGCATGTGCTCACTCACACATACACACACACACTCACATAGTGACAACCATCCAGCTCCCTGTGGTGCCTTAGCATGCGCTCCCCAGCCCACATGTAATCAAGTCAGGCAGTGACTTAGTGAAATTGCATTAGCTACACTTTCCTGGGTTTGATGAGAAAAGGGTTTGATCCTGTGATGAATTCCGGCCCTGCCCAGATTTAGGCAGGGAGAGAATGAACGTGTGATGCCTTCTTTAACACACTCCTCCGTCTCCTGAGACCAGTGTGTTTCTGTATGCATCTGCGAGTGTGTGAAAGAGAGCGAGATGAGGAAATCCAGACAGATGAGCAAAGAAGAGTCATAATCCCTAATTTACAAGTAGTTTGAATATGTTTTGTGTCCAGAAGTGTATTTGTCAAACTACATGTTTCTACTGGAAGGCGTATGTGTAAAAAGCATCTTAAAACTTGATTTTTAATACAGTTCTTACATTAAGATCATCCCATATTGATCAATATGTTTTGACAATTAGGACAATGGTAAATTTGTCCATATCAGCAACGTGCAACATATACGCTATCTGTATGGTTTTATAATGTACACATATATATAAAGTAAACAGGTACACATGCAAACACAAAATCCCTCATTTACAGTGTGTATGAGTCGCTTGTTTGTATGTATGAATGCAAGAGCCGTGCACAGTTGTGTGATCACAGTTGTAATCTCTTGTTTATAGCCAGTGTGCCAAGCTGTGTTTGTGTGCCATCAAAAAGGTCAACTCAAGAGGATCAAAGACACCTGTGATCGCTCTGGCTAGATTATGATTGGGACTGGCAGGAGGGCGACTGGGTGATTGGTGTACTTGACTCACAATCATGTCCCTCACTGGCTACTGGCTACACTGGTAAAGACAAAACAAGCTGAATTTAACACCAAAAACTACAACCACACTCAATCTCTCAAGTACGCCCGTAACTATCTAAACTAAAATTATACAGGTAGGATTGTAAAACATCTGTACCTCTCCAGAGTATGTAGAGCAAGGGTGTGGCAGTGCTCTTCCTCTGATTGAGGCCCCTAATCTGTGCCATTAGCCAGAACTGCACATTTCAGGCTAAATCGTGCAAATAGAAAGCAACATAGAATAATCCAATTTCTGCCCTCAATGGCCTCATTTGTCTGTAGCTGTTATGCTGTTATCCTACAAAAATTAGTTTTGGGAGTGATCAATTCAGGTAATATTTTCCATGTACAAAACACAAATGTGTGTATGTATGCTGGTGAAAAAAGGAATCATACTGGAAGTCAGCTTCATATTAAGAGTTCAAACCTGCTGATCTAATAAGATCGGTTTCCATGTCAATAATGTATGATTCTCCGGTCAACTGCAGGCATCCCATTTCACTCAGACTGTCTTCATGTTTGATTGGGTCTTAATGAGAGCCTTCTATTATTAAAATTAATTTGTTGGGACGGTATCTGCTGCTCCATCAACCAGGAGACCAAACCCACCCCTCAGCTGAGAATAAACGGTATAAATAAATGATGGTATAAATAAATTCAGGTGTAAATTGAGTTGGATTAATTATTAAAAGTGTCACTGTGGCATACAATGTGTCTCCCTGGTCTTGATTTTAATGAATGCCCATCTGTCAGTGACGGTATGACAACAATGCACTCCTGCAGCAGAATGAATATTAATTGTGGAGAATGTCTCTTTTGAGACATGAGGAAATATCAACTTAAGCAAGGGACATTTTGGAGGACAAACCCAAATTTGAACAGTTAGAAATGTATGTTGTTTCTCCTTGAAACATCAGCAATGTCAGTGTAGTTTAAATCAGCAGACTGGTGGTGGCAGATTTAATAGGCCTTGTACAATTTATGCCAAAAATTGGTTACATATTCCAGGTTTTCATTTTCATGGAACAAAGCATTTCACGCAGCAAGCTTTGAAAAATACAGTCAAATCTGTATAGCCTTTCAGTTTTGATGCTGAAATTACATTAAGGAACCACTTTCACACTAAAGTCATCTAGTATAAGTGAACCTCACATTCCACACTGAATTTTAATCCATCCTACATCCCAATTCCTGAGAATCAAATGAGATTTGTTACAAACTTTTGTAAGCTGAGAAGATAGAAAAACTAACATTATGATGGTAAAAAAATGTTGAAAACCTGTAGCTACAAATGAACATGAGATCTGAGCAAAATAAGATGAAATGAGATTAAATATTCATCTAATATGTTGAAACACTTTTTGATTGAATGTTTCATGCCGACACATTACACAAATCTGTGTCTAGAGTCTAAAAACCCCCACAATAAAAGACAAGGAGGTTTGGTCAGCTGGAAACTCAATTACCCATTGGTGTAAATGTCTTTGTCTGTTTATTTGTCATGTGGTAGCCCTGCATTAGGGCTCAGTCACACTAGAATTTTAACAGCAAAACAGCAGTGATATAAATGTATTTTAATTACCGCGATCAATGGATTTGCTAATGGGAGCAAAGTGAACTCACGCAGTGCTTTTGCATAATATTCAACTTTGTGCCACTGACCTGTCTTAACAGGTGCTGACCCATGAGTCGGAGAGAGCCAGAGTACAAAATGAAGGAAGCTCCCATATTAGCTGTGTCACATGACCCACAAGTAGTCACTTCACCAAATGCACAAATTAATTCCACTTAGCAAATTTCTGATGTGACCGGGCACTTAGACCGGTGACCTTTCAAGGGTGTAACTCACACCGACCTCTGCCTAATGCATGATGGGATAGAATAGTCTTTTTTTATACCTCACAAGAAGGAATGGCAGCGAGACCAGGCCTAATATCTTGACTTTGCAGAGAAACCAGCAGGAATAAAGTGAAGAGGACGGACAACTGACACTGTTGGTGCAAATTTTTTCGAACACCAGTATCATCCTTAGCCAATATGTTATCACCTATGACCTAAAAACATAAGGTTTCATTTAACTGCACCTATTGCAGAAACAACTCTACCAAGTACCATTTTGTTATATCGTGAGGAAAAACAGCATCACTGTGCACACTCCAATCACTGAGGGCTTAAAAACACTCTTTACAGCCAAAGTCTAGTGAATCTGTCAACCATAACCAAGAATTATGTATGAGTGATTGAGTACATGTGGGTGTGTGTGTGTTTGTGTGTGTGTATGTGTGTCTGTACAAAGACTGGAAGAACTAATCGGCCAGAAAACCAAGTGTCATCACATCTTTGATTGGACCCAGCAGGGTATCTGACAGCCCATTGCACACCTTCTTCCTTACCGGAAGAACCTGTTGCATGGTGGGACAGCAAGAGCTGTGTGTGTGTGTGTGTCTGTGTGTGTGTTTGCGTTTATCTGTCTGCCAACCAGTGTAGATGCCTCGGTACAGCTGCCAAGGTCTCTATACCCTCAAGACCCATATGCCCTTCTTCCACGTTTTCTTCCCTCCCTCCCTTTTTCATTTGTTCATCCCTCCATCTTCTCCAATCAGCAGGCCTGAGATTAAAAGTAAACACAGAGGTGACAGTCAAAGCCGCCAATAATGACAAGACCAATGCTGATTAAAATTAGCCTCAGGTTGAGAAAATACACCAAGCTCTTTCTCTCTGATTAAATGTCTGCACTGTGTAAACTATTACAACCTTGTTCTATTCTCCTTCTGTTGTCCTCTATATCCCCCAGTCATTCCTATTCTTCCCGCTTCAATTTTCTCACTGCATTTAATTTAATTTCAGACTTATCTGTGTGTCACCTCACCAGGGTGTTGGTCTAAATCTTGTGAAAGTCTCATAACTCAAATTTCTTGTGATGTAAAGTTACATTCACTGTTGAAGCGGAGGAAGTATTATTCTCTGAACTGAGAAGATTCTACCACTTTACATTTTGACAATGTTACTAATTATGTGACAGATGCTGCCCTTTGTTGTGGCTTACAGACACCTTCCATGTCTGATGTTTGGCATCAGCTTTCTCATAAATCCACATTACAAGCACAGATTTATATACAGATGTTTCTACTTTAGTTCATCGTCGAATGCATGGAATAAATGAATGAGGCATGCATGCAGTGTTTAATGCAGAACTGCTTTTGTTCATGCAGGGGTAATTCTGGTTGACATCCAGGTTAATCCTGGGTTCATACCTAGTTCAATTCCAGCAGGTGTTGCCGACTCGTGCTTGGATAAGCGTTTATGTTCACATTTTGTCTAGTAGTGAAAGGCTAAAACAGTGGAATTAACCGATAAAACAAAATACAATGTGCAATGAAGTAGCATCACAATTCTGTAAAACCTGTAAGGATTTTGTTAACTGCCTCATTTTAGAAGGTCCTTAAACGAATGACATAACAGCAGTGAGTCAAATGCTGGCATCTCTTATTCCAGTCTCTTAAATAAGCCCCTGCAATGTCTTTTCAATTATCATGCTTCTAGCCATCAGTTTCCTCACCGCAGGCTTGGAGAGATACACTATAGTAAAAACCTGATATTTTTATTACAAGCTACAGTGTATTTTCCACAGTCTCCATGCTCCACTCTTATTTCAGCACCGGAGCTGCTGTAATACAATCACTGGTCCCACAGCAGATGAGAATCCAACAATGTGCCGTTTTGTGTGTCTTGATAGTGAAGAGGAGAGAAGGGGAATCACGTTTCTAATGTTGTTTTAACCATTATCATCAACCTTGCTGAAATGTATGTACAGACAAATTGAACATGATGCGTCCAAGCTAACACATAAGAAATAACTACTGTGAGCTCGGACATATGCAGCAGTGTGTGTGTCTTTTCCGCAACATGTAGAGCTGCTCCATATTTGCGTTGATGCTGAAGACAAATAAAGGCTTTTCACAGTAATAGCCTGTCAGCTAACAGAGGTACCTTGCATTTTATCTACAAACCCAGTTATGTCGCTGCTGGAACAAAGCAATTCATAAAGGTCTGGCACCAGAGCAAGAGGGGAAACATGTCATTTTCTAGTGACATTCCCACAGCGTACATAAATATAGACTCTGTTACAACATGTCATTCAATTATAGCATGTCGTACATGTCATATATGACATAACTTGGCATGCAAGCGTACATACGGACACTTATACTACTAGCTAGTATGAAAGCCCTCATCAGTCACTGATGTGACATGTGCCCTTTCTGCACCACACAGCTTTATGAGTAAAGTTCTACTAGGAAAAATGCAATATGAAGAAAAAACAGCTGAACTTGATGATATTCTGTATAGATAGAAGGCTGTAATCCCTATTTTCTTAGTCTTCAGTTCACTTTAGAGAAAACACAGAACAATATTTTCTTAAAGTTTATGGAATGGTACCTGGTATGTGTGTAAATCCTATTTTATTTAATATCATTAACTCTGAGACTGGTATTATGTTGCAGATGTTTAAGAGATATTATTAGCGAATATAATATTACCTCCTCTGCCTATGAATTTTAATATGTAAACAAATTTTGGAAAAGATTATATTACACTGAAAATACGAAATTACTTTTATTTTACAGCTCATATGATCGAATTTAGAGTTTAAAGTGGCTTGAGGACTTACAATTAAAAAAGAAATCTAACACAAGTCAGGTAAAAATACTCTGCTCATAAGCAAGACAATCACCCTGTAAAAATAAGTGGCACTCGCCCACACTTTATATAGTTTTTCTGTGAGAACCATGATATTGGATTTATTTATCATTTGTCTGACATTTATCTATAGTGGGTCTTCCATGTTGAGACACCTTCGCGTACACACACAAATCCATTAAAATGTCAATCTCCAAGTGGCAAAGAGAAAAAGAAAGTTAACGCCAAAAAAGAAAGATAAACATCAAATATCAAATCTTTACAGCGCATCGTCGTGCAAGAAAGAAAGCAAGAAGTAGAGAAAAGAAATGAAAGTGAGAGACAGAGACATCAATCGCAGTCAAGCAGCTGTCTTTGACATTCTAGCGTCATAATCCCATAATAATTATTGACTTTTTCACCGACAAAATCCAATTCCATCTAAGGTTCCGTTTATGAATATGATAAATCATAATTTCAAGGTCAGCGGAAGTCAAGTATTGATCACTCCGCATGATGAGTGAACAACCATCATCCTTGAATTCCACCAACCAGTGAAGAGAATGAATGATTGGGAAAAATATAATTGAAAAGGCAAGTCAGTGATTTTACAATAAAAATAGATTGAACAGCCTTCATGAGTGTGACCTGAGAAAGAGGAAGTGATCTGAAAGTGGTAGTTTGAGTATAAGAGAGAGTATAAGATCTTGAAAACATGAATTAGGTTTCTCAAGGAGCTATCTGATTGCTAACCGAAACTAGAATATGCTTTTTTTCTGGGAGGAGGGGGTGGACCCCATCACCATTCTGAAATGTCCAAGCTTTTCTGAAAACTGACCCCAAACATAACATATTCCAGCAATCACAGTCCCAGTTTGGTGAAGGTGTATAAAATCACACATCTCTTAGCAGGAACATGCAGTTTCTGCTACTTCACCTTATACACACACACACATACAAACACACACACTCCTCAGTAAACACGTTGCTATCAACATCTGCCAGCCCCACCCCTGATATCCCACCTACCATCACCTCCACCCCCGTGTCTCCCACTAGACATTTTTCCATTTGCACCTCTTCTCCCTCCCCTCCCCATTGCGATGTACAAATCAGCTTGACAAGGAACACCACTTTTGGTCGCCCCTGAGCCGTCACTCCCTTCCTCCTCCCCGTCATCCCTGTCCCTCTCTCTCTCTCACGGGAACATAATGCTATTATACATAAACAAGAAGCCCCTAATACAACATAGGCGGGGGTTTTTTCTCCCTCATACTGAGCATTAGGCGAGGGGTGGGCAGAGGGAGAGCTGTTTGTAACTAGATTGCTCACGTAGGGGACTCAGCCTTACTGTTCTTTTTGTTTGCCGGACACCCTGTGAACAAGTCTGTTTTGAATATCAAAAGGGAAACAGAGGATGTGTGAAATAGATTTGGAACCGAGTTGATTATGAATACATCTTAGGAGAGGAGGAAGGTCAGAGGTGGGAGAGAGTTGGGAATGGGAGTGTATGTATGTACCTGCTGGGAAAGATTGAAATTTGAAGTGTGTATATTTGTTTACATGCATATCCAGGCCAAGCATGTTAGGCTTTGTGCACTGCTGTTACATGGGGAGGTTGTTACTTCAAACGTGCCCCGGGACAAGGCAATATCGCACGGGACACAATGAGCAGCCCACGACACAAAGACAAATAAAATTTAAAAAAGGCTGTAAATGCATTACTGACTCGGCGTGGTGCAAGACTGCAGTAGTTATTGAGATATATTCGCACTTCACCTCCCAGATGACCACTGAAGCCATCCGAGTCATCTGCTGCCTACACAGACAATAGAGAGGCAATAATAAAAAAAAAATAATAAAAAAAAAAACAGGGGGAGGATGTTAAGAGTCTAGAGGTTGGGAGACATGCGGAGGAATATGGGGGCATGGTAACACATCTATAGCTGGAAAATTGTTATTTTCATCATTTATTCATAGAGAATGTGATTGAATCTGGATGAGCTTCTGTGATTCTAAAGAAGTGATTTGCAGAGGATACGAACAACAAACAGTATATACACATTTCAGACAGACAGCCGAGGATCTGGCGTATATGAGATCACTGCATACATACTCTAGCTGGCAGGCTCGCTGCATACGTTGAGAATATATATTCCAGATGTGGCTACATACGGAGCTGTAATAAAGTCTTTGGATGACACATTGGATTAATTGAAGTGTACGAGACATGCTTCACGGAGAATGCAACCAATAGGTCCCCCCTGTGTATTTGCATGTGAATACGCACCTGTGTAGCTGTGTGCATGTATGTGTAATGATCTACGGCTGGTCCTTACAACTCTCGAGAGACATAATTTACAGATATTACAGATTAATTTCAAATCCATTAGAGATATGTCAGTCTGGATAGGTTAGAAAATCATTACACGTTCTATACAAACACTGCTCCTCTGATTCTTACTTACAGAAGATCTGGAAACCTGTACAAAGACACGTGAAATACTGTGAAAATATATTTTACATCTGTATGTACAGTAGTATAACTCAGAAAAGTACAAAATGCAGCAAATACAGTGGCATCTTCTGCACACACTACATCTGTAGTTCTGACTTAAACTCTGTTTAGTGCACAGCCATTTTTATTCATTTGTTAACGGTGCATAGCTGGATTTAAAGCCAACAATCAAACTCTTATTTCCAAAGCTGTGTTGGTGAGCATCTGAGTTAATAACTATATTGACTTGAAGCAGACCGTTGAGGAAAAAAAAAAAGAGTTTAGGAAACTCCAAGTAGAGAGACTAAGAGACACACTTGACTAAGCTTTAAGTGTTGAGTAATCCCGTAGCCAGAAGAACTCATCAACTCAATCTCTCATTTCTAACTCTTTTCCTCTCCCTCCCTCCCTACAGTAAGTTTAATTGGAAGAGAGAGGAAAAAGTCCCTTTTCCACACCGTCTCAATACATATTTTTCTAATTTCTTCCTTCAGAAATCTCTTAATGGCTTCTTCGCTGGACCCTGATGAAAACAATGACTTTTAACCCTCCTCTGCCTCCCTCCTTCCCTCCATCCATCTTTCCCCTCCCCTCCATCACACTGGACTTATTTCAATTTCTAAATGATTTCTTACTCCTTCAATCTCTTTGCAGCCATTCAGGCCCCGGCCTGAGCTTGTGGCCGGTGCTACGCATTGTGACAGGTGAAATGAAAGCCCAGAGAAATCTCATCTTCTTATAAACGCTCCGAGGCATTCAGCCAGTCAAAAAAAATATTTTCCCCCCTTCTTTCTGTGGCACCAACAGATGGAGGAAGAAAAAAAAGTGAGCTGTTATTTGAAGGCCATTTGGGATTTTCCTTTATCCACAGTTAATCAATGCTGTTCTTTCTGTGGTGGTGGGGGAGTTGAGGCAGTACATTTTGCATACGTTTACCAAACTAGCTAATGTATGACTGGCATTTAGTGTCAGAAAAAAAGAAATATATCCTGAATTGAAATGTCTTCTGGAGTTGTGAGTTAAATTAGCCCTTCTCTGGTTGTTTTTAAGTTAAATGCCCAGAGAAACACAGTAAGTAAGAAATACTGCATTATTTAAATAGTTTACACTCAATAGTCATAATTAGTTATGCAGATTTTCTCAAAGGATCGTTTTTTCATGCGTTATGGAGTACTCTCTAAAGATGAAAAGCATTTTCTTGTTATTGTCTCGCTCCATCTCCAACCTTTTCTATTTTATCCAAACAATGTCAACGAGGAGCTCGGTGTGGAAAAAAAAAAAAAGGAATGGTAGCAGACAAACAGCGCTGTCAGGCACTGCTGATTGAAACCTCAAGGTCATGGGCAGAGAAATAGAGAGCCAGAGAGAAAGAGAGAGATTCTCCAGGGTCTGGCCGTGTAGCTCACTCACTGTGCTATTTTGTGTGTGTGTGTGTGAGTGTGTGAGTATGTGAGTGAGAGGTTTTCAAGGCCTCTCCCTGTAGGCGGATTCTGCAAAGTCACCCTGCTCTCTGCCTCTCGTCAATCTCTCTCTCTATCGCTGTTTGCCTCTCCACACTGCTTTCTTTTCCTAAAGTGTTACTTCTCGACCTGCAACGTGCCCTTCCCAGCTCCACAGCACCTTTTATTACTACTCACTCATACTCTCCATTCCAACTCTCCATCCCCTCCTCCCCATACTGCTGGATCTTTCCAGCCTCCTGCTTCCACTTTAGCCAAACACGACCAAATCGCCCTCTCATACCCTTCTCTCAATCCTGCTCCCACTACCCGCCGCATCTTTTCTAAGTCCACCCATACACCCATAACTTCCCTCCCTCCTTCCACCTGACCTCATACTTTGCTCTGTTCTGTTACATTTTCCCATTTTTCTTTTTTTTTTCCCCCACAACTTAAACCTCTCTCTTTCCCTTCTTCATCTCACTATACTTCCACTCATCTTCACTTCTCCACTCCAGCTGTTCAGGAGTCTTCTCCAAACCTTTCGCCATTTTCCATTCCTCGGGTCATCCCCGAATCGCCCTCCTCACCTTGTAATTCTCCACTCTTGCTGTAGAGTTCTCGTCTCTGCTCTCTCAGGTAGGCACTCATGCTGATGGCATGGGAAGATGATTCAAACCTAGAGAACGCACAGAAAATTCACCAAATGGGCACACAACACAACAAAACAATACACAATGCAACAAGAAACTACAGGAAGAAAAGAAAAAGAGCAATAGCTTTGGGCATGAGATGCTAAAGAGAACAATGTAATCTTAAATGTATTTTATGTCTTTTTAATTAGAGATTAGATGAAATACTGTCATAGTAAAACTGTATAAACCCCTCTCTTATACAGAGGATACTTTATTCATTTATTTTGATAAGTACAAGGTAGGAAGCGCGATCCTTACTTGAAGAGCGACTGCTTGGCACGCTGTGGTTTTTTCTTAGCAAAGAAGGCAGCAAACTCACTGCCAGTGCTGGCATAGGAGAGCTGGGCCGATGGCTCTGTGGCGCTGCGGCTGTTCTTCACATCCAGATACTCCATAAGCAGAACCTAAACAACAAAAAAAAGCACTAGATCATAAGCTAGCAGAGGGATCTAGGTATAAGGAATATCTCCGTCTACATAACATTAAATTACTCCTACGAAACATAATTAATTGAAACAGAGAAATCAAGATAGTTTTCTGGAATATAACAACCAACTAACTCAACTATCAGAAACTGTGCACAATAATTCACTGATGCTACTTAAGTCCCTAATTTATCATACACATTTACATCCTACAACTGTTATTCAACCTTAGAGTAGTAGACATGGAGTTTTCAAGCTTATTAATGACTTTTAAGCTCCCACTCACAATCATATCCTGTAAGCTTGGTCTGCCTGCTTTGTTCACTTGTCAGCTTATTCGTGAGTACCTTTTTTATCCATAAGCCATTCTTAGAGCAGATCTAGAGATTATAGGGTAAACAATACCTAAATTTACATACATTTGCCATCATCTTATGTTCAATCTCTTGAGAGCTCACTGCCAAATGAAGCTAAAACCACTAATCACTCTTGGTGAGTTTAAAAAATGATTGTAGTGTGGAGCTGTAAAGGCTCAATAAGTTTCCTTTTCTGAGTTAGATTAAACTGTTTGATCATTAATCTGCTGGATTAATACTGCCTGGCAGTACTGCTCATAAATAATACAAACATTTTACCTAACACTCTAGTGTCACTTTGATTGCATTTGTATTTCCCTTTTGTGATGTTTTCACTTTCTTCACAGTCCAAGTGCCAGTTGTGGTAATACAAGCATTCATTCTAAACATTAACATCTGATATTGTTGTATTGTTTTGAGAATATTTTGTTGAATTATACTTTTACTCTCACATCAGATTTAATGTAAAATTGCAATAAAAATGTTCAGCGGAGATATATATCTAGCAGATCAGCTATGGACATCTGTAGCGGTAGGTTCACAATTTATGGCAACACTTTGTATGCAAAGCCAATCTTAAAAACAAAACAGAAAACAAACTTTTGAAACAAAAAAGGCCACTGAAATGACTGGGTGCTTTTGATGACCGCTGTAAAGATTCGTGTCCTCCATTTCCCCGATCTGCCGGCATGATCCATGGTGAAATCCATCAACGTCTTATCATGCTTCATAAAAATCTTATCAACTTCTAACAATAGGACAAGCACATTGAAACTCTGGCCAGACAGAGAAAGTTAACTTGCTCTACTCTATCATTCTATCTGCACATTCCCTCTGTTGCTTTCACTGGCTCTCATTTTTCAAAATCTCTTAGTGCTTCATCTCTCATTTCTCATATTTCTATTTTCTCTCTCTTGCTCTGTCTACCTCAGTTCAATGTTCCTTTTCTCTCTTGCCAGTCTTCATTTCTCTCTCTCTGTGAATACATATGTCCTAAAATAGCCTCCCATATCTAATAGCTTCATAATTTAGCAGGGCCATTTCTTCTGTGTGTGTCTAATTCTGAGGCGCAATATGGGTCAGCCCAGAATGGGACAGGAGTAATGGCCAAGCAGATGGAGATCCATCCTGACCATAATGATGTAATTAACGCTGCGGAGAGCACCCCCCGTCTTGCATGGGAAAGCCTTCACATGATACCATCAGTGTTAATTCAAGTGCACACACACACACACATGCATATTCAAGTGTACAACCAGGAAAAAATAATGCAAAAGCAGTTATCTTATGGAAAATGTTTTGTTTTAAAAACTTATTGATATGTGCATTCAGAGGTTTCAGTGAAATGTTGCAAAAAATATATATCAATATGTTGTTTTTGTTGAAAATAACAGAAGTGAACTTTTGTGGCTTAAAACTGCTCTCAAGCAAAGTTAAATAAGTGTCAGGTTATAGCACTTGGTCACTAATGTTCATGTAAATATGTAAGTTAAACACATGCACTCAATCTTCTACCACACACGTAATTACTCTCTAACACACTTCCCATCATCACAGTCAGCTCTAGGCCATATCACACACGCCCTCTCCAACTGGCAACACCAGGGCCTCCATTTGCCACTAGCCTCATGCTGCAGATAATCCTATCAGTGTATTAATTACAAATAATGAACTGATGGAGCGAAACCCCCACTTGCTTGCAAGCTAACGCCCAAGTAGACTTAATGAAATGCCAGCACTGGGCTGATGAAGGGGCTCCGACCCTACTTAAATTGCATTAGCCCAAAGACAGAGTGAACTCTGGAGGCAATTAAGTGGACTGCTATGACACAGAGAAAGATAGACGAAGAGGGGGATGAGAGGAAGACAGTAAGACAGAAGGAGAGGATGGAGGAAGGAGAGATAAAGGTGGACAGAGTTATGTGAGAACGACTGAAGGATTATAGGTGGAGAATGAACACTGAACAGAATGCTAAAGACAAAAAAGCGACTGAGTTAAATAACCAGTTATTGCTGATTTAACACCTTGAAGTGAAGTTAAAAAGTGAAGGTTGGTTGGCCCACCTCTACCTCAGGGATCTCTTACTGATTTTGCCGAGGGTAGACAGTCTCATTAACCTATCTCCAATCCGCAGCAAACCGAGTAACAGAGCTAATAACTCAAGAATGGGAAATTTCTGTTAATGTCACCACAAATTTGCCCCATTATTACTTTATCCATTGCAAAGCTGCCTTTATAACAATCACTGGTTTGGCCCTTACAAAGCTATTGTAGTTTGTAGCAGTGCCAAACTACTGCAAATTTGTGTTTTTTGTTTTATATTTTACAAGTG